>NC_135345.1:38924077-39636952 GCF_023851605.1 Tamandua tetradactyla | reverse complement strand
TAACTGCTGACACTTGCCACAGTCATGCCCACAGCTGATTTCCCTGCATTGGTGCCAAAACACTTTGTGAAGGACTTCAGAATCCTTCTCAACACAGCACTCCAGGTAGGTATTACCAATGAAACAGGATTGCCCTGAGATTAAGCCTATGTGTCATTGTTGCCTTAACGAGTCATCAGTAGAATTTAATTTCAGTTTCCATCTATCCTTTCTGCCTGCCTGCCTTTCCTAGTGTTTCTAGAATGGATGGTAGGGTACAGGGATGGATGGAGGGAAGGGAAATCAAGTTCTCACCTTACAGAGGAGTCCTGGTTGGCACTGCCCCTGATTCTGCTGAATTCATGCAATGCTGTTTCTCCTTTGATAACACTTGCTCACAGCATGGGGTATATTTTGTGGCATTTGTTACAGGAACTGGTGAGATTCACGGGTCATTCTGAGGCCATGGGGGAGCCTCCCTGTCAGCACTTCGCCTTTACTCATTTCCTCCCCCTTTCACATAATGCTTGGGTTTAAAAACATCATTCACCTCAATACTTCCTTCTTTTAAAAACTCAAGCTGACAAGGGAAATTCTTCTCTCACCCACGTTTTTTTCTTCTTAAATGGGAAAAATATTTACTGCTTCACTGTGGGGCGTGTAAGAATGGCCAATAACTAAAAACTCTCTGCATCTTTGGAGCTTTGGCGTCCTTAATTGGTGCTGCTAGGTGCCTAAAGGTTCTGAATCATCCCATGACTTGATTACTGAAGGGGAAGCAAGTTTTCGAAGTACCCCTCAGAAGCCCAGCTTTTAGTCTTGAACCAATTCAGTTATGGTAATGTCTAGATACTCTTTCCCTTAGCGAAAACATCACATGGCATTTGAGAGGAAGGAAGTGTTAAAAATTCTTATTCAAGAGAGTTTGAAGAGGAATAAAATCTCTCTTATAAAGTAGCATTTTGGAGATTTGAGTCCAAGTAAACCAAAAGCATATGGATTGTGTGCTGTTGAAAACATGCTTTCATTTTCCTAGGAAGGAACAAATATGGGAGAAATATATATATTTTGTAAAATCACAAATATTGGAAAATAGCTGGAGATTTTTAAGAAACCCAAAATGCAATCTAACCCTAGTTATTAATATCTTGGAACCAAGATACTACTCCAGCTGTGGAGTAAAATTAGGTGATAAAAGGATTGTACCATTTGTTACTCCAAGCTGGAAATGATACATTTCTACAATATCTCTAAAGGACATTAAAAAAAAAAAAAAAAGAAGAACGCTCTACTGCTGTTCGTGCAACCAGGTTGCTTCATTGTCTTTGCTTTGAAATTAGTCAGGATACTAATTCATTTCACTGAGCACACAGATGATGCAGACATGAAGACCTGGCCCTGCGTTTGTACTCAGGCTCAACTCCTGACTCTGTCCCTATGAGACATGGAATCTTGGGCAAGTTCATTCACCAGTTCATGCCCTGGTTTCCTCATCTGGAAAGTGGGGGTACAGTAATAGTTGTTATGTTTGCCATTCAGGTAAATCGTTTAGCATAAATGCCTGGCACGTAGTAAGTTCTTTAAATTTCTTGTCTAGCCTGAAACATTACACCATGCGATATCTCAGTGGCCCAGTTACTCACTTCCAGCACTGTGCCCTCCCTGACCTTTCTCTATTCCATCACCCCTCCTTACTCCATCATCCTCAATTATTTTCTTCTTCTTCATAGCACTTACCACCTGATGTATTATATACTTATTTGTTTAGTTATGTGTCCATTTTAACTAGCCTCTCCCACTGGAGTGTAAGCTCCATCAAGAAGAGAATTTGTTAGTTCTTTTTTTCCACTGCTGAATTCCCCATACCTAGAACAGGATCCAGCACATAGTAGGTGTTTTTTTGTTTTTTGTGGGTTTTTTTTTTGCGTGGGCAGGCACTGGGAAACAAACCTGGCTCTCCAGCATGGCAGGTAAGAACTGCCTGCTGAGCCACCATGGCCTGCCCATAATAGGTGTTTGATAAAATGTTTATTGAGCAAATAAAAATCACCTAATTATTCCTTCACTCAGAAAAAAAAGTAGAGTGAAAGAATGGAGGAACCTAGAAATTGCAGAGCTCCAAGACATATCTGGCTAGAAGAAAACAAGCCTCCAAAGGCAGAAAACCAAGGAAATGTTACATCAGGAAAGCAAAGAGAAATGAGATTTCTGTGAAGGAGGGAATGGTCAAGTGTGTCAATTAATGCAGAAAAATCAAGTCCAGTGAGAATAAAAGTATCCATTGGATTGAGTTCCTCGAAGGTCATTGGCCATCTTACTGAGAGCCATATGGGGGTTGTCACGGGTTTGAGACATGAACAAGTGAAGGCAGTATATGTAGATAACCTTTTTGAGAATTTAGTCTATAAAGAAGTTAGAGAGACAGGGAAATCACTGGAATGGGTGAAAGACAAGCATGGATTTGGTTTTTAAGTAGGAAAGACTTGTGCATGTCTAAAAGCTGATGGTAGGAACCCAGATGATGAAGAAGAAGTTGAATATACAAAAGAATGTAAGGTACTCTAAAAGCAGGAAAGGGACCCAAAGCACAAAACTGACTTCAGCAAGGAGGAGCCACCACCCAACCCCCACCTCAGACTACCAGATGATCAAAACAGGACCTAAAGAGCTGATAGGACTTACACAACCAGCCTCAACCAGGACCTGGGCTCCTGAAACCCAGGCCAGTGCTCTTTCTGCCATGCAATATTTAATCTTGTTCAGATTGGAATGTGCAAGGGGCAATGCAGAGGTGAGAGGAAGAGAAACCTAAGCTGATGAATGGATATACCTACAATTGGCTTTCTCATTATGACTGTTGGAGGGAGATACAGCTTCCCCACTCTAGAAGCTCCCTTCTCGATAGTGGGAGTCCTATTAATATAATGGTCTCCCTGCAGCTCTCACATCCCTCTCCTCGTGCGAGAGGAGTGACTTCTCTGATTAGTGAGTTTGTGAGGAGACTGGGTATGGATGGCCCATCCTATCCTGTCTTTTTTTTTTCTTTTAGGAAATAGCAGAGAAAGCATGCTCTCGATCACTGTTGAACCCACGGTAAGCTTTCCAATCAAGCTTTACTCCAGGCCATCGTGGGGTAGCGATTACCTGTGGCTGGGTGGGCAGGTGTGGCCACTATTTGAGCTCAGCATTAGGAAATCCCCTTAGCCACAGAGAGACTCTACTTTCTCCTATGTCAGCTATACCAGTAGAGATGATATTTTTGGTCTTTGTCTGCCTTTCTCCTTTTATTTCCAATGGGTTCAAAAATTATAGAGAAGAAAGGGGGCTAATGACCCTTTCTCTCCAACAAAAAGTTGGAGAAAGTGTACTGTCAAATTAGCATATGAAACTTGATTCCCACTCTGATTATTTTTTAAATATAAAATCAAGGAAACCACAAAACACAATATGAAACTTTCTCATAAAACTTAAATGATGCAAGTCCATCCTACTTAGAGACGAGCAATCATAGTGTAGAATGTGAGAAACTGATTCATTTTATAGACGTGTAAAATCCAAAGGATCTGCTTTCATAATTCAGTTGGATCAAAGTGTGAAATAGGAGTCAACAATAGTTTCTCCAACTCTTTCCAGGACTCTACTGTTTTATGTAGGATTCTCCTGTTTTATGCCTGGCACTAGTCATTGCCACATTCACAATTCCTATTGCAAACTTGAGAAAATAACCCAGAATCTTCATGATATATGATGAGACATCCCAGCAATAACCACACTGTGAGGGCAGGAAAGAACCTGCCAACATGCATTCTTTGCAGATGAGAAAAATGCATCAGCAACTGTAAAACCAGGTGTGGGCAGTAGATTTAGCCATGGATACAGCCTTTATACTCACTTCTCTCCAACTTTTTCAGTGCCACATTGTTGATCCCAACAATCATTCATAAATAGTCATTACCACCTTCTCCAATTACTTCAGTCTCCATATTTTCAATTTGAAAAAAAAAATAGCTTTGACTGTGCAACTTCTCTCTACAGCTCCTAAATCACTATTTGAAAATTTACTGATGAATCTTTAGATGCCAAGACTATCAGTGAACTCCCTCTTCTGCTTGCATGCAAATGAAATAGATTGAAGGAAAAAAAAATATTGGAAGAATTTGGGAGGATCTCAGAATCTGCTAGAAGCCGCAAGTGTAGAGCTGGAAAGTGAGCCAGGACTAAGAAAGCTCACTACCAGGCTGAAGGAACCTTGGCAAAATTCGGAGCAGAAGCATGTTGTCCTCACCCCATCCCTGGCCTTGCAGCGAACAATCTCAAAACACCCCCACATCCTTGCAGCAGTTGTTCAAGATTCAAAGTTCCTAAGAGTTGGGCATCCCTGTCTCCATACTCCCTACCCCCAAAACAGCCACAGTAGGAAACTCGTTTTTGGGCATTAAAGCCTGACGTGGCCACTATACCTGGGCTCAGTGGAGAGTTGTGTTAGCATCAATTCAGTGGTTTAATCCATTCATAAAGGTTTATTGGATGGTGATCCTGAGAGCTTACATCCATTCAAAGTTCCTTCACTACATATCAATTAAGCCCCTCTGAGTGAGGGTTTAGGCATACAAAACAGACACAGTCCCTGGGAACTCATAGCCTCGTCAAATAATCTACACTGATTTGTAGGCACTCATCTCACCCTCGTTGTTATGGACCAATGGTTGTTGTAAAACAATTCTATCCCAACCGCAGCCCTGTTCTGGTGGTATGCCTGGCACGGACCTGGAATATTAAAGGCTAATATCGCTGAGATCAACCTGAAAAGTAAAAAGCGAGCTAGGCTACTGCTAGGAGTTTCCTTTAGGAGTGATGAAAATGCTCTAAAATTGATTTTGGTGATAGTCGCACAACTCTTATGAAGATACTAAGAACCACTGAATTGCATACTTTAAATGGGTGAGTTGTACGATATGTGGATTATATTTCAATAAAGCTGTTATTTAAGAATTGATTATAGTGAGGGTGTATGACTCTGGAAATACATGAAAAAACATTGAATTGTACAATTTAGATTAATCGTATAGTATGTGGATTATATCCCAATAAAACTGTTATTTTTAAAAGCTTTTTAAAAAAGTAAGCTCTGTAGGGACTGAAGGAAATGGGGAATGTCCTGTCCTGGAAGATTGGGTCACTATTCAGTGACCTTGAGCATCAGTGTTGGCAGAAACCAGCACAGCTTACCGGAAACATTTTATCAGGTACTATTATCACATATAAGTTCAAATAAGCAGTCCCATTTCAATGGATTCATTTGTCAGGGATAATTTTATATTCAAAGAATGAGCGGACCTACCTAAAATGTGTATGTATGATACGCGTGTGCATATGTGCATGTGTCTGGATGTGCTGAGTAGTAAGCATGGGAAAGAGTTAAGTTTTCTTTTCCTTGTTTTCCATGGTGACATCTGGGCATCTTGTGATGATCAGTATCATGGAAAAATCACAAGCCTTGGGGTCTTCCAGGTCTGACCCTGTCAATTACTTATTTGTGTGGCCTTGAGAAAGGTACTTAACTTTTCTGAAACTCATGTCCTAGTTAGATACGTTAACAATATCTACCATTTATTATTCTTGAACCTTGAGCTAGGCTATATACTGAGAATTTAAAATATATTATGCCACTCATTTTTTCCCAAAATTTTTTGAGGTTTTATTTATACTGATTTTACAAATGAAGAATCAGCCATAGAGTAGTTAAGTAATTTGTCTAAAGTCACTGAGCTGGTAAATCCAGAAGAGGCAAATGTGTCTGGCCCCAAAAGCCCAATACTTCATTCTCTTACCTTCTCTTCATTCTCCTACCTTCTCTTCATTCTCCTACCTTCTCTTCATTCTACTACCATGTTGCAGAGTGTTTCTAGTAGGACAGGTTCAGCTGAGATGGTCAAAAACTCAAAATTCTCCCTCTCAATTTGAGGGACTGTGTTCCTTCCTGTTGCTTTACCAACATCAACAAGTGGCTTCGATCTCATGGTCTAATAAGGCTACTTATACCCAACAATCATGTCATAATCCACCCAGCCATAAAAGAGGGAGACAAAGAAAAAGGTCATGTTCCCTCCTGTTAAGGGAACTTCCTGAAAATTGCACACAACCCTTCTGCTTACATCCCATTGACCACAGGAACACATGTTGCTGCAAGGGAGCCTGGGATATATATCTTATTCCTAGACGCTATGCACTAAGCTAAAAATAATTGGGGGATGGTATTATTAAAGAAGAAGGGAAGGATGGGTAATAGAGGACAACTAGCAATCTGGCACACAGAGTTAATGAAAATATGGGGACAATGTATATAAAGTACTTAGCTCACTGCCTGGCATACAGTAGGTACTTGGGAAATTACATTGAATCTGGCACCCAGTAGAGCACTTGCAGAAAATCATCAATTCAAATCAAACAAGGAAAAGACACAGAAAAAGGATGGGAGAAGGAAACTTTTAAAGATTATCATGATATTGAGTATCAGCACCTTTTGCAGTCACCTGAAAGCACTGCATTTTCTCATTTGCAGCATCCCCAGAACTGCATGGAGGACGATAATGAATAGATTCTTCAGCAACCATCCCTCGCAGGATCAGTGCACGCCATATGATTCACCAGATGATAGTATCACTGGTGACTACATGGCAAATAATTTCTACCGCAGCAGCTAATGGAAATGAAGTTTTCATTATAGTAAGAACGTTGAAATCTCAGCCAGCATCTTTGGTCCCAGCTGACCCATCCCTCATTTCTCATAAGACTGTGCATCAGGTTCATTCTACTCATGATTAAACTTTGTCATGGAGGTAAGGGGCACATTGGGTAATTGAAATCGCCACATCCTACTGCCATTTTAACAATCTCTCTCAATTATCCTGATACCAGGGCTCTGAACACGTAGGAAAGGAATCACGTTTAAATTTAGATGGAGATATTTTCATTTTTAATTTGAAGGAAGGGCCCCAATAATTGGTCTCAGTTGGAGAAGGGACAGAAATGCAGCCAGTGTGGAAGGGGAAACAGGAAGGGGAGAAAGGAGAAACGATGAAAGAGTGATAGCACCAAGGACCCCACAGCACTGAGAATTATTGAAATGTATTGAAAGACTTCCCTTGGGTGGGACATATCTAAGGTATGGATACTATGAATGCCTCAGAAGACAAAATATATTTTCAGCTCAGTTTGGCTTGTTGAATTGCAAATGACTTGTGCTGGCAATTTTCTCTTTGATTAGAGAAAAGTTAACAGAACAGGAATAAAATGGCATTGGTCTTCCAGGTTCTCCTTTCTTCTGAATTTTGGGTGATCATCTCCCAGTTCCTGATTTTTTTGGAGACCCTTGTCAATGTAGGCGCCTTCCTTACAGTTTTTTTCTTTCTTTCTTTTTTTTTTTTTTTTGCACCACCCGTTCAACAGAATAGGCAAGGAGCTAATAGATCAGTGACAAAGGAAACACCTGTTCCACCACATCAGTCAGTGTGTTCTATCTGGTAATTTTGTTGAGAAAAGCAAAAGAACAATTTAATATCCTCTATTCAACAGAGGCTGTTCTAGCTTGCAAGCTGCTGGAAGCCAATATTTCAGAAATGGTAGTTTACAGTTCTAAGACTGTGAAAATGTCCAAATTAAAGCAAAGTTATCGAAATATCCAATGTATGGCATCCAGGGAAAGATACTTGGTTCAAGAAGGCCGATGACATTCAGGGTTTCTCTCTCAACTGGAAAGGCACGTGGCAAACACAGCAACATCTGCTAGCTTTCTCTCTAGGCTTGTTGTTTCATTAAGCTTCCCCAGGAGCGTATTTCTTCTTCATCTCCAAAGGTCTCTGGCTGCGTGGGCTCTGCAGTTCTCATAAAAATATCTCCTCTTTTAAAGGATTCCAGTAAACTTATCAAGACCCAACTGGAATGGGTGGAGTCACAGCTCCCTCTAATCAAAGGTTAGTACCCACAATCGGGTGTGTCACATCTCTGTGGAGATAATTTAAATCAAGTTTCCAACCTACAGTACTGAATAGAGATTAAAAGAAACAGCTGCCTCCACAAAATGGATTAGGATTAAACCATGGCATTTCTAGGGTACATAATCATTTCAAACTGGGACAGAGACCCATACTGCTTGCAGATTAAGGTTTTATCTATGTTTGTTTTTCTGTCGTTGCTCATCTTATGACCAAATGGCTGCCGTTTTCTTTGCCCAGAACAGATATTGCATCAACATTGTGCAAGTAATTTCCAAAAAGGGATGTTTTGGTTTAAACCAAAACCAAATTGCTGGAATGCAATATACCAGAAATGGGTTGGCTTTTACAATGGGGACTTATTAACTTACAATTTATAGTACTTAGCCCATGAAAATGTTCAACTCAAGGCTTCAACAGGACAATGCCTGCACTCTGAAGACAGGCTGCTGCATAGGGGCACCTCTGTCACATGGGGAGGCACATGGCTGGTGTCTGCTGGTCATTCTCTTCCAGGTTTCATTGCTTTCAGCTTCTGTCTCCAGTGGCTTCCTCACTGTTTTCTGTGGGATCTCTCTTAGCTTCTATAAGGCTTTTCTCTAAATTCTCTGGGAATTTTCAGTGTTTTATCCACTTATAAAGGACTCCAGTAAGAGGATTAAGACCCACCTTGAATGAGCCGGGTCACCTCTCAATTGAAATCGCCTAATCAAAAGGTCCCACCTACAATAGGTCTACATCCACAGAAATGGATTAAAAGAACATGACCTTTTCCGGAGGATAAAACAGCTTCAAACTACCACAGGGAACTACAATAAAATGAGGAAGGAAGAAAAGTTTGACTTTAGCATACACCCAGAATCAAACGGCTTCCCACAGCCTCTTGCCCGCTGGCATATTTCAGCCATGACCAATTCAACATAGAGTGGTGATGGAGGAGATCCCCATCCCCAGGCCTTCCTGGAGAGCCAAGTGTCTTTACTGCTTGATTGCTCAAGATATTCATAAAAATAAATATCTTTTCATTTATTTGTTCATTCATGAATCTTCATATTCTTCTTCTTGCCCAATCATTCTCTTTTTGGAAGCACTTCTGTTGCCATGATTGACAGCAGCTCACAGGCACTGGAACTAAATTCATCTACTTCCATCTTCTGGAAGGCAATCTACCAACTTGCTGGCAAACTAAGATTTCAGGACCACACCACTCATCAGTCAGTGGGTTTCAAGTTTCCTCTTCAAGACCAGAAGCCCTGTTCCACTCTTTAATCTGGCTTCAATTGCATCTGTATATATTGGGAAGATATTAGTGTCTATAGACAGTAAAGCCAACTAGGAGATCAGCAGAGTCTGCCTTATTCTCATCTCCTTTTGCAAATTTGAATCCAGAGAAATCAGTTGGTGACCCTCTCAGACCCCAGATACAGAACTAACTCCTGCTCTTTTATGCCATGCAAAGAGGCCAGCTGACAGTGACAGGGAGCAGACAGAGCAGGCCAAGGAAGGAAAGAGTTGGGGATTGTAGTATATCAGAGTCACAATATCTTTAGAGAGCATCCATCACTGTAATTTTACACATAAAGGTGAACTGGGGTCTACAAAGGGGAGTGCCATGGTCAAGGTCACTACAAACCCATGGCAAAACTGGGCAAGAGCCTGGACCTCTGGCTCCCAGTCCACAGCTCCCTCTGATGCACCCATTGTGCCTGACAGGAGTAGCATTACCCAAATGTATGTAACGATAAAAAAGAGACATAAATGGGAGAAGATGGCGGCTTAGTAAGACGCGCGGGTCTTAGTTCCTCCTCCAGAAAAGCAACTAAAGAAACAGAAACAATACAAAACAGCTCCCGGAGTCCCGACAGAGACCAAAAAAGACAGCGTACCCCATTCTGGAACGGCTGAACGGGTAGGGAGAATCCACTGCTGTGAGATACCCAAGGGGTGCACGTTTTCCCGGCTGGGGTGGCTGGCGTCTGGGGTCCCCTCCATGCACGTGGCTCCCCGGTCTGACTGGGAACATTGGATAGCGGGGCCCTCCCGTCACGCTTGGCGTCTCGGGCCAGCTGGGCAATTTGGACCGGCACTCCCCCAAGCCACGGCCAGCGACCCCCGCCTCCACGCGCGGTTTCCTGGGCCGACTGCCCCGCAGACAAACGACCGCCACGAGCGCCACCTACTGGGCAGGAAAAGAAAAACAGAGCCCAGAGATTCCACAGAAAAACCTTTCAACCAGCTGGGTCCCACACCCAGGGAGATCTGATCAAATGCCCAGACACCAGCAGAAAATAATGGATGACGCTCAGAAAATTGAAGATATGGCCCAATCAAAGGAACAAACCAATAGTTCAAATGAGATACAGGAGCTGAGACAACTAATGCTGAATATACGAACAGAAATGGAAAAACTCTTCAAAAACCAAATCAATAAATTGAGGGAGGACATGAAGAAGATATGGGCTGAACAAAAAGAAGAAATAGAAAATCTGAAAAAACAAATCACAGAACTTGTGGGAGTGAAGGACAAAGAAGAAAAAATGGAAAAAACAATGGATACCTACAATGGTAGATCTAAAGAGACAGAAGCCACAATTAGTGAACTGGAGGATGGAACATCTGAATTCCAAAAAGAAACAGAAACTATAGGGAAAAGAATGGAAAAACTTGAGCAGGGAATCAGGGAACTGAATGACAATATGAAGCGCACAAATATACGTGTTGTGGGTGTCCCAGAAGGAGAAGAGAAGGGAAAAGGAGGAGAAAAACTAATGGAAGAAATTATCACTGAAAATTTCCCAACTCTTATGAAAGACCTAAATATACAGATCCAAGAAGTGCAGCGCACCCCAAAGAGAATAGACCCAAATAGGCGTTCTCCAAGACATTTACTAGTTAGAATGTCAGAGGTCAAAGAGAAAGAGAGGATCTTGAAAGCAGCAAGAGAAAAACAATCTGTCACATACAAGGGAAACCCAATAAGACTATGTGTAGATTTCTCAGCAGAAACCATGGAAGCTAGAAGACAGTGGGATGATATATTTAAATCACTAAAAGAGAAAAACTGCCAACCAAGACTCCTATATCCAGCAAAATTGTCCTTCAAAAATGAAGGAGAAATTAAAACATTTATAGACAAAAAGTCACTGAGAGAATTTCGTGACCAAGAGACCAGCTCTGCAAGAAATACTAAAGGGAGCACTAGAGTCAGATACGAAAAGACAGAAGAGAGAGGTATGGAGTAAAGTGTAGAAAGAAGGAAAATCAGATATGATATATATAATACAAAAGCCAAAATGGTAGAGGAAAATATTATCCAAACAGTAATAACACTAAAAGTTAATGGACTGAATTTCCCAATCAAAAGACATAGAATGGCAGAATGGATTACGACCCAGCAATACCACTGCTAGGTATCTACTCAAAGGACTTAAGGGCAAAGACACAGACGGACATTTGCACACCAGTGTTTATAGCAGCATTATCTACAACTTCAAAGAGATGGAAACAGCCAAAATGCCCATCAACAGACGAGTGGCTAAACAAACTGTGGCGTATACCTACGATGGAATATTATGCAGCTTTAAGACAGACTAAACTTATGAAGCATGTAATAACATAGATGGACCTAGAGAACATTATGCTGAGTGAGTCTAGCCAAAAACTAAAAGACAAATACTGTATGGTCCCACTGAGGTGAACCGACATTCGAGAATCAGCTTGGAATATATCATTGGTAACAGAGACCAGCAGGAGTTAGAAACAGGGTAAGATAATGGGTAATTGGAGCTGAAGGGATACAGACTGTGCAACAGGACTAGATACAAAAACTCAAAAATGGACAGCACAATAATACCTAAGTGTAATGTAACTAGGTTGGAACACTGAATGAAGCTGCACCTGAAATATGGTTTTTTGTTTGTTTGTTTGTGTGTTTGTATCTTTTGTTTTTGTTTTTTTCTTTTTCCTTTTTATATATATATATATTATTAGTATTATTATTTTAATTCTCTTCTCTATATTAACATTCTATATCTTTTTCTGCTGTTTTGCTAGTTCTTTTCCTAAATCGATGCAAATGTACTAAGAAATGATGATCATACATCTATGTGATGATACTAAGAATTACTGAGTGCATGTGTAGAATGGAATGATTTCTAAATGTTGTGTTAATTTCTTTTCTTTTTTTTGATTAATAAAAAAATTAAAAAAAAAAAAAAAAAAAAGAGACATAAATGTAGAACAACTGACTGAGAAAGAGGCAGGAGCTCTTTTTTGGTTTTGGCCATTGGTTCCTTCTATTGGTCTATTCACAATGGGGGAGAGTTGAAAGGATCCAAAGGAAGGAAAGGGAGAGGAGAACGAAGGCCAAAGGGTCAGAAGAACATAGTTTGGTGATTGAGAATGTAGGCTATGGCATCAGCTTGCATGGGCCCAAATCCCAGCTCTTACACTTAACAGCTGTGTTCCTTAGCCTTTCTGTGCCTTGGAGTATTTATCTGTAAAATGAGAATAATAACACTATCTATTAAAAAGGTGAGGATTAAATTAGTTATTTCATGGAAAGCACTTAGAATGTTTCATGGAAAGACATATAGTTAGCCGTTGTTATTATTACCACGAATGGAAGTATCAGGAACAGCCAAGAGAGAGCCATCATCTCCCAGACCTGAGCTGAATGAAAACCATCCTCCCTATTTCTAGTAATGTTGCTAGAAGGCAATACAGTGCAATGAAAAGGGCCTGAGTTTTAAATCCTGTTATAGCCTAAGACTATGAGCTGATATAACAAAGAAACCCAAAGTTACAGTGGCATAAATGACAAAGAAGATTATTTCTCTCATACACAGCAATCCTGATATGAAGTAGTTCTGTTCTTTGCAGTCATCTGGGGGTGCTGGTTCTTTCCTAGTTATTGCTGTCCCATCTGTTTCAGAATCTTTGTCATCTGTATCATCAAACGAGTCATTACCATATCCAGGTTTTAGCTGCCAGGTTGGATGGAGAGGCACTGAGGTGGCATATCCATGGTTTTATGACCCAGGCCCCAAAGTGACACCACCTTTTCTGCTCATATTTAACTTCCAAGAACTTGCTAGCAGGAAGGGTTGGAATGGAGTCTAACTGGGCAGCCATGAACCCAGAAAAGAAGGGAAATCAGACTTATGCTCAAATCCAGTTCTCTCAATTACTAACTGTGCTTGGGGTAAGTGTAGTAACCTTTTTCCTCACCTTTTTTGCTCACTTATTTAACCAGTTGTCTATTGTTGGGCACACTTTGGTTCAGAAAATACTCCCTGAGCACCTATTATGAGCCAGGCAGTGTTCTGGGTCCTGGGAATACAGCTGTGAGCAAGGTAGACAAAGCTTCTGCCCCTTTTAGGCAGATGCACCTTAGGTGAAGCTAACAAAGCTTCTGTTTCAGGACAAACCCACTCAGGGGCCTTCCAAGGGCCTTTATTTCTCATTCTAAATCTGTAATTATTTTCATATCTAATTTTATATCTTTGATTGTTTTTATTACTTTTCTTAAAAAGGGCCCTCAGATTTATGTGCATTTTAGGTCCTGCCCCTATTGTTCTTGTGGGGCTGACATCCACGTTGGAGACAAAGAAGGTAAATAAATAAATATATACTATATCAGGGATATACTATATAGCATAGCATATGCTACGTAGCATATAAGACATACTGTATCAGCGATGGTGCTATGACTTTAAAAAATAAAGGCATGGCAAGGGGAGAGAGAGTGATAGGACATTGTTTTACTTAATGTGGTTTGAGACCTCATTTGAGGATGTCCCCATTGAGCAAGGATTTGAAGCCCGGCAGTTGTTTCCAATGTCTACTACCATAAAGGTTATTATGATTCACCTTCTTATACAAAGACCTTTGTGTGTCCTCATGATTATTATTATTATTACTATTGCATGGGCAGACACTGAGATTTGAACCTGGGTCTCTGGCGTGGCAGGCGAGAACTCTGCCTGCTGAGCCACCATAGCCTGCCCTCATGATTATTTTTTAGAATCCATTTCTGTTGGTGGAATTAATGAGTCAGAGGTACAGAAGTTTTTAAGGTTCTTGAAATCACGTGTTGAGTCCTATCTTTTGAGATTTTTCATTAGGGTTGTAAAAGAATTAATGAGAAAGTCCTAGCCTTTGAGGTATTTTATGAATCATTTCTTTAAAATTTCAAGATGCTTAAGACTTTTAAGGTTCACTTAGAACTGAGCTGTCTGATCTTCTCCACATCCTCCGACTTAATTAGCATTTTCTCTTCTATTGCTCTGAAATGCCTCCCCACAATTTGCTATCCTAGAAATATTTAAGACACAGAATTTTAGTGCTAGAAGGAGTACAGCTGATGACTAACCCATTCCACTTCTATATTTTATAAATGAGGAGACCAAGTCTCAAAGGTATTACCTGACTTGGCTGGAACCTTATAGTGATTTCCAAGTTATAACTGCAATCTCTGGATTTTGGTCTCTGCCGTCAAAATCAATGGCAAATGAAAGGTGCATACAGTGTTCTGTGATGACAGAGCTGAGGGCAGAATTTGCAAAAAGTGCCGGATAACTGTAAATGGCATTTCAGTGTTAGTGATGGATGTTATTTTGGTAGCAGAGGAAGGCCCTAGGATGAGAGAAAGCGTGGAGCAGTGTTGGTTGGTGTCAGAGCCTTATAGGCAGGGTGGGAAGACCTCAGGAAAAGGAGACTGGACATACTGCAACACCAGAATCCCAGGAGCTGGGAGGGAGTCACATGAGACCACCCAAAGGGACAGAGATGCTTCTGACTCAGGCAGAACTGCAGGAGAAAAGGGCCCAGCTGGAGGCCTCTGCCAGGACATGACCCAGTCAGCTTTAATCATCTGCCAGGCCACTCCTGGGAGGCCAGCTGCCCAGCCCAAAGGTCTTAGGCCATCCAGGCACGTGACAACTGCCCTATTCCCTTACTGCTCCCTTTTCCTGGGTTTCAGTCCAGACATGGGGGGACACAGCAGCTAGCAAGGGGAAGGAATGAGCAGAGGGAGAGTCGTAAAGGACCCCTTCCCCAGGACAACTTTCTAGACCAAGGTGGATCTGAAAGGAGGGAGGGGAGAACATTAAGACTAAACTGGTTTCAGAGTTTTAACCATTATCTGGGACTGGAGATGCTAAGATCTGAATTGAAATTGTTTTTTGCAACTTTTGGTGCCTGAAAGTGACACTCACCTACCTGAGTTGTCACTGGAGGTAAAAAAAAAAAAAAAAAAAAAACTCTGCCTCTATCACACAATGCTTAAAAAAATAACAAGAAGGAGATAATGGGGCAGAAGAAGAGAGGAAGGGAGGAAAACAGGGAGGGAGAAGGGAAGAGAGAGAAAGAAATATAGTTGCATTTTGTTCACAATCCCTGTGTTATGCTTTTCCAATGTACCAGTTACACATGATTTCAATTCCACAGACTTTTGGCTATGTCACACACAGGCAGTGTGGTTTCTTAAATAACTACTTTTCCTTTCAGGGCCCACTTTATTCTACTCTCATGCATTTTTACACAAGTTAAAATTAATTCCTGGACTTCCCTTAAAGTTTAACTTTATTAACTGAAAGCACTAAAGTTTATACTCCATAGTCCTTTTACTTACTTGTGCCCAAATAATAAACATTATACAGGCAAATATTACTCTGAACATTACTCTGAAACCAACTCAAAATTGCAATGATCAGTTGCCTCCAAATGTCTCCAAATGATAGTCCTGAATGGTGTTTCCCTGCTCCACAAGGCCTTGCTCATCTTCCTCCACCAAAAGCCTGTACATATTACATTCAGTTATTCATTCACTCACGCATTCATTCATCATTGATTGGATTGGGCACCATCCAGGTGACATAAGCCATTCACTTGGGAAGGTGGTTGATAACTTGATTAATACATAGTTTCTGCCATCCAGGCAACCACCATATCCTCTTTCATGAGTAGATAGATATTAAACTGTTTTGATAACAAGTGATAAGGACGATATTGGCATTAGATACAAGGGAGAATGGAAAGACACAGGAAGGAGTAATTAACTCTATTTGGTAATGGATCAGATCAGCATCACCAAAGAGAACATCATTGAGGCTGGAAGGACCAGTAGGACTTTCCCTAGCAGCTAAGGTGGAAGGGAAGCAGGCAGAAGGGATACTTTGTAGAAAGGCACTGCATTAGCCAGGTATGCTGTGGTAATAAAACATAGCCTGGAAATCTCAGTAGCTCAATATGACAAAGGTTTAAATCTCACTCAAATTACCTGTCCGATGTAGGTCAGGTGGTTGGAGGGGGTGGGTAGGAAGAGTAGGGGAAGGGCTCTGCTCGACACAGTCACTAGAGGACCCAGGCAATACACTCTTGTAAGTGCACTGCCCGGAATATGTGGCATCCAAGTGGACATTGCAGGAATACAAAACAGCTAGAAGGGGTCACACTGGTTTTTATATGCTTCAGCTATGAGGTGAAACAAATCACTTCTATTCACAGTCAATTAGCCAGAATCAATCATCACATGCCTCAATGGGCTGTGAAAGGTACAGGAACACATGACTATTTTGTAAGTAGTAAACATCTCTCTACAAGTGCAAAGGCATAAAACTGTTCCCTGGTTTAGGAAACTATGAACAGTTCAAAGTGATTGGAAAATATAGTGCAGAGGAGAAGTATCAAAAGATGACTTAAGAAAGGTAAGAGCAAAATGATGAAGGTCCTGTGTGTGGAGCTTCTGAAGAATTTCAAACATGGTATCATGGTCATATTCGTGCTTTAAATATATATCTTCTTCAGTAACATGGCGGATGAATTGAAAGGAATGGAAACAGATGGAAAGATCAATTTGATTCCCACAATTGTTCAGGTTGAAGATGATGACTGAACTAAATTTGGGTCATTGGGAATGAATATGAGAAAGGTTAAAGAGAAAGCAAATAGGACATTATGATTAGATATGGAAGGGAGAGAAGACTAAGGTGACTTACAGATTTCTGCTTTGGATGAACCTTGATACCACCAATCAAGATAAGGAAATATAGGATGAGTGGGTTTGGGGAGAAGACATTGCAGACAATTTGGGACCTAATGAGTTTGCGCTAACTTGGGCATCCAGGTGGAGTTGTCCAATTGAAAACTACGGATGAGGTCAAACTAGCCATCTTCCAAAAGCCTAAGGGGGGAATAGTAAGAATGCACAGTACGCTGGGAACATGTGTTGGGGGTATCATTTATTCTGCCCAGGAGTGGAGAGGTAGAAATAAGGAGACAGGGAAATGTCACAAGAATGAAATTTGCAGAGGGCCTTGGAGAATAAGTAGAAATCTTTTCCTCTCCAACTGCCGATAAACTCTTGGAGACCATGTACATATCTATGCAAGCATACAGCAAATATTTATTGAGCCCTTAGTTTGTGCCAGGCTCTGTGCTAGGCACTGAGAACATAACAGTGAGCAAAACAAGCTCAATCCCTAGTTTCATGCCATTTATAATCTAGTGGGAAGACAGAGACATTAATCAAATAGTTGCCCAGAGAAATAATCGCTACTCTGATGAGTGATATGAAAATAAATTTTCAAGAATTAAGACATATTGCAAAAAAAAAAAATTATTCTAGCCTGGGGGCTGTGGAAGGTTTTAGAGGAGGTGATATCTGAGATGAGATCAAAGTTTACAAGTTAATTTTAGGTGAGGAGATGAAGGGAGGAGGAACAGTTCAGGGAACAGCTCTGAATGGGAGGTAGGGGTAAGGTTCTTGCTGATTTGAGGATCTGAGTGACACTCCAGTGTCACTGCAGTACAGAAAGTGGAGAGAAGCTGAGACTGGGGAGCATTTTTGCAGGGCATCATAGGGTCTTCATAGCACAAGCAGGGGATGAAATGGAAAGCCAGGGATGGGAGGTGATGAAATCAGATTTGTATCTTAAAAAATCACCATGGTGAGAACGGCTAGAGAATGACAAGAATGGAAGCAAATAGAACAATTAAGCAACCATTGCACTGAGCCAGCCCCCACTGGGCCAGAGAGGATGCTTGCTTATACCAAAGTGGTAGTAATGGGAATGGGGAAAAGTGGGTGAATTGGGAGTATTCCTCCAGGCACTCAATGAAGATGTCAACAAAGAAGTCAGTGAAGCCAACAGCCTGTATCTGCAGCTGTTTCATGTTTCTCCCTGTCTTGAGTTTCTAAACCATTGTCTTTCTGAAAAGTACAACACATCTTGTCATCTGAAGACTCAGGCTATGAGGAATAGGAAATAAAATGGTGCTTTGAGGAGATGTAAGGTTCTTTCTAGTCAGGAGAGATGGGACTCATAGATGAGAGAATAACAGGTTGGATGCCCAAAGATATTCACAGACCATGGAAGGTCCAATGCAAGCACATATCTGAAGAAAAACTTCTCTCATCTGGTTTCCTCTAAGAGCAAGACACATGCAAAATATGTCCAGAAAGGAACAGGATGTACAGTTGAGTTCTCCCAAGGTACCTTTTGTTATCACTTGGAAAGCACTTAAACTTCTAAAGTCAGGTTGCCCTCCTCTGTTGTGCTGAAATTCTGAATCCTGGGAATGAGGATATAGTTCAGAGATTGTGGCCTACGCATCACATGTGAGGGTGTGTCCCTTCTCAGTGGCATGGCACACAACTACAGTTCTCCTGAGCATCAGACTTTCTCCTCTCAAAGGAGGGCAAAGCAGTGGTCCTTGGTGCTGAGAAACTTGGCACCCTTTTGCAACTTGGAATTTGTTGAGTTCAAACTGTTCACTCAGTTGGGGACCTAATTTGACCTAAGATGCTGCACTAGGTGGGCTTTGTGTTCATTTTCTTTCCCCATTGTTCCAAGGAAGGATGGAGCTCAAAGGAACGAAAGGCCGCCTGTCTTCGTAGACCTGAGGTGTCTTACAGCCAATAGAATCTGAAAAATACTGGGGAGTTGCTTTGAATCTTAACTTCTTATTATTGTTCAATAGATGATGGAATGGATTCCATTGACCTTAATTAAAAAATCAATAATATATTATCATCTTAATTGAAAAGCAACAAAAGATACTTATGAAGTGCTATATGTAAGACAGCTCAATATTTGTTTAATAATGAGGTCATATTCACATTCACCATAAAACAAGACCTAACACTCCCCACTCCTACCTCACTGGTTAGAGTCTTCCTGTTATTTCTGGACAATCCCAAAAGGGACATCAGTCTATCCACTACAGGGACCACACAGAGTTTACCTTTTCGGCCCCCCTGCAGAAAGTCATTATTGTTGTTTTCCAAACAGACGGTGAGGAAAGCTGCCTGTCATGGTGGCTGGCTGTGCCTGACAAGGAAGCCAGTGGCTGTTTGCCGCCGCGCAGCTCCTGGTTCTAGAACCTGGGCTGCCACTCCTCTCGTGTCAGGGCTTCGAGGAGGAGTGGGGAGACTGTCCTCCCTAACTCTGTGCCACATCTTATCGTTTGGCTCCAGAAGCAAGATTGCCTGTATCCAGAGTCGCACAAAGTCCTTCATAAAAACAGTTTCTTAGCCTTCTCCTTGAAGAAAACGCGAACCTAACTGCAAAGAGGGTCAAGGGCGAAGGCCGTAGCATTCCTCTACATTCTTGACATCCTCTTGCTCTTATTCCCTACCCATTCCCATTCTATCGCTGCCCCTTCCGTCACACAAGCCCCAGACACATCAACAGAGCCAAACAGCCCTCAGGGAACAGGGTCCACCGCTTCCTTTACTCTTCTCACTAACAGCATCATAGCCTCAGCCCCCGACTGCCCAGGCACTCCCCTCCCCCCACCACATACACACAAAGGAAAATTAACAAATGTATAGAAAAAGAACCCAAGCCAACATGCAGGTTGTATAACGGCCTCCCCTACAGGGAGACTGTATGAGCCTTTCTTAATTTAGTCTGCTGATTTACCCTTGCTCTGTTTTTTTTTTGGTTGTTGCTGTCATTTTGTCTAAAATAAACATTTTAATTTGTAATGCTTCTCCTACAAAACAAAAGAAAAGATCTTAGATTTAATGTGTGGCTAATAACTTGGAAGCCTTCCAATTTATTTTGGTCTCCCCATAAGTTGCAGATCGCCTCTTGGAGTGTTCTTTTGCTTTACAGTTTCAACCTAATGGGGAAGCTGGTCCAAGCTCACTAACATCTGCAGGCCTTTCTGTGTGCCCCACGTTGTACCAAGGCCTTTGCCTGTGCCATGTCACACGATCCTTTCCAGAACTCTGGGCAGGCCCTGTAATCCCCACGTCATAACGAGGAAATCACAATTTAGAGCAGATATAAATTATAGCACAGCACATACATGATCAATGCCAGATGAGCGGTGGGAGACCCGAGTTCAGCAGGAGCCGAGAGACCTGACACCCTTCCTGCAAGGGAAGGGGAGTACAGGAGGGGATCTGTTTAGGGCACTGGCTTGGGGACCTCCTCAGACACCCCCCGGCTGGACTTCCATCTTCTAAGGAAGCATAACTTCTTAACACAAACTTCTATATCCCAAAGGCATGGAACCTCACCCACCCCCAGCGAGGGCCTCTTGCAGAAAGTCAGGGAAGCTCAGCCAGCGTCTGTGGTTCTGCCACACCCGCTCCACCCAACCTCCTGTAAGGCTTAGGTCAACAGGCACAGAAAAGCAGACAGGCCTTCTTAGGGTAGGGAAAGAAAAGAAAGGAAAAACATAAAAAAAAAAAAAAAAAAAAAAAAAAAAAATCAGCAGCTGCTGTTTAATTGCCATTCTAAATAGCCAGAGGGCATTTCTGCCTTCCAAGGGCAGAAATGAATTAAATAAGCTTTTTTTTTTTACCCTCTTAAGGGTGGAGTACAGGCTCCAGCCCTCCACCCAAGCCACACCCTAGTTAAAGCTATTTATAATATCTAAATGCCAAACGAAACAGGGCGAAATTGAGGGCTGGACAAAGGCAAAGGCCCAGTTTGCCAGTGATTGCCTAGGGCGGACACGAACCCAGGCGCACGGCAAGGGCGCAGGGGAGAGGAGGTGCGGGGAAAGCGGCTCAGCGTCCTCAGGGGAAACAGAGTCTTTTTTGACTCCGCCCAAGTCACGCTTCCCCCGCACTACAGCGCGTCGAGCACCCTGTTGGAAGCTTCCCTTACATTCCACAGCCCATGAGTGGGAGAGGCCGGGCACTTGGGGTGGCGTCCGGGGTTCCGGGGCGCAGAGGCAGAGTCTGTGAGGGTAAAATTCTGGTTTTCTCTCTTACCGGGTGTGATTTCATGCCTGTTTTTAACCCTTCGGAAGTCTCTGCGTCCTTGTTTGTGAAAAGCTCATGGTCACTGAACCAACCAGCTGGGATATGAAGAACACTGAATAAACTGTAAGCACTTAGGATGCTACCGCAGCACTGAAACGGCAGCTGTTAACTTTTGGAATTTGTGCCTGGACAAAAAATGCCGGCGTGTTGGCCACCCTCTGTGCCCATAACTTATAGGGCAAACTGAGGCCCATCCAAGAGGGCTGAAGGGGCTTGGAGACAGATGAAGGCTCCCCATTTCCTGCCCCCGACTTCCCACGCAGATCAGAAGGCTGCACCGAGCTAGCAGGTCATCTGCAAGAGGCCTCTGATAAATCCGATTAGCATCCTGCTGCAATTGCTTTCGTAGTCAGCTAGTCTGATGGGGAGCTAGCCACCACTCTCCTAATCCTCGGCCTGCCAGGCTCATTTCGTGTGAAACACCTTCTCCCAAAAAGAAGAATCCTCCTCCCATTTCCTGTTGAAACCCTCCCCTCCAATCTGGGCACAGTCCCATCTCCCCTTTGCAGAGAAACTTTCCCAGCTGCCCCAGACCACATAAGAGTTTTCAGAGCTTTTAGAAAAGCAAGGTCCTATGGAAATAGAATGCAGCCTTGTACTTCATTTTAGGTTTTCTAGTACCTAGATGAATAATAGCACAGCATAAACAGGTGAAATTAATTTTAACAATGCATTTTCATTAAGCCAATTATTAAAAATAGTGTCACTTCAACCTGTTGTCAGTACAAAGAATAATTAATGAAACATTTCACATTTACTTTGGTACTAATTCTTCAAAATCTGGTGTGCATTTTATACTTAGGCACATCTCAATTCGACCAGATACATTTCACCGGCCATCAGGCATTGTAGCTAGCGGCTGCTATTTTGGATAGCACAGTTCTTGAGCATTTACTCTTTTTGCCATTGACATATTTGGGGGTCTGCATTTTGACTTTTTGATGTGTATGGAACAGTGTCACCAGCTCAGTGTTATTAGCTCAATTGTTACCAGCTCAAGTTAGTTTTCTGGGCGCTCACACAGTATGGCAGAAGCTCTTTTATTTCTCATGAGAAAGGGCACTCAAAAGAACAAGCAGCAAGTGAGTGCGAAGTTTGGGAGCATGCAGACTGCTTTTATTTTTGTCCCTAATGCAGAAGAGTCCCTCCCCTGGTTCACCATGGCCTAGCTACTTAGTAGTTACAATCTAGTCTCGAAAACTAGTCAATTAAAAAGTGAGTTTTCTATGCCTTATTTATCATAATTATTCATTTGCTTTTGACCATTCACAGATCATGGTATGCTGAATCCTTCATCTATGTATTTACGTGCCTTTAGAGGGGACCAATCCTGTAAGCCTGATACTTGACCAATGACAGATGAGGGTATGTTGAATCCTTCATTATCATATGTTGTTTGGGGAGGGGAGGAGGGGGAATGTGGGCCAAGTTAGAAGGTCGAGACTTAAGTTACTTCCTTATTTGAGTAGAAGGAGTCCACCATTCCTTACAGAAGATTCCACTCTGGGGTTCAGATATGTGTGGGGCTGTCTGGGGGATATGATGGGAGCACTGTTCTGTTTGCCACCCCGGCTGAGTATCCTGGTAGGAGGGGATGCGGTCTGAAAGATGGGGAGCCAGATGGGATAGGAAGGAGCCAGGCAGAAACTAGTACACTGTGCTTCTCTCCCAGCTTCTCCTAACTGGCCCCCAACGGTTTGGGCATTAGTCTTGAGGTGGTGGTAGGTGACAGATACAGTGAATAAAACAAAAAACCATGTTTGCCCCTCAGTCCCCACCCCCAAGACCTGTGATATTGGGTCTATAATAGCACTGCCTTGAAATCCCTCTATCAGAGGAGATGATTTCTTCAACACCCACCAAGCTCTCACAGCTTCCTGTTCCTTTATCGAACCTTTCGATAAAGGAACAGGAGGAGGACTCCCAAGGAATGGATCTGATGGAGGGAAAAAGGATAGAAAAAAGAATGAAAGCAGAGAATCTTTGCATCACCAGCTGTGGGAATGTTGGCAGCCTTTTCATGCAGCCTCAGGAAACTGGAAAAGCTCTGTTGGCTTCCAATGTGTCTGCAAAATTTTAGGGTTTGTGGCCTTTGAAGGATCAGCAAGTCTCCGCAGATGAGAAATAATTTCCAAACACATCATATGAAAAAATATTTTCTTTTGGTGCTCTGAGAACCTGAGCTTATTTAGATCTGATCCTAAAAGTGAACACAGAGGAAGGCATTCCCTGGTTGGTGAGGTTTGCAGTAGCAGCCAAACTCAGCCCCATTAAACCTCAGGGCTGTGATTCCTGCTCGGTGCAGAGAATTCTGGAACCTTCTGGCAAACCCTAGAAGAAGCCAAGATGTGATTTTGCAGCTAATGCTTGCCAGTCGTTAAACTATGGAGTGATCCAGAGTTTCATGTATGGCCCCACCCTTCTGAGGCAGCTGGTACCATTTCCAGCTCAGTCCTGGAGTCTTCCCAAGCCTAGAATTGGCCTAGCTCTCCCAGGCATTCTCTCCTCTTTGCTGAATGTCAATAATGTACAAACTATCAAGCTAATTCCTATGAGGATTTGGAATCTTGGTGGTAAGAGAAATCACCACCTCTGCTCTAGGAAAATTTACAGGACAGCCTGAAACAAAGAGACCTTTTCCGGCCAACCTGGCGTAAGTGCAGGCCTGTCCTCAGGGAGGTACTAGCTGCTCTGGAATGGAGCTAGTGGGCAAAGCTAGGCCTCCCTGATTTTATCTGGGCCATTCTTATGCTCATCCAAAAGATACCACAAGGACACCCCATCCCAGAAGTTACAATTTCTAGAGAAATCCCTACAACACAGACCCCTGAAAAAATAACTTCCTTTCTGCTTACCACCATAAAATTGCAAAAATTAAAATGCTGAGAAAAGGGAGTTCTTCTGATAATTGGCCTTTTCTGGTTAATGGGAAAATTAAAAAAAAAAAAAAAATTTAACCAGTGATGTTGTAACCCCTTGTCTCATGGACCAGTGCCGAGACCTGTTTTTAATCATTCAGGATCCTGCCTGGTCGTAAATCCAGATGGCATAGACCATCACTGTAGAATGCATAAGCCACTGAGTCAAACTTGATCCAGGCCTGTTGCTGCATGCTGGTGTTCTGTTCCTGTTTGTTTTTGGCCAGATGCTTTATACGGGCTCATTTTGATGTAGTGTGTCCCTTTTGCCTAAAATTTAAGCATAAAAAATCAATTTCCAGGCTCAAGTGCACTGGTTCCACTTGGGGGTTGTCTCTATTTGGAGCAAAATGTTTCTAGCTCATATTTAGCGCCTGACCACATTTTGACTATGGGACAACTTTAGCATTCAGTTGGCAAAAGCATTTCCATTTGGCTCTTTGTGAAATCATGTAAATTCCAGTTATTTCTGTAGTGCATGATTGCCTGGCTTATTTATAAGAACCATCCATTTTGGGTTAAGTTGTTCTTGTGACTGGAGCCACTTGTATTATCACAATTTGAAATGTTTATTTTCGTAGATCCATCTAAGCTGATAAGACACTTTTGAGCCCCTAAAAATTTTGCTAAGTCGAGATAGTTTAGATAGAGATGATTTCTCTGATGGGGCAACATCAGATTAGTCAATGGCCTCAGCTTTGATTGGGTTATAACATTAAATGGGTGTGTCCCTCATAAGCTCCTTTGAAAAGGAGTGCAGCAGCATTAGGGAAATTTGCTGCCATCCAGCTTTGTTTCATTTGGCTCACATCCCAGCTGGAAAGCACAGCCCCAAGGAACCTACAAAGAAGAGGCTACCTCGTGAAGCAGGAGGATAAGTGCTGAGTATTCAGGCCTCAGGACCCATTTGCAATCCTGCTGGGCACAAGAAGCTGAAAGAAAAGCTTCCCTGTTAATGAGGGTCAAACAGACTCATGGATTTAAACCAAAGCACAAATCTATGCGAATGATAATTTGGCAATGCCTATCCAAAACAAAGATGCACTTTCACTCATTCAACCAATATCTGAGTGATTCAAGCTCCGGGGTTGCTCCAAGCATGGAGGATCTAACAGCGAAGATAAGCCTTGCCCTCGCAGATCTTACTTTCTTGTAGTATAAACAAATAGACAAGCGAATGAACATGTAACATGCTGCCAGGGAGCAAGTAACTCGGACCAACAAAAGCAGGGTTGGGGATAGGGGAAAGGGGCACATGAGGTGAGAGGGGGTTACCATGTCAGTCAGTTGATCAGGGCCAGACTTTCTGAGAAATAACATTTGAGCTGAGCCCCGAATGAAATGATGGAACAAAACAAGTGACTGTTAGGAGAGAGAAGCTTCTGAAGCTGTGGGAGCATCAAGTGCAAATGCCCTAAGAAGGGAATGCTGAGAGGCCAAGGTATCCAGGGAGGAAGATGGGGGCAGAAAGAGTGAGGAAAAATAGGTAAATCTGACCACAAGAAAGAATACAACAAAATTGTTACTGCCCTTACCATGTCTGATTGTCCACATTGCAATAGATTGCAGTAATTAACATCATCTTCTATGCATGCAGACACAGACACACACACACAGTTTAGCTCCTCTCTGCTATACTCAGCCAAGCCCTTTGCCTGGTCCAGAACCACGAGCATATGCACTCCAGGAAGGGGCTGGCAAGATGAGAGGAGGCCTCTATAGCAGGCACATAGCAAAAGAAAATCCACAGACCTGAACCTCCTACCTCTATCCCTTGCCATGATTATCGAGAGTAGGCATCTCCAAGTAAGGTGAGCCCAAGAAAATTTGCAAGAAAGTGCGCTGGAGATGGTTTTTCAGAAAAGGAGAGGATGGAAGTGTTTCCATTGTTTAGGTAACTTTTATTATTTTTTTTTTGGCCAAAAGCCATGTGAACTTATTACTCAAACTTGGAATCAATTTTCTAACTTTTCACAGCTTTCCAAATGAAGAGCTTGAGTGTTTTAAAGTCCTTGCTTAAAATATATGAAACTGATTGGGCATTTGGTACTGAAGGAATACAGAATGTACAACAGGACTGATTGTAAAAACTCAGAAATGGATAGTTCAATACTATATGATGGTAGCACAATATTGTAAGTACAGTGCATGAAACTGAATGAGGAAATAGGGCTGGGGCGGGGCACTTATGACACCAGAAGGAAAGATAGAGGATAAAGCCTGAGATGGCATAACTTAGGAATGCTAGAGTCGACAATGATGATGATTAAATGTACAAATAAATGATGTTTTTGCATGATGAGAACAAATGAATGTCAGCATTCAAGGTGTTGAAATTGGAATGGTATATGAGAAAAAAATGCAATCAATGCAAGCCAGGTTCTATAGTCAACAGTAACATTGTAATGTGCTTCCACTGAATGCCAAAACTAATGTCAATAAGCAGCGGACATGAGAAAGGGATATGGAATTCTTCGCAGAGGAAGAGCAATGTCTTCATTTAGATTGTGGTGGTGAAGGCATGGCTATGTGGTTATACCAGGAACCATCGATTTTTTTACTTAGGTTGGATTGTCTGATGTGCAAATAAATAAAACTGTTTAAAAATGAGCAGAGAGAAACAAGTGCTGAAGAAAATGTGGAGAAAGAGATGTATCTAATCACTGTTGGTTGGTAGGGAAGCTGAGTGGTGCAGCCCCTCTGCAGGGCAGTGTAGTAGATCTACAGGAGACTAGGCGTGGGGTCGCCATATGATCCTGCAACCCCACTGGTAGGTATCTACCTGGAGGAACTGAGAATGGGGACACGAACGGACATCTGCAGACTGTTGTTTATGGCAGGAGTGTTCGTGATTCACAACAGATGGAGGTGGCCTGAGAGTACTTCAATTTAGGAATGGAAGGGGGAACTGTGGTGTATATACTCAAGGGATTACTGAGCAGCTGCAAGAAGGAGTAAAGTTGTGAGGCATGCAACTAGGTGATTGAATCTTGAGGACAGCATGTTGAATGAAATGTCAGAAACAAAAAGACAATTATCATGCCTCACTCATGTGGACTAACTATAATATACATACTTGTAGAATTGATGTTGAGAGCATGGGCTATCAGGCTGGGACCTATTGTAAAGGGTCCTAGATTGTAAGTTCTTATAGCAGTCACCTATTCCAGAATTGTAACTGTTATTTCTAAATTGTGAGATACTGAGCTATTTGTATATAACCTGGTTGTTCCCTGAAACTTCGGGTATTTATATGATACCCGAGGCTGAGTTAGAGCTCTGAAGCTATGAAAGTCAGCATTACCCCACACAGCAATTATTTAAAAAGTTGGAAAAGTGATCAGACTTTGACTAGAGATATGAATGAAGCTGATATGAATAGGACTAAGTAAATCAGAATACAGGGTAAAGGATGGTATGGTCTACATTTTAAAATTTCAACTTCTGTGTGAGACCAAAGGGAGAGATGTTTATTTGGTGCAAAATTTGTATTTTGGGTTGCACGTTATCTAATTTAACTTGTATGGTCAGTTTATTTAAACACCATAATTACATGGAATCTTAAATTGGGCAGGAGATTTTGTTGGTTTGTATAGGTTAGTGGGATGTCCTGATATATCCTAGAGTAATTTAGGCAGAGAATTAAAAAGCATTTGCAGAGTTCCCTTGGGGGACTGGGGAGAGAGGAAGAAATATTGAGCTTCTCTATCTGAGTAATTTCTGATATTCTTGCAAGCAGTGGGGACAACAAATTCAATTGGCTGAGCCCTTGATCTTGGGGCTTGCCCCTTTGAAACTTATTCCTTAGCTTATTAAGAAGCTAAGCCTACTTATAATTATACCTAAGAGTCATCTCCAAAGAACCTCTTCAGTTCCTCAGATATGGCCCCTCTCTCCAAGCCAACTCGCAGATGAACTCACTGCCCTCCCCCCTACATGAAACATAACTCCCAGGGGTATAAATCTCCCTGGCAACATGGGACAGGACTCCCAGGTATGACCTGGGACCTGCCATCATGGGATTGAGAAAGCCTTCTTGACCAAAAACGGGAAGAGAGAACTGAGACAAAATAAAGTTTCAGTGGCTGAGATATTTCAAATAGAGTTGAGAGGTTATCCTGGCGGTTATTCTTATGCATTATATAGATATCTGTTTTCAGTTTATGGTGTATTGGAGTGCGAGAGGGAAGTACCTGAAACTGTTGAGCTGTGTTCCTGTGGTCTTGATGCTTGAAGATGATTGTATAACTATATAGCTTTTACAATGTGACCGTGACTGTGAAAACCATGTAGCTGATGCACCCTTTATCCAGGGTATAGGCAGATGAATAAAGAAATAAGGACAAAAAATAAATAAATAATGGGGGACAGGTAAGTGCTAAAAAAATTGGGGGTAGACTGAAATACTAGTGGTCAATGAGAGGGACATTGTTGTTCTAGACACATGTAACCACTAAAAGGAATCATATGGAGTGTTCAGCATAGATGATATATATACATATATATATATATATATATATTTTTTTTTTTTTAACATGGGCAGGCACCGGGAATTGAACCCGGGTCCTCTGGCATCGCAGGCAAGCATTCTTGCCTGCTGAGCCACCATGGCCCACCCCATGGATGATATTTTAATGCATGTTTTATGAAATAGTGTGCTTCTTGACGGCTCATAATGTCTTAATTTAAGAGGGCAGAAATGGTGTCAAAAGAAAGATAATCTTTAAGTGCACACGTGTGTGTGTGTTATGGTCGTGGGCAAATTATGAGAGGTATTTGGTTTAAAAATTGGCCTTTAAGAATCTTCCCACAGTGATGTGAGTTGGCTGTATGTCTCCTTCTTTCCCCTCTTAATTTTTGGCTGAGACTATGCCCAAGGTATGGAATGTCCAATAGTGTTCTCATCCAGTACAATCTCAGGACAGCATCTACTATCACATACAGCTGAAGTAGCTGGTCTCCTTGCTAATATTTCACACCCTGTGGAGGTGTTACAACCTAACATGCACGTGGGTAACAGCGCTGATTTTCACTGATGGTTAGGTAATGTTCACACTTTGGTATACACATGTTCATGAGGCCACTGTTCATTCCTGGGCTGAAAGGTAAAAACCAAAATTCAAAAACAAACATAAACAACAAAAATGAGGCATGAGTTGTTTATTGTTTTATTGCTTCCGTGTTCTTATTTAATGCAGAACTAATATTCTTGAGTAATGGTAATAAGATGCCCAAAATCTCACATTATTCAACATTCAACCAGTTAAATATGATGTGGAATGGAGCCCCCAAATGTCAACTTCTTTAAGTTGTATCTGGTAGAATAACTCCAAATAAAGGCTACTGGACTTGTCATTTTGGTTTTACTAGACTGCTATCTGATGACAACAAATAACCGTTTAGGCACTGGGGCAGCACTTTTGTCTCCCTTTGAAATACATCTGGGGATTGGGGGGGGGGGTTATGATGACTCCAAACATGGCAATCCTTCCTTTCATTCCAGACTTAAGAAAGACTCCATCGCTGAGAGACTTAAAATAAACCCCTTCTGGAATAGAAAAGCAGTTATGATTGTAAAAGTAAAGACCAGAAATGATTCTGTTGACAAGGAAGTGATAAATGCCCTCACTGGTAAATGCCATTGCAAGAGAACCCATTCTACAAGAGCTCATCAGAGAGGCCTCACAAGGTGATGAAATGAAAGCAGGAAGCTGTGGGTGACTTTCTGCTTGTTGAAGGCACAGGTACTCAACACCCTGAGTTGGGCTCACTGTGTTGAGAGTTATGTTCAAAACATTCAACCTCTGAAAAGATGTTGTCAGTTGCCATATATCTGATTGCAATTTCAGCTTGATCAATTTTGCAAAGTCTCAGCATCTCAGGCACCCATGAAAATTTTGATGTGGCCTTTTCCTTTTCTGCACAAAACCTGATTCCCAAGGGGTGGAAACTCAGAGACACTCGATTGCACTGCATCATACTATGAGAAAAAATAAATACATGACTGTAATGGAGGTATGAAACTAAACAAAGGTATACATATCAGACTCCACAACTGCAGGCCATACGCTGGCAAAATCTGGTGGAGTCAAAAAAAATGGTGGTTTTTCCACAAAACATTTACTGTTACACTTTGATCAACAATACTAAAGAGATAAGCAAACATGCATGAAAACACTAATTTTTTTAAAAAAAAGACAAACCTTAAATACCAAGGATAATGATCAAATTCAAGATGCCCAATTTAAATCACTTCCAATCCTTCTTAATGGTCAACTTACTCTTCCAAAACAAGAATGGACAAAGGCCAGCTGCTCTCCACCAGAAATAAGTGAGCTTGGGCACATAAACCCTCTCTGGACAGATGATGGACCTCACATCTCTGACAGAGGAACCATTTAGATCCCTTCTGACTTTTGAAATTCCATAATATTATGAATGTTCTTCACAAACATGATAGTACTGAAAAAGGAAACAAGAAAACACAAAGGTGCATTTATTCATGCCCAAGGCATCTAAATCTAATGAGTACAGTAACAACATCCAGAGAAGGGACGAATTAGAACCTAAAACAACAAAAACAGTGAAACATTCGCCCCCTTGAATTGCAAGTTGTAGCAGAGAATTTGCATGCTGGCAAGCCAGTTTCCTCCCTGAGAAGCACACATCACGCTTCGTTCCCTCCCTCCAGCATCTTCTGTCTCTCTCAATTAAGGCCTGGACAGTGTTAGGATGGGGTAGCAATCTCTTCTCCGGAGGGGTGCTCTGGCGAGGTGCTCTCCCCTGAGCTGTCAGTCACCTGTGGGTCCCTGCCGAGCAAGGTCAGTCTCTGCACTGCTCAGCTCTGCAGTCTGCCTCCGAAGCATCTCCACCATCTGCAGCAGGGCTGACCGCTCCAGCTCTAGAGCAAGAGTGGCCTGCTTTAGCTTGCTTTCGCTGGTCAGAAGCTTCTCAACTGTGGCTTCAAGGCTTTGGATCCTACCATTTGCTACCTGGAGAATAACAGAAACATGAGAATGTAATTGCCCAGTGATAACACAAGAGAGATCCACTGTCCATTCCACCATCCAGCCTTGGGAGCATTTTGGAGATATATCTTGACAAAGGTAGTTCTATGTGTTTACCAACAGTTCTTCTTCATGGCCACACAAGACCACATTTCCTAGCTCCCCTTGTAGACAGGCTGGGCCAGTCTCACTCCCTCTGAGGCCCTCCAGCATGCCTTCCCCTGCTTTGGAGGTCATGTGTTGAGATGGTAGCATCACGATATTGAGGGAATCTGAATGTCCAAGTCACCTACTACAGGTTGGAGGGCCCTGATATGGCCAAAGGATGCTTCAGGAGAAGAGGCAAAGCCCCAGGGAGAAAAAGACTTATGTTGTGCTAAGCCACTGAGATTTGGAGCTTTATTTGTTACTGCAGCTCAGCCTAGCCTATTTTGACTAATCTACATACCTATATGTAAAAGTTGATTTTGGACTGACAAAGTCAATATGGTTTCCACATGAAGGCCCAAGTAGCAACAGCTCTCTAGTTGGGAATTCTTGTCCTTGGTTCTAACAGACATTGCTATGTCAAAGGACAGAGGCATTTTCACCCAAGCATTCTGCTAAGAGGCTTGCATGTACTACCTTGTTGAACCATAACTGCGACCCAAAGAGATAAGCAGTATCCTTATTCCCCTACAGATGAATAATGAGGGTCTCACTAGCACACAATTAATGTCAGGTAAACAGAACTGCCAGATAGGTTTCTTTCTAGCAATTGTCCTCCACTCTAATCCACCAGGGCAGGCTCCCAGGCAACAATCAGGTCAGGTACAGTGAGGCTGGGGTCTGCTGAGTATACTCCAGAAACTCCAACATTTATTTTGATGTCCTAAGGCCTTTGTGACCTATTCCTCAGTCGGCAGCTGCATTCTGGAGAACTCAGGTCACTGGGTCAGTGAGGTACTGCCCTCACTAATCCAGTATAGTCCTTTAACATTTACCCCTTTATTTTAGGTGGAAAACTTGTTTTTTTTTTTTCTCACTTTCAAAACAAGGGAAACCATTTGTTTTGAACAAAACAACACTGTGGCAGAGAGACAACTCATGACACCAAGTCTAGCTCTAGCTCTGGCTGTGCCATGAGAACACCTGAAATAGACGGAAAAAGGCTATGATCCCAAGTCTGTTAGCTGTTTCTTCCTAGGCAAGGGATGGTCAGACTTGGTATATATCTCTGTGGATCTAAGCTATACCCTCTGATCCTCAAAATCCTACCCATCATTTTATAGCCTGGGATCAGGCTCTACCTCATCTCCATGAAGAATTTCCCATTGAACTCGAAGGTATAACACAAAGCATAGCTTAGTAATTAACTGCTGTATGTAGTTATTTACCATGCTGCATACAATGTCAGGTCTCCTCAATGAGAATGAAACTCTTTCCTGGTAGAAGGCATGCCTCATCCCTTATGGGAGTCTGGTCTCCCATGGCATCTGGCTCAGTGTCTGCTCTCAATGACTCGCTGATTAAGATGAAAAATGTAAGCGGTGTCATTTGGTACAACCTGACATGTCTATGCGATAGTTTTATGTGTGTTGCTGGGCAAAACAAGTTGAACAGTTAGGTCTCCAGTTTCTAGACTAAATTCATAAAGGTTTCACAACAAGAAAATAAATGAGACTTTCATTTGCCTAACAACCATGTGACAGAACGAAGCTGAAAAATGGGTAGTTTGATACTTTTGTGCACAGAAAAAATTATTTATGAAAATTCAGAATTGTGTTTAATGCCTACCCTTGGATTGCCTCTGGAAATTGTACAGAAAACAAGGACTAGTGCTCTCCAAAGAACTTACATAATCTGGCTGAAGGACATGAATCCTTGTAACTCACAGGGAGTAATGGGAAAACTATATACAAACACCCACAATCCCTACCCCAGCTCTTTGGGCGCAACAGTGCCTGACTCATCCCACAGCAGAGGACTTAGTAAATCCTGGTGGTGGCCTAAGCTAGAGTCGCACATGCTATTGCCAGGGGGACGGAAGGAACCACTTGGTCAAGAGGAAGTCCATTCCAGGGAGAACATCTGTTATTATCAATTACAGTTTGATGCTTTTCTTGAGGAATGAGGATATCTGAGCAGTTTTTCATGACTCCTTGTCTTCACAGAGGTAGCATAGAATTGCTTTCCACTCTTCATTACACACACACAAAACCCAGAGGAATATTAACCCAAGAAAATGAATCTTTTATTTGAGTACTGCCTATATTAACAAGACAAATGCCATAAATGTGAATCTGAGCTTTGTGAGGAGTCTGTCCATCATGCCACATTCAGGGACATAACCGCTTGCTTGGGGGTTGTTTTAAATCATCACCACCACCCCATAGCCTGGCTGGCTAAGAAAGCCTCTTCATCCCCTTGAGACTTCTCTAGTGGTCAAAGCCCTTCACGTTACAGCAGAGACCTCCTGGAGAAATTGTATATAAGTATATGTTCAGTTAAAATAGTTCAACCTTAGGAAAAAAACAGCACTGAATGTCAGAATGTGACTGACTGGTTGTTCATTCAAAGCCTTTTATTTTTGTTCCTCTACGGTAAATATCTACTTGGATCTACTGAGATAAATCCCTGCTGAAAGGAATGCATTTTAGACAAGGGTTGATTTATCAGGCTCTCAAATGCTAGCCTTTTTCACATCACTGCCAAGCTCGTGTCTGCAAAGCAGCCACTTTCTGTGGAGAAAAATCAGAGGCTTAGACCAGGACAGAAAGCTTATCCCCGGGATAGCCCAAGAATGCTGTAAATTACATATTTTGGACATAAAATGAGATATATTTTTTGGACAACAAAAGGTCCAAAACGATTTCTAAGCACCAGCAGCATTACCATCCACTGTCACATTAAAAAGTAGAATGTGGTTACTTTACTCTGTTAGATGGACTGACTGACAAAGAAGCCAAACTCAGCAGTTAGATATCCTTTTCCTCGTCTCACAGATGAGAGGGTCAGGACAGAGAGCGGTGGCAGCCTGCCCGGGGTGGCAGTGAGTGGGGGATCTGGCATGTGGCGAGATCCAGGCCTCTGGACGCACACCTCTTTGCTTGGTCCAGCCCACCCATGAGTGAGCCTAAGATTTTTTCACCTTTCTTCTGTATGTCCTCATTCATATTTATCCATGTTAAATCGGAAGCTTCTAGAGGGGAGAACAGTGCCCTTCACCAATCAAATCTTTGTATTTGCATCAAGAACTCACAAATAATGAATCCACACTCTGGTTTATTTTGTTGGGTAGATTTCTGTGTTACTTTCCTCCCTTATCTCCCTCCATGGACCTAGCTGATTTTGCTCATGGAAGTTAAAGACCCCAATTCTCCGGCTATTACTCAAAGCACAATTGCTGGCATCCAGCTAATTAGTGCTGCGTCATCCAGAACCCAAGTTCATCTCTGGGCCTTTCTCCAGAAGGTGAAATGCAAAAAAAAGTCCTCTCAGAAAATGTTCAGAACCCAAAATGTTTAGAACATATTTGTAGAGAATGAAATTAGACTTTACAAGTACAGAATCTGATTTTTCACTGTAGAAACTCTACTATAGTTAAATCAAAGTCCTCTCAGAAAGCTCCAGGACTGTCTGACCTTGGCACAGGATAATCAATTCTCCTGGGATACCTTTGATCCTAACTATAAACAGATCAGGGTGCAAAGGTCCTCTGGCCATGGGAAAACCCCAGAGCCGGTGCCTATGGTGAGTTAATGAGTGACTGAATACTTATGGCTCAGGAAGCTGCTTTATCAACATTCTCTACCTGCAATTGTTCAAGGAGGTCGAGGTTCTGTTTGCGTAGGCTGCTGTTGGTTTTCTCTAATTTGTCCATTCTTTGGTTGTCACTGAGAGGAGAGGAATCGATAAGTTCTTCTTGAAGTACGTGGTACTCAACTTCATAAGCTTGTAACTGTTTGGAGATGTCCATCTCAAACACCTGTTATATACAGACAAGTCATCAGGCACTGAAAATGAGAAAAATCGTGCACGTGCACACACACAAACACAAACACACATACAGGTAACCGTTCAACAAGCATACATTAAGTGCCTACTCTATGCTTAGCACTATGCCTGGTGCTATAAGTGAAAAATACTGAAAAGCCTCTATGCTGAGAAAGTAATAATTTTAATTGAGAAGATAGCTATAAAGACACCTAGAAATAATTCTAAGGTAACAATAAATGCAGGTTTCTGGTACTCATCTTCCAAAATAGGTAACTGCATTTTTAATAGAGCTTACTAAAAAAATTATTTTTAGTTCTTGCATCAGTACTTGCTTCTTGTCTCTGAAAATTCTGTAAGCCTGGATACATCAACCATGGATTAAAAGGAGAAAAAACCAAAACAAAAGAATCATGGGCCTATTTGCCCTGTCATGGAGTCAAAGCTCAATTATAGTTCAGTTGGGTTTTCAGAGTTATAAGAACAGCTAAGTAATGGGATTGTTTACCAAAAAAAAAAAAAAAAAGCCCTCCTTGCACACAAGATAAACAAAAATGAGCCCAAATCCAAATGTCACCCATACAGATGAGTGAATATGAAACAATGCTTGACTTGTCTTTCTTCCTATAATATTAATAGTGATGAAAAAACCACGCGTGAAAAACAACTCCAAAGTGCAAAAGTGACTCCTGTTGTTCATGCTGGTACTTTATCTTGGTACACTGCAGGGCTTCATCCATGTAGGGAGGAAGAGGGAGCCAGGTGCTGCCTGAGGCTATCCCTTCCTCCCACTGCTTCTATGGAATGACCCCGGTGGGGCTGCGCCTTGCAGCACAGGTGTGACGTCCCAATGTGTATCCAGTAAATTTGGGATTTCAGGCAAGCTGGGCCCACGTGTAAGAAAACCCAAAATGTTCAGAACATATTTGTAGGGAATGAAATCAGTACAAGTACGGAATCTGATTTTTCACTGTAGAAACTCTACTATAGTTAAATCAATGAAACACTTGCTTCCCCTGATGATACCTTATTAGCATCTGGAAAGAATGAGCCTTACCTGTCCTGAAATCAATTTTCAAAAAAGTGTTTACTTTCTCACATTTCCAAAAATGTGAGATTCCAAAATGTGAGATTCCATAAGTCTTGTTTTATTTTCTCTCCTTTGACATTAATTTTCCAGCTTCCTGGTTTTCAATATAATTAAATGCATTAATTAGGCATAGATGTCATTCTAAGCCTAAAAACTAAAATACAGTAAATATTTATGGTTTGTGTGTGTGTGTGAATATTTTATTAAACCCAACTGGTTCTCTTTTGTCCCTTAGAGTCACTGCGATGGATTATCTTCCCCATCACTGCTGAGGTCACTGGACTCCAGGATGTTCAAAAAGCCGATAAAGCAGAGGCTTTGAATTCAGGCCTCCACTGGAGACCCTCTGAAATGACCTTGAGCAAGTTACTTAACCTCTCCTGCCCACAGTTCCTGGCCTCCAACATGAGGGTGGTAAGACCTACCTCCCATCTCGTTGTGAGAATTACCTGTGATAGCTCCTCAAAGTTTAAGCACAGTGCCGGGGGGGTCGAGCAGGCACTCACCTAGGTAACTGACCTGCTACCACAAGCTTGCCCTGAAACCCCAGCATTTCAGCCTTGTGTTCAGCAAAATCACAGATGATACCACTTCATGGAACTTAGGAGAACAGCTCAAATAGAGTAAAAACCACACACGTTAAAACCAAGATTGCCGTTAGTATTACTGGGCAATTATAAATACGGTGCTGAATAGCTGTCTATAGACACAATTACTTTTTTCCTTCTTTAAAGACTTGTCTGGAAATGATCTCCCAAGCTGGAAAACCTTGGCAACAAAGCCCCTGGCCTTTTACACAGATTGATGATCTGCCGAGGTTGATGGCTCTCAGCTTTGCCTGAAGCTCTGGACTGCCTCCATTCATCTCCAGGAACCACCCTGGGTCATAATCATCTCTGCTCAATAACATCATCTCTTGACTGCCAAAACAGTTACAGTCCTTGATTTCACAGTTATGTCCTAGAATTCATCCCAAGCCCTGGCAGAAGATGCCTGGTGGTTAGAAAAGAACCCTCACTCCTGAACAAGGTTTCAGCCCTTTCGTCAATTCCTTGGGGAAGACAATTAGACAAAAGACAGGAGAGGTTGGCAGGAGGGCATTTGTCCTTTAGCACTTAAAGGGAACAAACAACTCACGACTGGTGCCAGTTCCAGGCCAGAACAAGGTCAGACCAGCCTACAGTGAAAACCTGATCCTCAAGTACGTTACCTCACAGAAGCATAATTGATGCGCTAAAAAGGAGGAATATTAAAATCTGGATGTTGACACTGTGAGGGCTTTTCATCTCTTGTCCAAACGCTGTTGAGACTGGTTGGGTGTGCTCCTCTCCCATGGTGGATGGAGAGAAGCAAGTGCCTGGCTCTGGCTGTGTCTTGTATAAGCCTTTCCCTGAGCTCTGGCCACTCTACAAAGCACAGCCCTGCTGCAAGATGATCTGGCTTTAACCTTTTCTCTCAGTCCATCTCAGAGAAATTCAAATATGTAACTACTCGGGATCTAGTGCCTTCCCATCATCCTGGCTTTTACTTTCTAAGATTTTCAAGCAGGTTCCAGAATTTTGGTGCTGAAGAAGAATAAACATTCTTTTCTGCTTGTCACAGCAGGAATGATCATTTCCATGTCTTCAACATTTTGCCAAAAAGATTTAAAAAAATTCATTTTTTAAGTTATTGAAGCAACAGGGCTGCATTACAGGCTTGAAAAATAAAATAAAAATTATCAATACAACTTCCATCATCTATTTCCCTTCATCTTTTTTCTGTAAGCATGCCCTCCTAGTTATAAACATAGCAAACATAACTCTTTCTATCCCACCTGTTTCATGTAACATTATATCATAAGACTGTTTTCATGTTGCTATATAGCCTTCATAACCACAACTGTAAATGGTTATTTCATCTTCATGTTATTTCATCTACTCAACATACCGGAACCATACTTATTCATTCCTCAATTGTTAGACTTCTAGTTCCTTCCAAGATTTTGTTATTATAACTGACAATTCTAAAAGAACATCCTTGTACATATGGTTTTCTCATAGTTTGGATTATTTCCTAAGGATAACCGTCCAAGAACTGGGATTACTGACTCAAAGAGCATGAGTATTTTACTGGTTTGTGATACACATTAACAAATTGCTTCCCAATTGGGAATAATCAATGTACAAAGCCATTAGCAATGTACGATTGTATTAACTACAGTATACCTTTGGCACTTGGCGCTGGCAGTTTAAAAATCTCATTTTGTCAATCTAGTAGTGAAAGGCATTTTGTGGTATTAAAATTTAATATTTACCTTCATAATATTTAGTTGGATATTTTCTCATGTATTTGTTTACTAGATGGAGCTCCTCTTAAGCAAACTGTTTATGTTCTTGGCCCATGAGCTATTGGAGATTCAGCATTTCTCTTTGCAATCCATGGAGACTCTGTATAATGAAGACATTAACCCTGGTGTCCATAGAATCTGCCATGTAACTTTGCACCTTCCTAACTTCCAGACCCTGTCTCCCACCTATTGCGCCCAGTGGCAATGCCAAAGGCAGAGAGTGGGAACAATCTGCCCTGGGAGTGGCAATAAGGAGGTGCATCATGCGGAGTGAATTAAAAAAAAACCAAGAATACAACTAAAAGCTGGTCTGCTTTTTATTAGCATCATATGTGAGCGATTCTAAACAATGCCAGTGGTAAAATACTCCTCCTCACTGCACCCCACCCTCTTGGTATGGTACTAATTGGCCTTTTAAAAACTACCTATTTTTTAATTTAATTCTTTGAAAAATAACATAAACAAAAAAAGCAAAAAAAGTCAAAGCACGCCACAACAATTAGTTGAAGAAAAGATTTCAGAGTTTGGTATGAGTTATAATTCCACAATTTTAGGTGTTTACTACTAGCTGCTCGAAGATACTGTAGACTAAAAGAAATATCAATATAGTAATTCAGCAATCGTAGTCATTTGTTAAACCCTACCTACCTTCTCTGTATAGCTCCACAATTACCTTTGATCTTTCTCCCATTCTTTAGGGGTATTATGGACTATACCCATTCTAACTTTTTCATGTTGAAAGGGGCTGTCAAAAATATGAGATAGGGGGATGGAACTAGTTGATTTTCTAGAGAGGCTGGTCCCTCTGGGTTTCAGGACTTATCTAGCCTAAGAACCCATCTGGAGGTTGTAGGTTTCCAGAAAGTAATCATAACGCATGGAACATTTGCAAAGTCTCAGATAGAGACCAAGGTATTCTTTAGAGTTGGCAGGAATGGTTTTGGTTGGGGTTTGGCAAACCACAGTAAATATCAATATATAGCTGAAGCTTGTATTAAGAGTAGTCTCCAGAATAGCCTTTCAACTCTATTTGAACTCTCTTAACCACTGATACCTTATTTTGTTACAAATCTTTCCCCCCCTTTTAGTCAGGAAAGCATTGTTGATCCCACAGTTCCAGGCCCAGACTTGTCCCATGGAGTCATCTCCCAAGTTTCCAGGGAGACTTTCACCCCTGGATGTCATGTCCCATGTAGCGGGGGAGGGTAATGATTTTCTCTGCAGAGTTGCATTTAGAGAGAGGCCATACTGAGCACCAAAAGAGGTCCTCTGGAAGTAACTCTTAGGCATAATTATAGGTAGGCTTAGTTCCTCTGCTACATACATAAGCTTCACAAGAGCAAATCTCAAGATGAAGGGCTTGCCCTATTGACTTGGGAGTTGCTAATGTTTGACACAGTGTCAGGGGTTCCTCAGTGGTAAAGTGTAATAATTTCATAATTTTTCTCCCATCCTTCAAGGGACTTTGCCAATACTTTTTGATTATCTGCTCAACATACTCTGGGATGTATTCAAGCATTACATTAAGCTGTACAGAATTATAAGCCCTCATTCCTATTTTGGGCTCCATGTAAAACTACCTATTTTTAATGGTGCAAACTGCCAAAGAAATAGGGGTTCCTCCCAATAGCAGAATAGGCACCCTCGACACAGGCTCCAAAATACAGGAACTTGGTTAATATTTGGGTTTCTAGCCTCTAAACTCCAGTAGAATAGGGAATTTAGTGTGTTTTTAATAAAGTTGCCCATGGTAGAGCTTTTCAAATGTTCGTGTGTACATGAGTCCCCTGAGGATCTTGTTAAAATGCAGATTCTCAGGCGGTACAATGGTGGCTCAGTGGCAGAATTCCCTCCTGCTGTGCCAGAACCTGGGTTTGATTCCCGGAGTCTGTCCATGCAATTAAAAAAAAAAAAAGTGTAGATTCTCATTCAGCAGGTCTGGGGAGGGGCCCCAGATTATGAATGTCTAACAAGTTCCCACATGATACCATCATGACGACTTTGGTCTGCCAGCCACACTTTGATAAGAGCCAGAAGGATGTTCAAAATAGGCTACTTGCCACATTTCCCAAAGCCCCTTTCCAACTCTGTTTTTCTTCCTTAAACTTAACATAAGTCTTTGTAGTCAGACTTCACTCACTGTGATAAGAATACAACACTGACCTCTTTCCCTTTGTTTCTATTTATCCCCAGAATTTTCCTTCTTCTTGGGCCTTATTGGCCAAGGGATTTTTATGGTCTGCATTCAACCAACAGTTACCTCGTAGGAACAAAGGTACAAGAGGAACCACCAAGTGGCTTCAAAGACCCTTATCCTTTTGCCTAGACTCTGTCAAATTTGGAACCAACTCTTCTCTGGCCGCATCCAATGCCTTCTTGTTGAGCCAGAGCTTCGGAGCCTTGCCCTTAGCTACTTTCTCTCTCGTCCTCGATTCAGGCTGTGCCCCTATAAAGGGGGCGTTTAATGAAATGGCTGTCACAGAGACCACCCAGACCTCCAGCAGCCCCCACCCCATGACAGAGAGTTCTGTTTGTGCAGTGATGCATGTATCATTTCTACTCTTTAGCCCTTCCAACGCTTCAGCCCTGGGGTTCTCAGAGGCTGCAGAGAAATCGCAGTGCACCCCAGTCTTGCTCTCTGAGGACCCTCTGGAGGAGTGGGGGTGGGGGTGGGAGCGAGAAAGCAGGAAACCTGAGAGAGGTCAAGTTCCAGATAGAAAATAGAGTAGGGAATGAAGGCAGGGAGCTGCCTAGTAGTATTCCTGTTTTCCATCAAGACTTTTGGTAAAAAGAAAACCTGGGCCTTAAAATATAGATTTTGTGCTCCCTACACCCTCCCCCACCCACCTCCCAACTGCCCCACACTGTACATGGCAGGCACCCAGATTTCTCTCTGTTCTCTCATCCCTGTGCCCTTGAATATGCTGTGATCTCTTAGTTCAAGGGTCTAATCTGTCTCACCGCATGTTTTTATAAATAAAGTTTTACTGTAATGCTGCCACATTCATTTGTTTACATACTGTCTACAGCTGCTTTCCTGCTGCAATGGAAGAGCTGAGCAGTTGCAACAAAGTTGAATTGTCGCAACAGAGACCTTCTGACCTGCAAAGCCTAAACTACTACTAGGTCTTCTGCAGAAGAGATTGGCTGACCTGTCTTAGCTCATTCTTTCAGGCCTAGCTGAACCAGTTCCTTCAACTTCCAACAGGCAGTGCAGGCCGCTCTGCCAGCCAGGCTCCCATAAGCCCTTGCACAAGCACCACGACAGCACTTAACCACATTTGTAATTATTGGATTAAATATTTATTTTCTGCATTGGATGGGTGGGGAGAGGCCATGGGCTTTGGGATCAGAGACACATTACAATCTTGGCTCTGCCATTTAATATAGGTTACAAGTCATGTTCCTTGCTCTGTGCCCAGTTTCCTCAGCTACATAAAACTGGGGGCTATAATTCCATGCCTCAGAGTCATTAAGGAGTCAGTGGAATAGTGAAAGCCAAGTTCAAAACACAATGCCTGAAGCAAATCAGGTACATATGTAGAAATACTGTTCTCTTTCCATGTTGTGTCCATTTCCATTTTTCTGACACTTAAAAGGGCCCCTGATGCATGCTACGTACTCTCAGTAACTGTTTATCTCCTACAGAAAAGGGGGAGAGTAGAGAATTATTTTCTAGGGTTCAATATTCAGGAGATAAACTGAACATAGCCAAGACTGCCTTTAAGGCCAGGAAGGAATAAATTAATCAAGGGGTGGATAATTCAGTGTTCACACTCATGTAAAATACACAGAAACTCTGATGACACCCAGGAGCATTTGGTGTTGTACAGCAGCTGCTAAGAACAGTTAGAGGCCAGAGGGATCCAAGTTTGAAACTCTGCCCTTCCACTTTGCAGCTAAGACTGCAGGCCAGTTAAGGCCTGGCCTTAACTTTGTATCAGGTCCCCGCATGGGTTAAAACCACCTCTCCTCTCAGTAATGTGGTCAGCATAGAATGAGACCAAGTGTTCGCATAGCTTCACATAGAAACTGGCAAAAAGGATTCAACAAGTCAAAGCTATTCACATCAACAGGAACATTCAGGGAAGTAAAGTTCAAAGAGAAGCAGAGCCTGTCAGTTAACCAAAGGTAAGTGCACAGTGGAAAAGAACTGCTGTTTCACATTGGCATAGATAATATATAAACAGAGATTCAAAGAAGCAATTGGTATGAAATCCCCTCCTTTTTCCCATGGCAGACTTGTTTCTTTTCTCTGGGCTCAACACCAAAGATGGAGCAGCAAATGGAAGTCACAAACGCTTGCATCTGGTTGTGAGTAATTAAAATCATTGGATTCCTCAAACTATCAGAAATACCAAGAATAAGGATGTTTTTTTAAACAGCTTTACTGCACTATTTATTTTTTGTGTTTTTTGTGTTTTTTTGCACGGGCAGGCACCAGGAAGCAAATGTACTGTTTGTTTTTAACTAATACCTCCATGTTTTCATTATATTTGGAGCAGGTGAGGTAAGTACTACGGTTACAAGAGGGTTTACTGCTGACTCTGGCACAACCCAATGCAGAAACCTCTTCCAGACCATTCTCAGCCGTCCAGTCTCTGGTCACTTCCAACGGTGACCTCACAACTCTACTAAGCAGCTCAACCCTTCATAGCCAGCTCGCATTACTGGAAGGTTCTTCCTCATGCAGAGTCGCAATCTGCTTTCCCCCTAACCCAGATCATTTATCAACAGATCTGGTTGTAATTACCCAACTGAATTAACCTCTTAACCCTCAACATTTAAGAACATAATGGCTCTATGGGACAAGGAAACCAGAGGTGCTGAAAGCACAGATGGGGAAATGAGTACTGCAAAAGATCATGTCATGGACAAACCTACAGAATATGCACTCGTTATCACAGCTTTGCTATCAAAGAGTTATTTTTAGAAAATTCCAATTAACGTCATTCAGCGGAAAACTCAAGAGTGCTCATTTAACTAAAGCCTATATTGTCTAAATGTATTTTAGAAGAGCAAACTACTATGCGTGAAGCCTCTGAAATGGGAAACACTATCTACTGATGATTTGTGCTTGTGAGCCCACCTGAGCATCGCTTCCCTGTGACAATTCACCATTACACTCAGGCACACACCCTCACATGTCCAGTCAGTCATTCAACACGTTGTTTGTAATGTGCCTCCCACATGGAAGGCATCGTGCAAGAGACGGTTCAGAAAACACAGTGGTAGGAAACAGTTTCTGCCCAAAAAGAAATTTCAGTTTCTCCATATCATGAATCATTTGAGCAGCCTTTGGAAGGTTCCAGCAGAATCATACCTGATTGATGGTCTTCTCCATTTGCACCAAGCCCAGGTTTGGTAGTGTATTTTTAATAAAGTCAACTATGGTTTCCAGGTTTTCATGCTGCAGAATCAAGGGTTTATGACTTCCCAACAGACCTAAAGCCACTTTAAATATGACCTCTGATCCCTGAAGAAAGATCATATCTGGGAAAACACAGAAATGCAGAAAGTTAAACTAAACCAGTTTCTGATGAAATAACATTCTGTTTCCTTTGCCATAGTACAGGGCTGCACACGGCAGAGTAGGAGCGTGGGAAACACAACACCAAACTGTGAACTTTATTCCCTTTTTAACATATTCTGGATAGGGATGGCAAGCTTATATTACAAATAATAAAAATATACATTTATGGCTGAGATTTTATTACAGGTTCAGATATATCATTTTCACTCCAAAAATAAATTCAAGCATGCTTCAAAATTTAAATTGAAAAATAGAACTTAGGAAAATTTTTTAAAAATTTAATTGAGAAAGAAAAAAATGATAGCTTTTATTAGTCTACTTTTCTATGAATACTGTGAATTTTAAAGGAGCTATGAAAACATGTTTTAATGGGTAAAACAAATATTTTCTTATAGATATAGCATCAGAGAGTAAGGGAGGGCAAGTGAAAAAGGGTCTCTTGGTTTCCTCTGTTGTGAAATTGGGTGTTGAATTAGAAGATCTCTTAAAAACTCAGCACAATGGAAAAAGGGCATTATTAAATACTTACAAGTCTACTGAATTTATGGAGTAAATTTTTTTCCTCTGAGGAATTCAAAGACCTCTATCAAGATTACTTTCTAGCTCTTGCCATGCTTTTTCTTAGAATGGCTGGCAAATGCTAACAATTCCTTCAGAGTCAGAGGGAGAGTAAGTGGCCAATGCAGCTGGCTGAACAGTGAAAGCAGAGCCTTGACCGGTGTCCCCTTTTCTCTAACCACCTTTGTCATATGGTTGGCGCCACTCGAAAGAGAATCAAATTATTGGGGCTAATGGCATAGCCATGATAACTAATTATTAGATGACTAAACTCAGTCAAGTTAACGAACAAATGAATAATAATATAAGGAAAAATATCATTTTAAAGACAAGTACATAAATAAATTAGAGACAACTGTCAACATTTTTCCTCCCTTTTTTTTGGCTGTAGGATAATGGACATGGCAAAGCAGATGTAAACGTCTATCAAATCAAAGAAGGCAAAAGAAGGTGAGACAAAGAAGCCCCAGACTGTGTGCCTCTTTAGGTGGCTTAACATGGCAATGATTAAAAAACACTAAGACCTCACCCTCTACATGGGACAGGATTCCCAGGGGTGTAAATCTCCCTAGCAACGTGGGATGGAAATCCTGGAATGAGCCAGGACTCACTATCAAGGGATTGAGAGAACCTTCTTGACCAAAACAGGGAAGAGAGTAATAAGACAAAATAAAGTGTCAGTGGCTGAGAGGTTTCAAACAGACTTGAAAGGTTATCCTGGAGGTTATTCTTATGCATTATATGGATATCCCATTTTTAGTTTATGGTGTATTAGAGTGGCTAGAGAGAAGTACCTGGAACTGTAGAGCTGTGCTCCAGTAGCCATGTTTCTTGAAGATGATTGTATAATGATATAGCTTTCACAATTTGTGTGATTGTGAAAACCTTGTGTCTGATGCTCCTTTTATCTACGGTATGGACAGATGAGTAAAAAATATGGATAAGAAATTAAAAAAATAATAGGTGTAATAAAGGTTAAAATAAATTGAGTAGATTGAAATACTAGTGGTCAAAGAGAGGAAGGGGTAAGGGGTATGGTATGTATAAGTTTTTCCTTTTTTCTTTTTTATTTCTTCTGCTGGAGTGATACAAATGTTCAAAAAAATGATCATGGTGATGAATATACAGCTATATGATGATACTGTGAGCCACTGACTGTACACCATGTATAGAATGTTTGTATGTCAAGAATGTTTGTATGTTTGTTAAGGTTTGACAACAAAAATATTTAAAAAAAAAACACTAAAAAATAGAAAAGCAAAGGATGGTCTGCTGCTGTGCAAATGGGAAATTTATCAGGGTGGGAGTGATTTCTGGACCAAGTAGAGGGAGAGAAAATTACAGACTGATGTCGCTGCTGGGCAGTTTAGCTTTCCAGAGGCTCTGAGACCTTCACGACACCCTCAACCTGTGAGCTGGCCTGGCTCCTGCTGGGTGCAGCCCTGAGCAACAAGGGTGCTGACACCAGCCGACCCCAGCCTGGTCCTCTCACGGAGCTCAGAAGCCATGCTGCTTCCACAAATGTCCCAACAACTGACGCCTCGGGATGGTCCCGGGTAAACGGGGCAGATCCCTTGCTGCCGTCTTAGGTTTGGTTGTACAGGCTGAGAAGATACATTAGAGAACTGAGATTGGATCTTTGAAACCTTAAGCTTCTTAGGAAGTATTACGATGTCAAGGCAGTGCCGTGGGGGAGTATTCCTACAAATTGGGGGATTTTTATTGTTTCTACTATGAGAAATGTGTGATTTATAAAATACACCATCTACCCATGTCGTTCACCACTACAGAAGAAGATCTAAAATAGTACTGTAACTAAGATGTATTTTAAAACAGAAATGGTATTTCCAAAGGCAAAATGATAAAGCAAATTTGACGTTTCTGTCGTTTAGGTAGAATGACTTCCTTTCAATGTGTGAAGGTCTACAGCTGAACAGAAATGGGTGGAATCTTTCAGAATAAATAGCAAGACATTTTTTGCTGGGATCCTGGGGAAAGGATTTCATTACCAGACCAAATGACTTGTTATAGTCTGGCATCTTTAGTCCCTGAAGGACAAGTCCTTTCAATTTAGATACAGTATGACATCTAAAACCAATTAAAATAAATAATTTTATGAGCCTAATCATATATGCAAACCACATTGATGGTCTTTTAAGGTTAGCAACAGAAAATCTTCCAAGTTTTACTCCTCTAGGATCCTGGTTTTTATAAAAAATCGACTTAGTAGAGTGCTTCCCACGATTCTAAATTAAGACTCTCTCGACTACAGGAAGCAAACAAAGGGGAGTTTGGAGGGTTTTTACTTTTTTCTCTCTCGCTTTGTTTCTTTATTGGTACATTAAAAAAAAATTAAGCAAAACAAAATATAACCCTGGACATGTTTATTTCATCGTTGTCAGTCTGTATTTAATGTAATAAAGAAAGGTTCTTTGCGGGGTTCTCTACATTTTAAGAGCACCCTTCCAAGCAGCTGAGAAGTTTCTTCAAACCTGACTCGACAAGCATTCATTGAGAATTTAACATACGCCAGGCATGGTATTAGGGAGGCACTAGGGATTAACCCATGCACAAAGGACAAACTGCAGACCAACAATGACTGCTTTGGCAGAGTTATGCCCAAAGCAGGGTGCTATAAGAACAAAGAGAGAGGAAAAGTCCAAAGATGGGTGACTGCTGAACCCAGTCTTGAAGGACCAATAGAAACTTGTTAGGAAATAAGTCAAAGTGTAATATTCTGAACAGAAGGAAAAGAAGGTGGAAATGTAGAGAGGTCTGACAGAACCATGTCATGTTCCAGAGCCAAAAAATAGTTTGGTGTGGCAAGAACTGTGGTTATGTGGAGAGGAGAGACCACTTAAATTTATCTGACTACACTTGAGGGCAGCACTTATGCCCTTTAAACAGCTACTGCCTTTTCCCTCCATTGGCAGAATTTTAAAATTTAATTAAAATTTTAAAACAATAGTAAAAAAAAAAAAGAAATGTTACTTGCAAGCCCATTGCTCTATCCCAACTATTTTCATTTTTGCCCATCTTCCAATCCTTACACATTCACATTCTGAAAATTTTTTTTTTTAAGTAATACTACTCTCTTTGGAAAAGTGAGTTAATTTCCTACATTTGAAAACACTGCACAAGAAAGCAAAATGTTGGAACTACCCCCAGAACTACAGTAGCCCAGCTCCAACACTGTAGCCAACTTCCTTTTAAAAGCACTTTCTTCACTTCCTTTTCAAGCCACCTAAAAACAGGCAAAGGGTTTTACCAGGCAGGAAGTAGAGGAAATCTTAAATTCAGCTGACTCCAGCACTTTGCAAACTATTTGCTGAGAACAACCAAATAACTAGTTTCCCTTGAAGATATTTCAGCTGCCCTGTTATTGTAGTAATGTATACTGGAACTCTATTTGAAACTCCCCATGATCTGAAAGTGCAATTTTCCTAGGGTGGGGGTAAATAATAAAAGCAAAGCACGTGGCCAGGAAGCAAACCTACATGCTATCTAAGCTTCCAGCCACCTTTGTCTTTGGTCAAGGGCAATCCCTCGCCTTCATTTTCTCCTAAGCAGTTGTAATCTCCAAGGAGTGATCCCCCACATTCCTATCAGGAATAGGCAGGAGGGAAATGAAGGATGAGCAGAACAAAAGCACAACCAGATTTTGCAAAAATATCCCTATATCAACACTGAAACATAGTAACTGAAAACCTGGGTTCTTTCTGGCCATATGAACAATCTTCTATTCCCCAATCTATTTCAGTCTTAATGAAATGATTCTTTGCATCTTTTATGATGCTACAGGTGGATTCTGTTTTTTTTTGACAAATCCTCAGTTTTTATATTCTACCTCCTCTTTCATTTTTTTGGTAGCACATCCTATAGAAAACAGCAGGAGCCTAATATGGCAGTGCCCTCCTTCATCGGGAGCAAGATGGGTCCTGTGTTTTAGATTTTTTTCCAAAGGTAAACACGATTAAAAGGTAAATAGAGCAAGCAGTCTTCCAGGATTCCTGGATCCCTATCCAAACCATAGAAATTAAAAAAAAAAAACAATAAAAACAAAAAGGAAGAGGCTATTTTACCTTCTGTGACACCCAGGCACAGGACTGGCACTCACTAGACTTGAGTTACAAGATAAGAGTTAAAGCATTGCTGGCAGCTGTTCTCCCAAGTAGCACAGACTTTATTCAAGGTGACCTATTAATTAATATATGCTGACTACAAGCTGAGAGATCCTTTACATATAAAATAGTGGAGAGCTAACAAAGGCCCATTTGTTTTTAGGGTTTATCCAGCCCTAAAGGCTTATAATGAAATGGGTTCCGGGCCAAAAAAGACTGCAGCGTTTGAATGGCGGGCTTTGGGATTTAAAACTAAGATATCTACCACCATGGACCAGAATAAACAACAGTTCATTAAGTCACTCATGCTAAATACATAAACGGTTTTTAAAAGCCTATATTTTTTTTGTGGTTCTACTAATAAAACAGTTTGTTTTTAAGTACTGGAAGATGGGATGGACTGTGCAAAAAAAAGAGCAGTTTTGCAAACTGACATCATAACCCGGCATTGTCTTCGAGTTCCCACTTCCTGCCCATAATCCAGCCCAAAGCCAGCTGAACACAAACCCACCGAGGACTGCAGGGGCTTGTGGAATCCAGGAGTTACACACACATGGCATCTCTATGCAGAATGTATAGGAAACTCCAAGACCCACCACTGACCATATATTACAGAGAAAAATATTCTGCTTTTATTGACTTCAGCTTTTACTTAGGAAGTCATTGTAATAAGTTTCATTGGCTCTGAATTAGTTCTGCACAATCAGGGCTGTCATTTCCAATGCAGAATTAGTTTGTATGTGTTTTAATGCCTCTTGCCCACTGATGCAGCCTAAGGAAAACTTCTTTTCTTGAGCTTCCTGGCCTTAGAGCCCCAGAATTATCTGCAGGCATCAGTGCAGGTGCATCTGGGCTGGAAGCAGTGAGAACCCCCTCAGTCCCCTCCCGCTCCGCTGCTTGTGGTACGGCCCAGCTTCCCTTGTTGACTTTTCTCCATACAACTGTGTAAATTGATGCTTATACTGTTTTCAACCCATTAACAGCACTTCTTTCTTCCCCTGTCAAGACCTAATCCATTCCATTACTCTGAAAATATAGTGAAGAATAATCAGAAAATGTAATGTGGACTAATGATTTTCTTTTTATTTCCTAAGAAAAGACAAAACACTGAAGTTATTGGCAAGAAAGACCAATGCTTACAGCCAGAGAACTTAGCTTTTGTGAGTCTTTTTTCAGTAAAGTAAGCATACACTTACTTTCAAGGCTTTTAATTCTGTTTTTTTTTTTAAACTGGTATAAAAACTTCATGAAATATCACTAATGGTCTGTTTAATGAGGATATAGTTTTTAGTACCTATTTTACTTCAATGAATATTTTTTCAGGGACAAAAATTAAAAATCAATTTGGGAAGGCAATTAATGAAAAAAGGGAAAGTCACTATTTTAAGAGCATGGATTTTTCTAGAAAAGCCAAGTGGGAAGTTCTTTAGCAGTTGCTGTGGATAGAAGAGCATAATAACAAGAGTAATAACGGTAATCAAGTGCTCTGGGGAGAAGGGGAAGGAAGAGGAAGAATCAATGCCCATTTATATTAAAAAGAAAGACTTTTTGGTTTCTAGGATTTCCGAAAATTAGATATGTGAGATGTCTCTGTAAAGTATGCCTAAAGTAGAATCACTCTCAATGTTTTTTAACTTTCCCTTTAAAATGTTCTCCAGGTCTAAAAAAAAATTCTAAATGTATGAGATTATAAGTTTCTGGCTATCAAGAGACTGACTATAAAATACTTGATATGTTATTAAGTATCACTTCTTTAGCAAGCTCCTCCTCCACCAAAAACAAAAAATACTTATATGTTATCTATTTATATGTTATAAAAAATTTTTAAAAGGTTGAATTGAAAAAAATATTACTTTCATTTTGAAGTGGAGAAAACAAACTGTGCAAGAATTCACGGTGCTCAAAGTGTATCACTAGTTCCAGAAATCCAGGAGAATGGCCTTGTTCCTCCTATCCCAAGACAGCCCTGAGAGTTGCGTGTGGACACCTATGTAACTTTGACAGAGACGATCTTCTGACAGTAAGCTGAGACAACAGGAGGAGGTTTTTGATGTGAACTGTCTGGGGTTACAGGAGGGGCACAGAGGTGGATGTGATCTGTGGCATTTGGAAGGATGAGGCTGGTAGCAGGAGTGAGATGTCAAGGCCGAAGGTGGGAGAACATGTCATAGAGGGGGCCCTCAAAGTCTTGTCAGGGTCTTCAAGAGAATGACTTCAGAGAGAATGAAGAGCCAAGGGCAAGGAAAGAGAGGGAGGGGAGGAGGAAATGAGTTTTAAGGAGCTATCAGTCACAAGCAAGGGATATTGAGGACGATGACTCAGCAGAAAACATATACCTGGGCTCTTTGGTCAAGCCTTAAAAATATCTGCTTTAGGGAGAGCCTTGTAAGAGAAACATCTTGGGGTGAATGAAAACAAAAACACAATTAATCCAGTGATAATCAAAAGTTAAACAGGGGATCTTGAAGCCAGTCAACCAAGGTGGTGGCTAAGACATACTAGGGTGCCATTCCCCTACAGAATATTTGAACAACCAGCAAAAACTGGCAGAGCCTACTTCCTCAAAACTCCAGAAAACAGTTAAAGATTTGCAGTAATAGGACATGTGCCAAATCAAGAAAACACAGCTTTAAATATGGGAGCAGAAAACGCATGCCCATGCCAGCCTCTCTACCCACCTCCCATCCCCCAACACAGTGTGGAACTGGTCTGTCCCCCCATTCTGGGTCCCTGGCCAGTTCCAGAAGGAGCAGGGTAAGCCCTATGCATATACTGGGGTGTCTTTAAGCCTGTGTCCTCGTTGGCTCACTCACCCAGAACTTGCTCTGCAAACAGAAGTAGACTACAGACAGCTAAAGTAGTATAAGAACCAATTAAGCCAAAGAGCCTGGGTTAAAGGATTACCTGCTTTAAGAAATGCAATAGAGCACTTGGGACGGGGGAAAGTCTATTTCATAAGAAATAGAGGGGACATTCAGATTTCTGTAAATAGGGAATTTCTAAGGCCAGGAAACAGCTAATACCCAGGACAAGACAAGTAATATGATACAGGCTGAGGGCCAGAAAGAAAAAAGGATGAAATAAGTGAACAAAGTCTAAGACCCAAATGGGACACCATCAAGCGTATAATATAAGCATTATGAGAGTTCCAGAATAAGAGAGGGAGAAGGGGATAAAGAAATAATGGCATAAAACTTTCCAAATTTAGTGAAAAACATGAATATGTACATTCAAAGAATCCCAAATGAATCCCCAGCAGAAACAATTTGAAGAGAACCATATCCAGACACATTGTAGTCAAACTACTGAAAGCTAAGAACACTGAGAGCTCTTTCTGAAAGCTGCCAGAGCAAACCAATGTGTTATATGCAAGGGAGCCCCATTACGATTAAGTGCTGATTTCCCATTCAAAACCATGGGCAAGAAGGCAGAGGGATGTATTTAAAGTTCTGAGAGTAAACAAATGCCATCAAAGAACTTAATGCTTTTAGGGGGACTATGTTTCAAAAATGAGGGAGAGATTAAGACATTCCAACATAAACAAAAGCTGAGGGAGTTTGTCACCACTAGACCTGTCCTACAAGCAAAGAGGTTTTTCAGACTAAAAGAAAAGGACATTAGACAGTGAATTCAAGTGTCATAAAGAAATAAAAAAACTCTGTATGGGTAATTTTAAATGCCAGTTTGATGATGATATATTTTTTGACATATAACTCTATATATCTTACAGGCTCTAAAAGGCAAATGCATAAAAACTAATGATAAATGTATGATTTTGGACATACTAATAAGGTCACTGATAAAAGGATCAATTCAACAAGAAGATATAATAATTATAAATATATATACACCTAATAGAAAGCAGCCAAAATATGTGAAGGAAATATTGTCAGATTTATAGGGAGAAACAGACAGTTCTACATTAATAGTAGGAGACTTCAATACATCTCTTTCAATGATGGATATAACATCTAGAGAGATGATTAATAAGGAAAAAGAAGACGAATATTTTATACCAACTAGTCTTAACAAACAAATATAGAACATGTCACCTAACAGCAACAGAATACATATTCTTCTCTAATACACATGGATCATCCTCCAGATATAGACTATATATAGGCCATATTTATATAGATCACATATCTTTGATGAGAAAATGAGTCTCAATATATTTCAAAACACTGAATCATACAATTCAGTATTTCTTTAACAACAATGGAATGAACTAGAAGTAAACAATAGAGGGAAATTAAACAATACATGCTTAACCAATGGGTCAAAGAAGAAGTCACAAAAGAAATTAGGAAACATCTTGAGGTGAAAACAAAACACAAAAAACAAAACTTATGGGATGCAGCAAAGACAGTGCTGAAAGGGAAATTTATAGCTCTAAATGTTTACATTCAGAAATGAAGATAGACCTCAAATCAGAGACCTAATCTCACAGCTGGAGAAACTAGAAAAAAAGTGAACAGAAGGAAGGAAATAACAGAGATTAGAGTGGAGGTCAAGGAAATAGAGAATTTTTTAAAAAATCAAGAGAATCAGTGAAACCAAATGTTGATTCTTGAAAAGATCAATAAAATTGACAAACCTTTAGTTAGAATGACAAAGAAAAAAAAAGAGATGTTCCAAATAACTAAAATAAAAAATGAAATAGTGGTATTACTACCAATCCCACAGAAATAGAAAGGATACTATGAATAACTATACGCCGACAAGTTAGATAGTCTATATGAAGTGGAAAAATTCCTAGAAACACACACACTATGTACGCTGACTGAAGGGGAAATAGAAAATTTCAGCAGACCAATAACAGGCAACAGCTCTGAATCAGTAAACAAAAACTTTCCAACAAAAAAAGTCAAGGACTAGATGGATTCACTGGTGAATTTTAACAAATATTATAAGAGAAATTAACACCAATCCTGCTCAAAATCTTTCCAAATACTGAAGAGGAGGAAACATTGCTGAACTCATTCTATGAGGCCAATATCACCCTAATACCAAAGCCCAATAAAGACAATAAAGGAAAACAAAATTACAGAATAACCCTTATATAGATGCAAAAACACTTCAAGAAAATACCAGCAATCCAAATCCAACAGCATATAAAAAGAATTATACACCATGATCAAACCACAATGGTGGTTCAACATAACAAAATCAATTAATGTAATATACCACATTAATAAAATAAAGTGGAAACCATGGGATCACCTCAATTGATGAAGAAAAGGCATATGAAAAAATCCAGTACCTCTTCTTGATAAAAACACTTAGAAAACTAGGAACAGAAGGAAACTTCCTCATCATGATAGGGAGCATATTTAAAAAATTGACATCAAACTCAAGGGTGAAAGACTGAAAGCTTTCCCTGTAAGATCAGGAACAAGACAAAGATGTCTACTGTCACCAATGTTATTAAATATTTTCCTGGACATTCCAGCCAGAGCAGTTAGGCCAGAAAAATAAAGAAAAGGCATTCAAATCATAAAAGAAGTAGTAAAGTTTTCCCCATTTGCAGATGACATGATCTTACATATAGAAAATCCTGAAAAATGCACAACACAGGCACTAGAGCTAATAAATACATTCAGCAAAGTTGCAGGGTCCTAGATCAACACACAAACATCAGCAGTGTTCCTATAAACTAGTCATTAAGAATGTGAAGAGGAAAATAAGAGAAAAATTACATTTATAATAGCAATTAAAAGAATCAAATATCTAGGAATAAATCTAACCAGGGATGTAAAGGACTTGTATGCAGAAAACTACAAAATATTGCCAAAAGAAATTAAAGAAGACCTTAATAGATGGAGTGCATATCGTGTTCATGAATTAAAAAACTAAATATTGTTAGGATGTTAAGTCCACCCAAAGCAATTTATAGATTCAACACAATCTGTATGGATGAATGGATCAAAATTCCAACAGCCTTCTTTGAAGAAGTGGAAAAGCCAATCATCGAATTTATATAAAGGGTAAGGTGCCCCAAATAGGCAAAATCACCTTGAAAAATAACAATGTTAGAGGACTCACACTTCCTGACTATAAAGCTTATTACAAAGCTATAGTAATCAAAATAGCATGGTATTGGCACAGGGACAGACATATAATAGAGAGCTCAGAAACAAACCCTCACATCTATGGCAAATTAATTTTTGACAATTTGTCAAGTCTACTCAATGTAGACTCTTCAACAAATGTTGCTAAGGAAACTGGATATCCATATGCAAGAGAATGAATGTAGGACCCTACCCCACACCATACACAAAAATTAACTCAAATTTAACTCAAAATGGATCAAGGACCTAAATATAAGAACTCAAGCTACAAAACTCGTAGAAGAAAACATACGGAAGCATCTTTAGGACACTGTGGTAGGCAGTGACTTTTTTAGACTTTACACCAAAAACACATACAACAAAAGAAAATATACAAAATAGAACTTCATAAAAATTAAAAACATTTTTGCATCAATGAATTTCATCATGAAAGTAAAAAGACAATGTACAGAATGGGAGAAAAATATTTGAAAATCACATATCCAACTAAGAGCTTTATATCCAGAATATATAAGGAAATCCTACACTCAACAACAAAAGGCATGAGAATGCCAGCTGTGGCAAATAGACTTACCAAAGACTCTGGCTACAAATCCCAGTGGAAACTGTGAGGCAAATGCTGTGAGAAACCAGGGGGCAGCATAGAGGCTGGGGCCAATCTCGTGTTCTTCTAGGTGATTGTAGAGGTCGCGATGGTAATCGTGAAGAAGCCTCGAGAGCTGGTACATCTGGATCTGCAGGAATAGATGCCCAGGTATGTTTAGAATTAGATATCTGCTATGGGTATAAAACTATTTATCCTACTCAAGGGAATGCTTCCAAGAATACTGTTAATTTTTAAGAGAGGAATTATTAGAAGCTTAGAAATTCAATTTAGAGATTTAATTTAACTGACCTCAGCTAACTGATCCAGCAGGTGCTTACGGGGCGCCTACTGTCTGTGAGGCACTGAGCTAGGTGTAGGTTCTGGAGCACGTTGGGCCTTCTCCTCCCAGCCACTTCCTTTCTTTTTATTGCTCCCTTGTGTTTTTTGGATAGGAAAATCTAAACATCTGCCTTCTGCAAACATTTCATAAATTCTCTTACAAATATGCATTCTTAGCAAAATTCAAACCTGGGGGAATTAGAAATAAAGAGCCAGCCTCCCTGCTAAAAGCGAATTGAGGACATTTTAGGATTCTGTAGAGGGATTCTATTGTGCATGCTCATTTGGTCAATTCCTTCTGGAACTCCTGAAATATTCACTAGGCAGGACAAGTGTGATTTCTGTAAATTTATAACATAGGAAACACATAGATACTGTACAAGTTAAAATAAGAAAACACCTTGTTTATCCTAAGATGAAGGAAATAACTTTTTCCAACTAAAGTTGAACTTCAACTTAAAGCATTTCCCCTTCCAAGAGTGATATGGTTCTGGGTAGAAGCTCTCTCCAGCTCCCAGTAACCCCATGATGAGTTCCTGGGCTCACGGAGGTCCTGGAAGTGGCCCAGATTTGTATAGTCATGGCCGGAGTTTAAAAAAAAAAAATTGGAGAAGGACAAGACCCCAAGTTGCTACAAGCTGGACATGTACAACCCAAACCAGAAGAAGAGGAGATTATTTTCAGAGGCTCAGACAGCACAATCCCCTTAAGCACCAGTGGTGACTCTTCCATTTAGGAAAGAGACTAATCAACCAGGGCCACCAGCACAAAAGGAAATGTGTGTTGTGATACTAAATTATACATAACTCTGTTTCTCTCAGGTGACAGGTACCCGACATTAGAGCTAATTGGGAGAAAGCTGGGAAGTGTTCTGGGTCAACATCTTTTGGTGAAGGAAAGAGCTTCTTTTTATGAGATTCTTTTCATGTGGCTCATAGTCATTCAAAGTGAAAGGATTTTTAGCCCCATAATTTGGTGTTTTGAATAATTTCTTAGCTTACAAGTATTCTTCCCAAGGATACCTTCGAGGCTCTGATCCACAATATCTTGTTGGTAAATGAATACATAAACAACTTCTCCAATGTTCTAAGGAACATTTAGAAATATTCTGAAAGCAGGATACAGGGTTCTGCCCACCCCGAGAGGCTGCAGGAGTGGCACTGGACGCTTGGAACATGCTGCTTTATCTTTTAAAAAAAATTTTTTATGCTGTTTATTTATCTTTTGATGTGAATCTGATGCTACTCATTCACTCAACAAATACTGACTGGGTGTCTAGTTTATCTCAGGTACTTTCCTAGGAACTAAGGCCACAGTTCAAAGATTGGTGCCTCTCCTCTCACATGCTAAGGGAAAGCAGAAAATAAACAAGTAGACAAACAAAAAGTTCATATCAGACAGTAGGAATTTTTAATGCAAAAGAAATGTAACCATATGTGATAGAGTGTCAGGGGCAGGAGGGCAGCCAGGGAGACCATGGCATTGAGGGGGTCAGTAAGGGCTTCTTCTAGGATGTGATATTTGTGCTAAAGCTTGGATGACAAGGAGTCAGGTGAAGCTGAGGGCCGGGGGAGCATCTATGGCAGAAGGAGTAGCAAATGCAAAGGCTATGAGACAGGAATTAGATCCCCTGGAGACAGTTTAATGAAGGATAAGGGTTGTTCATTCAGTGTTCCTTGGGAGATGGTATTTGGCAAGGGAGTAAGAGGGAGCACTCTGGACTCAGGCAGGCCTGAGTTTAAATCCCAGCTCTGCCACCAGGTTATGTGACCTCTCTGAGCCTTAGTTTTCCCACCTATAAACTGAGCCAATTAATAGTATCTTCCTGAGGGTTAATGTGTGATAAAAGCATATGAAACAGTTGGCAAAATGCCTAGCCCAGAGTAAGTTATCAGCAATGGCAGCTATTCCAATGTTAACTGATGGGGGGAAAGTTCCTTGGATATACCTGGGAAGGGATAACAGACATTCTTGCCATTTGTCTATTATCAGCTACTGATTGATCCAACAGGTGTTTGTCTGTCAGAGACACAAGGAATGCTCTATACCTGTAAAATAATCATGTCTGGCCGATACTGTTTCCGCAGGCCCATGTCAAACATCAGAAACTTGAGCATTTTAAACGCCTCCTCCTCACTCATATGAAGCAACAGAACACCTGCCACAAAGCTGAGACCTTGGCAATATCCTACTTCCTGGTCTAGAAGCGAGTAAGCCTTCAAAATGTTGTAAAGTGACAGCTGCCCTGCTCCAAGCTGGGCAGAGAAGTACGGATGTGTCGGAAAGGTTCGCCCTGTGAAAACAACACACATTAGTTGTAATAAAAAAGGACACTTACTGAACCAGAAATCCAATATGCTTTGGGTTAAAACAACAAATCTTTAGAAGTTGGATCATATTATAAATCAGTCTTTAAAACTACCTCTCTTCCATAAAAAAAAAAAAAAGTCACTGGGTTGTTCTTGGAATAATGTTTCTCATTAAAAATGCACAATTATACATGCTCATGTGTGTGTGTATGTGGTAACAGCTCAGATGAAAGAAACTAGAAACACCTTTAGTTCTGCAAATGTCTGGATTTCAATATAAAACAAAAAGAAACTTTTTGAGCTTCTGAACGTAATCTCTAATTCAACCAATGCCCTATTCCAACATCATTTCATTGCAGTCTCAAAAACTTACCTTACTATAGACACTCCCTTGATCAGCTTTTCTTCAACACTGCATATTTTGCCTGCAAATGTTTCACAACCCATGCATATTTCTGTACTTTTTTAAACCACAGGCAATGTTTTGAAATGGATTTAGGAGCAGCAAGTGTTTTCTTTTGCAAAACATTTACTTCCAGAAAGAGGTTAAAAAAAAAAAAGCTGCCAATATCCTGATTATTTTCACACAAAAAAGCTGTTTTTCAGATGAGGCCTAAAGATTTCTTTTATCCAGGTGGCTTTTGTGGTTGATACCTGGCAAATCCCACCTCAATCTCTCTTTCTGGAATGTGGCTGATGGGGAAATGTGTGTTTCCAGAGAGCAGAAAAGTTCCTGATCAAGAGGAGGAAGGTGTGGCGCCAACCAGCTGGGAGTGAGGGTCAAGCCTGGACCCACATTTGATTTATGGCCTTGCCTGGATCAGCAAAGGAAGGAGATGAATCTACACTATAGGTCAATTATTCACCTTAAATATTTTGTCTCGACAACGGGAGGACACATTCATGTGTTCTTCCTCAGCCTTATGAGAAAGCATTTAATCAGTTCAGATGAGTTTTATCTGAACTTGAATAAGAGGACAGCAGGAGACTTCCAACTACACTTCTGATTTCTAATCCACTTTTCTTGCCCCAACAAAACTTCCCACCAAAACGTCCTGCACATGTCATCCCACTGCTAGAAAGCAATCAATAGCTCCCAACAGTGCTCAGAGAGCAGATTCACCACTCTAGTAGCCTGGAGATCTGTGTACTTACCTCCCGCTTACCCTCCCAGGGCTTAACCTACAAACATCAGAGTGTGGGCCATAGTGGCTCTGAACCTCTCCGAGTTGTGTAAAAACTTGAATATTGTGAGTATGAGTAGGTGTAGTTATGCCTGTGCATTTACAACTCAACTCAGACATGTACAACTCAACTGCAACACGGGTCACTTACGTAATTTAAATTTTTCTAGCAGCCACATTAGAAAAGGCCACATCAGAAAAGAAACAGGTGGAATTTCTAAGGTTTTTTTTAACCCAACATATCCAAAATGTTATAATTTCAACATGTGATCAATTTTAATGAGACTTTTTGTTTTCTTTTCTTCGTACTAAATCTTTGAAATCCCACCTGTACTTACACTCATAGCATATCTCAACTGGAACCAGCCTTGTTTCAAGGGCTCAACATGTGGCCAGGGGCTGCCTGGCTAGACAGTGCAAGCAAATGGCTTCCTTAAATTCACAGAAGGCCAGGACAGAAACCCAGGACCCTCTGCATCCTGCTGCCCCAGCCGCCTCTCGGCCAGCAGAGCTCTTCCCCACTGCCGTGGTTTTGCTCACCACCCTGCCCCGGCTGGGAATCCACTGCATGCCACCCCCCTTTCCATCCTTCTTGGGGTCTCAAATAGGTGCAGGTGGTGGATCACACAGGAACCAGGGGCACGGAGGAGCACCAGGCATGGTGTGGTTACTTTAAATTTAACCCATCAATGCTGTCATTCCTGCTAATCAGACACCCTCTCGTATCAGATCCTATTCCAGACCAAAATAACAGCTCATGCTGCTTGACCCTGCCTGTGTGCGGGGAGGGGCCTGGTAGGCTGACAAGCGACCTAAGCCCATTGACCATTCAACAGCTGTCAGTTTTGGCAGCAGGGCCGGCTTTGTGAGCGGGGGTCCAGTGTAGAGAAAAGCTCTTGAGAAAAGATTTTCTGGGAACTGGGGAAAGACAGCCATTGTTGGCTTGTGCCTCCAGCTCACAAGCACGAGCGTGGCAGGGGAGCAGAATGTGCAAACAACTGGCCCAAGTCCCAAGTCCCACCAAGCTTTAGTCCTGCAAATATCTGGAGTTCAAAAGAAAACAAATAAACAAAAATGCTTTTGAAATTCAGCTAAAACAACAAGTCCTCTACCTCCTCAACAAAGCTTTACCCAGAGGGTTCTGGGTCTTTGACACTTTCTGTGTGCCTCCCATAGGGCACTTCACTCAGGGATACTGCCTCCTACTGGGTGCTTCTTTTACGTATGTATGTCCTCTACCAGTCCCAGTGTGTGTTCTTGGGCTCTTCAGAGCTAAATTCTCAGGCCTCTATTTCTGCCTTGAAAGTGGAATAGGTCTGCACTTCCAGGGGCTGTTGGGAGGGTTAAATGGAAGAAGCTGTATAAAACACCTGGTGGGATGCAGCCTGCATCACAGGCATTTATAAATGATGGCTATTGGGATGGGCACTCCAAATGACCACCAAGCCTGCTTTCTGAGAAACAGGTTTACTCATGGAAAAGCTTATTTCAAGAAGCAGCTCACAATGGCAGACCTGATGTTTTCACTGAAGAATATTCAGACTCACTTGAAACTATTAACACAATTATTCATCAAATCTGTACTAAGTGCTCTCCATATGCCAGGAACTGTGCTACTGAGATGAGGCACTTTTTTTTTGCCCCTAAGGGAAAAGAGAGAAATCTAAATAATTAAATTACGTATTGCTTATAGGCCTAGCACAGGTTGCCAGGGAACAAAAAAGAAATGGCCCCTGCCTTCATGGGGCTTTCTTGCCAGTGGGAAAGAAAATTTAAACAACTGACTGTATCGATGATTCTCTTCCATCATGTGGCACGGAGCTCTGCAAGGGAGAGGCACCCAGCACCCCGTATGCTGATAACTGGGGGGGTCTGGTCCAGAGAGGGCAGGGTTCGGGGAAGGCTGTTCGGAGGAAGTGACTCTTTGGCTGACCTCGGGCACAGAAGTAGACCATGAACGAGGCAGAGGAGGGGAAGGCACGCCAGGCAGCGGAAACCACAAGGGCGAAAGCATGGCCAGCCGAGGGAATGGCGGAAGGGTCTGGGGAATGGACATGGGGAGAGAAGCAGAATCCACAGGCGAAGGGCTGTGATGCCAGACTGACAATGTGCTACAGCTCCTAAAGGCAAAGGGATTCGGCAGAGGCGATCGAGGCCATTAGAGACACAAGGAGCATCCGTAAAATGGGGGCAGCTCGCAGGACAATCCAAATGGAAAAAAAGACAAGTAAGAGGGATGTAAGGTGGAAAACTGCCATCAGCGCCTTGGTCGTTAACTGAGAGAGAAGGGACCGGATTTACTCCTGAGACAGGATTAGGAGAGAGAGGTGACTGTAGACTGACTTTTGAATCTCTAACTTGATAAACTAGGTGATTAATAAAAATAAGAATAAAGGGAATTTCATATGTGATCAAATTACTACAGGTCCACAATCTCTCATGCAAAACCCTCAGGGGAAGTCCATTTTAGAATTCTGAATTTTTGAATTTTAGAAAAGTAACCTGGAGCATCTGTTATTTATGACATAACCCCTAGCAGGATCGAAGATAGCACTCCATAATCAAACACATTTATAATTTCGCAGAGAAATACATGAAACGCCACACTAAGGAGAACATCAAAGACTGCAAATAGTCTCATGGCAGTTTTTGCCACTAAATGAGTTCAGGTCTGATCACACTTTGTCAAAAATGGGCTACAGAAAATTTGGTCTCCATAGCCTTTGGGCATCTGGCATTACAGATTAAGGATTATGGCCCTGTATTAATTTCTATTACAACATAATAGAAATAGGGTGAGAAGACAAATTCAAATATTTTTAGTGTGCTTTTTCCGCTTCCAAATGCAAAGCTTTAATTAGGCTCAGCAAGTATTATCCAACATTGTTACTGAGTTCTCACTTTTGCTGATAGGGATAATTACCTACAAAGAAGGGATTCCAGAAGTAAATAAAAAGTTTAGAGCCACTGAGGAGGAACAGTGAGATTGTTTTAAGACCTGGCCGCAGAAACCCTTGAGAAGAAAAGGGAAGGCAGTGGGTACGGTGGGTGCTCCCTCTGCTGGACATCGAGCACCGACTTCTCAGGCTCTAACTCATCTCACCCATGTGGTAAGCAGGGTACATATCATACTCCCCATTTCCAATAGCTGAGAAAAAACTTTTTTTAAACTCAGCTAAAACATCCTGCTTAAAACATATGACTTATGAGTGCTAACGAATGGCCAGAGACCCTTCCTCTGTTAATATGCCAGTGAGATGATGTAATAAAGTCCAAAGAGCCTAGCCAGGGATTCCAACCCCAGCTCGTGTGACTTCCAATATAAGCTCTCTGAGCAGCAGCTTCCTCATCTTTAAAATGGGCAGAATACATACTTTGCAGACTAGGAAGTTCATGTATAAGGATTGGCACTCATTCAACAAATGGTTGCTATAATGGTATTTGATTATAGGCAGCAGTCTTCTGATACACCATACATATTATAAAAATCCAGTTTGCAACCAACACAGACAAAAGAAATGACACCTGTGGCAGTTAGATTTCGTTGTCAACTTGGCCAGGTGAAGGCGCCTAGTTCTGTTGCTGTGGACATGAGCCAATGGCATGTGAATCTCATCTATTGCTGATTACATCTGCAGTTGGCTAGGAGGCGTGCCTACTGCAATGAATGATGTTTGACTTAATTGGCTGGTGCTTAAATGAAACAGCGGAGTGTAGCACAGCCCAAGCAGCTCGGCATTCCTCATCTCAGCACTCGTAGCTCAGCCCAGGCCTTTGGAGGTGCAGAAAGGAATCACCCTGGGGAAAGTTGTTGGAACCCCGAGACCTGGAAAGAAGGCCAGCAGAGATTACCCTGAGCCTTCCCACGTAAGAAAGAACCTCAGATGAAAGTTAGCTGTCTTTCCTCTGAAGAACTAACAAAATAAATCCCCTTTTATTAAAAGCCATCTCTGGTGTGTTGCATTCCGGCAGCTAGCAAACTAGAACACCCATACACAATGGTTTTGTAGTAGGAATGCAAAATAATTTATATTTCACGATAGAGGAACAACCCCCCCCAACCATTTCTCTATTAATTAATGCACCCCATGAACCTGAAGAATTCTTTCCAACAAACCGACTTCCAGAGGCAAAAGAAAGTTCTGTTCCAATAACAGATTTTCACATATTTGAAATTCACAAATATACGGCATCGAAAGCTGCTATGAATTCCAAATAATTATAATCACCATCTAGATTCACTGAAACAGCTGGGAACCCCAAACTTTCAAGACCTTTAGTTATTACAAAAACCAGTCAAGTTTTTTTACGCTGCAGAATTTCAGAAACTGGAATTAGTTTCCTCTAACCAAGAAATCTGTTCTGCACACACTTGACCAAGCTAAAAAATTTTTTTCCAGTGTGTTCCAAGAGATGCACAAATGCAATTTCTTGTCCCACCGAGTGCTAGGAATCAGCACTGCAAGACAGGCCCTTGCGTCCACACCCAGGCTGGGAACAGCCATGTGCCTCTGGCCTTTGGCTCCTGATGGACTGGAAAAGAGTGCCACTCACCCATTCTGTGTAACAGAGGCTTTGTTTCATACTAAATTATACAACAGATAAAAGGGATTGAATGAAGAAAATATAAGATTCCAGCTGATTCTATTAAGCCAGACGTTAAAGAGATTTGTAAACATGTAAGAACAATGGTGTGCTTCTCACCAAACTTTTTTTTTGGGGGGGTATATGGTCATATTTCATAACAATGTTTATATGTAGGAGTTTGTTACTGTTGTTTTTAAATGAATCAATACATAAAAATTCTTAATTATTTTCAGTTCTAATTTCTCATATGGTAGATACTGATAGAAATAATGCATGTAAACAAAAGCTGTTTGGACAACAAATAATTTTTATGGAAGAGAAGGGATCCTGACACCAAATGTTTGGGAACCATTGTTCCAGTCTAACCACAACTTATCACCTTAATGAGGACATTCCAAGTAAAGAGGGGGAGGCACACCACATGCTCCTTGAATCATACAGAATGGACCAGTCCAATTAAAAATGGACAATCCACATTCATATAAACTAGTGCTAAATACAAACAACCCTCCAACAGCAATTTAGAAGGTACTAAGCTAGCACTGAGAAGGGGGGAAAAGGCATTTTTTAAAGACCATACATGTGTTTGAATGGATATGCTCATCTTCAGCAGGGGCCCTGAGTCTTGGACAGTGCACAGATGATAAAATTTTTAAACCCTTGTATCACACAAAACACACTGACTGTAAGGAAAGTGTTGTGTATTGTTTTGTTTGGGAAAGAGTCTGGACTAAGTCTCCAATTCAACAAATGGGCTATCGAAGGCTACGCACTTCCCAGGAGAAGCACGCTTTTCTAGAAGCCTCCAGCTTAGGAAAAATACTTCATTTCTGCCAACCTAGAGTAAAATGAGGCAATATCTATGTAACCTGTCCTAAAAAACATATCCAGCTACGAGTTCTGCCTCTTTAGACTGTATTTTATCATTTATCACGAAGTAGAGAAATATAGACCTTTTAAATTTCTCTCTACAGCACAGTCTACCTTCATATACAAAATGAGAACGGGAGTCATAAGTGGAGAGAGTCAAACATGAGCACAAAGACACCCCCCACCTCGCTCACGTTACGTAGACATGTAATGGTTTCTGTCTTGGGGGGTTAAGTGGAGAAACATCCTGGTAAGACCTGTAAAGCGATTCATAATTCAGACATATTTCTCAAAGACGGAGAACTTATTTTTCATAAAGTGCCCCACGGTTTAAGGGTTCCTAAGGAATTTCACTCAGCCAAATGCTGTTTTTCAGCATGAATCTTTTTCTGTCTCCATAACTTTGAGGTGAAGAGGAGCCTTCATCCAGCCGGTTTCAATATTTAACTGCATCAGAATCGCCCGAGGTCTTGTCAAACACACACACCCCAGGCCCCTCACCCAGAAATTCTTAATCAGCAGAGAGTGAGGGGCGGTGGCCTCAGGACAGTGTGTGGCTTTTTTACAGACTCCTCAATGGATCCTGCAGGTGATACCTACATCTCGCTGTGAGAAACACCATCCCAATCTTGGCACGTCCTGCCCCGACTCTATTCAGAGGCCCCTTGGATTAATTTTGGGCAAGACCCACGGTCCTCTAAGCTTTGTTTACTCTGCTGCAGCTGCTTCAAGGGGCCAGAGGTCTCTCACTGCACACACAGGGCCACCTGCAAGGCTATTCATTCTTGCAATGGCTCGGAACAGTTGACTAACAAGTTTCTTTCTTTTGTTCCTTTCACAAAGAGCCTGGAGACTTCTGCATCCCAAGGGAGTGGTACTGGTCAATCAGAAATCTCACCCTGACCCTCTAACTCCCTAGGGAATCTTAGTTTCCTCATTTGCAGAAGGAAGAGTAACCCTACAATCAAATGATCTCCGAGGTTCCCTTCTGGCTGAGGATGTGACCTAAGATTTTCTTAAACTGTCACATTTAGCTCTCAGCAGAGTTTGAAATGAGAGGTGAAAGAAACAAAGATCCTCAAATGATTCCACACAATTTTTAGTTAAATAACTTGGTCATCAGTTGTTCAGTATCTGCCTTCCCCACTGGAATGTGTGCTTCCTAGAGTGCCTGCATTACAACAGGTGCTCAAGAAACACCTACGGAATTACCATTGCATGGCCTGGTTGGAGAGGTTAAGAAGGGAGAGCTCTCCTGCAAGCAGATTATTTTTTAGGAAACATTTGACGGAGGCTGGTGCCTGCCGGAACTGGTGAACTCTGGGGCAGCTCATACTGTTTCTCAAGAGCTGGCTGTGCACATCTCTGCCCAAATCTGTGATCCATGGCATCGAGCTGGTAGCTTGAAATTGGCCAGGGTGGGAGTATTTGCATCATGGAAATCTGCAAAAGCTAAACACTAAATGTCTTTAATTTTTTTGGGGGGGGTGGGGCTGGAGGGGAGCAGTTAAACATTTGTCACCACACCGCTGACTGAATCAAAAGATGCAGAAAGATTTCACCTCTGTAAAAGGACATGAAATCATACCCCAAATCACTCTTTCCTTTTACCACCCCCCCCCTTTCTAATTCAACCAATGGGTATCAATCCCAGCACTTTGTAATAACAATGATACAGTGCTTCACAGTTTAAGAAACACTTGCTCTGGCCCAAGACCCCACACAAGTCTTCATCTCTTCTTCACATAATAGATCTTGACGCAAAAACTGTTTAAAGGATAAACGTTAAACGCCACATGCTAATTTCAGAATTCCCTCATAGAAAGTATGCATTGCCCTTGAGAAAGCCATCCTCACTGGGGCTTATCTTTGGAGAAATCATAGGCATGGTTTTATTTCCTGTTTCATAAATATGTCTTCTCTCCCCAACAAGATTATATCCTTTGCCTCTTCTGCACCCCTGAAAAAAGCTGGAATAGGGCTAATCATTTCATAGGTAACAATACATGTCTTGCAGTGAGACGATAGGAAGCACATATGCAAAAATGATTGCTTAGAGCATTGATACTTAAAAAAACTCTCTTGTAGAATTATACTAAATTTACTCCTTGAATACCAACCAGCAAGAGCTAGTCATATGCCTTTGAAGTAAAACAGCATATTTACATTTGTCAAATAAACATAATTTGATGATGGTCTTGACAATATCAGAGGTAACGGGAGACCCTTTGGAGGAACGCGCGTAGCTGTTGGTACAAGAATCGATTAGAATCTTGAATTCTGATCAGTTCAACTGACCACCATAAAGCAAAGTCCCAAATTGAACAGGCAGGTGTAATACGTAACAAGAATGCTGCATGACAAATTCTAGGGACTTCAACTGAAAGATGAAACAGAAAGCAGTGCTTCCATCTACCATCTCTCGTTAGGAATGAACAGCCCCATCTACTGCCCGAAGCACACAACCCTCAGCTCTTTATTTCAAGTACCAATGAGAAAAACCACCAAATAGGAAAGGATACCCTTCTATATTTAGTCATCTTAAGTACTCTGTTGATTCTTTCATTTTGGAGGCTCTTCTCATCTTTTAGAAATCTAAAAAAGGAGAAAATTCTTTTTTATAACACTTGGATTCCAGCTCTTTTTCTTCTGGACACTGGGCACGTTTATACCCTGGGTTATAATATGTTAAATAGAAGCAGAAATCACCATGGGCAGCAACTATACTGGATTCTTAATGCCATGTGTCTATAGCAGGACATGTGCTTTGCCTCTCCTTCAGCATGGGTAAGGCTCAACCCATTTTGGTCTCATTAACTGAAGAGCCCTAGAAGCCCACCAATATATGCCACCATTTTATTAAAAATAAAACTCTTAAGTAACTGATGTAGGGAAAATAAGGAGCAGTTCCTAAATCCGCTCCCTGATTCATAAGTGTTTCTATGCTTTTAAGCCTGCTCGAGCATTGTTCTGGCTAAATTCCTTCTCTGATGGGGGGCCCCAGGCAGCCTCACCAGGTGGAGGCAACTGACTCCTGGGAGCTGATCTTGGCTGGGATGCAGGACAGTGGGCAGAAGAGGAAAGAGGTTGGAGGGAAGTGGAACTTAGAAGGCAGGATCCTTGGTGGTTGATGTCACCCATCCAGAACGAAGGATCAGAGATGAGACAGGAGAAAGGTTAAGATTACCTGATGGCTGTACAGGCAAATGTGGCTGGCTGTGAATGTGGGGGGGAGACAGCTTTCTGAACTAAAGTTTCAAGACTGATTTGTTAAGTAGGATCTTCTAAGCAAGAACAGAAGTTTTTTCTCCTTGCTGGGCGTGGTCATCTCTGAAGGACCATTACTTCACTCACTCAGAGGTGGGGAAAGTTGTGTTGGTAAGGCTGGGCAGGGCCAAGAAAAATAGAGGCAATATGGTGATACAAAGAATAAGGAGACCTAGATTCTAGAAGTGTTTCTGCCACTGAGTAGCTCATCTCTCCACCGAACTCTCCAGGCCCTGACCATCACCTCCAAAGGGGAAATAAGAACATATGTCCTTTCTTCATATAGGGTTTTATGAAGATGAAATCTGACAAAGTTTGAGAAAATGCTGCACAAACTGTAAGACACTATAAACTATATTATATTATTCTTATTCTTTTAAGGGCGAAAAGCTTACATAAAAGGTGTTCAGATGGGGGGGAAGTCTGTTTAGACTAAGTACCAATTTCAGAAAGTAAAGCAAGAGGCACGAAAACAAAAACCCATGAAAACCCAAAATATACATAGCTGTCAAGAATTCTGTTCTTCTGGCCAGGGTACGGGTTTAACTTTTTAAGAGAAACTGAAATGCTGCTTTTGTTCTGTATCACTCACTTCTATAGACCACAGTGCAGATTACACAGGAAGTGTAGAATGAACAATTGATTTAGCAAATGCACAATCTGTTGGTGAGAAGCAAGAGAGAAATGATGGGCATGGTTTGGAGGAACTTGTCAGTGAGGCCAGTCACAGCCCTAGACTGGCCCACAGGCACCAGAAATCCACTGCCTGCGTCTGAGACCAACACACTTGTGTTCTCAATTCAAGTGTGGATGAGACACTGTTCCCGGCAGGGCCACTGATAAGGACTGGAGAGGTGCACAGATGACCTGGGAAATGCATGACTGGAAACAGAGGTTATTTTAAACCCTGTGCACTGGGAGTGCATCCAAAACGGAGGCAGGAGGATTGGGAAAGAAGTGAAGTGGAAAGAGGGCTGCTGCTGGCCTATGGGATGCAGAGGGTGAGGGTCGGGGAGAAGGCAGGGACAGGAGAGGATGTGGGTGCAGCTCAGCCGTGCCTGTGGACAAGAGAAGGCTGAATCACGGGGCTTGCAGAGAGCACAAGCCAACTGGAGGAAAGGCTGCGGTCAGTGTCCCGGCAGGGGAGGGCCGGCCTGGGGAGGGAGAGGCCCTTGTGTTGATCCGGCCTTTTCTTCTCCCTCCTGGGAAAAGCGATTGCACCAGGGCAACAGGAAACAAAGGGACGATTCTGCCCGAGAAGGCTGAGAGGAATACTGAAGGGATACTAGGAGAAGACAATGTTTGAATTAAGAAGAGAAAACATGTTCCTTCTCCTACTCCCCTCCTGTGACTGGGTCGGGGAGAGATGGGAGAAGAAACACTCCCTTACCTCCTACCCTAAATTTATTTTCCCCTTCATTTCACGTGATAACATGATGTCATTTCTTTGGTGACTCATCACGATAGCAAACACCATCTATGGCTAAGTCACAAAACAGCTTTTCTAAGGATCAGTGGGCCTGTCAGTTTTGCCGCCCCCCAGGACCAGCCGCATCTAGAGGGCCCCGTGGAGCTTTTAGGGACAGAGGGGTCGCGTGACAGTGCCGGGTAACCATACACTTAGGTCCCAGCGCCTCCCCTCAGCTGAGTGTGAGACAGTGGCCAGTCTTCCACCTTCTCCTACCTCAGCTTCCTCACCTGTTGGGGAAGATTCTCAGGGCTGTTGCAAGGGTTACATGAGATTCGGGTGCTGGTGCAGTGCTTCGTATCAGCTTTCCAAAGACTTATGGAGCACCTACTCTGCCAGCACTGTCCCAAGAGCTGGGGGTGCAATGGTCGAAGTGGCCAGGGCCAGCCCACAGGGGCCCAGCACAGTAGTAAAAGGCTGCTGAGATAGACCTGTCAAAAGCACCTGGCAGCAAATCAGGCTATAGCACTTCAAATGGGTTACTTGACCTCTTTCTATTTTAATTTTCTCATCTCTAAACAGGAAAAGAATAGTAACCACCTGACAGTGTTATGAGAATTAGGGAAAGGAATGTATTTAATGTTTAACCCAGGGTAAAGGTAAAGTGTCAGCTTTAAATAATGATGGTGATGATGATGGTCATCATCAATGTGCTAAGTCTCATGGGAATAGGTATGAAGTGATTCAAAAGTCCAGTCTAGAAGTGGGAGGAAAAGAGGCTGTGGTTAGGGACAGTTTCTTAAAGAGGACACTTAAGTTCAGATCCAAAAACGGACATTTATGAAAATAACATTTAAGATTTGCTGTGTGGCTGCACAGAACATTTTGATACCGCCTGATCCAGCTCACCACTTCAAACTCCTGGGGAAAGCTCCTCCGTCATGGCTGGGGCTGCAGGAATCCCTCAAAGAGCCAGGGCCAAAGGCTGACTATGGGCACTGGGGAGCCCTGGAGGTGCAGCAGCAACCAGGGCAGGCGTTCCCGAAGCAGGGCCGCACTCATGGCACACTGGGCCAGCTGGGTTCCCTGGGAGCTGCCACCAGCAGAGTTGGAGGACCTTCCAGGAGGCGGCAGGCAAGAGACAACCCACCCCACCACCCCCTCTACTCCAGGTGTGGCTGCTGACAACCCATCAGAAGGACACAAGACCCATGGGCTTTTATACAACATAATTACATCCTAATTCAACAATGTCATCATTGTGACAACTGCAAAGGTATTCACTATATTTTTTCCATCTTAGTGTTTAAAAAACTGTTCAAGAGACAAGGTTCAGCCCACTTTCCAAAATAAAACCACCCAAGGTACATACAGAAACTGTTTTCCACAACTTTTCTAAGAAATTCTGCTTGTAAGCAATAAAGCCTAGGGAGCAGATCCAGTAATTAAATCAAGCCTCGGCTCTAAAGATGTATATATTCCAGGAACCCTGCCTATCTATCAGTACTTGAATGACTGAACTGAGCCACAGCTGTAAACTGTAGATTTAATGAAACCCACTCCCATGCCAGGCAGAGTTAACAAGCTTCCCAGTAAAAATACAGACATTTTCATACTCGTGAAGGAGACATTTGTGATTACTCTAAGGCTTTTTAAAAATCTCAGTAGTAAATTTCGATGCTAAATTTAAAGGCAGATAACTAAATAACTTGGACTATCTCTTCAGATTTTTCAAGTGAGTGTTACTTCCATTTCCATTTCAAATCGATAATGCAGACTTACCAAGGTCAATAAGAATTGCATGCTGCTGGGAAGTTAGCTGTTTCAAGAGTTCTTTGTAGGGTGTGTCCTTTGGCTGCTGTTTACTGGGAAACTGATGTCTAAGTTGGTATTGCTCGGCGAGGAATTTCCAGATTTCACCTCTGTGATGACGTGGCACACCTTTCAGAAGGGTGTAGATGACATAAAGAGAGATTTTATGCATAGAATACAAGTAAGTTATTAATAAAAATGACTTGAATTGCATTCCACTGATCCAACTGTTGGTTCATTATGAATTAGCAGCACAGGAATGGAAAGGAAGCAACCAAAATTTTGTAATATGTGCTGACATCCTTCTTTTATCCTGCCACCCCTACTTCCCTTATTTGCCTTGGGCCCTTTGCACCTTCCTTTATCATTCAAGCATATATTCTGGCTGTATTAGATTCCGCAAGGGGTAAACCAATGAATAAGAAATGAGCCCTATACTATGTCAATTAATGTTCTGTGGTAATAAAACCAAACATGAAAATCTATACTGCAAATATGATGTCATAAAAGGGATATAATCAAAGTGAACCAGAATTCGGATGAAGGAGCTAGCTCGTTTCTAACTGAGTCATCAAGAAGGTTTCAATGACTCTTTCATTTGAGCGAAACTTTAAGGATATGAGAAAGGGAAGAGAAGACAAATGAGAGAAAGAAAAGGGTGAACATTTCAGTTCACCTTGAGCACAGGGAACACATGGAGAAGCAGGAGCTGCCAATAAAGCTGGGAGGGATTTGATGGGAGCAAAGTTGAGGGCGAGAAACCTGTGCTTTATTTGGGAACCCTAGGGAACCAGTGAATGTTTCTGAGCTGGGAAGAGAGTAGTCAGATCAAAACTTGGACTGAGGAGCATCGATGAGCGAGTTTTCTGCAGAATGGGCTGGAGGAGGGGCCGGAGAAGAGGCCAGACGCTGCACAGAGAACCATTTGCATAAAAAAGATGAACCAAGAGCCTAAGGAGTTTTAAAAGGATTATTTTCAACACTCAAAGTGATTAAAAGTGGTCTGAAACTAAGTTTATGTGTTTTTTAAGTCAATGGTGTTTAGGGTAAACCTTATTAGAAAAAGTAACAATTTTGAATGAAAATTCTGTTGTTCATTATTCAGTTGTCACAAGGCCTGAATGCAAACTGGATGCTGCAGAACAAGACACCTAAACTCTCTCATCTCTGCTAGAAGTTCTCTAGGGAGAAAAGGAAGCACTGCATTACGGATAATCTTTCTTCCCAGTGGGTTTAAGAGAGAAAAAAAAAAAAGTGACCACTTGCTACATTCCCTGCTGCTCAAAGAGCCTGCCCAGGAAGACAGGTTTTCTGCTTTCCATTGGCCATCTCTAAAAGACCCCACTCTGCAAGCAGCAGCGCGGCTAACATTTATGGCAAGGTCACTATGTGCCCAGCACTGTTCTACACACACGTGTATTAGCCCATCTCATCCTCGTGGCCTCCTAAGGGAGATGCTATGATTATCTTCATTCTAAAAATAAGGACTGAGAAGCACAGAGGGGAAGAGGCCCCTTAGTTGAGACCCCTAGCTGGTTAGCGGTGGCATAGGGAAACGCCATTACTCCTCTCTTGGATAGGTTCCCTGCCAGAACCGCCAGATAACACTGTTACTGATGGGCAGTGCAAGAGAGAATTTTTTATGTTCCTTCCTTGCAAAAAATAAAATGATCGTTTGTGGATCTGAACTAAATAGCATCAATTTCATTTATTACCAGATCCATTAGGAACTATTTAGAAAGCACTGCTCAGCCACTTCTTAGAAATACATTAATGTGTAGTAAGTATCTTTCTTTGTTTTCACATGTATCACTTGTAAAAAAACAAAATTAAAAATACATTTTTTTAAATGTAAGTCTGTGGAGAGAAATACAGTACCACATTTGACCCTAATCACCTTCTCTAATTGTTCAACTCAGCATTAATTTGATGACCCTGTCTAACGGTTGAATGGTCACCCCCAAAAAAGATACACCCATACCCTGATCCCCCAGAACCTGGAGTGTGACCTTATTTGGAAAAAAGGTCTTTGCAGAGGTAATTAAGTCAAGGATCTTGAGATAAGGAGATTACCCTGGATAATACGGGTGGGCCCTAACTCCACTGCCAGGTGTCTTTGTAAGAGGCACACAGAGGAGAAGACAAGAAGAGGAAGAGGGCATGTGACCACAGAAGCAGAGATAAGAAAAATGGGGGCACAAGTCAGGGAATGCTGGCAGCCACCAGGAGCTGGCAGGGGCAGAGTGCAGCCTTGCCGACATCCTGATTCAGACTCGTGGCCTCTAGATTTGGGAGAGAATAAATTTCTACTTTGTTTTTCTAAAATCAGCAAGTTTGTATACCTTGTTACAGCAGCCAACCAAAACTAATATACTGTGGAGTCTGCTTTTTAATATTATTCTCTTCCTCTGCCCTATTCTTGCTCAGAGGTACATACTGTGTGTGTGTGTGTGTGTGTGTACACATACATATGTCCACACACACATACACAAGCCCTTAACACTTCAAACTGATTAGAAGTAAATGTGGGATAAAAAACAGTCTGTTAAGTGATTTATAGTGGGGCTTTTTAACAAAACATTTTTTTTTCAAACTGGAAAATTTTCCCAAGCTATGAGATGCCCCATTTCCTCTCATTACTAAATCATTCCCATTAGCTTATCAGACCTTTATTTTTTGGAGGAGAGGATACTGGCCATGTCACTGTGGTTACTACCACATATTTGGGGATTTATGAGTAAGTTTGGACTTTGAGACTTAAAAAAAAAAAAGCAGAGAGCTATCCAAATTGGAGCTGATGTTTTTGCTAGGAATGGGCTGAAGCACCTTCCTCATTCACAGCTATGTCTCCGATCCGAGCAGGTGAGGTACCTGGCAGTGGAGTCCTTACTCCACTGGGACCTGGGAGGGCGGGAGGAATTTCCACCCCTAAGACATAAACAGCTTTATATTTTTACTGATTTTCAAAGTAATACATGCTCGATGTTTAAATGAGGAAAAAGAAAACTAACAAAGAAAAAAGTGTAAAGAGGGGAAAAGAAATGTAACAAAATAAGGTATCAGTGGCTAAGAAAGTTCAAATAGAGTTCAGAGGCTATTCTGGAGACTGTTCTTAAGCAAGTTTCAGCTAGATATTGCTAATTACCATTTCAGTTAAGCTAAAGAACACCTAGGACTCTATCTGAGATTCTACAAAAGTTTCACACACTAAGATTACTTTCCAGAAACCTACAGCCTCCAGATAGTTCCTTGGCCTGATAAGTTCTGAAACCCAGAGCAGGCAGCCTCTCCAGAACATCAGCTAGTTCCGTACCCTTAGCCCATGTTATCAACAGCCCTTTCCAACAAGAAATAGTTACAATGGCCAGACCAAATACCACGAAAGACTGGGAGAAGAATCAAAGGAGAAGGTGGAATTACAGTAGAGAAGATAGGATTTAACAAATGAGTATGACTGCTGAATCATTACAATGACATTTCTTTTGGTCTCCAGGATCTTGGAGCAGCCAGAAGGAAAAACCTAAAATTGTGGAACTCTAACCCATACCAAACTCTGAAATCTGTTCTATAACTACTTGTTATAATGTGCTTTGAAATTTATTGCTCTTTTGTATTTATTTTATACTTCACAATAAAAAATGTTTTAAAAAAAATCTAGGTATAAAAAAAAGTGTAAAGAAAATGTGAGAAACCACCCACAACTAGAGTGAAATACAATTTACCATGCAGGAAGCATCTGAGAGTGAAGGGGAAGTAGGCTATTAATTATTTCCCTGTAACAAGAGTCATAATCTGTAATCCAGGGTTATGCCTGGTAAATCAGTGTGAATGGTCAGCCTGCAGATAAGTCAGGTGTCTGCAAAATACCCTGGTTGTTTTTCTACACATAGGCAGCTAGAAATGTTCAGTGGAAAGACATGAGCCATTTGAACTGCACATTTTTTTTCATTTAACAATTTATCTTAGATATCTTTTCCATCAGTAAGTAGAGATCTACAGTCTCATTTTCAAGGAACACAGCATGGGATAGTCACATAGGTTGTTTTATTCTGGTTTTTTTGTTTTGTTTTGTTTTGCTATTAAACAATGCCACAATAAGCATTCTTCCTACTATAACACACTTTTGACTGATTAATTTCTAGAATAAATTCCTATTAAGTGGCATTGCTGGGTCAAAAGGTAAGCAGAGACTGCACCTGGACCATACTGTCAGACTGCTCAGATGGCCCCTATGCAATCCCATTCCTGGAACAGTATGTTCCAGCTTATAAAGCTCTACCTTGGTATCTTCAGAGAAATCATTTGGACCCAAAGTAAACTTTAAATTTTAAAAAATTCCATGGCATTATTCTTCCTTTCACCAATTTGACACCCTAATTCTGTTATTCTGATGCAATTTTAACTTGGGAAGTTTTATAAACCCCTTTATTGCAGTCACTTAGGGTTCTTTAGGCCATTAAGTGGATAAGCCTCAGTGCCCAAACAAGGACTGTCCTCTATCTGCAAGGTCAAAAAGCTTGGTTCTGACATAATATCATGTTCATCTGAGCTATGAGATGGCAGAGGGTCATTAAATCTTATGTGTTGTAAAGAGCTGAGTAATTGACAAAGCCCCTTTTACTGTTATAGATATAGAAGTCTCTGTAGCATCCCAGGGCAGCCTCAGCTCACCCCAGTACAGACTGTTCAATCATTTATTGCCAACTCCACTGCAAAGGTTCCACATTCCTGGAGTATTTCTATTAGTTTCTCTTGTAAAATGCACAGTGAAAACCCATGTATTCAGGTGCCAGGTTTTAAGAAACTCACGTTTGGAATATATCCAACACACGTGCAATTTACTTTTGGAGAGACAAAGCCGCCTCTGACTAGATGATGATGACCACCTAAGTCAACCAACACCATCTAGTCAACTCTGAGAAGGGAAAGCATGGACTCATCCTTTTCTCTCCTTCCTCATTTTTTTCTTTACACCAAGATGGGGTCACTTGGAGTAAGGGTAAAGCTCCAGCATACAGGAAAAAGGTTAGAGCTGGAAGGGTGCTCCAAGACTCTCTGCTCCAAGCTTCTCATTCTACAAGAGAGGGGAGGCAAGAGCCACAAAAGGACAGGACCCTGTCAAAGGGCACACTGAAAGCTGCTGGCCGGCTTGGGACCTGAATCGTCACCACTCTCACGGAGCTGGTCTGGGATGAGCACTGTAGAAGCACAGTTTTTAATAGACGGCCTGCAGGTCAGAAATGCAGCAGGCTGGGGTGTGAACTAATTTCTATTAGTTTCTCTTGTAAAATGCACAGTGAAAACCCATGTATTCAGGTGCCAGGTTTCTAAGAAACTCACGTTTGGAATATATCCAACACACGTGCAATTTACTTTTGGAGAGACAAAGCCACCTCTGACTAATCTGCAGGCTGGCTCTATGGCCCCAGGCCCTTTACTCAATCGCCCTAAGCCCAAGTCTTATTCGTAGAAAGGGGACTACGAATTCGACAAGCAGGAGGTAGACAAGCACTGCAATGACTACCAGTTACTATTAAAATTGATGCTTCCAAACTCAGAAAAAGGTTAATAATGCCTAAGAGATCACTGAAGAAAATCAGCTTTACTCCATTTACTCTCTTAGAGATGAATAATGAATATAAATCCTCCTCCACTATACAGCTGATACAGCCACAAGGAAAACATCACATTTATACATATTTGCAACTCTCAGTCTAAATAACCTGTTTATTCAGGACTAGATCAACCAGAACTCAGTAGCACTAAAATCAGATTAGACATAGAAGGCTTCCAGGCTTGCCAGGAAACACTAACATACATTTTAAAAGAAATCACTGTTTCTTTTACTTGAAATTAATAATCACTGAAGTCAAGCTCTAACTCAACTTCTCTAAAAGAGCACTCCTCAAACTATCTTGTGGTTAAGGATTATCATTTCTTTCTGTTTTTTAAATTTTCTACTCCACTGCAGATTGATACTTTTTTATAAACCACAGTAAAAATGAATTAATAGTAAAATGAAATGAGAAAAACAGACTGACAAAATACAAGCCCATATTTTTATCAGGATCACTCTGGTAAATTGCTGAAGATGATTCCAAATGCTTAGTCTTAAATTCTGTACTTATCTCATCTTATACCAGTAAGAGTCAGATTGGTACCAGTCAGCAGACCACACTAGAAAAACAGCTAATACCATCCACACTCTCCAAAGCCTTACAGTATATCAGACTCCTGCTGTGCATTCCTAGAGTATCAGCTCACTTGCGCCTCACGACAAGCAGGAGGTAGACAAGCACTGCACTCACCACATCTTACACACTGGATATGGGCTCAGAGATCTCACATTTGCCCGAGATCACACTGCAACGTAAGTGGCAGGGCTGGGATCTGAACCCAGGACTGCCTAAATGCAATAAGTGCTTTGCAATCTATGTTGTCTCCCTACAGGTCCCAAAGAGAAGCCACGCAATTCGTTCTGAATTTACTATTTAACTCAGGCTGTGTCATCACATCATTGTCCTTTGTAGGCAATTAAGCTTATGGGTTTTCCTTTGTCTCCTTCCTGCACCCTGGTCTTCTGGGCATTTAATTTCTATTACGCATCATGAAAGGTGATGAAAAGCACACCAATTAATGAAGATATAGCTTAAAGATGTAATAAAAAAGAGAGAAATTTTTAATTTTTTTCTTGCACTTCTTCCCATTGATGAATGAGGGATGAGGTTGGCTGGACTGATTTCCAATCAAGCTTACCTTGCCCAACTGCGGAATGCATTTTTTCCATGTCAAATTTAATTTTCGATCTTCCTGGAGTGCTAAGCATCTTCTCCCACACTGTAGTCACTTCTTTAAGACAAGGAGTGATTTCTTCATAATCAAGCTTCAGGCGCTTGTTCAGCAAATCGTTTTCAGAGGCTGGAACAAACCATTTAAGAGCATCAAAATGAACGCTACATGGCTTCACCCTACAATATGGCTGCCTACTTGTCATCGCAAAAGGGGTCAGGTGGTCACAGTGCACAACAGGTCAAAATTAGAGTCACCGATCCTGCCCCACCCAAATGCTTCCCCTCTTTTCCCTTGGCAATTGGCTACAAAGCCTAGGAAACATCCTTATTTCGCTCATCCCTTCACACCCCAATGCATTCTGCTGGCTCTACTGCTAAAATAGATCCCTTATCTATTCAATTCTTTTCACTGCTAAAACAGATTCCTTTTCTATCCAATTCTTTCCATTTTCACTGCTACCATAAACATCTCAAGGTCAGAACCATGTGTTAAAATTCTCAGTGCCAAAAAAAAAAAAGAAAAAAGAAAAAAAAAATTCTCAGTGCCAGGGGTGGTTAGACTGCAAGCAAATGTTTTCATCTAAACTATCAGAAGCTCCACAAGGATAGTCCATTCCTATTTAGAGACAAAACCTCTGCTGGGTTGCTTCTACCCCTTTGTCCTATTTCTGCTTCCTGGAACTGAACAGAATAAATTATTCTTTTCACATAATATCTTCCCAAATATATGGAGATAGTTACTGTTTCCTACCAACTCTTGCCCAACCTAAACTACATTAATAAGAATTATATCTAAATTACTAAACTGGAAATAAATCAATAAAGGAAAAATTTTAAATGACAATTTTCAAGACTGAAACTGACAACCTCACTCCTACCTCACAACTACTAAATCCTACTTAGACACAGTGGTTATGCTGTCAGCCCTCAAATCCATTCCGCATCACGTTTCACATAAAGGTTGAGAATTTGTTAGGAGAGCGGGTATGGTTCAAAGTGAGGCCTAACTTCACCAAGTCCCACAGCAGTGGGTGGCACAGCTGGGACTAGAATCCAGCCCACTGGCTGCAGAGTCCATCACCTTCTCCCACACTACACTGCTTGTGCTGTCAACTGAATATACTTTTTTTTTTTATTCTGGGACTAGACATGTATTAATTAGGGTCCTTAAATGTTTGACAGCTTAATTCCAGTGAAGCCATCTGGGTCTTAGGTTTTCTTTGTATACAGGTTTTTCAATACAAATTGATTTTTAACAGATATAGAGCTATTCAGATTTTCTTCTTTTCATTTCAATTCTGTAAATGTTACTTTGAGAAGTTTTTCCATTTCATCTAAGTTGTGGAGTTTACTCGCATAACGTTGTTCTTAATATTTCCTTATTATGTTCTTAATATTGTAGTCCTACAGATGACAGATACTGATATTTTAGCACATACATCTCACAAGACTGCATCCCTCCCTGCCATGCCTTTCATGCCCCATTCCATTTATTAGGAGACTGGTCATTTGTTTTTCCAGGACCACTTACATGGAATGTGATTGGAGGCAGGATATGAAACCCTCATGCTTAACCAATATATTTTTGAAGCCCAATTTCTTTTACTTTAAAAATAAGAATTACAGCTACTTCATTGAGTTGTTCTCGTGAGGATTAAATGAGATGAAATACACTAAGCATCTGCAAAGTGTTTGCTAATTTATTAGCAAGTCTCCACAAGCTATCAGAAATATAAAGGCAAATAACGGTAGGTACACGATGTTGCTTTACAAACTGTGCACTCACTGATCATCTGAAATAAGATATTTTCTCTTTCCATTTCAGAAATTCAACAAATGCTAACTCAGCTAATCTGATTCATGGATCCTACACAGAAAAAACCCAACTGCTATCTACATGTTCAAATGTATCAACTGATAGCACTGAAAAGGGTCATAGAGACTGCCTGGCCCAAACTCAATTTCATGGACACAGAAAGTAAAGTTCAGAAAGATTAAACAACTTACCCAGGTTGTTTGCTAGCTAGTAACCAGCCAGGTGATCACTCAAACTCAAGTTTTAGAACATTATGTCTAGTGCTGCCTCCCACCCATTCTTTTATGGTTTTTCATCTACCATTTTTATTCTCTTCTTTCTTACTTTGAAGAGTAAAACTTCAAGGTCCTGTTAAACAGTTCTCTACATCTATGGAGTTCACATTTTAAAAAATGTCAACTCCAGAATTTGGGGCTGTGAGAAAGCACAACAGATGTAATTAGAATTCAGCTAACTCTTGCGGTAAATCGGGTCCAGGACTAGCCTTGCAGAACGGTGACTGGAAGCAGTGCTGGGCTCTCAGTGCCAATGAACATTTCTCTGGCAGTGAGCGCTGCTGTGAGCATATCTGGCTACTCTTGTGCGGCCCAGCAAGCAACATGAGGAACTTGCACTAAAGTCAACACAGCTTCTTCACAGAACCAGAAATCTCTGGCCATAAGATTCAGCTAAAGAGGCTTAATCCAGGTATTCTGCTGTTGGCCCAAGCAACATCCTGCTATTCTAGTATCCTGAAAACACTGCTGTCTACATCAGTGACATTCAAACAAATCTCATCAACTGAAGCAGATGGTGCATACCTGAAACAAACATCCAGGCTCCAAGGCAAGAGCTTTAGGTAAAGGACTAAACTCATGTCATCTGTGGGACTGTGGGGCCTGGTTAGACCTAAATGAGATTATAACTTTGTATAAGAGTTGTTTAAAACATTTATTACCATTTAACATGGATATATGAGCTAAACTCGACTATGTGACTAATGTTCAGGTCTGATTTATGTCCACTGTTTAGGGGAGGCTGTTGCTACCCTGTCCCCAATTCTGTCCCATTAGCAAGCTTTCAGAGATGAAACTCTCTCACTAACTGCCACCATATCTTCAAAGTTTAGAAAAGGAAGTCTAAGAGGCTGGTATGCTCAGCAATTAAATGACCCCTGACCTATAGAGATTTTAGAAAAACCGCACTCAATATTTAATTTTTACAACATTTATTATTTGTTTAACTAGGGAGAAAACTTTTTAAAATTAAAATACCTTCATTTGCAATTCATTATATATTTCATATGTAGATGTGGTATTTACAATGTTTTAATCATAGTTAAGCATGAAATGCTGAGTTATATGAACTCATTAGTATGTCCAAAAACCACAGTTGTACTGAATCGCACTGTGCTGTCCTTCACAGGCTATTCTATTTTCATTTAACAGTAGGGGAAACAGTGGCTTTACCGAGGGGTATAGCAAAAGGACTTTTTTTTTTTTTTTTTAATTAAAAAAAATTAACTAACACAACATTTAGAAATCATTCCATTCTACATATGCAATCAGTAATTCTTAATATCATCACATAGATGTATGATCATCATTTCTTAGTACATATGCATCGATCTAGAAAAAGAAATAGCAAGACAACAGAAAAAGAAATAAAATGATAATATAGAGAAAAAATTAAAATAAAAATAAAAAATACAAAAATATATAAGAAAAAAACAACTATAGCTCAGATGCAGCTTCATTCAGTGTTTTAACATAATTACATTACAATTAGGTAGTATTGTGCTGTCCATTTTTTTTTTTTTTTAGAAATCATATCATTCTACATATGCAATCAGTAATTCTTAACATCATCACATAGATGCATGATCATCGTTTGCAAAAGGACTGTTGACTGGAGAAGGAAGTGATACATTTTAATACCAACATCACTGAAAATTAGCTGTTTAACTTTGGGGAAATCAACTTCAGCTTCTGACCGTCTACAATGGAGTGAAGGCGGTTTAGATGATGTAGTTTGGTTCTTTCCAGGATGGAATGCTTTCATAATAATAATAAATACACTTTCCATATATTCAAAACCCAGGAAATAGGCTTAAACACAGGAAAAATTTCCTCATATATGTTGCATTAATTTCTTTCTCAAAGAGCCTGCAAGTCAGCTTAAAGCCTTATTTATGAATGTGAAGAGCCACTTTGGTTGCAGTTTCACCTTCTTTTAAGAAGCAGATGAAAAAAAAGAAGCAAGAAAATAAAAATACACCAAAAGTACCCTGGTTAGTTCTCGTCAGGTCTTATTTCCAAATTTGATGAGAATGCCCCACTCTCAGCTCACCCTAGCCAAACATTAAATATTTTTAGTTGATTCATGATTAGGCTTTTATTGCTGACTGTTATTCTCAGGCAATACAGGTAATGCACACACTGATACAATGGACTATTATGTTTAGCCAGTTTATTGTGCTTTCACCACAAAGATAAACATATATTGAACTTTATAGGGTTAAGAAGAAAAAACTTACTCAAACAGTAAAAATAAAAGACCACACAGAACTGAACATTGCCAGTAAGCCAGATGTCATGATGAAGCAAAAGAAAGACGTTGCCGAGGGCCAGCAAACTTTATGCAACACCTAGAAAGCTGTTTCAGGTAAACTTAGGAAACTCTCAACCTATTCTTTCTAACCTTTCTACCATTTACACAGCAGCACCTGCTTTGCTTTGTGGCATACTGATCTTGTCTAATCAATTACAGTTAACTACTCCATCCAACATTCCTGAGAAGCCAGCCAGGATCATTCCAATTTTATAGCAAACTCCCTGATTTTACATGGCTGTCATTTGTGAGACGATTGGTCAGCTTAAGCATTAAGGTTTATGACCTGCACAATGAATACAACTGCCCTTTTGCTTTTCAACAAAAATCTCAAAAACACAGGAACCCAAGTGCTATGTTTCAAAACCAACATTTAGCTGATGACAGTTCAGTGGTGCCATCACTCTGGGACCTGTTTTAGACCTCTGCCTTCCCCCGTTATCCTTGGGGATACAGAAGAAAATGGTAGAAAAATAGACCTGAGAAAGAACTTAACACTCATTTGCTTTAAACTCCCCTCATTTTTTTTGTTATCTTCCACAGCACCCTGATGAGATGACCAACCAGCCTCTCTCAGCTTCAATACTACATACTGGAGCTTAACATATTCACACGCTTTCATTCTTAAAAGCTTTCATATCAGAAGGATCTTTCTACTTTATATTTCCATTTTTGGTAAAAGATGATAGACCCTTTTTGATTATGAACCTGAATTGGTTATCTGAATGACATTCAGCTCTACATAAACATCAAGATCATTATTATAAAAATGAAGATTTGCAATCAAGGAGGATGTTCAAAGAAATGTCCTCTAATTCCAAAAACTGCTTTGGGGCAAGCAAGGCAGGACTGAACTACCCGTACACTTTCCCTTTGAAAAATTACATTCAGATTTCCCCAAAGTTCCTCAATACTTTATAACCCAGCAGCTCCTTATATTCCAAGACTAACACTCTTTCCATTCTATCACATAGGGTACATAAACTCAGATTCTTAGCTGCTTTGAAAATATATCTACTGGTTCAAGTGACAGTATGAAAACAGGAAGTGAATGAAACCGAAACTTTCAAAATTCCTGTCTTATTTTTTAATACTCTTGTTATCTGTACAGGTAGGGCTCAGTTAATGTCTAAGTTTAGTCCTCCTTTTTTCAGGTTACCTCCAACTCACTACAAATACACATAGATCAAGGTGTGTGATTAAGGCAGGATCAGTTAATAGCTAACACCCAGGTGTAGACTGGTTTAGGACAAAGTAGGAAGTGGGGGAGGGGGAACCAACACTCTTTAGAGGGTTAGCGCTTAAATCTGAAGTTTATATCTCAGAACCTCTAGACACTATGCTAATAATGACCACATAGGAATAATTAATATGGTTGGTAAGCTTATCATTATATTTCCAGAAAAAAAGTGTTAATTTTACTTTGATAAACGGGGACTATAATACACACATACAAATATATATATACATATACAACATGTACATGTGTACTTGACTATCTTCCACCCCCATTTTTTCCCTCTAAGACAGTATGCCTATGATTGCTGTGATTCAATTTAGAGCCAAGATAAATGAAGGTCATCAGGAACTGTACAATACCAACAATGGCAAACGAACCTTGCAGCTTCTGATTTTCTTTCTCCATTCTGAGGAGCAGGATCTGTTGCAGAATAGCTTTTTGCCAAAGCTCTCTAAGCTCGCGAGATGTTCTTCTCTTTTCCTCTGGTACAGGGCCAGAGGCTCCATCTTCACAAACTGGTTCTAAAGGAGATCGTGGGGGAAGCTCTCCCAGCTCTGAATAATCTGGAGAGGAAAAAGGGCACTTCAGAATGGTCATTTTTAAATAAAAATTCACTCTTAAACATGAAGCCAATCAGCAAATTCTGTTCATTCAGATATAACATAAATGACACCATGAAATTTAAAAATGATGTGTTCATATGTACTGCAATAAACTCTGTCTGAGCCACAAACATGAAACAAATGATTTATGAAACAGTATACAAAAGTTGCAGTACCTGAGAAAATGTTCAAAGATAACCTACCTTTTAAGATGCAATATTTTTATCTTCTTCCACATAACTGTATTGTTAATAATAAGAGCAAATACTCATATATTGTTCATTATATACCAGATTGTTGCAATTGGCTTTGTGTATATTAATTTAACATTTACAACCAACCTATGACATAAGTACTATAATTATTCACATTTTAAAGAAAAGCAAACTTGGGAACAGGGAGTTTAAGTAACTTGTGCAGTGTCACACAGCTGGGAAGGAATAGAACCAGGGTTGGAACTCCAGCGGCCTTGCTTCCACATGCGTTCTTACCCACTGTGTAATACCGCCCAGGGCATTGTAAAAGATGAAACAGATTTAATAGCCTATAATATCAGCAACCATTAATGAGTCCTCTACCCGGTATTGGGCACCATGCCAGGCATTTTAAATAGACTCACTTAATCCTGACAACAACCCCAGGTGGCAGACATTAGCTTCCTGATGAGGAAACTAAGGCTCAGAGAGGTCAAGGAACTGCCCAGTGTCATAAAACGAATAAGTAATTCAGTTGAAATTCCAACCTATATCTGTTCCCCTTGAAGGCCATTCACTTTGCACTAGTTACCACTCACTACAATTCAAATGTTTCCTATGTCATTAGTTTTTAAAATTCTATTACTTTAAATTTCTTTCCATCTCGTGAATTTGTACCTTTCTCAACTGCAAAAATGTTGTTGATATGCAGCATTGTTTTATAACTCACAAGTATTTTACAGACACACAGAGAATATCCCAATTGTTCACTATGAAACTAGTTATTAAGAGCAGGAAGACTCCAGTGTGAGTGGACCTCGTGCGATACAACGCTTTCTTGAGAACTTCTGTTTAAACTGAACCTTTGTAAATACAATCACGGTCTTCAGGCATGCTGTGAAGAGTCCTTCGCAGGTAACTTGAGCCTCACAAACACTCAAAATACAATGCTGCTTTCATAAAGAACTTTTTCAAACCATGCTCTAAAATCTCTTCTAGTTGGTAGCTCCAACATAATCTCATTTTATGATTAATTTCCAGGTCACTCATCAGCATTGGTTAGTCATTATCTTGTATCTAAAGTTGGAATTCTTTTCCCACTATGAAACCAAGTATAAGCTACAAAATGTTTCATTTCCTAAAGTAACGCCACCATCTTAATGCCCCCTAAAATTACTGGATTAAAAAAAATGTATGTTAAGCATTATGTAAAGATGCTTTAAGATCTCTGCAAGCATTTTAAATGCTATCACCACATCTTCATATTTGCTTATTTCATTATGATCTAATTAAACAAATGAATCAAGGACAATTCTATTTCTTTTTAGGGAGAAGTAAGAAATAAATAGACAGTTATTATAGGAGAATGCTATAAAAAAGTAAGAATCAAAACTGTTTGTATATTATGATTTCAAAGTTATAAGCATTATGAGAGGTCGTATAGTTTAATGATTAATAGGGCAGGCTCTGGAGCCAAGGCTGCCTGGGTTTTAATTAAGATGCTACCATTTATTTGATTTTGTCAGCAAATTGCTTAAATCTTCCATACCTCAGTTTCCCAATCTGTCAAGTGGAAATAAAATTACCTTCCTCACAGTGGTATCAAAAGGACCGGGTTAATGGATAACACAATGTGATAGGAAAAATACCTAGAACAGGGCCTGACACACAGTGAGAACACAATAAATAGAAGCTCTTATTGTTTGCTATTACATATTCATAAAAGAGGCAGAAAAAAATACATCAAAGTTTTAGCCACTATAAACTCTAAGGCAGCAAGAACCTTGTAGGCTTGTCTGCCAGGGTTTGCCTAGGCCTGAGCACAGTTCTTAGAACCCAGCAGGGGCATGATAAGTAATTGCTGACTAAACGAAGAGATAAATAAGGTGGGTTTAAGGGTGCTGTTGTTCTCCTTTGTATTTTCTAAATTCTTGACTATGATCATTTTTATAATCAAAAACGTTATTAAAGAAAAACAATGCTAATTTATTCTGATTTAAACCAAAGATTGAGAAGGTTCTCCTGCAGAGCACTTAAACAAACCAAGCACTACCACCCCCCAAACCTGCACATTTAGGATTAGTCATTACTGAATATGATCTAGTTCAAACTAATCCTTTTTGCTAAAAGAGTACTAGTCAGTATCCTTATGTTATCTTATTTTGCAGTTTGCGGTCTTCCATTTCAGCCCTTTTCTTGATTTCCTTTATTTTTTTTTTCCTTTTTCTATCTTAGCTGTCAGAACTCTGCTGGACACTGTAGTTATGATTAAACTGCTGCTTTATCTCATATTGAAAGTATTTATACTCCCACTGGTTTGCAAAAGATTTTTGTCTCCAAAAAACAATTCTCATGAGAAGTCCTGGCTGATCTGGCAGGCTATGGGGGCAGCCTTCAGAGCAGCATTTTAACATTCTTTCAAGTGGATGCAAAGAGAACCTAGAGCTAGCCCAGTCCAGTCCACAGAGAACAAGTCTGCTGAGCATCACGCGGCGCTGACCTAAATTCCTTCCCATTCTTTAACCCTGCTTTTAATAAGAGGGTTATTTGGTAAAGCTCGCCTCACCAAATCTCCTTCCTCCAATCTCAACCTTCCTGTTTACCACAGTCTTTCTTCTCCTGAGTGTCTCCAAAACACTTACTATACTACTTTCAAGTTCTGGACTGTACTCAACAGGGCAGGTGGAACTCAGGCTGGGCTGATGGAACATTTCTAGAATTTAGGCAGTTAGTCCCCAGATCCATTTACAATCTGCCAATTGGACCGCTAACCAGGACCAGTTTATAGAAGCTCATAAAGCTCTTGCTCCTGATATTTCCTTATTCATAGACATCAGATCCACAAAGAATACAAGAATCATTTGATGACTACTGTGATATTTAAGGCAGAAATTGCCTCCCTACTGTTCTCTACTCTTTTTCTTATTATCAATTGTAGCTATAGTTTGTGGAATTTTTAACGTGTAATGAGACAGGTCCTACTATTACCCCTACTTTACATCCAAAATAACTAAGGTGCAGTGAGGTTTTGTAACGTGGCCAAGGTCACTCAGAGTCAGAGCTGTGATCTCAACCAAGGTGTATCTCATTCCAGAGTTAAAAATGCTTACACAAATGCATCTCTAACTTCAATACACACAAGCATCCCATGGGTATCTTGTCAGATGCAGATTTTGATTCAGATTTTGATGGCTGACATTTCTATCAAGTCCCCATGAAATGCTCCCACTGCTGGCTCTCAGAGCACATTGTGCAGAGCAGGGCTGCACACCAAGTTTTCACTATTCATTCTTTCGTGCAACCCTATCCACCTATCATGCTGGCTCCTTGCCCTCCTTCACAGGCCAGGTGCTGCTGTTCTCAGCTGGCACGCATTCAGGCCCTCAACACGTGGCAAGAGTTGTCCCAACCTCAGTCAGGGTACCAAGTTAAGTCCAGAACAAAGAAATGTTATCAGGACTGGTATGAATTTCATCTCAAAGTTAACTAAATAACAGCTGACCCACGATTAAAGTTGGCAAATAAACCTTAGTTTACAGCAGGGTTTCTCAACCTCAGCGCTACTGATATTTGGGGCTTTCCTGGGTATTGTAGGATGTTTAGTGACATCTGTGGTCTTGATCCACTAGATGGCAGAAGCAATCCCACTCCCCAGTTGTGACGACCCAACTGTGGGGGGTTGGGGGTGGGGCGCAGGAGGGGCAAAATTACCCCTAGTTGAGAACCACTGATGCTGAGAGAAAAATTCATCGTTTTTCTCTCCTAAAGCCTGGAAACGTATAAAAATGTTTCTCCTTCACCCAAATTTATTTTATGCAGTAACAGTAACTGATTTCATAGTTTACCATTAACAATTTTTTTCTAAAGTATTATCTTTTATTCATATTAAGTGGAGCCAAGCTACATAGTGGTTTAGTAATTTATAAAAGGAGCTAGTATTTGTTTATTCTAAATTTGGCCTGGCTTGAATCAATCCAAGTGGGTGGTTTCTTTTCAATTCTAAAAGATCCAGATTTCAGGGCAATCTATAGCTTCACAATTGGTCCTCTTTCATGCCTGTGCATGTGTGCATGCTGGGGGCGGGTGGTTTTGTGAAATGTGTGCTGATGTGTACAGGGGATGAGTGGGGTGGGAGGGTGAGGATAATAAAATGAGAACTTGGTTCTAATAATAAATATGTACAGTATTTAAAATAAATATTTTTTATTTTAAATATTTTAATATTTAAAAAAAAATTTTAAACTTAGATAATTTCTCAGCCTGTCACACCAGTATTTACTGAATTTCTTTCACATTCTCAGCAACGTGCTAGGTGCTCTAAGAAAGACTACTCTGATGCTTCTAAAATTTTCCAGAACAGTTCTATGGATCTGGCTTCTTCAACTTGTATTCAAGCTGAGACAGTATTTTACAGAGGCCAATGTGAAAAGCAGGACTCAGTGCAGCAGAGGCTGAGGTTTGCTCCCCAGGCCAGCTGTGTCGGTGCCTCTTTGTAAACACACGTGCCTTCTGGGTTCCGGTCCCTTGGTGCAAAATGCGAGAAATGAAATTTGCCTCTGACTGCCCCAACTGTGGAGACCACAGGCACCGTAAGCATATTTATAGAGTCTGCAAAGCCACAAGACCAAAAGGCTGTGATAGCGCATTAGTCTAGGATTAGATTTTACTACTCTAACATCGCCTGTAATGACAGGATGTAGAACGCTTAAATTAAATTATGTAGACTTTCAGAAACAACAACCCTCAGTGGGTGATATGAATTTTAAAAACAGTCAGAGTTCAGGGGCCCTAAGAGACGACTGCTTCCATTTAAATCATTACTGTGGCACCCCAATAGTCATAAATATGATCTATGCTGTTGTGTCAATATTTTAGATGCCAAATTATTCTCCAACAACTCTGTGCTGCTGCATTCTTTTTTTCTCTCTGCACATAAATGTGCAAGGAAGAATGTGACATGGCATCATTATTATGAGCCGAATCAGTGCTGCAATAGAGAAAAGGAAAAAATAACATTCAAATGGCCTCATATTTCTCTAGTATGTATCTCCATAAAATGTAGGCTATAGGACTCCTCTTTGACATTTTCACAAAATACTCTTATTAGGTTTTCCACTGCAATTATCCTCCTTTTATAGACCTGACATTAAATCACATATTAAGTGCCCACTAAGAAACAGTAGCTCCAGGAAGAAAGTGAAGAAATAGACCCATATTTTTCGATATTCTGGCTTTTTCTGTTTATCCCTCCCCACCCCCTACGAATTGAGTATTTTATAACTCTCTCCATTTCTTTTGAAAATCCTGAACTTCCATGCCAAAAGAAAAAGAAATTTTTTAAATTCCAGTTATTCTGAAACCTCTGTTTAATAACATGAACAGATTTTTGGAAATAAGAATTGAAACTTAACAATGAACTTTGGAAGTGAACTTGGGAGAAAAGTTAACAACAGGGATTAACATCTGCAGCATGTGTTATTACCAAAAGCTGAAGAAAAGGTCTTAAAAAAAGAAAAACAACAGGAAAATGGCTGTGTAGATTTAATAAATGCACAGGTAAGTCCATTATGACTGCTGTCAAACTGTTTATAAGGTATGAGCAACTTTACCTCTATTATAATAGAACATAAATGCCAGAACAGAGTTTTGTGTTCACTGCTATACCCCAGGATGTAAGACAGTACCTGGGAATTAGATATGCACAGTGGATATTCACTGAATTAATTAATTAATTTACCCAAGATTGCTCTAAATCCTCTACTGGCTTCTTTGGATGGTTGTGGAAAACAATTATAAGAGAGCCTTACATTGTCTACAATGATATTATATAACAGTATAGCAACAGGAAAGTAAATTTTAAAACATTTATTTGATAAAAAGAATATACAAGTTTTTGCTACATGAATGGCAAGCTGCTAGAAATGCATATATGAAAAGACACAGTCCCTCAAATCTCAACATATGCATGGCCAACTGATTTTTGACAGGGGTGCCCAGTCTATTCCATGAGTAAAGAATAGTCTCCTCAACAAATGGTACAGAGAATCTAGATATCCACATGCAAAAAAAAAAAAAAGAAAAGAAAAAATGAAGGCAGACCCCCTACCTCACAGAATGTACAAAAATTAAGTGAAAAATGGATCAGATTCTGGAGCAGCTAGAAGGAAAAATATGAGAGGATCATATTTTTACCATAACAAATACTTGTTGAAGAGTACTTTGAAAACTATTGCTTTTTTATTTCTTTGCTTTGTATATATGTTACAATATACAATAAGTTAAAAAAAAATTTAAAAAAATAGATCAAAGACCTAAATATGAGAGCTAAAAACATAATTATTAGAAGAAAGCACACGGTAATATTTCCAGGGCCTTGTATCAGGCAATGGATTCTTAGATGTTACACTGAAAACATGATCAACAAAAGAAAAAATACACATATTGGACTTCTTTAAAATTACAAACTTCTGTGCAAAAGACATTATCCAGAAAGTGAAAAGACAACCTACAGATAAGTGAAAACAGTTATGAGCCTATATATCTGATAAGGGTTTAATATCCAGAATAAAGAACTCCTACAACTTAACAACAAAAAGACAATCCAATTAAAAAAAACAGACTAATGATTTCAACAGACATTTCTCCAGAGAAGATATACAAATGGCCAATAAACACATAAAAAGATGCTCAACATCATTAGCCATTAGGGAAATGTAAATCTAAACCAGGAGATACCAAATTCACACTTGCTAAAATAGCTATTATCAAAAAAAAAAAGAACAGAAAATAATAAGGGCTGATAAGGATGTGGAGAAATTAGGAATGCTCTTACATTGTTAGTAGGAATGTGAAATGATGCAGCTACTGCGGAAAACAGCAGCTTTGCATTTCCTCAGAAAGTTGAACACAGAATTACCATGTGACCAGGCAATCTGTCTTCTAGGTATATATCCATAAGAACTGAAAGCAGGGACTCAAATAGATACTTGTACAATGATGTTCATAACAGCATTATTCACAACAGCTAAAGGGGGAAAGCAACTCAACTGTCAATCAAGGGTGAATGGATAAATAAAACATGGTTTATACATACAACGGAATATTATTCAACTATAAAAAGGAATGAAGTTTACTGACACATGCTACAAAATGGATGAAGCCTGAAGACATCATGTTGAATGAAATAAGCTAGGTATAGAAAAATATTATGTGATCTCACGAATGAAACAACTACAGAGTACAAATTCACAAAAATAAAGTAGATTACAGGTTATGGGGAGGGGGAGAAGAATGAGGAGTTTATGCTTAATGGGTACAGAATTTCTGTTTGGGGTGATGGGAAAGATTTGGTAATGGAAGGTGATGACAGTGGCACAGTATTGCACATGTAATACCACTGAACTGTACACTTGAGGGTAGTTAAAAATGGGAAATTGCATTGTGTGTATGCTACCACAATAAAAAAAATGAAAAAGAAAACCTCAATAGGGCAATCAATACAAACACACAACTACTATGATAAAGGGAAAGACAAAAGAAGTGTTCTAGAAGCTCAGAGAAAACCAATTTGTAGCATTTATTGGGTCATCTGGCCCTAGAGCCAGATGCACAGGATTAAGTCCTGGCTTCACTGCTTATCTAGCTACTCCACCTTGAACAGGTTATTTGATGACTTTGCACCTCAGTTTTCTCAACTGCAAACTGTGCACAATAGTTCCTATTACCTGGTATTACTGTGAGTATTAAATAGGTTAATGTGTGAATAGAACCAAGCCTGGCAAATACTGCTCATCCGATAAAATTTTAACTACCATTCTTCTCCTCCTCCTCCTCTTCATCATTACTGGTTCTTTGGGAAGTGGTGGCAGACCATGAAGGAGAGGTAAAATTCAGACAGGCAGAAATGGTGGGAGGTGTTTCAGATCAACACAACAATATAAACAAGGTGTCAGGTGACTATCAATTAATCATCCAATGACCCTCTTGGGTTGATGACCAGATAATGTACAGGTAAAAAGAAAAAGCAGGGAAGGTTGAGTCTATATTACAGAAGATCTTGAATGCCTGATCAATACATCATTAGTAAGGAATTGAGAATAATGGAAGATTTAGGGCTTTTAAAGTGTTTTTTTGTTTTGTCTTTTTTTAAAGGAAGACAATTTGTGTGTGCATTCTTGAGCACTAGAGAGGTCACCTGAACAAGATAATACGCTGCACACCAAGCAGGCACAGTCTAGGAATCAGGAAAATAAAAGGCTTTTATAAAATAGGGTGGAAAATGCTCTAAAAAATATGTTGGGACACGGAGCAGAGACCCTAACTGCCTGAAACAGGAAGGACTGGAGGGGGTCAGAGGTGACACACAGATTAAATAAAAAGAGTCACTCAAGATATGCAGAAACGAGGAAGAGAAGCCAGAGCTTCATCCTCATACTTTTCAAAATTAGCCACTTCAGATGAGTTTCCAGGGCTTGTGTGAAGAGGATTGAGACAAGACGCAGAAAGCGTTGCACAGAAAGACTGGCTAGGGTTGTGAAACAGCTCAAAGGAGAAACAAAGATGGCACGGGGCAGGGGGGGAACCCAAGGAAGAGAAACTGGAAAAGGAGCAGAGAACAGGACTGGATGAAAAGAAGCATGCAGGCCCTCCTAGAAAAAAATTATGAATTATAGTGGCTCAGTCAACAGCTCTCCAGGCTTCCTCCCCACAGGTTGAGCTGCTGGGAACACACGAAACACCGAAACACCGGGAGCTTTGTTTTATTCCCCAGGAATGGGGATTTAGTGGCTATAAAAGTTTAGATCTGCATCTAAAGAACCAAGATGTGGTAAACAAAATGTAATGCCTTAAAGGTTATTATCCTTTGAAATAAACGGCATTTGTTGTTGCATCTGGAAGGAGAATGATAGTGTATGATTTTGAGGGAGCCAAAGGCCAGTGCTCTCACTTCTTCCTTAAAGATAATAAAATCATAAAGAGAAACAAATACTCAGCCTCAATCAGAATATACAATGTTGACTCTTGTAATCATTTGCTCTCTCCTATTACCACTTAGGTAACACTACATTTCAAACTATGGCCCATGAAATTTTATGAGCAACAATGTGGTAGAAAAGCAACAAAAGAAAAGGTCCCTTGTCAGTGCCACCAGGATGTGCATGTGAGGGGTGTGTCTGAGGACCTGGGATTTGCCTCTTGGAACTTCCCCACCCCCAGCGGCTGACGCGCAGTCACTGCTTTGGTTGGCCCAGGATCACTTTTCTTCCTTCGTCAAGACTGTGGGGGTAATTCGTTGCACTCACAGGAACACAGAAACAAAGAAAGGGATGCTAGAAGAAAACTGGGCTCAAACCCCTCCCTTTATTTGCAGATGTGGAAATTGGGGCCCAAAGAAGTGCAAACCCAATTTCTGATCAATTACTATGACCAGGCAGTGTATATACAAATATCTATGAATTTCACCCTCACAACCACCCAACAAGCTAGGGACCATTTTTATCCCTCAATGGGAAGGCCCAGGAGACAGAGTAAATGTTGGGGCCAGGACTAGACTCCTGAGTTCAGGAAAGCTTATCCACAATGTCTCAGGGCAATGGGGCTGAAAGCAAAGTAGGAAAGGAGAAGGCACCTTGCAATCCCAGCTCTGTCATTTACTAACCAGGAAATAAGCATGCACCTTGACTTCAATGTGCCTCTGTTTTCTAATCTCTAAATCACAGACAGTCACATCCACCACCCCTCAGTTCCACAGCAGGATTAAATGAATAACCTTGAAAACACTTAATGGATTTTTTAAAAAGTGCCAGACCGTCCAGCACTCTCTGTTCAGCACTGTTGATTCTCTATGACCAGAGCTGCTGGTTAACACTACCCTGAAATTCAGACTTCTGGGCCAAGATGGCAGCTTAGCAATGTGCACGTTTTAGTTCATCCTCCAGAACAGCTACTAAATAACCAGAAACAATACAGAACAGCTCCTGGGGTCATGTCAGTGACTGGACACACAGCGTACCCCAGTCTGACCAGAACCCCACAGAACCGTGAGTTCCCCAAGCCATGGTGGCCAGTACCCTTCCCCCACAGGATGCTTCCCAGAGGGAAAAGGAAAGACTTTACCAGCAGCAGGGACTAAGCCCAATCAAACACCAATTGTGGAATTAATTAAAAAATTCTAACTACTAAAAATAGGCCCCCAGCTCAGCAGAACCTGGTCAAAGCTGATGGCGGTCACTTTTGCCCAGGGGCCAAGGGGGCAGGGCTGACGGAAAAAGGAAAAAAAAACAAACAGGAAACAGAGGTTTTTGTGGCTGTGTTTCCACAAAGGCTTGACTGCCTTTGGATTCAGTGGCAGGGCGTCTCAGGCTGCAACTGCCCCAGGCATAGGCAGAAACAAGCTCGTTTGAGGACTTGTCTGGAGCCTGTGCCTTCCCCAGGGGAGAGGTGAAGCCCAATTCAGGTGCAATCCTTCCCACAAGGAATTCAGACACCAGGGCTTGGTAATTTGAAGCCATTAAAACCAGCCTACAACCTCTCCTCTGTCTCCACCACGCCCCCAGCCAAAGTTAAAGGCTCCACATCACCTTATGCTGGTGGGACCTGCAGGCAGACAAGTGCCACATACTGGGCAGGATAAGAAAAACAGAGCCCAGAGACTTCACAGGAAAGTCTTTCGACCTGCTGGGTCTCACCCTCAGGGAAAACCGACACAGGTGACTCTTTCCTCCGGATAGGAGGCCAGCTTGGTCTGGGAAAATCTGGCTGGGGTCTATAATACCTAAGTAGACCCTCCTAAGGGTGGGGGGGGGGGGGGAAGGCACCATATAAGCAGGACAAGAAACAAGAAAACAAGAACTGAAAAATTCTCTTCTGTTAAACAAACCTAAGCTAGAGGTCCAGAAAAAGCTGAACTGAATGTCAAAGAACAGACAGACAACAAATTCATCCAGCAAGAAAACCCTAGGTAAAAGAAGTGAAAGCAATCTCCAGAATAAACTAATTAAGGTAATTAAATGCCTAGACACCAGCAAAGAACAACAAATCATACTAGGAAAATTGAAGATATGGCCCAGTCAAAGGAACAAACCAACAATTCAAATGAGATACAGGAGCTGAAACAATTAATTCAGAATATACGAACAGACATGGAAAACCTCATCAAAAACCAAATCACTGAATTGAGGGAGGATATAAAGAAGGCAAGGAATGAACAAAAAGAAGAAATCAAAAGTCTGAAAAAACAAATCACAGAACCTATGGGAATGAAAGGCATGGCAGAAGAGATAAAAAAAAAAAAACAATGGAAACCTACAATGGTAGCTTTCAAGAGGCAGAACATAGGATTAGTGAACTGGAGGACGGAACATCTGAAATCTGGCAAGAAAAAGAAAATATAGGGGAAAAAATGGAAAAATATGAGCAGGGACTCAGGGAATTGAATGACAACATGAAGTGCATGAATACATGTGTTGTGGGTATCCCAGAAGGAGAAGAGAAGGGAAAAGGAGGAGAAAAACTAATGGAGGAAATTATCACTGAAAATTTCCCAACTCTTATGAAAGACTTAAAACTACTTTGAAATTCAAAAACCCTGAAAAGAAGACACCACCATGGGCCTCTGGGGCAAAAGAGGCTGAGAACAGCTGCTTCCATCTCTCTACTTTACCTGAGGGGGATGGGGTGCTATTCGGGCCTAGAGAGGGGACGCGTTTACCGAAGGATACAGTTCCAAAGCTCAGTCTGCTCTCCTGATCCAGTGCCCCGTCCTAGTTTTTACTCAGTCAGCATATTTTGTGGGGACCCATGCGCCAAGGAGAGTTAAAGTCCCCCACCCCCACCCTTATTTCAAGAGTGAAACCTGGGTGGAGAACACAATGCTTCTGTACATTCACACTCACTGCCTGGCAACTGCAAGCAGGTTGAGAATTAAACACAGGTGAAGTGGAACAGGGCCAAGACAGCCACCAAGTCACACATGCCAGCTCCTGAGAAGGACATGTCTCTCCCATCTCCATGCCCCACACTTGTGATTTGATAACAGAGATCAGCTTGGGCCTGACTTGCGGGCTTAGAGGATAAAACGCCTGATGCCCTCCACCCCCTCCAAATGCACACAGGGCCATAGTGGACAGAACATAAGTGACGAGTTCACCTGATGGCAACACTTCTCAAAGTGTGATTCCCAGAACAGAAGCATCAGCATCACCTGGGTGCTTGTTTCTGCTAGATCAGAAACTTGAGGGTGGGACCTGCAATCTGAGTTTCAGCAATGGGGAAGCCTAATGCACACTAAAATCTGAGAACCCCTGGTGTGATGGTTAGGTTCATGTGTCAATTTGGCCAGGTGATGATGCCCAGTTGTCTGGTCAAGCAAGCACTGACCCAACTGCTACTGCAAGGACATTTCCTGAACTTAAATCCTCAGTAAGTTGATTGCATCTACGGCCAATTACATCTACAATCAACTAAGGGGAGTGCTTTCCACAATAAGAGATGTTCAATCCAGTCACTTGAAAGTTTTAAAAGGAGAAGTCATGACTTCAGCAGTCAGAAAAGAAAATTTTCATCTCTACTTCTGCCAGCCTCTCCTGGGGAATTCATTGAAAACCTTCATCGCAGTTGCCAGCTTGCAGCCTATCCTATGGAATGTGGACTCATGTACCCCTACAGTTGTGTGAGACACTTTCATAAAATTTTGTATTTGTAGATATTGCCTCTTGGTTCTGTTTCCCTAGAGAATCCTGACTAAAGTATCTGGTCTCTGGCATTCAGCACTTTTTCTGCCATTTACTGCAGGTACTAGAATTACCCTAATTGGTGGCTTCAGATTATATGACACTAGGGAATGGGTTTGCCTTGAAAATAATTTCAAATTAATTAAGCATCCACATTATGGGTCACCTGACCATTAAGTTAAGTTTAGAACCATAAATTTACCTTAATTTTCAAACACCAGCCAAATCTTGTTTTTATCTTTGACAAAGGCAATTGTTTGAACTATAATTAATCCCATTTTCTTAAGAAACGCCTTCAGAAAGCAGCCCCTTCCTGCTGGCCCAGACTGACTACCCATACTATTATAGCAATAATAAATTTCCTTCCAGAAAAGTTCCAGACCTGAAAATAAATAGTCAGAGACATAGACCAATGAGTCACCCAACTAACACAAACACAAAATACACTGCTAGAAGCTAAGAGCATGATTTCTCAACCCATGTTACTGAACAATCTGGAGAAAAGAAACTTGCTTGTTTACAGCATGGAGTCCAATGCGGCCACTATGTGAGCTCCCTCTCTAGTCCTCTCTTCACCCAGTGAGGATACTCTGTAAACAGACCACACACCGACAAGAAAGTGGTGCTCAATATCTTGGGGCCTTTCTGCTTGACAATTTCTACTGAGGCAGGTGAAGAGAATGCTGGAGAGAAAATCAACATCTTCACCCATCCAATCTCCCAATACCACGAGATGTTAGGAAGGTCAAAATGAGACCTGCAAGAGTAAACTGGCTGTATTATGGAATGGTAGCATTCTAATGATAATCAGTGAAGCTTTGTTGGGTTCTCAAAGCCCATGCAGGAGGTCAGGGGGGTAGTGGGAATGTGGTTATGAACTAACCCCCACCCAACCCTTTTCCTTAATGATAAAATGTACAGTACGTAGTTAAGAGAACAGAAAAGTTTGGAAAGCATTGATAGAGGCTTTACTTTGACCAAAAGGAAGTGGAAGGTCTTGTGCAGAGTCTTGATGGATTGGCATATTCAGGTTTTTGTCAGGGCAGGGGTGAGGGGGGTGAGGATGAGACTTGGGGACCCCCAAGAGGGATCTGCTTGAGCAAAGGCACCAACAACTCTTGCTCAGAGCCGTCCCTCCTTCTGAAGTCATCATATTTGGCATCTATGTCATTAACAGGGCAACTGACCCATGCTGCCTTGTGGCATATTTCATGTGTGTTGTGCTTTGAGCAAGGTCCTGGGATGGGACTGAAGAGTGGCCCACTTCATCTGGTCTAACTTTGATGCCACTCTCTCACCCAGCCTGCTTCCACGTCAAGAAGGACAGCATTTATCTAACCCCAGGAAGCAGACTTAAAATGGTATTTCCAACCCACCAGTGCATCAATTGAACAGACCCTTACTAAACATGTGCTTCCAAGCCCCCATGTTATCATGGAGTGGAATGGTAGTGCCTGATTTATGAGGTCAAATCCTGATTAAAAAATCATTTGAACATCCACATAAAAAGATGAAGAAAAATCAATAATCCACAGGCTCAAGACATGAGAAAAACACAGCCTTTCAATATAAAATGGACAAAATAGGCCCGGGGTAAAAAAGTATAAAGGCTTTGTGAAAGAAACAAAGGTCAGGAAAGAAATTCCTGCCACAGAGACATTTATAAAATAATGAGTAGGTTTAACTTGCATATTTAATGTACTTAGTATTCATTAAGCTTAGGAGGGAAAAAGGACTATTTTTATCCTGGTAAAGGTACAACCCAACAATCATTAAGATTTATAGCACAAAACCCACCAGGCTCCTTTCCTCTGCAGCTACAGCTCTCTAGTTTGAAGTCTGAACTTAGCTATATACATATCGAGCATTTCTCCATCCTCCTTTCAGCCTTGGTATTTTCAATTTGCCTCCTTTACTTCACTTGTATTGTCTTTTATCCATCATCAAATCCATTTTAACACAGCACCTAGTACATGCACTACACATTCAATATATGGGCATATTAAATAACGCAATAAATCTACTTCATTATGTTGTGGGCAGGGACTGTATCTTATATGCAAAGTTTAGACCTTCGTTAAAAATGGTATTAGTAGGTGGGCCCAGTGGCTCAGCAGGCAGAGTTCTTGCCTCCCATGCTGGAGACCTGGGTTTGATCCCCAGCGCCTGCCTATGTAAAAAAAAAAATGGCATCAGTGTATCTGGATGACATGATGATAAACACTGCTATGAAAGAACTACCTCAAGAAGCAGAACGAATAGCAACTGTGGCCACCTAGGTCTGAAAGATGGAAGCTTGGATCAAGCGGCAGTTGTGGAACAGAAAGGAACAAGTGGGTAAGAGGCACACTGTGAAAGGAGAGAAAACATAGGTGAGGAGTCAAAGAGCCTTCTTCTGCACAGCTTCTAATCTTGAGTGCCTGGTGAGATGATACAGCACCGGCAGAACTGGTGCTTTTCAAGAAGAGGCCAGTTTTCCCCACAGTGGCCCAGGAAAGCGCTTTTTAGTTACATTGTCTGGCCTCTTCCCCCAATGAGAGTAATGTTTTAATTGATTGCAGAGAAACTGCAAATACTGTTTAAATACGAAAAAAAGAAAAAAAAAAAAAGGAAAAACAATACCTATAATGCCCCCCTCTCAAAGATACGTGCTATTAACATTTTCATATATTGTCCTCTGTTCTTTTCTTGCATATTCACTGGACATCCAGATGTAACTTCTGTCCTACTGTCTGGGTTTTCGTTAGCATTGTACTGGCTGCACCACCTCACCTGGAACCACCCCTTTAAGACATTATCATGGGATGCAGAGCCTGGAGTGCCTGAGACACACCAAAGTGGGAGCAAGGCTCCAGAAGCAGCAGAATCATGACTGGGTCTCACAGAAAGGCGTCGTGGCGGTATGTGCACATCTAGGACGCATCTCCGGAGAGATGGCATTTGAAACAATTAAAAATGAGCAGGGTCACATCATAGCCCTGCAACTCCCAAAAAAGAGCTGTTAAGACATTTGGTAGAAACTGACAAGAAAGAGGAAGAAAGTGGGAATGGGAAGCAGATGTCGTTCATGGGGGCTCAGGAGGAGGGGAATAAGAGAGGTAAGGGTGACCAAGGAAAAAAAATCAGAGGGAGAACAGGAGGAGAGGTCCCGAAGGCATCTCACGCTTTCAAAAGGTACAGGTGATTATCAGGGACAGCAAGGCTACCTCAACAGGGTGTTTTGTTTGCACAATGTTCCCAAACTGAGAATGATGTGATTTATAGTGGCTGGCAACAGATTAATTGCTAAAAGCTCCAGTTATAAACTTTACTGCCCTCCGCCCTCCCTGCCCCTCTCATGCATCTGTGACTAAAAAAAAAAATCTTACCCCACCCATCCCATTACACAATGCTTATCTGGATATGATCTAAGATCGGAATCCATGAAAGGAAGCCCATGACTTGAAAATTAGGAAATACTTTTGTGCCTTACTGGGGAGAAGGGACGGGGAAATCCACACTATGAAACAAGAAGTTCTAAAATAGTGAACCAAATTCTTTCTCCAACTCAACACAATACTCATTGGGTTTTATGTGACCTTTCCACCTGGAAAACCCCAAGCCTCACTGCTTTCTTTATAAGGGCCTATATCCTGGAAAAATCAGCTTGGGAAGGAGCTTTTTTTTTTTTTTTCCAGGTATCCATGACTAGTAGGCAGTTAGGAATCCTGGGTTTTAGCTGTGGGGTTCTGATTAAAGTTTGGGCTTTGATATTCTCATACAAAAAATAGAAACAAACTATATCATCACTGAGATGGCTTCCATTCCTTGAATAGTCAGCAGCCTGATATGTATTTAAATTCCCAGTATATTTCAAACACAAATGTAACGTTTTATGAGTTAAAGCAGACACATCAAACTTAAATACCCTTTCTTTGTAGTAAGCAAATTTTTTACACACTGCCCACAGTATGCCCAAAAAACTCACAGAAGTTACATTTCCTTCAGAAAATCTCTAGAGACTATAATTGAATATTCAAGGTCCAGAACACTGAATTTCGATTCAGGGTTATTAAGAATTGAGAGTGATTACATGTGACCAGATATGTAGATATTCATGCACAGGACATAACAAAGAGGGAGGCAGGAGAAACTGGCTGGCTGCTTTGATTGCATAAACAAAGGAATTAGTAGAGAATTACATGTCTGTCGCTCCAAAGAAGGGATTCTTTTCTAAACAATGGGGCCCAGCACAGAAAATCCAGTACTGCACACTCAGCAGCTTCCAAGCTGCATCTTAAATTCTGAGGAGGGTCAGCCAGGAGGAACTGATGCTTCCCGAGCCCGTTCATTGTGTGCTCACAGGTTCCGGGGGGTCCTGAAAGCTGCTCCGTGGTTAGGCTTTTGCTTGGGATGACATTAAAGAGTGAAATGTCTACGACTAACTTCTTTACAATGAATCCTGGTCTTCTGTCTCTCCCCATCAAGAAAGCATTAAAGAGAAAGCCCTTGCCAGCACTGTCAGCACTCCTGGCCTCTGAATTTGAGGTCTGCACCTGCTAGCGAGGCGGGGCCATCTCCACAGGTGTGTCCTGGGGGGGGGGGGAGCAGGAATGACAAGCCATCCCCTAAGGAGCAAGGTGTCCTTTGGCTGCGACTTAGGAGATTGCGTAGAGCTTGTCAGAAACCTGAAGCAATTGTGCAAAGTACAAACAAATTACCCAAGAGGCCCAAAGAGGTTCTTTTTGGCAGCATGCCATGGAGTCCCTGATTGTCCAAGAACATCCCTTCTGTTATCCATAAAAGTTCAGTGATGTTAAAAGTGGAGGCGGTGGCGCTGGAATTAAAGAATGGCTGGCATTTGTAGAGGGGCGTGAGGAGGTGGCTAATTTTATTTTTATTTCCTTTAAACCTTATGAGGAATAAATAGACTTTCTGTGCTCCTTTTTATGTAACAATTGTAATAGCTCCCATTTATTGAGTGCTTCCTCACTGACTGCCCCGGCATCCTTAATTTGGTGAGATGGGTGCTATTACTAGGTCCGGGTTACAGGTAGAGAAATGGGGGCACAAACAGGTGAAGTAACGGCCCTCGGTCAAACAGCTCGTAAGTGGGGGAGCCAGGATTTATATCCACACTCTCAACCAGAACTCTATACCACGTTTCCTGTCAATAACACCTTTCTGAAATTACACATGACCCTTTTCCTCTCCAGTGACCAGAAGCCATTCGTGACAGTAAAAGTTATTAACATACTACTATCCAGTTTCATTCCATTTTCCCTCATAACATACCAAGAAAACAAAGAACTATAGGTTGGAATGAGGGGAAGGAAAAAAGCTCACAGGGCCCTTTTTTTTTAATTTCAGCAGCGCAGAAAAGGTGGGTGTACAAGGAAAGAGTCTTGATGCAAACAAAGACCTGAGATTCCAGGGTATCCTCCCAGAGGTCACACCAATTCGAATATGAAAGCAGAACATTGCCAAGCCCTGTCCCTCCACCACACTGTCTCCCTAGGTCAATGTCGTCTTCAGAGGGCTTGCACTGATGCCCTGGTGAGGCCCCAATCCTCATTCATTCTATATATGCATTCTCAAGTACAGAATGGGACGGTTACTGTCATTGTAAAAGACAAAGGGAAAAACCGAGGCAGGACAGCAGACCTGAAGACCCGGGGTGGGAAGCAGGAGCGGCACCCACAAACAGGTCCACCGACTCCATCTCCTAAGCAGGCTGCATGCAGCCAGCCGGCACCGCGGGCCAACCCTGGACACCGTTCCTAAATACAGCGCAGAAGCACCTGCGAGCATAACGGTCTTCAATGCTCAGTCTTCTCAGCGGTCAAACAAGGTGCTGGATTCATAACCTTCTTTCCTTCTAAAATGAAAAGCCCCAACTCATCTTAAGTTATCAACAATATCAAGCAGAATTTACTGAGCTCCGTGGACTCAGGGTATTATGACAGCCATCACATGAACACAAGAGCTCTTTCCTTCCTACCATCCAAAATTCTATAGTCTCAGACAGAAACCAATAGAGACAGACACAGCCACATGTCACAGACTGCAGAGACAGAGCGATGCCATTTCTGAAAGAATGAAACTGCAAAAGGATGATAATGAAATGGCTGCTGACCTTTGGGGTGGAGGTAAGACAATTATAGATCACAACCAAGGGAGCTGGGAGAGGTTGAGGCGGGACAGGCAAGAGGCTGATGTGGTGGGTGAGTTTACATGAATACTGGGGGTGGCCAGAGAAGGCAAACACCAAAAGCCTTTTACTGGGAGACACCCAGGGCGCCGTGACCTGGGTCACTATACCACTAAAAATAATCACTAGAAACAATAAAACATTGTATTACCAGGAACCTTAAAATGACTTCAAACACAGGGTTTAAACTTTAACAAACTATGTTAATTTAAATATAGAGCACACTGATTTTGAATAATCTAGGACAATTTCAAAACTTTTTTTTCCAAGTGCATGGGAAGAATACTCAGAGAAAATGGAATGGAATGACTTTGAAGTCATCAGATACAGGGAAAAAAGGCATCATGGGCTTTCATATTTTTAAAGTGGTTTATGCTTTTTTTTTTTTTTAGTCCATTCCCAAACTATTCTCTGAATTGTAAACTCATGAGCTATAGCACACCAGAGAAACTCGGACTCTCGATGAGCACTGGACAACCAAGTACAGCCTGACATTCGAGCGTGAGTCCCCTGGGACAGGGTAGCGGGTGCGGAGTAAGTGGCCAGTGGGATAAGGCATCTACTTCCCCCTGCTGCAGGGTCTCCAGGAAAACAGCACCAGCAGGGATGCCGAGAGCAAGAACATTCCTCAAAATGAGGATCCTGTGTCTTTAACTTGCGGGCTTGGTTTCTGCAAATGAAGGCTGTCACTTTCTCAACCCAAATTACTATCATGCCCAGTTTAGTGATTTGATAGAAGGGAAAACATTCCCCAAATTATCTACTGTACCTCAGGCCCACAAGAAAGAGAAGTGATTTTATAATCGGATCTGTTTCCAGTAACTCTGAATACCTGCTGGAAATATGATTCATAACAGAAATGTCCCCTTTTTAGCCATCTATAAGACAAAACATATTTCAAATTTTCTTTTTTAATTATAAATTAATTTTCCTACTATTAAAATATCGCTACATTCCAAAACTGAAAACCAGAAATGGGGAAATAAATCACCTAGCACCAAATCTTTTCACAACTTTTGTAGAAGATCAAGTATGTTACCTTTGTATTTTTTAAATTCATGTTATATCTTACATAATACAATGTTAGTTATAAATATTTTTACAATAAAAATACCCATGTTTGATTGTTCCTAAGCCACATATTCCTTTATTCAACACAAATTAAGCACCATCTATGGGCCAGACTCTGTGCCAGGTCCTAGGAATATAAGACAGTTTTTCCACCACACAAAGCTTAAATTAGGTGCCAGAATTGCACCCCCCCAATGCTTTCAATGGCTTGGCCAAGAATGAATGGACACAAGCAAGTGAGGCATCCCAGAGGCCAGCTAATGGCACACCAGTGGTGTGAGCCCAGCAGCAGCACTTCCAAAGACCCCACCACCACTTTCAGCTGCTGAGCCTCATGACAACGATTCTGCTCCAGGAAACCCAACTTGTTATCGTTGGGTAAATGTATTAATCGAATGTCCTTCCCAATACAGGGATCTTGAATGGAAGTCACCCAGTCTCTAACCAGGTTACAAGGAACTACTGATACTACTTGCCACACACGATGTCACACACGTCTGGAAAACCATTAATTGTTAAAAAAATTAGTAGCCCCCAGTTACATTTGTTGTTCTGGTTCTACTTTTGATTGGAAAACAATAAAATTAAAAAGAATACACCAATGTTGGCGTCTGAAGCCTATGCGCTCTCCTTGGTGTGCCCTGGCACACACCTCCCCACAGTCCAGATAAACTCCTGGGTGTGGGTCCCCACTGACATGCTGGTACCATGCTCTCCCCATCCCACCCTAAACCTGTAACCATGAGCTGGATCATCAGTTCTCCCTCTCAAAAATCTGGGACAAGACACAGATTGGCAGTCAGTTTAGTTGGTGCCTCTGAATCTAAGAGGTCATATAGATTAGGAAGAGGGGCTGACTGTGTACAGCATGAGAAGCTAGGAAGCATGGTGAATAGAATAAAGAGGAGAGAAGAGAGATTACATGGCCTCAAAGAGAGGGGGCCAGAGAGACTTCCTTGGTTTCTGACAACTTCCTAGTTCCCAGCTCTGATCCTTATCTTGATTTTTAAAAGCTTGAGTCATTTTCTGTCTTGTAACTAAATGATCACTGACTAAGAACAGCTTATACTCATCTGTTTCCTGAGCATTCCCTGAACACCTCCTACATGTACAGGATATTTGGGGATAGTTAAAAGAATCTGAAAACAACTTCCTACGAAGGAAGTGGCAACTGATCAACGAGGCAAGAACAGAACATAATTAGGGAAAACAGGTTGGTGATAGTCATACATGGCGTAATGGAAAGAGGCCTGAATGCAGACATCTGTGGTCAGGTATCATCTGTAAAAATAAGGAATATGGAACAGATGACTTTCAAAGTCCCATTTATTTTTAGGATTCCTTGAAAGTAGGCTCATCACCTACTTTCAGGAACCATGTGGACTGGGGACTATCATGACACTGCCCGCAGTTTACTGCTTCTGTTAGAAGATAACACAGCACACACACTGCCCTGAGGTGTACCTGAGAGTCAGGGAAAGACTCAAAGAGTTCACCATCTGTAGCAATGGGTTGAAGAGAACTTTCTGGCATGAGGAAAATGCTCTAGAGCTGCACCTTCCAAGATGGCAGCCACTAGTCACATGGGACTCCCAAGGACCTGAAATCAGTCTAGTGTGAGGAACTAAATTCTTAATTTTATTTAATTTGAACTAATTTAAATTTAATTTTAGGTAGCCATACATGGCTAGTGGCTACTGGATCGGACAGAGCAGATCAAGGGTTTAAGTAAAAGCTCTGTAATGGGTAAACTCAAAGCCCTAAAGGACATCAGAAACAGGGAAACAGACTCTTTCAGAGAGAAAGACTTCTGAGATGAATGATGAGGAAGAGTTGTCAGTGTTAAAGCATTGTATTAGGTTATGTACAGAGGGGAAAAAATGAACAAGGGGAGCTTTCTAGGCAAAAGAAACAACATGCAAAATCAGGGCTACATGGCAAAACAGCATGCTCAGGAAGTAAGCATTCCACACGGCAGTGCTGGACTCCCTCCGGTTGCCTTCTCCTCTTCATCCTACTAACAGGATGCTAATTTTGTACAGAATGGGAATGTGCTCAGCCAAAAATCAACATTCCACAGCCTCCCTACAAAGGCACCTTAGCATCACCTAGGAATTTGTTAGAAATACCAATTCTTGGGCCTTATCCAGGGGAATTTCTACTCCAGAATTAGAAACTCTGAAGGTTTCTGAAGCCTGGCAATCTGTGTTTCAATCCTTTAGAAGAATCAGGTATACACTTGGTCTGAGAACAGTTATTAAAGAAATGTAGGCCCGGGCAAATGGAGCTAATCTGTGGGGCTTCTGGTCACCTCTCAGGAGGCCGGAAAGAGCTGTAAAAGCCACACAAGGCTCTTCACAGACTGAGACTCCCTCTCCCTCACTTCCTGCAGACTTCATGTCCCCAAGCCTTCCCACCACTTCTGTGGGCAATATTAGAATCCCTGGCACCCTCCGTCTCAAGAGTGGGCTGGGGAAAAGAGGCAAACAGGCTGGTCACAGGGGAGCACAGGGACTAGGGGGACTCAAAACTCTCCCACTGGCCTAACCATCCTAACTGGTTAGAATCATAGACAACAACTCAAAGCCTCCCAAGAATGAGACTGCACACCAGATCACAACTAAAAACCTTACAGAGCATGCTTCCATGCAAAAATGAATATGTAAATGTTTAAAGTAGCATTATACACGTCAGCCAAAAGGTGGAAACAACCCAATGTCCATCACCTGGTGAACCGATAAAGTGAATGTGGTATTGGCCGTACACTGGAATATTATTCAGCCATATAAAGGAATGAAGTTCTGATCTATGCTATAATGTGGGTTAACTTTGAAAATATCATGCTAAGTGAAACAAGCCAGTTCCAAAGGACCCATATATTGTAGGATTCCATTTCTATAAAATGTCCAGAATAGGCAAATCTATAGAGACAGCAAATAGATTAATGGTTGTCTAGAGCTGGCAGGGGAGAGTGTAAGGGGAGAATGGGGAATGACAGCTAAAGGGCTTCTTTTTGGGGAGGCAAAAATATTCTAAAATGAGATTGTGGTGATAGTTACACAACTCTATAAATATGTTGAGAAAAAACAGTGAAGTGTATATTTTAGAGGGGTAAATTCTATATGTGAATTTTACCTCAATATAGCTGTTTGGAAAAAGAAAAAATCCTTTCCTGCCAAGGAATCCCTCCTCAGAGCTAATATAACCCTCCCAAGCTGGGTTGTCTCATTTACTTACATTGCACAGTATGCAATATACAAGTTTGAATGTAAGTACAGGGTGAGCACTTGCACTGACCCCTGAGTGTGAATGCCTCCTTAAATTTTGCACAGTCAACACTTGCTTCAATGATATCGATAACCATTTTAAATGTGAATGGTCTCATTATATCAATTAAAAGACAGAGACTATCAGTGTGGATTAAAAAACAAGACCCACCTACATGTTTTCTACAAGAAATCCACTCTAAATATAAAGATACAGAAAGATCAAAAGTAAAAGGAGGGGGAAAGATACTATGCTAACATTAATCAAAGGAAAACTGGAGTAGCCATAATAATTTCAGAAAAAGATTTCTACGTAAAAAATACTATCAGGGATAAAGAGGGGGCATTTCATAATGGGTCAATTCTCCAAGACATAACAGTTCTTAATGCAATTGTTAATCCTTAATGTACTTAACAGAGCATCAAAATATTTGAGGCAAAAGCTGAAAGAACTGTAAGGAGAAACAGACAATGTAGGTGTAGACTTCAACATCCCTCAGTCAGTAACCAGTAGAGCCAGCAGACAGAAAATCAGTAAGGATCCAAGAGAACTCAACAGCACCATCAATTTACTGGATCTAACCGACCTTTATAAAACACTTCACCCTACAACAGCAGAATACATATTCTTTTCACGCTCACATGGAACATTCACCAAGACTGGTCACATGCTGGGCCATAAAACACACCTTAACATATTTAAAAGAACAGAAATCATACAAAGTATACTCTCATACCACAGTGGAATCAAACTAGAAATCAGTAACAGAAAGGTAGAAAATCCCCAAATAAGTGGATATTAAGCAACACACTTCAACTAACCCATGAATCAAAGAAGTCTCAAGAGAATGAAAAATTTACTTTGAAGCAAATAAAAATGAAAATGCAACTTATCAAAATTTGTGAGATGTAGCAAAGATTGTACCTTAGAGACAAATTTATAGCTAGCGTATATTAGAAAAGAAGATTTAAAACCAGTGATCTGAGCTTCACCTTGAATCTAAAAAAGAGAAAAATCAATCCAAGTAAGTAGAAGAAAAGAAATAATAAAAATTAGAGCAGAAATCAATGGAATTGAAAACAGGAAAACAGTGGAGAAAAATCAATGAAACCAAAAGCTGATTATTTGGAAAGATCAATGAAATTGATAAACCTCTAGCCAGGCTAGCCAATAAAAAAGAGAGAAGACACAAATTACTATTATAAGAAAAGAAGGAGGGACCCTCACTACTGATCCATAGATAATTAAAGTCTAAAAAAGGAATATTACAGAAATTCTATGCCCACAAATTTAAAACTAAGATGAAATGGACAAATCCCTCAAAAGACACAGTTTACTAAGGAGAAATAAATAATCTGAATAGGTCTTTATATATTAAAGAAATTGAATCAACAATTAATAACTTTCCAAAACAGAAAGTACCAGCCCAGATGGCTTCACTTGTGAATTCCAACAGACTTTTAAAGGAGAAATGCTACCAATTCTCTACAACCTCTTCCAGAAAATAAAGCAGAGTGAACACTTTTCTAAGATCTCAAACAAGACAAAGATGTCCCCTCTCATCAGTACTATTCAACATCATACTGGAAGTCCCAGCTAACTTAATAAGACAAGAAAAGGAAATAACAGGAATACATATTGGGAAGGAAGAAATAAAACAGTCTTTGCAGATGATATGATTGTTTATGTAAAAATTCCCAAAGAATTGACAAAAACAAAAAACAAAAACAAAAACAAAACTCCTGAAATGAATAAACAATTATAGCAAGGGTACAGGATGCAAGTTAATATAAAAAATCGATTACTTCCCTATACACCAGCAATGAACAATTGGAATTTGAATTAAAAACAAAACAAAAAAAATCACCAACATTTATGTTAACACTCCCCAATAACATAGGAATCCATCTAGCAAATACATAAGCTCTATATGAAGAAAACTATAAACTCTGATAAAAGAAATCAAGTAAGATCTAAATAAATGGTGATGTTCCATGTTCATGGATAGAAAGACTCAGTATTACTAAGATGTCAATTCTTCCCAAATTGATATACAGATTCAACACTATAAATCAATTTATCCCAATCAAAATCCCAGAAAGTTATTTTGTGGACAGTGACAAATTACCTGTAAAGTTGATATGGAAAGGCAAAATTTCAGTGGCTCCCTAGTACCTAAGATTAAAGTTCAAAGTTGAGAGGTTCAAGATCTTCCACATTAGACCTTATCCTGTGAGCACACAGGCATACTGTTGTGGAGTGAAATTGGTCCGAAGGAGGAATTCCCTGCAAGCAAAGTGCTATAAGCATTGAAACGTGTCCCGCATTATCATAATGGCCTGGCAGGAATTCACACCCAGGCTTCCAACTCCAGGGCTCAAATCCTCAGCCCTCTCCTCCCCACAGCCTCCCCACCAAGAAGTAGGGATGAGCTGATGTTTTTGTATCTCCAACACTTGGCTCCAGCCACTGCACAAAGGAATCATTTAAGGACTGGCTGTTAAGTGTCAGTGCTTAACTAGGAAAAGCTCAATCAATCTAACTCACAATTGTTAGCATGAACAAAAATAGCAAGCTAAGGTAAAATTTTGCCATAAACTACAGCATTCCTGACTTCTGTAATGATATGCCAACAAGTACAATAAAGCAAAAAAATTCTAGTACCTTCAAACTACAGAAATCCATGACCAGTCAGATTGCTGGTTTGCAATATTTTACCTTGAACCTGGTCTTTATTCACCATGGAAAAGAGAAGTTATGCAGAAAGTAAATTAAGAACATTCTTCAAAAGCCCTGTGTCTCCAGTAATCAGACACAAATTTTTCTTCCTTGTTTTGCCAACTCTCTAAAGCCCTGTACAAAAAGAAAGGGAGACATCTATTTATTAGTAGCTCTCTACTCAGATAAGTTGTGAATGTGCAAGAAAGATGAATACCATAACAAAACTAAGAACAAAAATTCTGAAAAGAAAAGAGAAAAAAAAAAAAAGGAAGAAAGCTTTTCTTTCCGGGATTAAGAAATCAGGGCCATGAAGTCACAGGGAGCAACACTGCCACCAAGCGGCAACTAACCAAACAGCGGTCTGGATCTCAGCAACAATCAATCCTTCGGGGGAGTTTAAATATAAATAATAATAATAATAATAATAATTGATGCCCAGAGTCCATTCCTACACACACTGACTCAGTGAGGTACAGCAAAAGGACATAGATCCACTCCATGTTTTTAAAAATCTCCCCTCATGATTTTGCTTGACACAGAGAAGGAAGAGAATCACTGATCAAATTAAGGGTACAGTTCAGACAGATACTATAAGAATGCTCATGTTTTCCAGTAAAGTGTGATTGGTAGTTATTACATTTACATCATCCATTAAAATTTCCTGATGGTATATGAATTCTTTCAAATTTGCCTAGATACAACATAAATCAACCATATTCATACATTACTTTCTACATTCTTCACAATAATGTAAAGCAGTCAGCATAAAGATTCAGATTAGATTCCTGGTTTTGTCTTGACTGTAAACATCTATATTTAATTCAACAGACTTAACTACACCACAAATTAAGCATACTGACAGCTATATTCAACACACAAAAGAAACCTTTGAACTTTAGTTTCACTGGAATATTTGCTTATACAAAGGATTTCATATCAATAAATCACTCTTATAATTAGAATGGATTTTTTCAGAAGACATTTATTTTTACAAAAGATGTAAAATCTGAAAGCTTCTATTGTCAGTGACGTCTGTCAATGCACAATATAATCTGAAATGCTTAAATAAAAGGTATGAGACTAAAAATTGTACTAACAAAGAGGTAAATAAAAGGATTTCCCTCCATTCCAAAGCCAGGGAGTTGCCTAAAAACGCATTTAGCAACAGAGAATATTTTTTGTATCAGACATCAGGAGGAAAGCTTATGGAGTATTTCCACTACTAAAAAATACCTAATTCAAGTTGATTTTCAGTATTTTTGACAGACCTAAGAATTAGGTTAGAGCACAAGACAAAGAAAAAAGACCTGAGCATTTTCTGTGCCCTCTGTACTACACAACAGAAAAAGTTTTCCTGGAAAAGAAAACGGCAGGAAAGAGGCAGGGCGCCATATTATTTTTAGTTTGATGTGGCACATTACCAAATTTTTCTTCAAACCCACCACCTGTCTTTTATCACTGCATTTCCTCCGCTAGATGATCACTTAGTTTCTCCAGACACTGCAACTCTTCACATATAGCAGAAGTCCTCAAAAAATGTCACTGATGACCCAGATTTATCTGAGGGCTGAAATACTTGGGTGACTCCTTTTGGTCCGTCTACAGAGTCACACAGCAGCATAAAAGAAAGAGTCCAAGACTAGGATGGAAGGTCAGGATTGGACTTAATTGTGTCCACTTATTCTGAGCCCTTGTTACTCAAAGTCTGGTCGCTGGACTAGTATCAATAGCACCAGGGAGCTCGCGAGAAGCACGGAACCTTTGGATGCACCAAGACCTGCTGAATCAGAATCTGCTTTTTATCAAGATGCCCAGGAGACGGCTATGTACAAGAGAGTTTGTGAAGGGCGACTCTAAACCTTGATCTAGCACAAGCCATTTAACCCCAGGTGTCCTCACTTCATGTAAGGGATGACAGCACCTCTAATCTACTTTACCTTCTATACAGTAGGGATTTTTTTTTTAACCTCCCTATGGTAAGGATCGAAAGTGAGAAAGCTTTTGTATATGAGAAAGGGCTACTGTACTGATAATAAGCATCGTCATCCTCCTCTCAGAGGAACAACTGTGTCTGCTCTCAGCTATATCCACCAAATGCAGTGTTAAACACGTCCAAACCTCAGCAGCTTTGCCAGGTAACAGGTTTAACTGTGCTCGCAATAACACCACCCTCTGTCAAAGTTATCGTTTACCAAGTCCCATCCTATAATATACTCAGCATCTCACACACCTTTTGCCCAAAGAACCTATAACACAAAGAAGAGAGTATGCACATCCCTGGGGGATTCGGGGTAACAGCCCTAAGTGGCCACCATAAACACAGCGTCTCCGAAGCCTTCCTGCTTAAAGTTTAAACAGTCCTGAAGATCTAGCACTCTATTTTATCATATATCTGCGTTTATCATTAAGATGTTTGTCTCACCGAGACTTCAAGTAAAAAGTGATGCTTCCCATATTTTGGCCACAGCTTCCCTTTTCTGTAGTACCCGTTGCTCACCTGCTCTACCCTCTCCGAGGTTCAGAATTAAAAACCATCTCTCTTAGACTTGGCTAATTTAAAGCTGGAATTCTTACAGGACACGAATTGGTCTCTGTTGAATTAGAACACAAAAACGAAACAACAGCCTGGGCTTTAGGGATGCCTACCCCAGGCCCACTAGACATATATAAGTAAATTCTCAATACAAATTAATTTCTCACCTACCTCAGGTAGGTTTCCAAATGTAAAATTCAGAATTTTGTGATTTCATTATTTCACAGGGATTTTGTGCATACAAACATTCACATATCTCTGAGTTAATGGCATGTTAAATTTTTTTTGACACAATTCTATTCTAATCTCTCCACTTCTACCCACGCTACTTGACTTTGTATTTTTCTTTCTTTTTACACTACATTTACTCAGAACCATACTCCCTTACTAACACCCTTCTCTCCAAGTTTATAACCATGTATAAAAACCGGAACCCAGAAATTACAAAAAATTCTATTTCTCTGACTTATCCTAGTAACTTTATCACTGCCCAATCACCATGATTTTAAAAATCACAGGGTATTTTATGGGTATTTTCAAAGTGGGAATGGAATAGACGGGACAGTAGAATTATCCCTATACACTTTTCCCCCTTGAAAGAAAGTTATTTCTTATCTGTTTATAAGTCTGCACTGCCAGAATGTAATTGCAAAAATAGTCACAAGTGAAACGTTTTGAGCATCTGAGACAGATTCTAAAAGGCACCATTAATAAATAAACAAATAAATAAATAAATAAATAAATAAATAAATAAATAAACAAATAAATAAATAAATAAAAGGCACCATTAGTGAGTATTTCTTACAAGCACCCTTTACGTCTATTGTGCTGAATCACACAGCAGGCTCACTGAGCCTCCAGGCTGCAGATCCTTCAGCTACTCATGGACCCCCCCAAACCACTGTCCTGAACACCAAGGGAGGGCTGGACAGGAGATCTCACAGCACCCCTAAACAGTGCCCATCGCTAGAGATGGTCTGTCCAAGCAGGCTCCTCCGGGGACCTAACTGAGGACCTGGATGTCTCCCAGCTAGAGTGGAACACACAAAGCCTCCGGTGTGGGCCATGGTGGCCACAGGCAACACTGGAAGTTTCTGGCATCTCTGCGCCCTGAGGATGGGGAGTAGAAGTGGCAGGGTACTAAGATGCCTGAGTTTGGAGAAGGAAATTCAAAGAAAGATAGCAAAAAATCCATCTCCCTTCTCCTCATTATACCAGTTCCAATGCTAACATGGAGGAAGGGAGAGAGATTGATTGACTAGGCGAGTTCGGCATCATGCTCTCTATGTAGCGTCGGCACCTATGGCCACCATGGAGCCAGGTGGGTAGACCGAGAACACATGCCCAATGCAGATGCCAAAGAGGGGCTGTCCTGGGGGACGGAGCTCTCTAGTGAGAACCACAGATGATGCACCACACCCAGCTGGTCACTGTGCCGCTCCAGCCAAAACCCAGGGCCCATGTGCATTCCAGAGAGTGGGCTTTGGAGCACAGACCCATGAACTAAGGTCCTGCCTCGGTCTCCCACCAGCTCTATGATTTGGAGAAGTAGTTTTCAGTCACTCTAAGCCTCTTCATCTTTAAAATGGGCATAATAAAATGCCAAACATGCCAACCCTCAGAAGGCTGATTGGGAATTAAAGCAAATAATTCAGGAATTAGAGCACTTAACATACATAGGCCTGCCATAAAATAGGAGCATAATAATTGCTTATTATTATAATACCAATTCAAAGTCTTAAATGCTTTTCTCTCACGTGAATATACAGAGTACCTAGAGTACAGTTCAGAAATTCAAACAGCATTTAATTCTGAGAGAAAAGAACGGAAAAGACATTTGCCTATGGGGAAATAAGAGACACAAGCAGGGGTTAATAAGTCACCAATGAACAAATAGTAAGTTTGCAAGTATCAGAGCAATTTGCTTGCTTTCCTTTTTAAAAATCGTAAGGCCTGTGCGAACTGGAAGAGACTAATAGCAAAGGTAATGAATATGTAGATTTTAGAGTATGCTGCAAGAAGATAAATGCTATGGAAAAAAATCAGGATAAGGTAATTAGGAATATCTGGTGGGGGAGTGGGGAGAAAGGGTACAATCTGAGGTAGAGAGGCCTCACTGAAAAGGCAGATCTCAAGGAGGCGAGGGAGTCAGGCATGGGACATCTTGGGAAGGAGCCTTCTAGGCAGAGGAAACACCCAGTGAAAAGGCCAGGGAGTCAGAGGGTGAGCTCTCTGAGAGCTCAAAGCTGGTGTGGCGTGAGCAAGGAGCACCAGAAGGAGCCTTCTTTAGAGAGGAAGGGAGGATGGTGTGCTTTGATCTTCCTCTAATGCTTGACAGACTCTCTCAGGACATCTGACTGCATGAGAAGCTGGGAAAACTGACAGGAGCCAACTTGTTTGGGGTCTGAAGGGTCGGTGATTATTAGGGACTAGGAAGACTGCAGCAGTGTCAGCAGTAAGTGCACAGGGCCCTGAGCTGTTCAGGGACTTTTATCAGAAACTTAGATAAAGTCACAAAGGGCATGCTCATCAATTCTAGACACAATCATAAAACTTACACCAGAATCAAGATTCAAAATTATCCCAGCAGGACTGGCTACCACTGATGTCATGCCACCAAATGGGAATAAATCATATGATTCCTATTTGCATTTGAGAAGTTGTTTCGAGCTTTTTCTCCTCCCAAACAATTTAATCAAATGCAGATAGAAATCACATAACTTTTAAGTACAGTTCATACCCAAAAAGTTAAGATATAATAAGACCTAAGAATGCGAGCTGATTACTTAAAATACAACAAACAGACTGTGAATGTAAGCTGCAATAACTGAACGGCGGCAACTCAGTAGAAGGAGGAAATTCCCTGTATGGCCCAGAGACTGCCAAACAGCACTCTCTGTTCAGAGTCCCACGAGGGAAAGGGCAGAGAATGTTCGGAGGACAGGATTTTGAACGGGGCGGGGATACATGGCAGTAAAACTGCAACAGAGAGGAACTAGCACAGTTAGCCTGGAGAAGAGATCTGAAGGGAGCAGCATCTATGGCCCTCTGCCAACCGAATAAGATGCTTCAGAAAAGCAGAGCAGAACCAAGGGATGAAATGATAAGGAAGGAGGACCAGTCTCAGTCTAACAAACTTCGAACTGTTCTCAAATGGAACATGCAGCGTCACACAGTCCTCAGGGACTCTGAATGCATCCCAGGCACTGCACTCAGCATTTTAAAACAGACTCTGCTGTATTTCAATGGCCGCCAAAACCCAAGGCCCATGCGTTTTCCAGAGAGTGGGCTCTCTGAGGTATAGCCAGCGCGATGTCGGGTATGTCTTCGAGAATCAGACTCTGGCCTGTTGTCATATCGTTTCAGACACGTTTCACAGCTCGATTCTCCTTGCGGGCCTCCTTCAGTCCCTTCCCCCTCCCCACCCCCTAGCCCCGGTAGCAGGGCACTGCCAGGACCTGGGAGGAAAAGCCCTCTGCAGCAGGCAGGTCAGCTCACCTCCACCACTCACCCCCACCCTGTGGAGGGGCTGAAGGGAAGGAGGAGCAGTGGGCAGCACCAGAGGGACTTCCATACATGGGAGGGGCCTCCACAAGAAACGTGCACTTCACTGATTTTTCTTTCCAATCTCAAGAATTTCTAACACTTTTAAATGAAATGCCAGTAATGACATCCTCCTCCCTTAGCACAGCAGGTTGGCAATAGGCATAATTAATCCCACATTACAGGTGAGAAATTTAGCTCATTTTAGTTCACAGCTCACAAGGGGAGAGGAAGGATTGGAAGGCAGAGCCCAAAGCCTATGCTTTTGACCACCATGGACATGGGCGCCCTCTGCTCCAGCTTTCAGAGGAAGCTGCCCAATGTGAGCTCTAAATTCCTTCCCTCAGTTGACCTTTGTGACTACCTGAGACCCTGCAATGCTGCGGAGGCAGCTTGCTGCCTTCTCATCAATGTGGAAGTGGTTCTGTGGGAATTCTGGCAAGCGGAGGTTCAGAGATTGCTCTGGGTTCCATTCTCAGTGCTGTTTCCAGCAGGGGAGAGGAACGATGTCAGGTGGGCCTGTTCTCAGTCCTCTGCTGACTCTTATCTGGGACTGGGAGCGACAGTGGAGGCTGCGGGTGCTCCCAGCGCTGGGGCAGCAATCGTCATGCCCCTCATTCACTGCAAACTTGCACCCAACTGTGTCGGCTGCACCAGAACAAACCGGGGTCTCTATTCATTGTAAAAGTCATTTAAGAACGCCAACTGCAGTTAAACAGCCATTTCTCACAATAATCCCAGACTGCACAGATTTAAAAGAAAAGTTCCTGCCCTGACTTCCAAAAAAAAAAAAGGAGAATGTGGACACAAATTGTGGTCTTCCTCTTCTTTCCCTTTCCTAGCATTTCCATCTGCTGGGATTACACCAGGTCAGTCCTCTCGCATGCTGCCCATGGCACATTCAGCTCGTCCACTTTATTTCGCGGCTCTTGGGAGAATTAAACGTTGCCACAACAGACCAGCCCTCTGACTCAGGTCAGATAAACATGCCCCAGACACGGACTGGGAGATACCCTGGAGGCCCCCCGGGAAGCTCAACTAACTTCCACACCCAGGGTGGGGCCTGGAGGTCATGAGCATTTCCTAGGAGGCCAGGACCTTGCCCCCAGGAGCAGGTCAGGGCCACGGCTGCGTGTTTTACCAACCTGTTTCTGCAGCCACTCTCCACCCGGGCGGACCCCTTTCACTTACAAGTTTAAAAGTAGCTAAGGAACAAGGAAATTGGGTTACATAATCTGGTCACCGGATGTCACCAGACGATCTACAATATGAAAATGAAGTCTTTATAACAAAAACTATCTAAATTCAATTGAAATTGAAATAACTCAATTTATTAAACTGATACATTTACAAAAACCTTACTGAGTTTGTAAACCTAATCTCTGTGGCGTTGCCTTACACTGCTCCTTTTGGAGACCAATAGCACAGGGAACTCACACCAGCGTTCCAGTTTCCAAAGAGGTAAGAGAAATAATGTCATCGCTTTACATTTGATACGTCTTTTAGGTTTTCAAAGCACTACCACGTTTATAACTTGATTCCACGAGGTAGAAAGAGACAATCTCACTAGAACTGTTTCGCAACTGAAGGAACCAAGGGTAAGGGAAGTAACAGGAGGGACAACACAAAGCCAGGTGAGCCCAAACCAGGATCAAATCAAGCTCTTGTTGAGTTTAGCAGAGGATTCCTTTTTCAAATTAAATATAATGGAGAACTCTGGAGAGGGATAAAAGGGAGTGGGAGACAAAGAGGGTGAGGGGAGCAGGGGAAGAAAGGGGCAGAGGGAGGGGTCCTCTGACATTGCCCCACCCCCACAGAAGGTCTGAGGAACCCAGGGTGGACTAGACTGTGCTGCTTCCTTAAAAATGTGCAAGTGTGGGTCATGGAACAAGACTGAACCCACGCTATATGAAACCAGAGGAACTTAAGTTATCTCTAGTGTCTTACTGGCTTGCTTTTTTTTCTTAACACACACAAAAAAATTTAGCTGAAAGAACATTTAGCAAAGGAAACACTTGCTGTTGGAAGTTTATGATATCGAAGGGCATAGACAAATCTTAATTTTCGTCAGTGGAACTGCATCCCGACTCAGTTTGTACACCATAACTCAACACAGGAAGGCCTGGAATTAGATTTCAGCACATTTTGTATTTCTTTGGTGGCACAAGAGGGGTGAGAGAGTGCACAGGGTGGTCCTCACAACACCAGACTGACCGAGAGCAACTGTTCCAGGCAGAGCACATACAATGTGGTCAGGAGGTACGGCTGGCTGGGGGGCCGGGGGGCCTCTAAAACCAAAGGACGCTTAGATCGGTGCGTCTACCTACACTCGGACAGAAGGGAGGGGAATCCAGACAAGCAGGAGAACACACTGGGAAGGGGAGGAGGGGAGAGGGGTGTCAGGCTCAGGCCCCGGGCACCCCCACAGGCAGGGTGGGGTCACAGGTCACAAGAGTGCAGCAGGTGTGCAGGCTGCTGAGCCCCGTCACAGAGCGGGGAGGTGGGGGGGTGCTCTGGAAATAGTTATAGTCTTTGTCATGTGAGATTCTTACCCAGGGAGCTTTAATCTTAGGGGACAGTTTTGACTCAAAATCTCATTTCATCTCTTCTTTCACTAAATGTAAAAAAAAACCTCAGCCTAGACTCAGCAGTTTCACTTCAGCGGTGAGCCTCACCTTCGTATCTGTTTGGAGAATCACAGGCTTTCTGCGGGGTTGCCACTCGGAGAAAGATCTGCTGTCTCCACGAATGCCGCCGCGTCTTCACAGGGGTCCCACTTGCATCCCCTGGATGGTTTGCTTTGGACTCAAAGTCCCTAAAATTAGAGGATAATTGATTGATGACTGATGGGGAGATATAAATGGGGTTTTTTTTAGCTTGACATTTTTTTTTCTTAAGCAAAGCACTACATTATAAACAATCTTTGTATAAACAAACGATAGATAATCACTGAGGTTAAATCAACCTCACAGTGGATCAACTCTCCCAGAAGACTGCTTTAGTGCAGGATGCTATTCATAAAAAAAGGGTAAGACTGCACATTATATTCTTTCTAATGTTAAAGGTATTGGGAAATATGGACCACAGATCGTTAAGTTGGTAAATGGGCCTCTCCTGATGACCCTACAGAAAGGAAGTGCTGTCATCCGGGCCTCTACCTGCACTAGGAGGCAGGTGACATGGTTCCCTCGGCACAGCTCTACCCACAGCTCCCTGTCTGCCGCCCGAAAGTAAGAAGAGTTCCAGCTTAATTACACAGAACCATAAGGCAATAATTATTCAGTCACTGGCTGATGAGAACTGCTTTATTAACATTTGTTTAAAAAAAAAAAACTACAAAGCAAAGCCTGTCTATCTATGTAAATACAATCTAATCATTAACTTTCTTCCTATCCACAGGAAAACTTGGGGAAGCTCTTGTCATTCACAGCAAACACATATATATACATCCACAATGAAGCATTCACCTGAAAAAATCAGACATTCTGACTTATTTATGACAGTCATGTGCTTACTATCTGGAAACAGTGCTACCACTTACAGAATTGGTTAAGACTTCCTTCAGCCTGCTGAAGATCATAAAATTAATAAAGAAATCCTAGACGAAATTAGAGGACAGGCTGTCTGCACAGTTTATTTTAAATGACACTCAGTAAGAAAAAAGTGTAAGAAAAAAAGAGACAACAGATTTAACTAAAATGATTTTTAAATGCAAAGAACAGTTAAAAATATCCTTGACTATCCAATGATAATTCAACCCTTATAATACCCAGGCTTTATATATCTAATTTAAGCCCTACCTTTTTGTGTTCATAAAGTCAGAGGTGTTATTTTCATCTACAGGAGCCAGAAATTTTAGAAAATTTGGCACAGAAGAAGAAGAATGAAGTTTTTTCCGCAGGGCATTACGGTAGGAGATGCTGAGAGTTTGGTTGAAAAAAGAGTTTAGGATAAAGTAACATAAACAAAGTATAAAACATAAACTTCAAAATCAACAAAACATTTTTAGCTTTAATGCTAAGAAAAGTAAATCAGGTTAAAAAAATCAAAAAGAGGCTACAAATAAGGTTTAACTTTAATTTTCAGCCAACATAATTCAAATTGAAATGAATGGAACCAGTGAAGTCATTTCAAAAACAAATGATTCTTCCTTTTAACCAGAAAAATAATTGAAAGGAAGTTTCTGATACGGCACAAATTCCAGTATATATACGATCAAACACAGTGGTTATTAACTATGTATATGTGTGTATGGTGAGGCAGGTAGGGGGGCTGGGGCGCAGATGTAAAAATAAATATATAAAATATGGCTTGTTTTCAAGATCAGAAAATTCCATAAGAATTTTGATAAAACTAATCAATGGTAATGTTAAGTCAGTTTACATGATAGGCCAAAACCAAAAATAAGCAAAACCAAGTGTACACCCACAGCCAGCGGTTCCCAGCTCTGCCGGGACTTTCCCTCCGTTCAGCACAGCCTCTTTGTTAGTGCAAAACCCCTAGGAAGACAAATGACACTGAACTTGCCATGCGAGCATGCTCACCTCTTCGGCACAGCACTCCCACTTTGTTCTCCACTTGAATTATGTTTTAGGTACTTTAAAAAGTTTGGCGAGGAGGCGGAGGGATTAAGACGAGGTGGAGGAGCAGTAGCTGAAGGCTGACCTGAGCAACTTTTAGACTTGCCAACAGGAGGATGATTCACACTAAATAGCAATTAGAGAGAAAGCATGGGGGGATTAGAGCAGAAAAGACAGGGTGGAATGCTGGAGGGTAAACATGGAGGAAACAGAAGGAAAAAAAAAAGAGCACGACTGCTTTTGCCTCTTTAAATACTATCAACCCAACTTTGCTATAGTTTTCAGTAAAAGGAGAGTAGTTGAAAGGACATTATCATCCCTATCTATCTATGTTCCCATTAGTACTTTTTTCTCTATTCTCTTTTTAGAAAAGGGAAATATTTAAAATATTTTAAGTTCCTTGTCCTCCTCAGCAGCAATGTCTGGCATGATCCATTATGAAGCTACAGGGTTCAGGAATAAAGGAAAGGGACTGTCAAAGGCACTAATCTTCTACCACCTCGGGTTTGTGTGAAGCAGCAGAGTCGGACAAAGAATTAGAAATCTCCAGATAGGAAAATTTCCACAATCATTGAAAATGCCAAGAAGAGAGGAGTGGGTAAAGCAATGGCAAAGCAGAATAGGAGTAGTTTCTACAATAGGGTTTAAGAAAATCTCATAAGCTTCAGCCAAGCAATGCTTACCTCAAAATTGTCCTATTTATTAAATATTAGCTTCTGAGATATGTCCTGCTTTATGATCATAGTTATCCAGCTGAACCCCAAAGAACCCTCAGTAACTGCTTCCAATGGTTGTTGTGAAAACAAAGCTGAGTGGTACTGCGACATCTTTCCAGGATTGTCAATGCTTGTTATTTCTTTACTCGAAACACTTCCACTGCTCTGTGCAGGCTCTCCACCACCCATGTCTGAACTACAACAGATGTGGCCTGTGATTCTATAGTTGCCAGCTAAAGGAAAAGGCAGTGGCTATACCTGGGTGTAGCCCTAACACACGTTGTCTCAAAAGGTGAGAGATTTTAAAATACTTCTAAAGTTATTTTTATCTTCACAATATCTGTACTTGTTTCTTGCACAAGGAACAAGTATCTCTTACATCTACACATTTCCTGAGAGAGTAGGGGAAAAAATATGCCACTTCGTCATTCTCAATCCTTTTACGCCAAGATTAGAATCTGACTTGGGTTTCTCTTTCACCCAATAAACATATCTGGGATACACATATCTGGCTAATTAGATATGCCCCAGCTATTTGTACAATTAATTTGTTTAAAGAAATCTTACTTTCGCTCGTGAGGTGTCTCTGTGCTCACGGAGTGATACCTCATGAGTTTCCTCTGCGAGACCCCTGGAGACCCCACGGCAGGTTCCAGGGGTTCCTGGCATTCCATGGGGAAGTGACTCAGGGTGTTTGCTCGCCTTCTGAAGCCCTGCCGGGGGGAGAGCGGAGCAGGCTCCTCCATGAGATGGCTCTCTGAGTCAGCAGACAGGTCATCCGAGGAGCCGAGGAGCTTGAAGGAGCTCTCGGAGATAGGCAAGGCCTCCTTTTCACACACAGATGGCTCCTGGCAGCAGAAAGACAGCAGATCAGACAGGATCACAAATCTCGCATCCCAATGCAGGAAAACATTTCAACACATGAGCACATCTTTTGACCATAATACCTTCAGAGGCCACCAAAAATACCAGGAAATAAAGGTCCACTGGATGACTGCTTGCCAGAAACAAGAAGCAAGCTTGCTGGACAAATGGGGAACATGCTGAGATGCAAGTGTGAAGGATATATGACATAATATGTAACTTCTAGGCAAAGCCAGAGACAGTTCCCTCTTTCTAGAAAACTGAGCTCCTAATATGATTGCTTATAAGAGGTCTAAAGACTGCTTTATAACCAGTCTCCACAGTTTAACAAATGAAGCTTTTTATCTGTGCAAAGTATGTTCATACCTGTGGCACCTCCATTTAAGGCTCTCTGAATTTGATCTGATGTTGAGATTTAACATGGCAGCCCTGAGGTTAAAAGCTACATCCAATATTATTCTCAGTATATGGAAAATCTCTCTACGTATTAATTGCCTCAGTTCAGGGCAAATACCTCAATTTCCTCATCTGTAAAGGGTGTATGCTGAAAATTTATCTCACTGGCTTTTAAGGATTCAGTGAGATAATGCAACTGAAAGTATCTGTATACTGTAAAATGCTATACAAATATAAGCTATTGTTTTATGAGGTGCTCAGTGAATTTTCTAAGTGGATACAGTGAGATATTTATTGAGAATTATGGAAATATTTTCAAGCTTTCAAAATACAAAGCTTTTCAAAGGAATGAATGACTAGTACCACTCATGCTCATCCAGTACATGGCTGGTGGTCAATATATTTTTCTCAAATAAAAAAAATATAAAGTAAAGGAAGTATACCAGCTTGTCTCTACTAAAATTGCTAGGAAGGTTAATAAATCGCCATTTAGAGTAAAAAGGAATGATTGTGTCCAATAGTATACTTGAGAGTCTAAATTCCATTTGTTCATTCAATAGAGATTTGAGCGTCTTAGATAAGTACTGAGAATTTCAAATTAAAAAAATTAAATTTACATTTACTGAGAGAAGTTATATACATTTAATTTTGTAGGAATTAGATAGAAAAAGCTCACTTCCCAATATACCATGAAATGCTAATTACCATAAATGTAACTGAAAATTTTCATTTTTTCATGACTCTGTTAGTTCCAAAGTTTATTTTAATTTAATGACTTTGAAAATTTAAGACAACACATTACAGCAAAAAAATCCCCATCATATTCATCTCAAGTCTCATTAACATTCCTCCAAATCATGTGGGAAAGAGCTTAATCCTTAGCTGCATTTTACAAATGAAAGGGTCACTCAGATGTTCAGCTTTTTTGCAATTCCTAAACGATTAGTTTATTAGAAGAGATACCAATACACAAAACAGCTTATCTTTTCAATAGCGTCTCAATCTCAGGATGGTCAAAACAAACATGTAAAAGAACACACGTAGAGATTTATAAATATATATATACATACAACACACACACAGAGCTTCTGAAAAGTTTAGTTCTGAGAATTTCCCTAAAATTTCAGGCTATGTATATATTCCTAGATTTGTAGTTTGGAAAATAAAATGCAAGCAATAAGACTCCTGAATAACATGAGCTTCTACATGGTATCTTTATTCACATTGCTCTATTTCAAATGCCTTCTTCCCTGGCCCTCGCGCTAGGTGCCCTTTCCATTCTTTCTTAAAAACTCAACCCAAAAGCATCATAGCCCTTCCACCATCCCAAACTTTTCCCTGACCAAAAATAACTCCCGTTCCTCTTGCCACCATCTCTTATTTGTAACTTTCACGGCCCCTACCACATTCTAACCTGAGGATGGAGTTATCTGTGTATCTGTTGCCCTCTCCTACCAGCTGAGTTCCCACAGCACAAGGATTCTGTACAGCAGCTATACCACAGTATCTCCAGTTGGAAATGAATTATAGGATGGAATCACTGTTATGAGATGAAAGCATGAATAATGCTATGTTAGCTAGATGTGAGCTTAGAAATTCAAATTCAGAAGACTGGTATCTAGGGCCTTACTACCCAAAGTGGGTCCACAGATCACCAACCTCACCTTGGACGTATTAGAAATTCAGCACCTCAGGCCTGCTTTAGTTTCCTAGACTGCTTAAAGCAGATACCACGCAATGGGTTGGCTTAAACAATGGGAATTTATTAGCTTACAGTGTGAGGCCAAGAAAATGTCCAAATCAAGGTGATGTTTTCTTCCCGAAGACTGGCTGCTGGCGATCACTCGCTCCTCTGTCACATGGCAAGGTACATGTGTCTGCTGGTCTCTCCCTTCTCTTCCGGGTTTCCTTGAAGTCAGCTTCTTGCTTCTGCGGCATTTTCTCTTTCTCTTTCTTAGTATTCATTCCATTTACAAAGGACTCCAGGAATAGGATTAAGCCTCATCCTTAATGAGGCGGGTCATACCTTAACTGAAGGAGCTTCATCACAAGATCTTACTCACAGTGGGTCCACACCCACAGGAATGGATTAGACTTAAGAGCATGTTTTTCGGGACACACACAGTCTCACACCACCACAAGGCCTCACCCTAGGCTTACTGAATTAGAATCTGCATTTTAACCAGAACTCTATTAAAGAGGCCCATTAACATGTGAGTAGCACTTATCTAAGGCAATGTTTCTCAAACAGGAAACTGACTGTAGCCCGTTAATATAAATGATATCAATTAGTGATTTGCTATGAGCATTTAAAAAATAATAACAGAATAGCTGGACAACCCTGCTGTGGGCTATACACGCCCTGGAGTTGGCGATGTTCCACCCAGGGACCAGCCTCAAGCTCCCCTGACCCCATCAAGACCATCCCTGGCAGGGAAGAGCTGCAGTGGCTTGCACAGCAGTGGCAGTGGTGGCTGTCCACTGGGGGGCAGTTGGAGACTATCTCAGACTTGAATACAGAGAACAGAAGATGAAGGGACTTCTACTTCACTGGTGCCCAGGACAGAGACAACAAGTCACTGGCAAGGCTCTAAGGCTCCCACAGTGCAACAGCCAGCATGCAGACAGACCTGGGGGGCCTGACAGGCCTGCGGCCACAGAAGACAAGGCCCTGCAGTTCAGAGGCTCCTTGCAGAGGCATGCCCCTGGGCCCCAGCTCAGGCTCCCACCTACTCAGTCTTCCACATGGTCTACATGCAGGGCAAGTGGGCCTTCCATGAGGGCTACCCACTGATGTAAGAGCCGTCAGCCACCAACCGGTCACCCGGCTCTGTCCCTTGCATGGAGCATGGTTCTGCCACAGGAGAGTGAGGGGTTCATCAAGACACTGCTGGAAGAGGTGGCACTAGAGTTCTGGTGCCAGCAGGGGGAGCACAAGGCAAAGGACAATGGGCTGCCCGAGGATATTCTGGAGATCTGCAGTGCCACAGGCTGCCCCCAGCTTTTGCTTTCCCAGAAGGCTCAGCAGTTCTGGCTGGGTCAGCAAAACATGGACTCCATTGGTTTTCCCATGCCCACCTTCCAGGATCTGATGGGTTCCTTGGACCCTCCACTGTCTTCCATCAAGGATGTGACTCTCAAGTTCCTAGAGCTAGTAACTCAATGCCAAAAACTGGAAACTCCTGCAGTCTAAGGAGGATGCGAAGGTCCCTCTATCAAAACCAAAGAAGGCCTTGTGAGGACAGAGCATGCAGGTGAAGGGGCACTCTTTGGACTCCATGAACCAGCAAGCAGTAAAAGTCAGCAAGTAGCTCCTGGCCACCAAGCATACATCTCTTTCTGTGCAGCTCAGCTGCTGGGAGTGCTGACAGCATCGAAATCTGCATCCCAAGGCTCAGACCAGCTGTGACTAGCCTGGATATGCAGTTTTGTACCCACACTGTACACCCAGCATCAAGGTCACTGTCAATGCAGGCCGCCCTGTGTGCCCACTGGCAGCACCGAGGGACCTAGCCCCGCCTGCCCATCACTCAAAGGGTTTGCCTTGCCGACCCCAGACAAAAGCACAGGGATGGGCTGGGAACGAGGCTGGGCTAGGAATGTGCCTCTGTGCCCTGTCTGTGCCTGCACCCCTACCCTCACCCCAGAACTCCTCTCTCTTGGTCCGATGCTTTACTCTTTGTCTCCAATTCCTCCCCATGTGCTCCATCTCTGCCATTATTTCCCTCCACGGGAAATAATGCGGGAAATATGCAGCCTCCATGTCTTTCCAAACCCATGGGGCTGGGTTTCCTGAGCAATAAGCTTCATGGCTTTTTATGAAGAGTCTCCAATCTGGCCTAGGAGCCAGCTCCACCCCCACCCTCAGGGACTGCTCCCCCAGCCTCTCCCTGTGCCTTCCAGGTAAAGGGCCACCACTGGCTGGACCAACCCAGGCCCAGGCACAAAGTCCCTCACCAAACCAGTGGCCATTCCCACATCAACCTTGACTGGCCCAGGGTAAATAAAGCCACATAACAGCAGAAAAATAAACAAAATAAAAGAACAGCATAGACTAGTAAATTCAGGTATGTATCACAAACTTTACAGTAAATATTGTTTTGTGAAATTATTTCAATTTCGGGTGTGTATGTGTGTGTGAACTATATCACAACATTAAACATGTTTTTACTTTTGATTATGGATCTGAACATCTTTGAGAGCCACATGTTTAGGGAGTGATCTCAGAAGAATGCTAAACAAAAACTCATTTTTACCACAGAAGGTGCTCTGGTAGCAAAAGAGAAGGCTGACCTTCCCAGCATAAAACCCTAAACCAACATTTTGGTAGTTGAGAAGTTGAACTAATCAGGTTTAAATATCCTTAAATGTCTAAAAAGCAAGAAACTGAGACAAGGGCATAGACAAAGGACTTATGAGGAAAGAGCTGTCAGCTTACTCATCATCACAAAGCTGGGCTTGGTGGCAGACGCAAGGGTGACGCTTAGTTGCTAATTTATAAAAACAGCAATGTGTACTTATGGTCACAGGAGCCAGCTGGTGGATAAAGTTTCAGGAACGTGAGCTGCGTACTTCTCTGAACTCTCAAACCCAGTTCTGAGATTTCTTTTTTCCCTAAATTTAATTACTTTTAATATTAAGAAAATCTATTTGGGAAAGAAATTCTTTGGTTAATTTGTGGTAACTTAGATCTTAGTTATCTAAAATTGTGATCTTGCCTTTTTACTTATATGGAATGTTCACCTACTTTTTAATGTAAAACTCTGATGGTAAGGTAGAACCATACAATTGGACTTTTTATGACTGGAGGTAATTTGGCTTCTCTTGTTCCTTTTGATAGGGTCTTGTAGGTAGGAGGTGAGCAAGGATTATTTGCTGGTTTCTTCAGGGTGTCATATAAAGAGAAATGTGGGGGGTGGGGAAGTTCACTGGAAGAATTCTCACCTGCCATGCAGGAGACCTGGGTTTGATTCCCAGTCCATGCACTTCCCAAAAAACAAACACACAAAACATACAAACAAAAATTCAACAAATGGTGAGGCAATAATGGGATACTCATGGAAAAAGAATGAAATGTGGCCCTGCCATACAGCATACGAAAAAAAAAGAGGGGAAATGTGCTTACTTTGCTGGTGTTACTTAAGGTACTCGATACAGAGCTGTCCAGATCCACACTTGCCGATTGCTCCTGCAGGCCTCTGGCTTTACTGCCCTACATAGAGGAAAGGCAGTCAAGTTATGACCCCTGTGGCTTTTGCAAAGGCATCAGCTAGAAGAAGCTCGGCCCATTTAGATTAACTCAGAAAAAAAAGTATCTACTGAGAAATTCTGCTGAGCATATATGTACATTAAGATAAGTAATAACTGTTTTTTTCCCCCCAAATACAGCACAAACCTAAATGTCCTGAAACACCTTCTGTATTAGTCATTTGGCTGGGGTGAAAGGAAGGAAGAAAAGACAATTTGTCTATGAAGAAAAGTAAGTGCTAAAGCAGGTCCTCTCAACACCTCACTAGTCACAAGTCATCATAACAAGCCAGCAGTATGACACTCAAGCAATTTCAGTTTGGCAGCAGCTCTTAAGGCAGCCGCTCCCAGTGCTAGTTTTCTAAATTGACTGCTTTTAATTATCTCAAGGGATGTTACAAAATTCTCAGAAACATCTTCAAACAAAACAATTTTAACTTTCTTAAAAAAAAAATTTCAAAGGAGTGCGTCATGAAATCAAAATAAGCCATAATAAGGTATTACAAGCTCCAGAAGGTGTGACACTTTGAAAAAAATTTGAACTCTGATTTCTAAGAAAGGCCATCAAAGGTCTTTATACTCATTTGGGGGTGGGGTTGGCCTCTTAAAGAACTCCCCAGATTGGAGCATGTGTATACTTTGTCCTTCCTAAAACTTTTCCATTAAGGGCCAGTTAATATCTTATACTTTGGGCCATATAGTGTCTCTGGCAACAACTCAACTCTACACAAAAACAGCCTTAGACAACAGATAGATGATCGTGGCTGTGTTTCAATAAAACTTCATTTACATAAACAGGCAGTGGGTGGGTTTCAGCTCATGGGCCATAATTTACTGACACCCACTAAAAGTTTTCCAGCCACATGAAAACAGCAGCTATTTTAAGTTGTATGTAGTGACACTTGGGAGACAGGAATCCACGATTCAGCACATCTAATCCATGCTCTTTATAGGGACTGGCTGATGAACAGCATTCTGTAGAATATAACACAAATGTGGAAAAAAACTTTTTAACCTAGGCCAAGTTAAAAACTAAATTTCAAATGCAAATGACATTTACATTTAATATAGTATGCATCTTATATATGTTTTTAGAATAATTTTTTTTAATTTATAGGACTGTACAACACAGTGAACCCTAAAGTAAACTATGGACTGTAGTTTACGGCACAATTATTAGTATTCTTTCATCAATGATAGCAGAGGTACCACACAAATGCAAAGTGCTAACAAGGGCAAGGGGAGGAAGACATAGGGGATTTGTATTTACTTTATATTTTCTGTATGATTTTTCTGTAAACCTAAAACTCTCTAAAAAATGTTTTTTTTAAAATAACATTGCCCTAAGGCTGAAGATATAAAAAAGGTTTCACAGTTTTTTACTTTATGCTGAATACTAATAGAATAAAAGCATAATACTGAACTTTACTCTCTCTTTAAAAAGCGATTTAACCTAAATCAATAAAACTTAGACAACTTACCCGGGACAAAATATTTTCTAAAGACTCCGTTAAAGATCTCTTCGCTTTGTTTTTCAGCATATCTAGCCTAAATCGAGGGGCGCTAGGTGGTAATTCACTTCCAATACTCTCAGTTGCCATCTGTGATGCCTAAAAAAGTGAAACAATGAGAAGTTAATTACACCTTTCTTTATTCCTTCCTTCTTAAGGGAATGAAAAATCTCTAGGTGCATCTTTTTCACACTAGGCGTTGATTTCTGATTGTGATTCATTTGCTCCTTAGCGCCTTAGCTACAAGTCCAGGAAATAACTTTGCCTTCCAAGAGTTGCTCTGATTATCCCAAACAAAATGAGGAGAGGTGCTTTGAAACCAGCTGGTCTACGAAGTAGGTGAGAGCTCAGGCTTTGGAGTCCGACCACATACCTGTCATTTAGTAACTGCGACCTTGTGCTAGTTACTTTCTCTGAGCTTCAATTTCCTCTTTGTAAACTGAGGCCAAAAAACAGGTTTAATTCATAATACTGTCTTGTGAGACTAAAGGAGGTAAAGTCTGCAGAGTATTGGACACCGCACCTGGTACAAAGGCAGTCGTTATTAGCTTTTCAAGATAAAACAGTAGCATACTTTTTGGAGCATTTCAGAGTGTGAGATAATGTGAGTTTATCAAATGAAGAATACATTTGCCTATGCTAATCTGCCTTCTCTTCTTTTTCCTTCCTCTTACTTCTGTTGTTTTCATCATTCCCTTCATGCTCTTCTAACCCCAATCTCTCTCTCTTAACAGCCCACAATACGAAACTGAAAACATAATGGAGATTTGACCTTTGATGGTCACTAAAGCAATCACCTGACTGGTTTCTCCTAGACAGGGACTTTGTTAGAGAAGCTCACAAACAAATCTCCGTCAGCATTCTAAACACTGATAGATTCTTTGTTGTTGTTGTTGAATAGTCTAAGCATACAGAAAAGGATAGACACGCGTACAGCAAATACCTCTGTGCCCACCACCGGCTTTGGAAAAGTTAACGTTTTGCTGGGTGTTGAGAACAGAAGGGCACATGGGCTCGGTAGCTGCCTGCCCAGGTGAAAGGCTTGCTTGGCTGCTTCCTAGCTGTGTGGTCGGGGAGAGTTAATAGCGCTGTCCCTCTCAGTTCCTCCACCTGCAGACTCAAGCGCACAAGGAGAGTTCCTCACACAACTGTTGTGAGATTTAAATAAATTTAAACGAATAATGAGCTCAGAATATACCTGGTACTTGGTAAGTATCAGCTATCATGACTATTAACTCCTCTATTTGCATCCTACTTTTAATAAGAGACAGACATTAGAGTCGCCTTTGAAGCCTCTTGGAAACCTTCCTTCCTCACTCCACGTGTGGAAATAACCACTCTCCTGAAGCTGGTGTTCATCACATCAATTCATATTTTGTACTTTTACGTATATGTATGTACCCATAAAACATATATACTGGCTTACAAGTAGGTGAAACTTTAAATGAATGGCTTCATATTGTAAATATCCTGCTCTAATTAGCTTTTTTTTTTTCCTTTCGGTGTTGTTTAGGAGACTGGTCATGTTGACAGATATTCTTTAGTTCACTCGTTTAAGAGTACAGTGTTTCACTGATTCATTACAACACAATTTATTCATGTTCCTGTTATTAGCCCTTTATTTTTCTTTGGTTTTTTTTTGCTTTCATAATCAAAACCGCAGTGACCTCTTCCGCATGTCATCTCCTTACAGACACACATGAATTTTTTTGTTCAGAGTAATTAGAAACGTCCTTGCTAGGTCATTGGGTTCAAGTATCTCCTGCTATACCAGATACTGTCAAGTTGCTATCCTGAATGCACCAGTTCTTACTCCCAGCAGCAGTACATGGGTGTTTGCCTATGTGTAGCATCTTGGTTTCCTAAGCTCCTGTAACAAAGTACTGCAAACTGGGTAATTTAAAAACAACAGAAATGTATAGTCTCACAGTTCTGTAGGCTGTAAGTCAGAAATCAAGGTATCAGCAGAACTATGATCCCCCTGAAGTCTGTAGTAGGGGAGAACCCTTCCTTGCCTCTTCTAACTTCGGTGTTGCTGTCAATCCCTGGTATTCCTTGGCTGGTAGATGCATCTGCCTCTGTCTGCTTATGGCCTCTTCTCTCTCTTTCTTATAAGAACACCAGTCACACTGGATTAGGGTCCACCCCTTAACTAATCGCATCTTCAAAGATACCCTCTCCAAATAGGATTATATTCACAGGACAAGGTTTGGAACTTGAATGTATCTTTTAGGGCACAATTCAACCCATAATACATAGTATTGTCAGGTTTTTAAAAGTTTTTTGCCAATCTGATGAGTATGAAATGGTCTCTTATTTTAATCTGCCTTTCCTGATTCTTATTGAGATTGAGCATTATAGTTTTCATTCCGTTATTTGCTAACCAAAGACCCTATATGCTCTTCGAACTAATGAAATCCTAATTCACTGGTGATTACTATACATGGATAATATTTCAAGGATAAAAGAGAGAAAGAAAAGATTCTTATCAGGGCTACAATCTGCTTTGTACAATCACCCACAGTTTTATTATGTACGAAAATACACAGGAAGTACTCAAATATATACATGAGGATTAGAATCTGCATTAAAAGAATGACTACTCGCTTAGAAATCCCTTCAATCCTTAGTATGTCCAGAGTATTGAGCATCTGCTGGACACAATGCCAGTTTGCTGAAGAGTGAGTAAATGGGCAATGATTTCCAGGAGTCCTATGAGAAACATAGGTAACATAGAGAGATTCTATTCACAAATATTGACTAAGTGCTTGCTAAGCATATGCACCAGCGTAGGGGGTCTACTAGTTGCAATTTGCCCTCTGCAATCCTTTACCAACAATAAGAGCCTGTCCAGACTTGAGACAGCCTCCAGAGCAAATGGAATTGTCCACAAAGGGCCTGCAGGGCCCTACTTTCCACAAAATGTCAGTTCACTCACAAAGTTAAGACACTGTGGACTTGCTTTAAAATTCACAATTAAAGGTTTCATAAAACAGAAGCAAACTTCTTTGACATACAGAGAAAGTTCTGGCCAAACGGTTTTTTTAAGTGGCATCATTTAGTAGATTCTCCACAGACAGAAGAAAAACTCCACTTATTTTCCTTCAGGCCATAAGAATTTCTGTACACTTAGTTCAATACTACTACTGCTCTCTTCTACATCCAAAAAGATTCTTTTCTGTTTAATGTTATAATATGGAATCCCCAAAGCATAATTCACACTAGGAAAACATTTCATGTTTACCTTAAAACAAACATTTAGAATCTTCTCCTTTGAAGATGAGGGTGATTCTTACATAAAAATTTCTAATTTGGGGAGTCTATAGTGAATTATACTGCAATCTCCATATTTCCCAGCCCTCATTATCTGGGTGAATTGTACGCACAAAAGTTTGGAGCCAAGTTTTAAATTCCAATGTTATACCAAAGTTTTCAGTTCAGAACCCATCTTATTTGTGGTGTCGAAACATATGAACTAGTAGCTTTATTCATAAAATCCAGAAACTGATAGCAGCTAAGCTGTCCATCAACAGTAGAATGAATAAACAGACTGTGGTATAAAACATGGGGAGAAAAAAGCACAAACTATTGACAAGACTGTTAGGTCAGGGGAACGGGGAAAAGAACTGCAACCGGAGCTGTGGAGGCTGTGTCGCCCCTCCCTACATGGCTTCTGGAACTGCCCCTTCTGGACACCTGACTTCTGGAGAACCGCCCCTTCAGGACATCACCTGACCCCCTTGCTTAAAAACTGCCCACGCCATCACCCAGGCGCTGACTCACCTCCCTCCATCTTGGATCTGGTGAGCTCAGCCCGGGAGCACAGAAATAAGCCCACCCGCTTTAAATTTCCCGGTCTACCGTCCTTCTTTCTCACCCTTTCGCCTCCTAAACCTTTCAAAGACCTTATGCTGAATGACAGAAGCCAGAACTGAAAGAGAACATACTATAAGATTCCATTTATAAGAAGTCCTAAAAAGGGAAAAACTAATCTATAGCAAAAACAAAACAAAACAAAAAAATGTTTGCCTGGGCATATCAGGGGAGATGTGTGGGCAAGGACAGCCAGGAAGGGGATGTGGGTACCTCTGTTGTAATGGAGATGCTCTATCTTGGGAGAGGCTGAACTACATGAATGTACACATTCCTCAAAATTGGTATACTAAGGATCTATGTAGCTTACTGTATGTAAATTCTGTCTTTAAAAAACCAAACTTTTTAATCCTAGTTATTAATATGCAAACTAAAGCATTTAGGGATAAAGAGTACTGATATCAGAAGCTTACTATGAAATGCATAAAAAAAATAAGATAGAATTAAAGGCATGTGATAAAGCAAACATAACAAAATGTTAAAAACCTAATATCCAGATACGTGGTGGGTACATGAGTATTCAACATAATTCTTTCAACTCTTTCTTATGTACAAAAAAATGTTAGGGAAAAAGAAAAACTTATCTACAGGCTAATCAATAAGAAAGTTACATAACATTAAGTTTTGCTAAGCTCCTTAAAAAAAAAAGACAGCACATGATTAAGATAATGTACGTGCATACCTCATTTTATTGTGCTTCGCAGATACTGCACTTTTTTATAAACTGAAGGTGCGTGGCAAACCTTCATTAAGCAAGCCTATCAGTACCATATTGCCAACAGCATGTTCTCATTTTGTGCCTTTGTGTCACATTTTAATTAAAGTATGTACACTGATTTTTTTTAGACGTAATGCTATTGCACACTTAACAGACTACAGTATAGAGTAAACATAACTTTCAAATGCACTGAGAAACAAAAAAAATCATGTGAATCTCTTTAATGTGATATTTGCTCTATTATGGTGGTCTAGAACCCACAATATTTATGAGGTATGCCTGTATTTGGACTTACTAGCCACTTACTACCAAACTGCTTAATCTCTTTTCTCAATTTCTTTGTCTCTAAATGGGTATTATATCACCTACCTCAAAAAGTTGTTATTGAATAAGTGGAATAATTCATGCAAATCACTTAGATCTATATCTGGTACACAAATATTTATAAATAACAGTTAATGTTAATTTTTGTACCTCCTCTGTAAATAAAAACAGACGTACATTAACGAAAATATGACACCATAATTAGCATACAGATCTTTGCCCAAATGGAATTCTCTTTCTATAAAATCAAAGGATTCATTCAGGTGTTTTTTCTAATTGAAAAATGATTCCTCTGACATTTCTCCAACACCATCATTTTAGTCTTTGAAAAGTATGTATAATATCACCACTGACTCTGAGCAGCACAGTGCTGGAGGTATGCACTCACTTTCTTCTGTACAGTTTTGCAGGGCTGGTGGCCAGAGAAGTTCACTGTCAAAGCCATGGTTCTACCTCTGTCTACGTCAAGTCATAACATATTTTCAAAGGCTATAAGAATCTTCAGGAAAAACATGAAGGTAATGAAATTTATGTGGTTAAATTATTAGGTAGCTAAAAATAAGAGTACGAACCTATTAATGAATCTCAACAGGTAGCCTTAGTCGATTAAAAACATGTATGTTTTGAAATTTGAAGCTATAATGACATATTATGAATTCACCCATATGAAGTCTGAAAGACAGGAAGAATGGCCTCTGGCACTGTGCATACTGAATTCCAAACTTGAAGCTCTTCAAAAAGAGAGATTTGCAGGTAGACCCACCCTGTGACATAGTATCCCATAGGCAGGAAAGCTAAATACAGCAAAATAGAATTAATAAAAATTCTACATTTAACCAGTAGATAAGTCAGACTTTCTAACACTCTATTTGATTATAGGAACTTGCAGGTACTTTATGCAATTCCAAAGGCCAATGTACAATGTCATCCCATTTTATGAAAGGAAGATGAGGGGGCAGAGACCAGCTCCCTGCATGTCACTTAGCTGGTGGTACAGTGTGCTTAGGTGGTGGCACTCTAAGCCAGTTTTCTTACCAAAGTACCTGCTCCATTCCCACTGTGATGTGGACAGAAACTTCCTCCAAGCACAATTCAAACATTCCCAATTTTTTCTATGTTTAACAAATGTAAATAAAACACAGGGACAAAAGAAGTTTCAGAGTTCCACAAAAGCTTCAACACTCTGTTTATAGGATGTCCTGGTGAAAATTATGAGAAGAGAGAAAAATGCCATACCTGTTTCATCTCTCCAATATGGACATGATCTTTTTGTTTCTCTTCATATAAACATCTCAGGAAAGAAATGATTAATTCATTCTCTCGTTGCTCATTTCTCGGTCTCAATTTCTTAAAAAAACAAAACAAAAACAAAAACCAGAATATATTACATTTATTTTTGTCAACCAAATTGGTGAACCATTTCCTTGGAAATACTAACTTCCAACCATCCACTAAATTCATGCTTTTACCCAATCATCTCACTAGGGGGTATCAGTGAGCCTAAAAGTATAGAAAACTTCAGAAAAGGACAGACACTGGGGCACTGAGCCAAATTTAGCTTCTGATCGCCGATATCCTTATAACTAAAATAAATACTTAACATCAGATGGAGGCAGAGTAAAAATGTTTAATAAGCAGCTTTGAAAACAGAAGAAAATATCAAAGTTTGTGTAAATACCCAAAGTCAAGAGCCATAATGAAGAGTTTATACACTCTCATGGTTAGGAAATTCAAAGAAAGACTCCAGCTGGATACAGGGCCACGATTCCAGTGTAAACATGGTAGCCACGAAGCATTCTGTGGAAGCCCAAGACAAGAACTTCCACAAAAAACATTCGTGCTATGCCACTCATTTTTTTCTTTCCTTTTAATTTTTCTCTACACCTTTTCTTTTTTTCATCTTCTTCCAGACAGGGTGGTGACAAAGCACAGTGTACTAGAAATCCACACATCTAGATTCTACCTGCTGTCTAAATGGGTGACCAAAGGCAAAGCATTTAATCTGAGCTTCCTCATCTGTTAAAATGAGGAGTATGCATGAAATTCTTTGGATTTCAGAGTCATTTTTTTAAAAACCATCTAATTCAATGTATCATTTTCTCTTAATATGAAGGAAAAAAACTGAATCACCTTGGAGATACAGAAAGTTTCTAAGTCTATAAACTGTAGAAACATATCTTCATTCTTGGTAATCATCCATTTCCTCGGTCCTCCTCTCTTCCTACTCCAAAACTCTACCTCCCCTTCAAAACAAAGTGGGAGTGTAATAAAGGGACCAATCACACAATTACCTGAGTCTTAGCAAACTGCTTCCCCATCTAACTAAGGAACACATAGTGGTCTTACCCCTCATGTCACAGACATTAGAAGCAATGATAGCACTAAGCAGGACCTCTGTCATTCCCTTTCTTAAAGAAAAGATCATTTTAAAAGCTATGCTGCTCCTGTTACTCAAGAAGTGGATATTAAATGATGAGAAGGGATTGTTTTCATTGAAGACTTCCTGTCCTTTCAAATTTCATACTTAAGGATTAAATGTTTTAAAGGCTAAGGCAGAGGCTCTTAATCTAAACTCCAGGCCATGAACCCTGACCTAATATAATTTCGCATAGGTTAAATCAAACAAAAGTGGATTTTTCCAGATAAGGTTCTACTGAATCCTCAAAACAGGAAAGGAACAGTCAAGGGCTCCAATACCAACTTAAGGCTGTTAGATTCCCAACAAGGTTGCAGATTGGCAGCTGTCTGAAGTCCAGGAAAGAGAAGGTAAGAATTACAAGAGGAGAAAACCGAGCAGGTGCAGCAGTCTGAGGGTTGAGCCTCTCCTGCTTCTTTGATTAACCCTTTGTGCTACCCTCATGAGAAAATGTGTATTTTGCTTGGAAAAACTCACCATGATAACTTATTTCAAAATAGTCAAAAGTAGCTGCACTCAGCAATATAGTAATAAAAGAGGACCATTATTATTACATTTTTCTTCGCTAAATATACATGAAAAAAACTAAAATAGGCATAAAATGAGAATACAACTGGGCAAACAGTACTACAATGCTTTCTTGTCTTTAAAAATTGAAGCCAAAAAGAACAAAAAAGTATTTTCAAAGTCCCCATGGGGGACTGGAGAGAAAGGGGGAAATATTCAACTTTCCCATCTGAGGAATTCTTGATATTCTCACAAGCAATGGGGACAACCAATTCAATAGACTGAGCCTTCAATCTTTGGGCTCACCCCTGTAAAACTTATATCTGCTATAACTATATAGTTTTCACAATGTGACTGTGTGATTATGAAAACCTTGTGTCTGATGCTCCTTTTATATAGGGCATGGACAGAAAACTTAAAAAAAAAAGATAAAAAATAAATAAATAATAGGGGGAGATAAAGGGTAAAAAAACGGGTAGACTGAAATACTGTTGGTCAATGAGAGGGAGGGGTAAGAGATATGGGATGAATGAGTTCTTTATTTCTTTTTCTGAAGTAATGCAAATGTTCTATAAATAATCATGGTGAAGAATACAACTATGTGATGATATTGTGAGCCACTGATTGTATAATATGGCTGGACTATATGTGTTTGGAGATTTCTCAATAAAAATATATATTTTTTAAATTGAAGCCAAGAACCAGGGACTACTGCAAAGCTCTTTAAACATCATATGGAAAGTCACTAAAGAAGAGAAATTTTTAATGTAAATTTATGTAAAAACAAGGTCAAGAAACACATCGCTCCTTAAAATAATACTGCAGCGTGATTAAAGGCTGTCCAGTAGAGTTCAAAAGATTAGCAAGGTGGCATCTCCTTAAGAACAGCCCCCCATATGACTTCAATATCCTCTACAGTGGCAACTCATTCTTAAAGGTGATTTATTTTATAAGCATTTATTAGTCAGAGAGGCAACTCTGAGGAATATAATGAAAACTCAAGTGGGTGACATAATTTTGCAGTCAAAATTAATTTGCTAGTCAAATTGAGGATGACAGTTAACTGGGGACAGTAATGACTGTGGGACACAACGGGGTGGGGTGTCTTTGGGGGAGCTAAAAATCCTCTATTTCTTGGACATTGCCCCAAAACCCCTAAAGAATGGGAGAAAGATCAAAGGTGATGGTGGAGTTATACAGAGAAGGTAGGGTTTAACAAACGAGTATGATTGCTGAATCATTATATTAATATTTCTTTTAGTCTCCAGTATTTCAGAGCAGCTAGAAATAAAAACCTAAAATTGTGGAGTTATAACCCATACCAAACTCTGATATCTATTCTACAACTAATTGTTGTGCTGTGCTTTGAAATTTATTGCTTTTTTATAAATATGTTATTTTTCACAAAAAAGGAAAAAAAAGGCGATTGTGATGATAAATGCACAGACATATGATGATATTGTGAACCACTGATTGTACACCTTGGAGGATTACATGGTGTGTGAATATATATCAATAAAAAAAGATGAAAGGAGAAAGTGGAGTTATAAAAGATAATGTAGGATTTAACAAATGAGTATGACTGCTGAATCATCATATCGATATTTCTTTTAGTCTCCAGTGTCTTGGAGCAGCCAGAAGGAAAAAACCTAAAGTTATGGAACTATTACCCACATCAAACCCTGAAATCTATTCTATAACTAATTGTTGTGGTGTGCTTTGAAATTTCTTGCTTTTTTGCATTTATGGGTTTTTTTCCCCCAATAAAAAATAAAATAAAATGCTCTATTTCTGAATCTTGGTGCTGGATGCACAGGTTTATTTCCTTTCTATGATTTCATTGAACTATACACCATTGATTTGTGTATTTTTCTATATGTATGGTATACCTGAAATTTTCAAAAAGAAAAATAGAAACATTAATTGCCTGTGAAGTAACAAAACCAATTTTGTTACATGTTTCTTAACCACTTTCCCATGAGGGGTTGATAAATTGGTTGTGAAGGCAATTCAAAAAGGAACTTCCAGCACTGGCTGATCAGTTCCAGAATGCTGGGAAATTAACCACTTAAAAGGACAACACTCACTGGGACACTCCATTCTGACTCCATGTTTCTGTAAAATCCTAATTACATCTCCTAACAAAAAATTTAAAAAACAACTGAGCTGTTATCTATTAAACACAAAGAGAAAAAGGCTCTTCTGTTCATTAATCTTTAAAAACTTGCAAAACCTCATGTTATTCAAATGCCTGTCAAATATAAATCTACTACTCATAATTTAATTAAGTCATTCCATGAAATACGCTCATCATGTATTTGGGTTATGAGCACTGGACTTTGAGACATTTTATTGATCTGTCCTACTTCGTCCTGAGAGCAATTCCTCATACTGAAGAAGACGGGGTTGGATTTGGCACACCTCGCCAGGAGAGGACCAGCATGAGAAGAAAGTGAGCCTCATGAGGTTATTTCACATATGTCCTGTTAGTTTTTTTAAATATATTATTTGATAATATGCCTAATTTTTTAAAAAGGGTGTCATACATGAGGGACTCCTCAGTCAACAGACCAAGCCCTGGATCTTGAGGCTTGCTCTTTTTTTTTTTTAATTTAATTTTATTTTTTTAAATATAAAAAAAATACAAAGCAAATGCAAACATTCCTATATTGAGGCTTGCTCTTATGAAGCTTATGTGGTAGCAGAGAAGCTTAGCCTCCCTACAGGTATGCCTAAGAGTTACTTCTGGAGGACCTCTTTTGTTGCTCAGATGTGGCCTCACTCTCTCTAAGCGCAACACTGCAAGTGAAATCATTGCCCTTCCCCCTATATGAGTCATAACACCCAGGGGTGAAAGTCTGTCTCCCAGGTGGCATGGAAGATGACTCCAAGGGATGAGTCTGGTTTGGTATCATGGGATCAACAACTCCATCCAGACTAAAAGGTGTTAAAGAAGCATAACAAATAAGGTGTCAGTGGCTGAGAGAGTTTAAATAGAGTCAAGACTATTCGGGAGGCTGCTCTTGTGCAAGCTTCAGTTGGACATTGCTACCTATCATAGTTTGCCAAACTCCAAACGAAATCATTCTTGCCATCCCTGAATAACACCTAGGGCTTTCTATGAGATTGTACAAAGGTTCTATGCGCTGGGATTGCTTCCCAGAAACCTACAACTTTTAGATGGGTTCCTAGGGCAGATAAGTCCTAAAACGCAGAGGGACCTACCTCTCTAGAATATCAACTAATTCCATCCCACTATCCCATATTATTGACAGATCCTTCCAACATGAAAAAGTTAGAATGGTATAGTCCAAAGAACCCTACAGAGTGGGAGAAAGATCAAAGGAGATCATGGAGTTATATAGGGAAGGCAGGGCTTAACAAATGGGTATGACTGCTGAATCATTATACTGATATTTCTTTTGGTCTCCTGTGTCTTGGAGCAGCAAACGGTGAAGATCTGAAATTGTGGACTATTAACCCATGACAGGTTCTGGAATCTGTTCTACCACTAATTGCTGTGGTGTGCTTTGAAAATTTGTTGTTTTTTTTTTGTATATATGTTATTTCTCACAAAAAAGAAAAAAAAGTTGATTGTGATGATGAACGCACAGCTATATGATTATCCTGTGAGCCACTGATTACACTTTGGATGATGACATGGTATGTGAATATTATTACCAATCAAATTGTATTAAAATAAAAAAAGAAACATTAAGTGAATAAAGGTTAAAAGCAGGGGAAAAAAAGTGGGGGCAGTTCCATCGTGCCGGGAGTCTTCTTATAAACAAAAGGGTTAATATGGCTATTTGGCATTAAGCACCTCTCTCAGATTGCTCAAAATCAGCTCCATTAGAGCAGTGATAAGCTATAGCATCATTTGTACAGTTATTAATGGCTTTTCTTATAGTTTTGCTTGGGGTTGCCTTTTTTTAAAAAAATACAGTAAACATTCACTTACATAAACACTGAGTATGATATATATAGTTTAACGGCTAGTTAAGTAATTATATACCATTAATTCCTTATGAAAATTTGCCCTTGCAGGAGTTTATCAGAAATAAATAATCTTCCAGGAAAGACTGTACAAAGGAAAATAATGAGTATTCTGTTTAAAGTAGATATCTGACACTGTAGAGCTACCTTTTTATTCATGACTTCTTTGAAAATGTATAAATTTCAAAAATACTAGCAGGCAGTGCTAGCTAAAAGTTTTAATTTAAAAAAATTTATAAGATTTTTATAAAGACTAAGAATGGTCATTGAGGAATAATTCAATAAAACTGTGAGTAGAGCGACTGGAAGAAAAGTACAAAGTTAAATGCACATCATTTAAGGAAGAGTCATGCTTACAATGAGGCAACAGAAAGCATGAGCTCGTTTTTTAAATCCAATATAATTTCTCTTTGGTGTTCAAATGAAACAAAAATTTACGGAGACTTCTAAAATAACACATAGAGGCCCCAGGATATTTACTGAATGTGTTTTTCATGGGATAGCTAAAAAAGCTTTTTTCCCCCAGGCAGACCTTTATCATCTGCTGTTCTTTAAAGTCTATTGAATATCTAAAAACTTGTATGGGTCAAAGAGAATCTCAGAATCACATCCATTAGTAACTTCTCATTGCTGAAAACTATTTTGTTGTATGTTACCTATACTGATTCGCTGACTTTTCGGGGAAACCTACCAAGTCCTATTAAGAAAAAAAAGAGAAAACTCACATTAGGAAAAAGATGTACGTCCACTATGCTTACAAGAAAGAAGTTCCCCAAAATGACTGCATAACCCTACAGCAGCAAGTGGGCTGCCATTAGATGAAAAGGCCTTTGCTTCAACTGTAAATGCATTAACAATTAGAAGCAAATCCTCTGTACATTTCTGAATTCCAAGTACAATACACATCAAACTTGCCTTATATTATTGTGTACTTCAAACTCTAAAGACCCTTCAAGAAAAAAACAAAAAGTGGTGTCTCTCAAATTGATTCAGAAGAAAACAAGAAAGTGTAAAGCAAACTGAGGGAGGTAAGGAAAAATATGAAAATTACCCCTTAGGCTATTGGTGAAATAAAAAATTTTCCTCTGCTGTCTTTCTACAAATACATACTAATTCCAGTGTAGAACGGAAATAAGGGAATAGGAGAACTCTAAGATGATTAAAAACAAAAACACAATCCTTGAATAATTTTTATAGTCTTTATTCCAAAAGGGAGAAGAGAAGCGCTCATCATCCAGAGTTGCTTGCCTTCTTGTTTTGTTTCGTGACCCCTCTATTGGTAGAACCCCTGGCTCCTCCGACCCTCTCAAATAAATTAAAAAAAAACAGAGAGAGAGAATTATTCTTTGTTCTAATGTGCTCTCTCTAGCAAAGAGCCAGAAAACCATAGAAAATGCCCCTCATATAAGGCAGACATGAATTTTTTGATGAAATCATTAAAGATCACGATGAACAGACAACAGGCATGCTAGCATGCATGGAGCAGTCCCCTGAGTTATGCTGCCTCAGAATGCAAGGACAAGAATCAGTTTCCAGGAATATATGCAGAAAGCTGCCAAGCTTGGTTTTTTTGTGTTGTGTTGTTTTGTTTTGATATTTACATAGATGTAAGTGATAAAATGACCTAAATTTAGGGGTGGGGTGGGGAGGAGCAATTATGCTGTATTTCATGTACAATGTTCACATACAAAACACTATCTCCTTCTACTCTTAACATAGGACTGACTAAACTGAAACAGGAGTGGGAAGGGGCTGGCAGAGGTTTCCCACCAAGCAGATGAGCATATGTGGAAAAGTCTCCTGGGTCCCAGATCAAGGTTCTTTACACTGGATAACCTCCTTTCCTTCTTTATAAAATATTTCTTTCAAACTTGTAAATGAGAGGCTTCCATATTTTAGTCACTTTAACCATGAAAGATAAGGCCTTATCTCAATCTACAATTCTGACCTGGCTCCTCTACAGGGACTGTGAAAGTCTGCACTAAGAGGAACTCAACTCCATTTCCTTGGGGTTGTGACACACCAGTTTGCTGATTTTTTTACAGATAATTTCTCACAGGTAAGCTGCTTGCCTTTTCTTTTCTTCTAGAAATTGAAAAGCCGTACCATACCTGAACCTCCTCAAAAATTGTTGCTTGCTCCAGATTACTTAATGTTGTCAGGTGTTTCTGGAGTTCTAGTTTGGTTTTGGAAGTATTCATTCCTATCAAGAGAAAAGAAGAGGAACATGAAAAAGCTTGATGAAAATATCAGGAGGCAGAATTAACGCCTTCCACGTGCTGTTCCTATACAGTCTTATCCACACGACTCCTTGGCATTACACTGCATCTCAAGCTGCTTCAGGCTTCCGCAGTCTAATGGAAAATCTAATCAATGATGATGATACTAACATTTTTTAACTGAGCTCTTACATGCAAGGCACTACATTGCGCATTAGGCCCACATCATTTCATTTAATTCTCAAAGCAACCTTTTGCAATGACCTCTATCATCCACATTTTACAGTGAGGGAAACTGAGGGCCCAGAGCTCACATAACTTCAAAAGTCCACCAACTTAGACACTGACTTCCAGTTTATGCGGTTCCAAACTACTTTTCTTCACCCCCACACTATATTACACCACCTCACGCAATGCTCCTCTGAAAATGATAAATTCTCTAACGTCTATGAGAACATGACAACTTCTTGTTACAGAAAAATGTAACTACCACTGTGAAAGGTGACCGACATTTTTCTCTTACACGTTATGCTTCCCTCACAGAACACTGATTAATTTGGCTAATGATTTTCCTTGTCCCTTTAACACAACAAAGGGTTTATAAAAAATCAAAGTCATTATGTAAGAATTTATTGCCTATTAGAATAATTTGCATCTTTAAGGCAACTATGATGCAGAGTGCTCTGTTTCTTCTTGTCCAGAGAGAGATGTTATACAAGATGAAAACACACAGAATGAAAGGATTTGCTGACCCACCCAACTGTCCATGAAACTACTGTGAGTTACTTTTATTCCACAGGCAGCCCGATTCTGATCTGCCTGCTGCTCCCTTCTCCTTGCCCCAGAAGCTGAGCTGTCGTCTTGGTGGAGCATGACGAAGTATCTGAGCTGGACAGCAGTGTCCAATATGCTAATACAAGTAAGACTGACCAGCAAGGTGGCCACAAGGGAGAAGGGGGACACCTGCCGAGATCAGAGGAGCAGGGGCTCTCACACGGGAGCCAGTGACTTGTTTGCAGAAGTTTGCTCAAGTCCAGAGAAGCAACAGGTCTTGTCACAGCTGGGGAAGCCAATGGAGAGCAGCTTGCCCCAGAGCCAATGGTCCACCCTGTCAGTGAGCCAGAGGTGGCCTCGGCACCCGCCTAATAGTAACGCCTAGGAGGAGGCTGCTGCCCAAGAGACCTCCTTAAAAACAATAATCAGCATTTCCTAAGCAACTGTTATGCCACTTTGCACAAAAATTGTGTGCGTGCGTGTATAATTTTTTTCATTTATTTCCCATTAATAGAACGAATACTCACACTGCAAGTATTTTACATTTTAACCTTACATATTTGCATATTTCTTAGTTATTCAAACATCTGCCAATGGGACAACTTCTGTGTAAATGCTGATGATTTCATATTATCTTTTTTTAATGCAATATTATTAAGATAAATTCACATACCATATAATTATCCAAAGTACACATTTGCACAGCAATTTATATGCAATATCTCATTTAATCCTCAAGACAATCCTCTGAAGGGACTACTGTTTTTAGTAACCCAATGTATAGATGAAGAAACTGAGGCACAACAAAGTCACGCATTTTGCCCATGGCCACGAGCTATGTAAGGGACAGAGTTAGAATCTGAGCCTGGGTCTGTCTGCCTTTTAGGGGCCAAACCCTGAGCCTCTCAACCACCATGCTTTACCAGGGAGTCAAGTCAGCTGACACACACAAGGGTGACATTCAAAATAAATGTTAACTCAGAGGTGGGTTAAAATGCAGAAAGTGCAGATGGGTTGTTGTCAGAATGCAACTCAGTTACTGTTCTGGAAAGCTGTCAGGTCATACACACAAGGCTTCTCTATCTTAAGTACTTAAATGTTGAATCAAAGAGTGTTTAAGTGTAAAAATAAAACACTCGGTAATCATCAAGTAAAAATTCCCCCCATTATGGTGGATGACTCTGTCACAGTCTAAGTACCATACTTTAGTAATATTACATTGTTCTATAAAATATTCACATGGCGGGGGGGGGGGGGGGCAGGGAACCCAAACCCTAGGAAGAGTTAGTCTAATTATACACTTTTAACAATCTTGGGTGAAATCATGAAATAAGACTGTCCTCCATACTGAGCAATGCCATCGTGGCTTTCAGGATGCTTCAGTTTGTTAGGTCCTTCTTGCCCCGTCTCAGAAGAGATACGTACCACCCACGTCTGCACATCTCCCCCTCACTGCTGGTTTATCCAGAGCCTTCCATGTGGCATCCAACTTCAGGCACTCAGCAGGCGGTTTCCGTAGCAAGGTCCCATGCAGAAGACACCCACCCAGAGGGCCCCACGTGATGCCAAAGGGCTTGTGGGGAAAAGGAGTCAAAGAGCAAAGCAGAAAAAGATAACCAGACCTAAGGGAATTCTCAAACTCAAAACCTTCCCACTCAGCACTGACAGCGAGGCCACTTCACACTGATGGGTGCCGAAACAGGCTCTTTCTAGAGGTGGCGCCGATGAACAGCTTTGCTTTGCCAGAGGAAAATGGACTCTGAGAGCAAAGGAAACCTCAGTTTAACATTTTTTTAAAAATATCAGTAGAAATATAATTTATCCTAATAATTCCCCAAATGTTACCCTATACTTTAAGGTAAGTAAAATGCCAAATGACAACTATTCCTTAGAACCAGCCATGGTATATAATTCAAACACACAATCAAGCAGCGCTGCACCTTTCACATGCGAACATCAGTGCACTTTAGAGTGCAGAAAGTGACTAGCATAATCACTGTGTGCTACGTATTTATTTTATAGATTCCAAGGCATAATTTGACTATATCACTGGTTACAAAAACAACCTGTAAATTTTTCTTCTTGTGGCCATGTCACTGGTCCTCTCCAGTTTAGGGAGTTCTTGGACAGACCACAATTTCCTGTTACAACTGCTCCTATGGGAATATACAAGTTTTAATAAAGCACTTTATTATACTTATTAGAAATACAGTATAGCCAAAAGCAAGGGTTGCCTCTAAAACAGTTCAATAAACTATTAGCCTCTCCTCCAAGAATGCCTCTAACCACATGCCACCTATACTTTTAGAAATACTTCCCATCACGGAGGCAAAACACACTCTCACCTGACTTCCCCTGGTGCTGCTATTTAATGGATGCTTCTAAATTAGTGTAGCTTATTGCCTTGGTTGGATTTCATACGGTAAAAAAGATGCATTCAATGATTAATTCCAAAGCTGCAGAGAAAATCCCTACCCTGACTAATTTTCTGAAAACTAAACCAAACGAGAGAACTATTTATCAAGCGGAACTCTGGAAGCATTCTAGTTCCTGCAGATCCTGATCTGTTTTATATCATCAAAGCCAAAGTCACTGTTGGCTTAATAAGCTCCCAAGGGACATTTCTGTCACTGGTGACCTTATCTTGACAATTGCCAGGGAGAGGGCCAGTGATCGCCTCGGCTGGGATCAATTTCTAGTAACTGGTTCCCAGCTACATTTTGTATAATGTCAGCAAATAACAACAACTAGGAAAATGAACTCAAAAGAATCAATCATTCTGATTCACTTTAAAGAGCAATGCAATGTCAGCAACTGAACCCTCTTAAATCTTAAACTGATGACTGTCAATTTATCATGCTTAAAAAGGAAAATCAGATTTAAATGGCAATATTGTTTTCTTTACATAATTATAGTTTATAGTAAGTATTCTAGATACATGGAAAATTATCAAATATTTGTTTTCTGTTCACAAAAACATGAGTTGTTTAAATGATGTGACTCCCACCAAAACCATTTAAAAAAAAAAAGTCTTAGAGATCCTCCCATATGTGGAACAAGATGCAACACCAAGAAAAAGAGGCACAAATCTTTTCATTCCCTGGATTCCCTCTGATGAGCATCACTGCCTACTTTCACCCTGATCTTTGTTTTGTCTTTTCTCATCACCGCATCCCTGAAGTCACAGAGATTTCTCTCCCCCTGCCTGAGGCAAATTCTTTCACTTTCATGGGTCTGGCCCCTTGGGCCGTGGGCTTGCCCAAACCTCTCCAGTTCTAAAAGAGTCAGCAGGAGTCCTCCCCAGCACAGCCTTCACTTGGAAACACAAAGGTTCAGTGGCAAATAATAGTTAGAGCTTTACCAAAGGGAGCTGAATCCTGGGTTCACCACAGGCTAGTTCAGCCCTAGAGGTCTCTAATTCTCAGTTCACTTCCCCATAAAATGTGTTTAAAAAAAAAGAGTCTCTTTTCCTTCCAGAAATGTTGTGAAGATTAAATGGACAGTACATGTTAAATAAAGTACTTAAAGTGCCTAGAAGCTTTTAAGGATTCAATAGATATTAGCTGCAAATAACAACATTTTATTATGGTTTATTCCTAAACCAAATTTCCAGACACCATCATCAACACTCTCAGTCACCACTTCTTTTATTCCTTTCCCTTTGCTCAACTGCAACTTTTCTTTTTCACCCTCCACGCCATTAAAACTGATCTGGCACATTAGGTTTCTCAATTAGAAGGTCATGGGAAATCCTTCATTCTTACTCTTCTATATCTCCCTGCAGAGGCCAATGTGGGTGACCATTCTCACAACCACGATAAAGGCTATGCCAACTGGTTCTATAACTTGTTTCCCTAACTCCTTCTCAACCCTCAGAGTATGAGGAAAGGGGTTTGGATTTTTATCTTTGTATCCCCAGCACCTAGCACAATGCCAGATGTACAGAAGACATCCACTGCATCCTATAGGATCCTGTAGCTAATAGGCTATGCAGCCTATGCTATGCAGAACCTTTCAACGAACGCCTTTCCTCTAGGGTTTCTCATGACCTTTAACTCCCAATGTTCCAAAGGTGGAAAGGTTCACGACTCACCCTCTATCCTTTCACAGAGCTTGTGCAGACACTGTACGGGACAGCCCTCGCACAGCTGGGCTGGCGCTTTAGAAGTCTGCTGCACGGCTGCTACTGTGAAGGCCTGTTTCAGGGTCATCATAATTTCATCAACCTAATCAAAGAGAAGAGAAACTATAGCCAGCAAAAAGATTTCAAATTAGTTAGGCTAAAAAAAAATTTTAAAACTAGCTGGGCTGACAGCAATCTTGCTTTTAGGTATATACGCCAGAGAACTAAAAGCAGACTCCAACAGTTGTCAGCACACCTGAGTATACAGTGGCATTATTCACAACAGCCAAAAACTGGAAGCTATACCAAGTGTCCATTAGCAGATGAATGCACAAACAAAAGGTGGAGTATACATGCAATGGAATATTACTCAGCTGTAAAAGGAAGCCCCGATGCATGGCACTGCATGGATGAACTCTGAAGACATCATGTTGAGTGACATAAGATAGACACAAAGGGACAGATACTGCATGATTCAACTTTTATGAAATAGCTAGAATATGTAAATGTATTAAGACAGAAAACAAAATACGAGTGGGAGTTAACACAAAATGGGTGTATGGTTTCTGTATGGGAAAGTTCTGATAACAGATGGTGGCAAAGGTAGTACATCTAGTGATTAATTTATGTGATTATCCCACTGAATGGTATCCTTCGGAGTGGCTGAAATGGGAAAGTTCATGTTATATATGTTTCCACAATGAAAAAGAGGCACTATAGAGAGAATCACAATCAAATGCAATACATGACCCTGAACTTGATCTAATAACGGAGGAGAAAAAGCCCAAAAGGACATTATTGGGACATATGGAAAAATGGGGATAAATATTGAAAGTTTCATATCAAGGTTAAATTCCGTGAATTTGGTAACTATATGTAAGGTTGATTACAGAAGTGAATATTCCTGTTCTTAGATGTGCCCACGGAGGTATCATGTGTTCAAGGAGAACAATTTATAGATTGTATAAATTGTGTAAGATTGTATAAGTTCTACTCTTAATGCTCAGAAAATCGATTGATGGACAGATGGAGAGGAGGGAGGGATGGGATGGATGGATGGATGGATGGTACAGACAGAACGACACAGCAAATGCAGCAGAATGTTAAAACTGGTGGATGGGTGTCAGGGGGGCGAGGACACAGGTAGCGTTGGAGTTCTCTGAATGGGCTTTATATTACTTTTGCAACTCTCCTACAAGTTTGAAATTATTTTTAAAGTGAGCTGGGCTGAGATTTAAGAACTCTGTGGAAAGAATTAAGATTTTAGGATTTTTCTGAATTATTAATCATAGGTTGACAGATGATAGCCATAATAACTGCCAGGAATGAAGTCTGAGAAATTCTACCTGGATGCTCAAATCTTACAAAGGAGACCAAGTAAAAAATTAAAAATACAAATTAAATTGAGTGAATAGTCAAATTCCTCTGATCAAAGGTACCAGATGACCTTTTAAAATGCTAGACCAGAGGCATGAAAGTAGGCAGGTTCTCCAGAAATAATGAAAACTGGCACCCAAAAATGTCTCAAATGTATACTAACTAGTTATTAAACAGTCATGAATCAATGATTGAAGCTGGACAGTAACATGTAAATGGGGCTATACAGTTTTGCTTAGGAAAAAAAAGGGTCCGTGAGTTAGAAATTCCTTGTAAACAAGAGACAAGGACTGATTAATCCTTTCTTACCAGAGCTTCATTTGCGCACTGAAACACGTAACAGACGAAATGAAAGCCTCCGCCTCCCGAAGACTCTCGGCAGATAAACCCAAAATGGTCCACATGTCTAATGCCCTGTTGAAGGCAAGGGAAAAGGAGAATGGAATGCTGAGTTGTGTCCACAAGAGACATTATGTCCAGAAATGGAACTTAAGATTTTTAAAGAGCAGTAAAAATGTACCCGTCCCAAATATTTCAAAGTAAAAAGCAACTGAGAGCATCTCTCAAATATAATAAAGAGTAACATCATTCTCAGAAATGCTACTTTGATAACACTGTAGTATTCTTTCATCAATTGATAACAAAATTATTATACCAAAGCTAAGTGTCAATAATGGGAGTGGGGCAGGGGGGATTTAAGAAACACAGGGATTTTTTTTTTCCTGGAGCAATGAGAATGTTCTTAATCGTCATTTCAGTACTAAAAGGAAGGGAAAAAAATCTGACACAGGAAAGTCAGAACTTTTATCAGGTATTGAAGAATTAAAACTTGGACATTCAAAGGCAGAACCAGAGATTAATGAAGAAACACAACCATACACACATGCACACACACAAAGGCACACAAATGCATTGTATGCATGTGCACACACTCACACATACACCCAAACTTAAAAGTTTAAAAAAAATTTAACATTTGTACTCTTAAAATAAATGGTAAATACTAAAGTAAACCTGTATAAAGAACAAGTCAAAGATGATACACATGCAGAGTAGGAGAGGTTTTAAATACGAGATATTACATCCAAGTCTCCTCCATAGTTTTCTAGGAGCTTTTTGCAGTAAATATTACTATGTAAACCTGGTTACCTGGTTTGAAATCATTACCTAACAGAGGCACCCTGACAGAGGTAAAACATTTTATCTCAGTGCCGTCTAAAAACACCAGCAAGCAGATATATGAGCCCTGAGAGCCTGAAGTTCAGGTAATCATATAAACTTGCAAACCGCACTGCACCCTTTAGGAAATAAAGCTATTATGTGGAAAAAGCAAACATTTAACATTAATATTTAAATTAGAAATAGCAGTAAATCAAGAAAAAGTTCACTCCACAAACTTGCTCTCTGGCCAAATATTTTCAAATAAATGAGCAACCACTGGCTGGCATCTCAGTCAATGTTTCCACCAGGAAATTAAGGATATGCTAGAGGTTACTATCTGGAGGAATATGAATTAGAAAATTGGTACTCTTTGTAAATGCCTCCCTATTTGATCTGTGAAGAAGGAACATTCTTATCTTCACATTTTGCAGAAGAAAATTTTCCTTTTGAATACTTAAGTAGATCATGTCAAAAATTAGCAAAACAGATTTTCATTATACCTTATTAATTACAGAAATGGGAAGTCAGAATTCGAAAAAAAAAAAAAATCCAAACATAACTTTTAGTGACCTCATATCTGGTAGGAAGGCCCTGAGTAAAAGTTGGGTGGCTCATCATAACTGATACATTCCTCCAAAGTCTCTTTACAAAATAACAACTTGAAGATTATCAAGAAAAATTTTCAAGCAGACACTCTATTCTCAATAAAATGTTTTCTAAGATAAGTACTGTGTGTTATATTTTAAGGGAGAAAAAAATAATGATTGGTACCAAAAAGAGCTATGAATTTCTATAAAGCAGAAATAAATTTCTATGTAAAAGAGAGGGGTAAAAAAATAAAAAAGAGAGAGAGATATGTGTGCATACATGTAAATATATAACACACATATACACTATACATGGAAATCATGACTGTGAAACATTACTGCCAATAATTGCAAAAAAGAAAAAAGAGATGTAAATTTGATTTCTCCAGTACATCACTGGTGCTGACAGCAAAATTAATTTCAAATTATATTTATAATTTACCTTAATAGAGCAAGGCAAAGGAAAAAGTAATTCAAGGCCATAAATCAAATACTTAGAAAACGTACATGTTATAACCTTTAGTACTCTGTTGTATTACAGATATTTTTAAACAATCATTTAAAAATTCAATTGCAATTGAACCAATAACCCATTTCAATTTACCTGAGAGCAAAAGGATATCTCCTTAAAATTTTTCTCAAATGCTACTTTTTTGGTGTCAGGACTGATGAGGTAAACTTCAGACTGGCCAATCTTAAAAAAAAACAAAAAACAAAAAGAGAAACTAGCTTTTCAGGAAAATTGAATTCAAATTTAATATACAACATTCTCATTTTAAAATTGATAAAATGAAGAATAAAAGGGCAGGCTCCCTGCCAAATTCTGACTATATCATTGAAGTATATCACTTCCAAGGTTATTACGTATCCTAAAGATTTCACAGGCTATAACACAGGATAACTATTAGCACACGCACTTCTATATGTTTGCAGTCTTCTTTGAGGCTGAAGGACAAAACAGCACAAAAGGAGCAAAAAAGTTTTAGATCCAACATGCCCTTAATAAGGAAAATGAGGTTTCAATCATAAGTGAATCCTTCAGAAAACTGAAGCTTCCCTTTCAAGACTTTTTCAATGCTTATTTTTTTACTGAAAAGTCTTTTAAAATTATTGTTAAAATAATGAACCAGTTGTTGAGTACATACTTGGTGTTAGGTATTTATAGACATTATTCACCTGATCTTTTAAAGCGCATTAGCATAGATTAACATAGTCTCCTGGACTTCCATTATCATGACAGATACCCATAAGTAGAGTATTGCGTTGTAATGCCAGATCAATTAATAAACTGTGCGAGCTACTCAGCCACCTCCCCTGCCTCCACGCCTCCAGACAGGTAGGCTTCTCGTGTTTGTTTTTCCACTGCTTTAGTTTCTCCTCAGGATCAAGAAGTCAGGGGTCACATCCTAACGCTGTCACTGTAACTCACAGTTCCTTTCCCTCCTCTAGACTCTTTTTACTTTGACGTGGAGCAGTGATGAGCTAGCCAGGTCTGTCAGAAACTGTGGCATGAGTCAGGGGTAACTAGACTCTGAATGTGGGGCCCGAGAAATGTGCATTCTACCTGGGGTGTGGACTTTGCACCGATAATTGTTTTTCCTCACTTAATGTTTCTGAACTGTATGCCAAACAGTTGACACTGACAGGGAGATGACCTATTACCCTTATCCTTCCATGGAGACCAAGTATGATTTATAAAAACAAATTCATTTTTATTATGCAACCTCATTCTGAGTTAGACTAGGCCATGTGTCTCTCTAGAGTAAGAACCAACTAGCTCAATACACAGAAAAGATGCAAATGCGAGTAAACAATGACTGAATCTCTACTTTGGGTAAATAAGGGTCTTCATCTATACAATGAAGATAATCCTTACCTATTTTTAAAAAGAACCTTAGAAAATCTTACAGCTGAGATTCTCTAAAGTGTAATTATTTGGTTGTGGCTGGGTATAAACAGCAAATCAGAATTTAAAGTTGGGCGGGACTGAGATCCTTCTTCTTTCCTATCAGATTCAATCAGTCAGTGAGTCCCATCAACTTGATCTCTTGAGCATGTGTCAAATCTGTCCACGTCTCTCCAGGCCTCTGCTTTTTATTTCAAGTGACCACCCTCTCTCACAGGGACTATTGCAATGGCCTCGTACTTCTCCCCAACCTACCTCTGCCTTCCTCAAAGTACATATTTATCCAGAAGCCAAGGACATTTAATATCAATCCGTGTTTTAAACCCTTCAATAACTGAACATTGCTTTTAGGATAAAACCAAAATCCTAAACATGACACAAAAGTTCATGGCTAATGAAGCCCTTGCCTCCCTCACTAGGCCATCCTCTACCCACCTTCCCTCCTGCCCTTGCTGCAGGCACCTGGCCTTCTTTCTCATTCAACAAGTACCTACTGAGCACCTGCAAATATGCTAGGCTGGGTTCTAAGCATTAGTGATGAGGACAGTGAACAGACATATAAAAACCCAGGCCCTCTTGGAGCTTACCTTCTTGGGAGTATATAGGACATAAGATATTTTACTCATTTGATTTGTAATTATGTCAGATGGAGAGACATGCTATGGACAAAAATAAAGCAAAGAAATAGAGTAGGATGGGAGGTTGCTATTAGCCTCACTGATAAGGTTATTTCTCTTTGTCAAGCACATAATGCAGCAGAGATCTGAAGGAAGTGAAGAACCAAGATTCATGAAAATCTGGAAGGAAGCATACCAGCCAAAGGAAATAGCAAGTGCAAAGATACTGGGATATGTCCCAATGGTACCATGCTCCATTTCTCTCATAGGGGCTTCTCACCTGCTGCTTTCTGCACCTAGGTTACACAAGGACCCAACCCTCTGTTGAGTGAAAATCACTTCCTTAACAAAGCCTCCCCTATTCCCTAGATGGTCTCACGGCATCCTCTGCTTCTCCTTTGAAGCACTGATCACAACTGTAATTAGATAAATTACTTGTGCAACCAGTTGTCTGACGTCTGTCTCCCTTACTGAGATCTAAATCCCATGTGGGCAGAGACCACGTCTGACTTGTTATTTCTAGCCTACCGCATAGGACCTTTACACAGCAGTCACTAAGTGCGTGCTAGACCAATGTACCAAGCAGCTTTCCCAATGACACCTGAAGAATTTTTTTTTAACATAGCTCACAGATCAAAACACAGGCCCAACTGCCAATGTACGCTAGGCCAGCAATGGAGAGGGGAAGAAATAAATCAGCCCTCTTGGCCCTCTGACACGCCGTCTTGACTTGAAGCCACACAGCATTAACCTCAGGGGCCTACTCCCTCACTCCACGACCATCTCGTTGTGCTGAGTTGGGCACAAAAACGAGACATTACATTGAAGGTCATTTTGCTCTCTATAGAATGTCAGTTGGCTTTAAGCCAAAAAAGCAGCAGAGAAGGGGCCAGGCACAGCTAGTTCCTTACACAGTCAGAAGCCAGTTGAATTCTGGGTCAGCTCTGAGTTCCATGAGCTCAGACCCAGGGGCTCCCAGAGGAGCCTCAGATCAGCCCAGAACTCAGGATCCCCAACTCCCAGGGGGCTCCTCTGTCCACTCCTTTTCTGACATTTGGCTCACCGTGAGTTAACCCAATTTTTTTCAAGAAAAAAGTGGGTAAGCAGTTGTCTAAACAAGTATTTATGTTGCGGTATAAACTTGAAATACCATGTTAACTGCAAGCCCAAGTATCCTGATTCACAATGGGTAAAGGTTTTTAAAATTAATGAAAACAGTAAAGAGAACATTTTCCAATTAAAAGATTTTGCTGAAAAATATTACTTGAACTAAACATACATTTTAAAAAGTACTTTCTTTTTTTTGGCCTTCTTCATGTGCTTTAACCATGCTTTCCACATGGAAACAGTGTCTTTACAATCAGGGAAGGAAAAACAAGATGTAAATTACACAATGATATAACATGCATTCTTTTTGGTTCCCCCTGATGATTTTAAAGGCTTATGACTGAAATAAGGATTTTATCCTGAGAAAAGAATTATTCAACATAAAAACATACGGATTAGCACAAAACTGTGAAATGCAATTTGGTAAGCATCTTCACTCAATAAAGCATATTTTCATCTGAACGTGTATCTGAAACTGGCTCAATATTATTTTACCGTGAAGAGCATAGTTCGATTTTCCTCGATATCAGTCGGCTGCACAATATTGTGTCCGCTAATAAGGTGGTTCTCAATGTCATTTTCATCAAAGGAGCTGAATAAACTACTAGTTCTAAGGATCCCATCGTGAAATTCCTTCTTAAAGGCCAGCGAGCGAAGTCCAGGCTGGGAGAAGGATTTCCGCATGGGCCTCCGGGCCTGCTCCTCACTGCCCACTGTCTGGAACACAGATCGGAATTTATCCGTTAAGGAAAATCCTCCCACAGTATTTGCGGTTTCCGAACTCTGGGAGAGCAAGTCAAATTCTGATTTCCTGCTGCAACTGATGTGATTGAACTTCTCGATGCATTCATCTATCAGTGCTGGCGGGGCCTTCCTGTGAGCTACCGTCACTCGGCCACAGAAGAGCACCTCGAACTTCTTGGCGAACGTGTCGTCAAACTCAGACGGGCAATGGAGCTCCTCCTGGCGGGCAATCTTCCCCGCTTGTCGAATGGAGGTGATGATCTCAGGCACCTACCAGGAAAGCATAGCATTAGTTGGAGCAGGCAGTGGGTGATGTCCCCACAAGGCACAACCATGGAGTGAGTACATAAAGATCAAGTGCCATGCTCTCTCATGTACTCGACTATATTCCAACACGTAGTGGAGGAAGGAGTCTAGGGAGCCCTGGGACTGTGGCTGTCCTCCCCAGGGCAGAGAAGAGAAAGGAAACACACTGTTAAGCATCTGTTTCATGCCAGGAGTTTACATACCCACCATACCCTGCAAGGTCAAGTAACTAGCTCAAAGACACACAGCTCAGTGGTGGCAGGCATGGGCTTCAAACCCAAGTTGGTCCCTCTCCAAAGCCAAAGGTCCTCTCTGGGGAAGACATCACCTCCCAAAGCCATTCATCTCCAATGTGGCTCACCGAAACATTATGCAATCATTTAGATGCCATCAAAGTGTACCTTAGAAAATCTACAATAAATGATGAGATGAGGATGACAAGCAAATACTACAAAGGAAATTTTCTTATAAAATAAATATTCGTGTTACAACATCATTATTTCCTTCAATGACATTTGACAGTTTATTACTGAGCCCTCTATTTCATGATAGTTGAATAGTATGATTATAAAACTAGTGGATTTTAATTAAGGACTAAGGAAGCCATTATGAGTTTAATTATCGTAGTAATGTGCTTTGGCTTCTCAAATGGAGGCTACAAAGACCTTGGATTCTAATGTAAAAGCATCTGCTATGGTGCCATCCCTGCTCCTACATCCTTTCATCATTAGCTTCAGACAAAAGCCTTCAAAGAAGAAGCTGTCATAAAGATTAATCCACAACTGCAATTAATAAATATCTGTGCAATAGTATAGATGATGTACAGCCACATACTAAATTTAATATTCATGGCCAGGGAAAACAAGACAGGCATGAATTGAATCTTCAAAAGGAATGCCCTACCTAATTTTTATTACAACCTAAAACCAAAGCTAATTTTTCTCTTTCTTCTTGGTAAAAAAAATTCAACTTGAGGTCCAATATGCAAAGGCTTTTAAACAATGTTATGGAAGAGGCTTTTTAACATTAGATTGAAAAAAAATTGAATTTGACTCTTCAATTCAAGTCAAAGATCAATCTATACCATAAAGGGAGGTGATTCTACTAGAATTTTAAAGTATGCTTTTATTCTGTAATCCCTTAAGCTCCAACTATTCAGAATTTTTTTCTCTCTGATTTCATATCAAGTACAACTTAAAAACAATCTCTGTAGAGATCATGACATATCCTTATTGTATTTTATTGTACAAAGAGTCAAAGTATCTTTAGGGATACTTAACATTTTAAAAATTGATTAATGAAGCAAAGTAAGACCTAAATAATACTAAATAAGCCAAAATTTCAGCCTAACAAGTGTCTATCTACAATGAGAATTTGCTAGTGATGCAGCTCACACCAACACTGCAAAATAATTATGCACTATGTGGTAGCCTAAACATTGTTAATCAATGCAAAAAGAAGACAGGTCAGAGAGAAGAAAGAATAAGAATTCTAGGTTCCATTCCTTTACCAATGATTCATCAAAGACCTTGAGAAAACAGACTTTATTTCGCTCTGGGGGAACAAAAATGCCTATAAGAGTTTTTAGTTGAAAGCTATTTCTGGGAGGTAAAGAATAATGATTTTTTTTTCAAAGAAAATTAACCAATTTATATAAGTAAAGAGCCATGCCACTTTTCTGAGCAAATGTGTGAGATCGTTTTCTCAGGAGTTACGTGAATCTTTCCAATTATTAACTTACTGCCTGAACAAGAAAAATTCAAAGGTTATTCAGTCCTTCGAGCCTTGTTAAGATGGCTGACATTTTTATATGCTATGTCTTCCACTGAACATGAAGTCAGTAAAAGTGTATTTCATTACGTATCAAAGAGGGCAGAAAAAGTGTGAAGTCACATGAATTTATAGTGGCTCAATAGTAAATGACACAAGCAAATATAAGACACAAAATGGGGCACATGATTGTCCCCTCACTTCACAGAGTCCGAAGAAGCTCGAGTACCTCATACCCAGGGCAGGGTTGAGGCTGTTGTTTTTCCAACCACCAATCTCTTCTATATTTTAATCAGAACAGAAAAGAGGCATGCTTTAGTAAAAGACCAACGTCTCCTCTACTTGCTCTGGTGAGGCTTATTATTCTACTGTAATTTAGATCAAGGGTTATCATGTTTAGAGTAAGGTGTGTCTCACCATTCAGAAGCACTAAGAAGTTGTGTAAAATGGATATAAAGGAAAGAACTGGATGTTTTTGTTTTTTTTAAAGGCACCAGGATCCTAACCAGGAGAAAAGAACCATTTCAGGATATCTGAAGGCAAATGGCATGTTGCCAAATATAGCTTCATCAATAAGTGGCAAATAGTTAAAAATTATTTAATACTGCTGTCAGTTTTTCAAGTGTGTGAGATGAAATTAAAAGTGGGCTCCATCTGTATGTGAGTTTGTAAAACTTTATTGATAAGTTTAGTTCCCTTTACTAGAACTGGCCTCGAGTAGCATTTTCTGAGGAAAAAATGAAGGTGTAATATCCACTTGTAATGAAATCCTGAATTCTGCTTGGCTTTCTTTCCCCATTCTTTACAACTCTGTCAGGATCCATAAGGAAAAACTGGGTCATCTTCTTCAGTTTATTTCTAAGCGTTTTTCTAGGTATCTACTAGATGCCAGGAACTTGGGGTTCAGAAATGTGAGATGAAAGCAAGTTCCCCCTGGCCAGGGAAGGAGGAACACAAGGAAGGGCCAGTTAGAATCATTTGCAGTAATCAAGATGGGGTATGCTGGAGTCGGAACTAAGAGCCAAGCACAGAAAATCGAAAGAAAGGCTGAATAAATGATTCGGGAAGACAGAATCCAGAGGACTTGGCGATTCCCTGGATGGGGGAATTGAGGGCACTGGAAGATCACACGATGACACCGAGAATACTGGCTTAAGGCTTCTGTGTAGATGGCTGTGCCATTAGCCCAAACAGAGAAATGAGAAGTAGGAACAAAATGGGGAAGATGGCTCAATGAATTCTGCTTTCATAGGTGTTGAGTAATAAAGACTAGAATGAAACTGACAGCAAAGGCATTTATTGGGGAGTTGGATATATGGGCCTGGGATTCAAGAAGGGAGATGTAGGTTGGGGCATCAACAGCTTACATGCAGGAGGTGAAGGGAGCCTTGGGAACTGATTACCCAGGGAAAGTGGGAAAAGGGAAAGTGAAGGAAGAGGGTAAAGGCAGGACCCCAGGATGTACACATTTCCGATACAAAGAAACTGACTACTATCAGGCAGGGAAGTAGGAAAGAATCAAGGAAGAGCTGAGATCACATAAGCCAGGGAAGGGAGACCCTATTTTCAAGAAAGTAAGAGAAGGCAGCTGATATTAAGTTGAGGGCTAATATACTTTCCATGGATTTTTAGCTTCTATAGATATGTAAAAACTTAATCAGAAGTAAATAAAAGGGGGTGAACGCCAACCTTAACCCCCCAAAATAACTTAACATAAAAATTTAGTAAGATGAAATTTAGACAATAAGAACATATACTTCAAGTTATGATATTTACTGCAAATACATAGATGCTTTAGGGCAAATTCAGTGAGGCCAGTGGATTTTATTCCCATTGATATGATCTGGGTACTTTTAATAAAAATCTTTTTTTAGTTTAGTCATGGCAATACCTACGTCACTTCTCTTTGCTGATAAACAGATAAAGTAAATCAAAACTAACTACAGCAAAAACAAGAATCTGAAAGATATTTTATGGCGATAAGGTCAACAAGAGTTTGGGTTTGGTTTTATTTCCTTTTACACTGGGAAGCATAACAAAAACATTAGATAATTTAAAATAATCACTAATAATCAAGACACAGACTGTTTGGACATATAAAAATTTACTAAACTTTTCTTCTGTTTACCTTTTTGAGTTCATACTAAAACTCAATTTAGAAAGTAAACCTGTATTTTGTTTAGACCTGAAACAAGTTTCTCTGGAATTCACATACTAAGAAATACAGAGTGTAGTATGAAGTTTGTGGCGCAGGTTTAAATGAATTTGCATTATACAGGTAGCAGGAAAATGATACTCCAAGAGAATTAGACATATTCGATTTACTAATAAAGTCCTTATTTATACATTTGGGTCCACTTTCTTTCTAAGGATTTATGGATTTTAAAGGATTATGAACTCAGTGCAAGCGTAATTTTATTCACAAGAACTAAGGAAAGAGCCCCTGAAACATTATATTTAGGATGAAAAGTCATTTTACTTAACACTTTTTTCTGCCAGCTAGGAACAAATATATAAGTGGATTGAAGAAGGCTGCCATGTGAATTTAAATTCTAGCATTTTTTCCTGGTATATAACATTAAACACTCTACAGCTGGAAAATTAAAAGATATATTGTGCTTTGTTCCTTGGGTGAATTGTTTTCTCAATGCAAGCAGTTAAAACAAATATTTAAAACAGAAAACAATCTTTTCACTATTACTTTCAGAAAGGAGTAGACTATTTCGTTTTTGTTGGTAATGAGTGATTATGTGTATACGTCTTGAACGAGGTTATTAAAAAAAAAACTAAAACCAAATATATCCTCACTACCTTACATGCCTTGAATTTCATACAAAATACTTAAGAAAACATTTTAAGGGGGAATTATTGGAAAATGGTAGGGTAGGGAGCTCCAGACTCAGACCTTCCATCAGAACAACTATTAAGTAGGCAGGAAACAACATGAAACAACTATTTTGAAACTCCAGAGGCCGGAAGGGCACTCACTCTACAGCATTCAGGGAAGAACAGGAGGAAAAGGCTGATAAATTACAGTCAGATGATCCATAAGTAAATACAAGACTTGAACAATACTCTAAACCAACTAGACCTTAAGAACATATATAGAATACTTCACTCAACAAAAAACAAAAATACACATTCTTCTTCTCAAAGGCATACGGACGAAATTCCAAAATAGACCATACATTAGATCACAAAACCAGTCTAAATAAATCTAAAAACATTGAAATTATACACTCTTCTCTGACCACAACAGAATGAAGCTAGAAATTAACAAAGGGAGAAAAATGTAAACTCTTAAATGTGGAAACTAAACGACATACACTTAAAAAAACAATAGATTAAAGAGGAAATCACAAGGGAAATTAGGAAATATCTTGAGGCAAATAAAAAACGAAAATAAAACATACAAAAATTTATGGGACACATCAAAGGTAGTTGTAAGAGGGAAATTAATAACTCTAAATGCTTAAATTAAAAGAGAAGAAAAACTTCAAATCAGAGACCTAACCTCAAAACTGGAAGAACTAGAAAAAGAAGAGCAACTAAACACAAAGCATGCAAAAGAAAGGGAATAAATATTTGCATGGAGATAAATGAAATAGAAAACAAGGCAACAACAAAAAAAACCAATAGAGAGAATCAAGAAAACCAAACTCAACAATTTGAAAAGATCAATAAAAATGACAAACCACAAGCCAGAACTGACAAAGAAAAAAAGAGAGAGGTACACTACACAATGAAAACCAGAAATGAAAAGGGGAATATTACCACTGATCCTGCTGAAATAAAAAGGGCTATAACAAGATATAAACAACTGTCTGCCAATAAATTAGAAAACCTACATGAAGTGGACAAATTCTCAGAAACACATAAACCATCTACGGTGGGTCTTGATTAGTTTACTGGACTCCTTTAAAAGAGGAAGCATTTTGGAGACTTGAGAACAACTGGAGAACAACAGAGCAGAGTCATGAGAATGATATGCAATCAGAAACCTTTGGAGATGGAGAAGGAATACGACCCCAGGAGAGCTTCATGAAACAAGAAGCCTGGAGAGAAAGCTAGGAGACCATCACCATGTTTGCTATGTGACTTTCCAGTTGAGGGAGAAATCCTGAACTTCATTGGCCTTCTTGAACCAAGGTATTATATCCTGGATGCCTTAGATTGGACATTTCTATAGACTTGCTTTAATCTGGATATTTCCACAGCCTTAAAACTGTAAATTAGCAATTTATTAAATTGCCCTTTTTTAAAAGCCATTCTGTTCTGGTATATTATAGACCAGCAGCTAACAAACTAGAACAGAACATAAAGAGGAAATTGTAGGCCAATATGTCTTATAAATATAGATGCAAAAATTCTCAAAAAAATACTAGCAAACTGAATCCAACAATATATTGAAAGAATTATGCACCACAATCGACTGGGATTTATCTCTTTTATATGAGGTTTGGTTCAACACAAGCAAATCAATTAATGCAGTACACCATATTAACAGATTGAAGGGGGGCGGGGAATACATGATTATCTCAATGCAAAAAAGGGCATTTGACGAAATCCAGCACCCCTTAATAAAAAAAAAAACACTTAGATTCGTTTCCTGGACCCTGCATTTGCCCCCATCCCCACCCTCTTCAAAAATAACCACATAGAACTCTAGGAATAGAAGGAAACCTCCTCAACATAAAGGGTATATATGAAAAGCCTATAGCTAAGATCCTACTTAATGGTGAAGGACTGATAGCTTTCCCCCTAAGATCAGGAACAAGAAAGGTGCCCACTGTCACCACTGTTATCCAACATTGTACTGGAAATCCTAACTAGAGCAATTAAGCAAGAAAAAGAAATAAAAGGCACCCAAATTGGAAAGGAAGAAGTAAAACAGCTTCTATTTTCAGATGATATCATTCCATACACAGAAAATTCTGAAAAATTCACAACACAGTTCCTAGATAATAAATAAATTCAGCAATGGGTGGGATACAAGACCAACACCCAAAACTCAGCAGTTTTTATACACAATGAACAATCAGAAAAAAGGTATTCAGAAAAATATCCTATTCACAAAAGCAACTAAAAGAATCAAATATCTAGGAATAAATCTAACCAAAGATGTAAATGAGTCGTACACAGAAAATGACAAAACACTGCTAAAAGAAATCAAGGGGGCGGGCCGCGGTGGCTCAGCGGGCAAAGTGCTTGCCTGCTATGCCGGAGGACCTCGGTTCGATTCCCGGCCCCAGCCCATGTAACGAAAACGGAGAAACAAAATACAATAAAACAAGAAAATGTTTAAAAGATGTTTCCCTTTCTTCCTCTCTTCCTTCCTTCTATCCTTCCTTCCTTCTCTCTGTCTTTCCTTTAAAAAAAAAAAAAAAAAAAAAAAAAAAAAAGAAATCAAGGAAGATGTAAATGAATGGAAAGACATTCTTTGTTCATGGACTGGAAGACTAGAGATCATTAGCTATCAATCATACCCAAAGCAATTAATAGTTTCAACACAATTCCAATCAAAATTCCCACAATCTTCTCAACAGATATGGAAAAAACAATCATCAAATCTATATGAAAGGGGTGGGCCACGGTGGTTCAGCAGGCAGAGTTCTTGCCTGCCATGCTGGAGACCCGGGTTCAATTCCCAGTTCTTGTCCATGCTAAAAAAAAAAAAATTAGATGAAAGGGTAAGGGGCTTAGTGCTGGCTTGAATCTGTTATGTACTCCAGAAAAGCCATGCTCTTTTCATCCTAATCCAGTCTTGTGGGTGCACACCTACTGTTTGGATGGGACCTTTTTATTAGCTTGTTCCATGGAGATGCAATCCACCCATTGTGGGTGGGACCTTTTAATTAGATAGAGATGTGACCCTACCCATTCAAGGTGGGTTTTAATTCTTTTACTGGAGCCCTGTATATAGAGAATAAAAGACAGAAAACACAGAGCTCAGAGCCAACACAGACAGAGAGGTCTTAAGAGAGCACAGAGGTGAAACCAAGGCACAGACATTTGGAAATGCTGAGCTAAGAGATGAAAATCCAGAGTCTGCTCCAAGGAAGCTAAGGCAGAACCCAGATATACATAGAGAGAAAGCCACTGGAAACAGGAGCTGAAAGAGCCATTTGAAACCAGAAGCTGGGAGAGAAGGACAGCAGACATAGCTATATATCTCCCCGTGTGACAGAGAAAGCTCAGACGTGATCAGCCTTTCTTGAGTGATGGTATCCTCCTATTAATGCCTTAATTTGGACATTTCCATGGCTTTAGGATTATAACTTGCAACTTACTAAATCCCCTTTATAAAAGCCAATCCATTTGTGGTATATTGCATTCCAACAGCTTTAGCAAACTGAACAGGCCTTGAAAAGCTAAAACCATTTTAGAAAAGAAAAATGAAATTGGAGGACTCACGTTTCTCGATCTTAAAACTTATTACAAAGTCACAGTAATCAAAGAAGGATACTGGCACAAAGATAAATATATAGACCAATGAAACAGAATTGAGAGCTCAGACATCAACCCTCATATTTACAGACAAATGATTTTTGACAAGGGAACAAAGGCCACACAATTGGGAAAGAACAGCACTATCAACAAATGGTGCAGGGAAAACAGGATCTCCATCTGTAAAAAAAAAAAAAAAAGGGAAGTGGACCCATACCTCACACCTTACACAAAACTCAACCCAAAATGGATCAAAGACTAGATTTAAGAGCCAGAACTATCATATGCTTAGAAGAAAATATAGGGAAGCATCTTCAGGACCTTGTGTTGGGCAGTGGTTGTTTAGACTTTGCACACAAAGCACAAGCAACAAAAGAAGAAACAGATAAATGGGACTTCATCAAAATTAAAAACTTTTGTGCCTTAAAGGACTGCATCATGAAAGTAAAATGATGATGCATACAATGGGAGAAACTATTTGGAAACCACATATCCAGCAAAAGTTTAATATCCAGACTATATAAAGAAATCCTCCAACTTAACAACAAAAAGACACACAATCCAATCAAAAAATGGGTAAAAGATTTGAATAGACATCTCTCTAAAGAAAATATGCATACTGTCACAAAGTCGGAAATATACATATGGCTACAAAGTACATGAAAAGAAACAGAACATTAACTATCAGGAAAATGCAAATTAAAACCACAATGAGATACCATTTGACACCCATCAGAATGGCTGCTATTAAAAAAGTGGAAAGCAATAAATGGAGAGGATGTAGAGAAATAAGAGCACTCATTCACTGGTGGTGGCAATGTAAAATGGCTTGCTGCTGTGGAAGACAGTTTGGCAGTTCCTCAGAAAATTAACAACAGAATTCTGACTCAGCAATCTCTCTTCTAAGTATATATGTAAAATAACTGAAAGCAGGGACAGATATCTTCACACCAATGTTCACAGTGACATTTTTCAGAACTGCCAAAAGATGGAAGCAATCTAAGTGTCCCTTATGGTAGCTTGGAGGCTGTATGCACCCGTACCCCAGAAAAGGCCATGTTCTCTTAATCCATTCCTGTGGGTGCAGACCTCTTTAGGTGGGACCTTCTGATTAGGTCATTTCAAGTAAGATGTGATGCACCTCATTTAAGACAGGTTTTAATCCTTTTACTGGAGTCCTTTATAAGAGGATAAAACACATACAAAGGCTGAGAGATGAAATTGAGAGGCTCACAGAGAGAGCTTCTTTCTCTGTAAGAGAGGTTTAGAGAAAAACTAAATCCAGAGAAGTTTAGAGAAAAAACCACAGATGGCAAAGCCAGAAGTTGAAGCAACAAAACCTGGAGAGAAGGATGAACAGATGTTGCCATGTGCCGTGCTATTTGACAGAGGAGCCCAAGTTTGCCCAAAACCAATCTTCAGAGAAGGTATTATTCTGTTGATACCTTATCTGGGACATTTTCACAGCCTTAGGACTATAAATTTGTAAGCTGATAAATCCCCATTGTTAAAGCCAGTCCATTTTCTGGCATGCTGCATTTCATCAGCATTAGCAAACCAAAACATCCATCAACCAATGGGTGGAGAAATCAAATGTGGTCCAGATAGACAATGGAATATTATTCAGTCATAAAAAGGAATGAAATCCTGATACATGTGACAATGTGGATGAACCTTGAAGACATCACGTTGAATGAAATAAGTCAGGCAAAAAAGTATATATATCGCATGATCTCACTGATTCAAAATAATTAGAATAAGCAAACTTATACAGGCAGAATCTAGAATAAATATAAAGGTTACCAAGGGATGGGTAGGGAATGGGCTGGGGCTTGAAATGTACAGGGTTCCTATTTGGAATAATGGCAGTGTTTTGGTGATGGAGGTGGTGACAGCAGCACAGTACGGTGAACATGGTTAATAGTGCTGAAATATATGTCTGAATGTGATTAGAGGCAGAAATGTTAGATTCTACATATATGTTAGATTAAACAGAATAAAAATTTTTAAAAATCTATTGAAGTACACTACACAAACAGTGAGTCCTAAGCTAAACCAAGGTCTATGGTTAACAGCACAATTATAAAAATGAGCTATCATTCTGTGGTACATGAGATCCTGTATTTTAATAATGATTATTTGTAAACCCACAACTTCTCTGATAAAAGGGAAAAAAAATGGAAGAGAAAAAAAGAAAACATCTTACTAGAAATTGTTACTGAAATTACTTAAAGAGAAAAAAACAACCATTGACCATATCTAGATAACACACAGGTAAGCATTCTTGTTATGCAACACTTGGCCTGTTAGGACTGAAATTGACTATAAAGATTTGAATATACCTCATCCAATGAAAAAGCCATTATTCTCCATGACCTTATGAGGCTCACAGCCAAAATAATAAGAGACTCATATAAATATGCAATCTCCAATGTAATATGACAGCTGTTATAACACAAGCGTGAGCAAAGCAGCTGACAGGTTTCTGAAAACTAGTCCCGAGAGGAGACTGTTCAGTCTCTCTGCCTGTCCCGGCTTCACATGGTGAACTAATGTCTCAACTCCCACTTTGCACTTACAATCAGCCAAAAGGTCAGACTAATATCTGATGTGTTATATCTTCACCAAAGAGAAAGCAAACATGTTCATTAGCTGGCTGAGGAGGCGTCTGGGCATATAAGGAATGCTAATGCCTGTCAGCCTCTAAGACAGGGAAGCTCTACTTTATTCGGCCCCTCTGCCTTATCTCGTACATCTTTTATTCTTAATCTTTCATCACAAGCAAATAGTAGTATTCAGCTTCCCTAGTTCTGAAATGACACACAAGGATAATTGGATAAACTTTTAGCCTTTAATCCCCACAGAGACAGTTTCATGCAAACAAAAAATCCAATGTCACACTCCAGAACAACTGTTTAAAGGATTTACTACAACTTCAGACTGAATCAACAAGTTGCTACAAACGCTGAAAACAAAGATACTAAAATCCAACATAAGAAGTAATTTAATGGCTGCAGGAGCTAAGGAAAGGTGGTGAGAGAAGGTGGAAAAGGAAAAGATAGTGAGATAAGATATCACTATAAGAATATAAAATTACTTTGTCAGATGATTCAGTTGATCAGCGCAAATATGGATGGAAATCATAGAATCACGTAAGAAAATCAAGTTGGAAGGGAACATAGATCCTCAAAGTCCAAACCCCTTCATTTAACGCATTGATTCCCAAGATGAATATGGCTGCACATTAGGAATGCCAGTATTTTTAAATACATCTAGCCCTGCACTAGTCTAAATGAAACAGTCTATTTGAAGGTGGGACTGGCACCTGCAGTTTTCAGAAGCAGAGCAAGAAGTTCTAATAGGTGCAGGGTCTAGAACCCCGGATTTATAACACAACACACAACAACATGCTTAACAAGAACATCTATCTACTCCTCACCCTTTGCTCCACTCTATCATACCCCAAACCACTTGCACATAAGCCCCTGGGCTAACTGAACAGCACATCAGCAGCCAAGCTGCATGGACCCAGACCAGGCTCATAGTTACAGATGAACTGATAAAGACAAAAAAAAAAAATGCCAAATCATTACACGGGTAACTGACAAGCTATTTATACCATATATGGGCAAATCAGAACAGCAAATTCACTACATTTCAAAGGTCTCAGCTAATTAAATGCATAAGAGTGAATGCCACCATAATTTTGATCGAAGTTTACTTCAAAATAATCTCTCAAGGACAAAGAAACACCTGATCAGAATCATAATGCACTAGCAGAAAATCACAGCAATCAGGGCAAATAAAACTAACAAATAAATAAATTCAGAGTAACCAATAAACGAAGCAACTGATTCCCTTCTCCAGGGCACATGCCAGAATACTTTTTTCTTTAATCATGGCCTTTTGGAATTTGTAGTGACTGGGAAAGAGACCACCAATGAAGGAATATTTCGTCATATAATGTCTTTTCTGAAAAACGAGACAGAAAAATCAGCTAAAGCATTGGGCATCTGATAATAGATGTGTAGCATCTATTATCCAGGACCAAACATATCAAACTTGTTAAAACTGATTTTCAAGCCAACAAGTGCCCATGGGTTATCTCCTCAGATCCAAATTATCAACCCCATATGAAACAGTTAAAGAAGACCTGGAACCTTTATTAGTTGACAGCCATATAAGTCTTTTTTATTTGTTGTTGCATTTGCCTCAAAACAAAAAGTACTTGAGAAATTTCAGAGCAGTTAAAACCCTAGGGCAGGACTCATAAATCCCATCCCAGGTACATAACTAGGAGGGATGCATACTGACTCATCAGACACACTCAGGGACGCTCATAGCATTTCTCACAGTTGAAAACTAGAAACAACCCAATGTCCATCAACAGAAGTGAAAAACATCACTATATATTCATACAACTGAAAGCACCAGAATGAGAATGAAGAAGCTACTGCCATACACAACATGGGTAAATGCTCATACACATTACGTTGGGTAGAAGACACTGGGCATAAAAGAATCATAATGGTCTAATTCCACTCTTACAAAAGTTCAAAAGCAGGTAAAATTAAACTATGATGATGGAAAGCAGAAGGAGAAGCGACTGGGAGGGGGCCCAAGGGGACTTCAGGACTGTTCTGTTTTGTGGTTTGGGTGCTGGCTATACAAGATAATTAAAACTGTGGAAAGTCATTGAGCATACGATTTCTGTATTTTTCTGTTTTTATGTGTTATTTTTCAATAAAAATTTGTATTTTCACAGGTATAATTTTGACTGATTAGGAGGGGAAAAAATTCACCTCAAATTCCCCAGCTTATAAATGGAAAAGCAAGGACAGGAGCACACATCTGCCTGATGCCAAGACCCATCTTCTTTCCACCACACCAAGATTTCAATTCAGAAAGACTTCCCAGTCCCTGTTGCGGTCCAAGATTTTTTGCTTTGTCCTGCCTAGATTCCATTCCCCTCTCCTCTAATCTTAAATAGCATCTTCCCCAAGTCATACTCTAGTGGCTAGATGGGTCGAAAGATCTCAGACCCAGTTCACAAATGGACTGGCAAGCCTGGACTGTACCAACCAGCATATTCCAGTACCCATCCCTCCACGAGCCCTGTACTCAGTTCAGAGGGGGGCACATTCCTCAATCTAGATCAACGAATTCTAGGCCTAGGAGTTTGTGTGTGTGTGTGTGTGTGTGTGTGAGAGAGAGAGAGAGAGAGAGAGAGAGAGAGTGTGTGTGTATACATAGGGTGCTTTATTCTCCACAGAGCAATACATGCTAAGGTGGGTGGGGTCAGGCCAATGTCCTCACATGTACAAAACTGAATAAAGTGGGTCTCTGAGAAAAAGTCTTATTGGTCTTGATATGGAAAGGGAGATGGGGAAGATGGAGATGGACATTAAAACCAGGGATGTGTTCAGCCCTGCACTGGTTCTGGCCTGGAATGCAGGGAGGTAAGGCAGCTCTCACTGTGGTCACTTCCAGGCAGGGGACGCCTGCTGGGCTTGGAGAGCCTTCTGTACCACATCTTCCCACTGGGCATCCGAGCTCTCCAGAGCCCAGGCAGAAATCCCCAGGGCAGGTAGGCTTACTCCAGCCATTGTCCTTTTCACCAGCTCTACATGTTCTGGGTCCATGGGAATAGAGCTGTGATTGCTTAATGCTGCAGCTCCCTCCTTCTCTTCATCCTCACTCTCTAATGGCAGGTCAGGCAAATGCAGACCCAGCGACTGGATCCGCTCCCGGATGTCCACAACTACAGCTTCTCCATCACCTACTGGTGCTAATTCCATCTCCTCTTGTTCAGGATCTTCAGTCAGGGGCTGGTTGGAGCAGCCAGTCAGGCCTGACCGGGCTTCCTCCTGTTCTTCCTCAGGCTTCTCGCTGCTCCAATCCCCAGTGCCTTCTGTAGGGCCCTGGTGTGGCCCCACAGAATTGGGGAACTGAGGAAGATTTGCTCTGGGCCCATGGTATCTCCATCTACAACTACTGCCGCCATCCGGGCAGCACCTGCAAGAACAGGAAGGCAGATGGGCAAGGAGTGCATGGAACCAGGCCCACCTTCAGTCTCTTGTCCTGTTCCTTATGGTCTCTTCCCGCATCCACAAAACATTTAAATGCCCCCAAGCTTCCTGCTCCCAACCCTCTAGCTCAGCTCCCCCCACTGTCAGCTTCTCCTTATCCCTCCACTTCTCAAGTAGGTTATCTCAAACTGGGATCCACCTGTCGAGCTCCATCAATTCCTAAATAGCTCAACTGGTGGTCTTGCTACCTCCAAAGACTCCCTTAGAGAACCCAGGTCTCCACCCCCAGACTTGGGAACCCCAGGTCACAAAAAGGCTCTCAGAGACAAGGGCTTTTCCGCCCCCTTCTCCCCTCTTCTAGGGGCTTTCCTCTGTACCCTCTGATGGACACTCTGGAGCCCCCAGCCTCAAATGGCCCTGGCTGCAGCATTCCCCACCCAACCCTATGGACTCTTGGTGTTAGTGTCACCACACGCCTCACCCACACAGACTTACGGCCAAACCCCTAGGCGTAGGAGTTTTTAAGAATTGGTAGAAAGAAAGAAGGTGACTGCTGCTTCTGGGGAAAGGAGGTTTTACTGGTATCTTGTGAGTATAGGCCAGAGATGTTGCCAAACATTCTAAAATACACAAGACGGTCCCCACAACAAAGAATTACATGTTTGAAGATGTCAGTAGTGCTGAAGCTGAGAAACTGCTTTGACCTACAATTCCAAGGGTAGATGCTCAATGCTGGGTACCATAACATGTAAAGAGCCTACCAGAGGGTGGAGCCACCTTAGAGGAGGAAGAGCAGAGACAGGATGGGAAAAAGTGGGAGAGGAAGATTGAGAATGAACCCCCCCCCCCCCGCCTTTTTTTTTTTTTTTTTTTGCATGGGCAGGCACCAGGAATCAAACCCGGGTTGCCGGCATGGCAGACGAGAACTCTGCCTGCTGAGCCACCATGGCCTGCCCAGAGAACGAACCCTTCTGATATTTTTAAGGACCTGGATCCAGGTGAGCCTGAAGCCAGTAAAACTGGGTTCTTGGGTCAGTAAATCTTCTTTGATAGTCATGATTATGCCATGTTACACTGGACTGTCCATCTGTGTCTTGCAACTCAGAACCCTACTCCTGCTCTGTATGTTACGCCAAATTCTATGGGGAATGCAAATATGAATCATGCACGGGTCTTTTCCTCAAAGGAACCTACCATCTAGACACAGGGAAAAAGAGGGACTCAGATGGCTAATCAAAGTGGAATGCCAAGTGCTGCAGGAGTAGAAATTCTAAGGAGGTTAAGACAATAAACACAGTATCTCCTTAGTGTAGAGGGTATTTCAAATAAAGTATTAAGACCAAATAGGATGATTTAACAGAGGTTACCAAACTTCGTCCTTATAATAAAACCACTACCAAAGACTGTCAGGGAGTTCAGGCTAACTCAAATTTTTTCTACAAAACAAAAAAAAGGGGGAATTTCATAAGATTTCAGATATCAATTTTTCTCAGTAATACAGCCAAAGTGGAGTTGATGTCTGAATGGCTTGTTTATGCATTATTCCTGTGCCCTCTCTGCTTTCTGACATGTAAAATGAGAAAAGATCATAATCAGCCAGGACGCACAGGGGCTAGGAAACAGGACCAGAAAACTCATGTAGTTTGCAAAGTGTCTACGAGCTGCCTCACACACGGGTCTACACATGACACTCAGAGGTGGTGCTGCTTCCCTCGGAAGGTGGTTTCCTCCCCTTTTCCTCTCGGCCCACTGCCTACACAGGCACCCGCAGTGGGGCTCCTATGCCAGACTTTGGGGATTAGGTTACTGGAGCGTCACGTGCCATTGCCCTCTCTCCGGGATTCACTTCCATTCTTCACTTACCTATAAGCAGAATCCAGATCAATGAAAAACACAGCAAAGGGATTTTGAGGTTTTGGCCAGATCTCCAGGGGCAGGATTTAATTTCTTAGGTAAAAGACAAGGCTTTCCTCTTTCAAAGGAACTGAATGGGGATGGGGAGGAGCTACCTGTGCCAGGTGCAGGGTTCAGAGCCACAAGCCACAAGAAACAGAGATCTATGTCCCCAAGGAGGTTGTGCTTCTGTCTCAGCACCAAGGCAACTGCAAAGCAAGGCTAGGGGATGATCACATGCCCACACAGAAACACCAGTGAAGAACACTGGTTAACACACCTACTACCTAAGCCACAAACACTCTTAATCAAATCGTAACCATAATGCTCAGTAAAATATAGACTGCTCAGGGTTCACTGATAACTTGCCCACTTTACATTTCCCATTTGTATTTCAAACACATTGAATGAAATCAGTTTATCAGAATGGAAGCATCTACTAGAAAATACAAAGCCTGGCTCCTGAATCCTTCCCCTCTCTGGACTCCTTGTTTAAGAGGAAAATAAAGCAAATATTTTTATCTATGGAAGACCTCCTTCTTATGTACTCTTCTCCCCAATTCCCCCACTCCCCCCAGCCCCCACCAGTCCCTGGGGCTTTCAATCTGAATCAGCACCAGCTAAGCCCGCTGGGCTGGCATCCCTGGGCTGAACCGAATGGCTAAACATTCTATTTTATGACCAAGTTAAAGGCACTGTACTCTAGTTACTACCGAGCAGAGTAGACAAAAAAGAGGAACTTCTTTCCCCAATCCTCTTACTCCCTTCCAGGGGGGGGGCCTGAAGTCTGGGGCTGGGGCTGAGGGCAGCGCCAAGGAAAGAGTGGGGGCTGCAGCAGCCTCTGCGGCATCTTGCCTGGGCGTAAAAGGACCAACCCCAAGAATGAAGGAAAAATAGACACTAATTTTATTGCTGCTTTTCACTAATCCATTCATGTTTTTAAACACAGCAGCAGGATATATTCTTTAATCATCTTTATTTTTCCCAGTAATGAGTTTAACATACACACATATAAAAGAAATACACAGAAACATATGAAACTAAAGTCTCCCATAATCGCAAACCCAGAAATATCTAAGTGAATAAATAGTGTGTTTTTACTCCCACGTGGTTTTTTTAGGTATACTAAATGGCAATTTTCTTAAGAAAAAAAGAGGATTATATTGTTCCATAACTAATAATCATGGGCTTATTTCATCAACATGCCAACCTGTACAGAAACACCGCATTATTTTCGAATAGGCACAGCATCAATTTTGCTCACTGAAAACCCTATACACAATGGAAATACAAAAATTATAATGATTTTTAAAAAAAATCTTTCCAGGATTCAATTTCCAATTAACCTTACATTGGCTGTCATGAGCTCTGTTCGATAATAAACCAGTTCTGTAAATTGTCTGAGACTCTCAAGGCTGATGAACATCCTGATTTCCATAAACCGCCCGGATCCCTGGGTGAATTTTAAAGTACATAAGGGGTTGGTTTGTTTGTTTGCAGGGAGAGGAGGAATGGGAAAAATGATGACACTGAACGCAATATTGTTTACTACACCACAATACTGGCAGGCTGGGGAAGGGGAGAAGATGCTGGAGAGCAAACTCAAACAGAATAACCTTCACAAAGACAGATGAAATCTCTCTGCTACCCAGAACTACTAAGAGAAAGAGAGCCTTAAATTGTGGTGCCATCTGAAGCTGAATACAGGGAAATTCTGTCACTGGCATGCTAAAATCATTCCAAATTCTGCTGCTTGGTGTGCAACCCTGGGCACGTTATGCAAGCTCTTAGAAGATCGATTGCCTCTTCTATCAAAATTGGATATTGCCAGCTACTGTGTAGGGTTGTTTGAGGACAAAAGTAAAGACTGGGTGGGGAAGTCGTTAGTACAGAGCCTAGCTCATAATCACTCCCAAATAATGCTAACTATAATCTTGATGTCTGCAAGATAAGAAAAGGTCATCTTTCTACTCAAGTTACAGTACCTAGTTGCTATTATTTTGACCGCCTTTCTGTACAGAACTGATAATACATTTAATTCTGTAATGTCAGCCAGCAACAGATACTACCCATCATGGTCACAAATTTCCAAGCATCCTGTAGGCAACAGAACTCTGCCACCCCACTCAACCCAACCCTAACTTTCCAACAACTCCAAATATAAAAGAGGGGTGCCCTGATCTAAATGTTGCTGAGAAAGCAGAGCATTTCCATCTTCCTTCCAGCAGCCCGAAGATACGACAAGGATCCACAGGAATAGACCATGAAAATTACCTCCTTACAAAATATGTAAGGACTATGGGTGGCAAATAGTTTTTGTGGCACATTCAGGACAGTCCAACACCCTTTGGAGCATAAAACACTTAAATGTTCAAATGTCAGAGCAGAGAAGTACTGGTGCTCACTGATGGAGCTCAAAGTGCCCACAAGAGTGCCCAGCACAAAGAAGGTACCCAATACGCTCAATGCGTGAATGAATGCAACTCAAAATAAAAATCAATGATTTCAGAATCGAAGTTATTAATGAAGAATTAATGATGAGATAGAAGCATCCGAAATACACCTTAGAAAAGAAAACCATGATGATCCTGTGGTTTTGCCAACACAGTGCTGTGCATAGTGTGCATGCAACAAATATTTGCAGGAGGAACAAATGCTACAAAAATAGTCAACCAGAAGAAATGCTGGGAATAAGTCCTTCTGGATTATAAGATTTTTCCAGACAGCTGAAGGCTGACCCCTTTAAGTGCCTAAGCTATTTTTATTTTAACCATTTTTGGACGGGACTCAATTCATGTGTTTTTTCAAAGCCCACTGAGGATGTAGTTTAACCCTTTTTCTTTGGTGGTGAGCATATACTGCGATGGCCACAGAGGGACTGGCGTGCCCATCTGTGTGCTGCTGCAGGCTGAGTAACGAGCAAGGTTGAGGGGGATTAGTAGTTGCCTCCAGTGTGGGACGGTATCTTGGCTTTTAATTACCTACCCCACATTCCTGCCAATCCTCTAGAAGCAAATGTTGGTGTACTCTCTCTCAAATATACCCTAGGGTCTAAAGCCAAGGTTCTTCAACTTTGTGTGCCACAGACCCCTTTCGACAGGCAGGTGAAGCCTATGGAACCTTCTCACAAAAAGGAATTTAAATACAGAAAATAAAACACAAGGGAATGTAAAAGAAATTAATTATACTGAATGAGAATGATCAAAATAATTATGCTATAGTATTATGTGCTTTCTTTATTACCATAGTTAACATGATCTAGTGGCAAACCAAATAATGTCTATAATTTCAAAGTGATGCTAACCATACACAGTACTTTTGCAAAATGTGTGACAACTATAATGCAATATGAAAATAACGATGTGATAGTTGCAGGAACTGCTAATATGACAGCAAACTGTCAACTGTTTGCTGACAACATTTGCAATTGAAGGAAATGCTAAATTTCTGTTAGAGGTTAGGGAAAATAAAGATATAAACCCCCTTTTCCGAGTTACAGAGCCCCTGAATTCCATCCTCAGGTCTCAGGCTTAGGACCCTAAAAGAAGCCCTGGGATAGAGGGGGTGAAGGAACAAAGTGGAGAACAACTCCAAGTCAAAGATAACAGTTACCACCAGTCATCTATCTTGGGACCTTGGAGTGTATATAGTGTAATATGAGCAATGCAATAAAACCCATCCCACCATTCCAAAGCAAACATAAACAGAACTAAAAATGGGAAAGCTGTGCCAGAAGCTACCACCACCGAAGCCTATAAAGAGAAATTAAAATGACATTATGCAATCAATAAGGAAAGCAAATTCTAACTGAGTAAAACTTAAGTGTCCATTATTTAGAGTTATGGAATTAATTTCTACAGAATATATTTTTCAACAATAAAAAAAAACCATCGTAACTCTTTTCAACTGCTACAAATACTCAATTGAACCTCTAATGTGATTTACTGCCTAGCTACTCTTTGAACATGACAACGTGGTCTAATGCAGAAACAGATGGAAAATTGTTTTCAACTGTTTCTGGGAATTTATATGTATCTCTAGTGTATCTGTTTATATTCATTCTCTCACCATTGGGAGAACAGGAAAACTATGACAAAGTAAGTAAAAACCTTACTTCGTCATAGTAAGACAAAATAAACCTCTTTTCAAGAAATGTTATTTGGCTTGTGGTTTACATTTGAAAAGCACTGCAGGCGAGCAGGCAGCCTTTACTCCTGCACGCCCTTCCAATCTATTCTCCACCAGTCTCCACCGATTCTTCCAGACCCAGTTCAGCCCCCCAGCAGGCTGCCCGCCCCGGGGTTTCCATGACACTCGGCCCTCTACTGTAACACATGCCACAGCGCTGGGGCTTCCTCCCACACGAGACGAGACGTTGGGCTGGGGGCGGGAGCTCGTCCCTGAGTGCCTCCCGCGCCTGGCGGAGTGGTTACTGGACAAACGCACTTCAGTGTGTGAGGCAAATAAACACAATTTTCTGTTTACCGACCCTAAGGTAAAAAAAAAAAAAAAAGTAGGTAATATAAAACTAAGTTCACACCCCTTTTCAAGATGAAGAAGTTAGAATGGTCACTTGTCCAAATATCCCTGAAGACTGAAAGAACGATCAAATGAGAGGGAGGAGTGTAACAGAGAAGTTAGGATTCAACAAATGATTATGACCACCGAATTGTTAGATAGATATTTCTTTTTTAGTTTCTAATGTATTAGAGCAGCCGGAAATTGTGGAACTGTAATCCATACTATACTTTGAAATTTGCTCTTTAACTACTTGTTAAACCGAACCTTGAAATTTATCACTTTTCTGTTTATGCTATATTTTGCAATAAAAAAATGCATTAAAAAAAACCCTAAGTTCTCCTCCATTTAAATACACTTATTTGAAGGTACTCCAAGGGATATAGGTAAGCCATTTGGGTTAGAACAATAGAAACAAACAAAAAAACACCTTATTTGTACTTTACCTAATACTACATAGAGAAATGGTGACCACCCATATTTCCTATAACTATGTGCATATTGTTGGGGTGGGGAAAATTTTCCTGACATTTTCATGTGAATTCAGTCAATTACTTTAAGTTAATATATTGTATGTCAGGCACTAATCCTCTTTCAGAAGACTTCTGTGTGCAGACACAGCCTTTTACTGCAATTCCTAGGAATCACCTCATTTAATCCTCGCACCAACCCTTACAGGAGAACACTGCAATTACCACTTCACATGAATGGAGACTGCTCTCTAGCAGGAACCGTGCTGGCAGTGGGAACAGAGGGGTGAATATGGCGTAGTCTCGAAAGGAGAAAGAAGGGTAACATTTGTTGAGAAAACAAGGGCATGTGAGCAATGGGACAATACACCTGGGCCCACGGGGCACACAGGGAAAGGCCCTACCTTTGGGGATAGGTGGGTCAGAGAGAGAGGGGTCAAAGAAAACTGCCTGGAGGAGAGGACCCCTGGGCGGAGCACTCGGGAACAGAGGTTGGTTGGGAGGTGGGTGTTGAGGGGGACAGTCAAGGCCCAGGGGGCAGCAAGAGGCGGGGCGCAGCAAGCCAAGGAGACCAGCCCCCTGCAGAACCAAGTGTCAGCAGCTGAGGCCGAGCGTCAGGCCGGGCCAGCCAATGCTGTGACCTGGCCAGATCTGCATTTCCCACAGATCACCATGGCCATGGGGAAGGTCAACAGGTCTGAGCGTATAAAGAAGCAGAGGAAGGATGCCGGGCAAGGGGATGCCAAAGTGGAAGTAGCCTGTTTCCCGGCCTTCGTCCCCAACAACGAGGTGGTCAGTCCCTGGAGGGGAGGCCCTGAGGTCCTGGGCCTGCCACGGTTCCTCAAAGGCCGAGTGAACAAGTGAATGATGAGTGGGTCAGACAGTGGAACCACATACAGAGACAAAAAAGGAAAACCAGAAACCTGAATGCAAATTACACTTCAGTATTTATTCACATCAGTTTTATGTCTTTATCAAGGGCGTTTTATTCTTGAAGGAAAAGCAGAAATTATGCAGATGTCATTCCTAACACTGGAACCGGGGTGAGCTGCAGAGACTAATTCCCCCCTTGCCTCATCTTCCCCTAGTTCACTCCGGTGTGCGGGCTATTATTAAGACCAGATAAAAACAAGTAAATAATGTGTGAACAGCAGTTACTTCTGCTACTTATCTTCAGCAAAAGAGATACAATTTAAAACTGTGCTGACCTACAAAAAAGACCTAGAAGGGGCATTAAAAGTAGTCTCCAGATAGACTGGTGGCTTATTATTTTTGCTTACCAATAGCTGTTCTTCCACAATTTATACATACCTTTTTTTAGGATAAAAAAATGAGTATTTTCAAGTTAGAAAGCAGTATGTTTTCTTTAAACATCTTTAAATCAGTCTCTTAGAGGTTGGAGTCCACTTTATTAAGCATAGTTTTCCTGGAGCAAAATTATTTGCAACAAAAAAATGTCATTTTATATATATGAGGATAAATTATTTCAATGTGAAAGTGGAAAGCCATACATTTCTAAGTGCTCCCAAATGCTTCACTGCATAACATACAGAAGCCTATAAACCATGAAATATAATAGGAAAACTAAACTCCACTATGAATAGAAACCAAAAACCCAAGGCGACAGTCTAAACCAATATTCAAAAGATTGTCTCTGCAAATGCACAGATAATTACTTAAGACAAAAATTTGTAGCTTAATCAAACTTGGGACAATAGTGAGAACTGGTCTGTTTTATAAAGCTTACAGTTCAAACAAATAATCTTGTTCCTTCCTAGGAGTTAGAAATGTATAGAATTCAAATGATTACATCTGTGGGCATGATGTCGAATCACCTCAACAACACCAGTGTTAATTTTTTAAGACAAAGTAATTTACAGCAACCCTCGCATATATGGTGCTTTTGTGTAAATTATAAATAAGGCCAACCTGCAGCTTTGAAAACTCACAGGTAACCAACGTTGGTGAACCAAGCGTGGGCTGGTTCTCAGCCTCCCTTGCTCCGTTGGTTGAGTACCTTTGGGCAGTATCCAACTTGCACAAACACACAAAGCAGCCCCACCACAGCCCTGTAACCAACATCTGTGAGATCCAGGGTAAGGCATTCTTCAGATGAATGCCAGAAATTGAAACTATCAATGCTTGAACTGCCAGACTCAATCTTAGGAATAGATTCTGGTATAAATTTTACAATTTTTAAATAACACCACACTAGCTTTTACAGTATTAACTGAATTACTGAATAAAATCCATCACACATGTTTGAGAATAATGAACTTCATTCAGATCAATGGTGGAAACTGGTCTTTTATCCCATATTATTTCTGTCCTTCCCTGAGTAGCCATTCCTGTTTTTTAAGCTTGATCACCAGGCAAATTGGAATTCTGGTCATAAAGGATATTCATTAGAATCAATCTAATGCATTTTATACTTTATGCGTTTTCTTTATGTAATGCCAAGTGTAACAACAGCAATACTATTGGTTGCTCCACGGCTCTTTTGGAAGTTATTAATGTTAACTAACTTCAGCAAAATGTTTATAAAACTCAGTTTGCATCCTAACACATAAGAACTGAAAAGCAGAACCTTCTTCCTGCTTTCAGAGACAAAGAAAATCAAAGATATACATAAGACAAAAATGAAACAGTATCCAATTACACATAAAATGAAGTTATCTAAGTCTCAATAACCAGTACCTGACTCTTTACTGACCATTTCTTTCTACCCTTACTTGCCTAGGCTCTCGGTATATGAGAAAGAAAATCCCATCTCAGCCTAGCACCAACCACCCCTCTGTACAGCCAGTTTCTCGTGCATCACTTTGAACAGCCTGAATTGCAGTACTCTTAAAATCCCTTCCAGATTCAAAACTTAACCATTCTATGCATTGGCTAGTAGAATGGGAATACAAAAACATAACAGCCAACATCAGGAGCATGGTGACATATGTAAAGTACCACAGGTAAACTGCAAAAATTTGAGAAAAAAAAAACCTAAACTTCATCTGTGCAAGTGTCCACGGGATAGGCCTAGCTTGCCAAAAGTTCATGTGAAAAAGATTTAAGGATTTCAGTTGACTGTGCCCAGGATAAGCCAGTGGAATGGCCTAGATGCAAAAAAGGATGAAAAGGAACAGAGAGCCTAATGCCCCAGGAGAAATGTCACCCCTCCATGGAGAAAGGGCTCCCAGTCTCCCAGTCCTTCATGCTGATCAACCCCAGAAGTAGCTTCGTTTCTGGTTTTAGGAATACTTTAAAAGCTACAGCCAAAAAAGGTCACATGGTGCTGCAACCCCAGTAATGGAGACTGGGAGGCTAGGAGGTACTTGCAGGCTTCTGACTTAGAAAGGAGGACCTGGAAACATGTCAGCTGCCTTCGAAAATGTGTCTCGCAAATAGGAAGGAAAAGAAGGTGAAACAGAAAGTGAATAACATTTCTGCTTAGACTATAAAAATCTTTCTTTCAAATAGAGCTAGGTAGAGTGGTGTAGACTTTTTGAGACAGACCAGTCACAACTGTTTCTTATGGAGAAATTTCAATTACAGGATAGTGTGAATGTCTGCAGATGGCTCAGAAGTCAGACTTCAATTCAAAGAGTCCAGGACCTTCTTTAAAGACAGGCACTGTGCTGGTTTGGAAGGATGTATGTCCCCTAGAAAAGCCATGTTTTAATCTAAATCCCATTTCATAAAGGCAGAATAATCCCTATTCAATACTGTATGTTTGAAACTGTAATCAGATCATCTCCCTGGAGATGATGTGATTTAATCAAGAGTGGTTGTTAAACTGGATTAGGTTACAACATGTCTCCACCCATTTGCGGTGGGTCTTGATTAGTTTCTGAAGTCCTATAAAAGAGGAAACATTTTGGAGATTGGAGATTCAGAGAGAGCAGAGAATGCTGTAGCACCATGAAGCAGAGTCCACCAGTCAGCAACCTTCAGAGATGAAGAAGGAAAACGCCTCCTGGGGAGCTTCATGAAACAGGGAGCCATGAGAGAATGCAAGCAGATGATGCCATATTTGCCATGTGCCCTTGCCAGATGAGAGAGGAACCCTGACTGTGTTCGCCATGTGCCTTCTCACTTGAGAGAGAGAGACCCCGAACTTCATCAGCCTTTTTGAACCAAGGTATCTCTCCCTGGATGCCTTCTATAGACTTCTATAGATTTGCTTTAATTGGGACATTTTCTCAGCCTTAGAACTGTAAACTAGCAACTTATTAAATTCCTCTTTTTAAAAGCCATTCTGTTTCTGGTATATTGCATTCCAGCCACTAGCAAACTAGAACAGGCACCTAGAATCTGCTTCCCACCTTAATGGCTCACAGACTCTTATCTGGGAGTATGAAAGCACAGTTAGTTCCTACTCTTCCCACACAGGCTTCCCTGTACCTGGGGAGTACAGAGTACTGACGTCATCTTCACAAGATCAGATATTTTACAATCAGAAACATTCCTAGAAAACCAGCACTGAAACCCAGCCTGCCAAGAGATAAAGGACTCTGGCTATACCAGCCAAGAGCTGCTGCTGGGAATACGTTCAAAGCTTTGCTGTTTTTTCCCCACCAAAGGAATGGCTAATGTGGGCTGTGAAGCTTCAAGCTCTGCAGCTACTCACTGAAACTGAACTTTTATCACCCCGTCAAGATCAACAAACAAGAATTCTACCCACCATGTGGCTCTCTGAATCGTAAGCACACTTTCAAAAGTGTGACTTTATCTTGATTTACAAGGACAAGAAGAAAATAAATAAATAAAGGCAAGCCCTTAGGGGAAGAATGGGGCAATAATCTGACAAATGCAGTGATCTCATTGAGAGTGTATCTGATAAAACACATTTCCATTTCATCGACACCCTGGGAAGACTCTTTACAGTGCTCTCCTTTTCTCTCTTCTGTCTCACTCCCCGCCCCCAGGATCTAATCTACTCCCACAAGGCCTACGAAGATAATTTCTTAATCTACATCTCTAGCTCTGAAATCTTTCTTAAATGATTCAAACTTCCAATCATCTCGTTAGAGAATCGATCTGAAGAACCTAGACTTCAAATACCTTAACCTCAAAGCATCTGAAACCAAGCTCAACCTCTTTATCATAAAATAAGTCCTTATTTCCTTGTTTCCCCAAATGCCCTCCCAGTGACCAGGTTCATCTTTCAATCAGCCATCAAAGTGGAACCCCAAAGCCTCAATCACATTGCACTTTAACTCGGCAAAACTGCAAGAATCCCCCATCTGCATCCTGGCCTCACCCCTCCCCATCCACCCCTCTCCAGTGAGAGCCCATCTCCCTGAGGCGCAGCTCTAATGGCATCAGCCACCTGCTCCCAAACCTTCTAGAGCTCCCCACCAATCTCTAATGAAACACCAACACCCCAGGCTGACCCTCAGGATCCTCCAGGATGGAGCTCCAACCAACTCTTCCTGCCTTATTTCACTTGGCTCCCCTGCAAGCTTCCTATTCAGTGACCAAAGGGATTTCACTCATTTTCACTCAACTGTCTCGGGCCTCTGCTCATTAGGATTTCCACCTCCATGCATTTGCTCATGCAACTTCTTCCATTTGGAATGTTTTCATCATCTGCAATCTACAGGCCTCTAACCCTGGGTGGGGCCCTCTCATCACTTATTCAGCCTATTCATTTTACAGATCAGGAAAGGAAACCTAGTGGGCCTGGGACGACTGGCATCCGGTCACAGAACCAGGCTGGGCGGAATCTGACCTCCCATTCAGGCCTCTTTCCTAGACTACACAGGCCTCTCTGATTTGCCTTTAATTGGGATGAAATTTTCTTATTACACTTAAACCTCTAAGGCCAGTAAGTTAAAAAAAAAAAAAAAAAATTAGAAGAGCAGCCAGTGCCAACATTTCCAGTGACTTGGGGGGATTTTCTCTTAGACTCAAGAGCTTAGCAGCAGGTACTATGTAGGCATGAAGGATACCCACCCTGGGGTCTCACTATAGTACCTGGGGGGAGACATCCTCTTCCCTCCTAGAGAGGGGCCTTTTGGGCTCCACTGCCTCTGCTCTTACAGGCAGAATTAACAGCAAAAACTAGACCCAATGTGCCCCTAGAATTGGCACACTCCTTCAGGACAAGAATTCAGCACATTCTAGACCTTTCTTAATACCCACGTCCCAATCTCACTCCCAAACTGAAAAATAATGTTTTTGAGAAGACTATTTAAGTTAACAGTGTACAATCAGTTTTGACTAACCTTGCTGCTTAAAACAACAGTGACACTGTAAAGAGAGATTTAATGCTTTTGAAAAATTATTACCCCTATATACCAAAGGGCTACTTGGAGATTTTATAGCTCCCAGGCCTGTTGTATTCCAGGACGAGTGTGTAACTATCTTCACACACGACTGTGAGCTCCATGAGGACAGCAGCAGCATTTTGCTCACCCAGTTGTCCCTGCATCCCCAGTGCCTGGTGTGGAGCAAATGCACAATAAATACAGCGTGATCAACACTAAACTTGAAGAAGTCGCTGGGCCTCTTACATACCACACCACTCTCTCAAAGGGCGACTGCATAGCAGCTAATACAGAGTTAGATGCTCTGGTGGTCTGGTACATCAAGCTGTCTTCCCTGGGGGGAAAAAGCCTAGAGATCACAATCTTAGCTGAATTACACACAAAATCAGGCACTCCAAATCTTGGCAGATGTTCTTTCAGCTACACCAAAATTGGGCAGCACTGACTCAAAGGGCTGTCATACACCAAACTCCAATGTAATATTATTCCTATGTATTACATTCATATATTTTTACAAATGGTAGGAGAACCCCTTCCATTCTCCTGGAAACTAGGTAGCATGGTTTTATCTGAAACTGTAAGAGATTGTCACCATGGGAAATGTATTAGCTACATTTCATGCTTATTATATGATTAATTTATTAATAATCAGTATGCAGAAAGCCACAAACTCATTACTCATAAAAAGGCTTTTGATTTGGTGTCTCTAAAGTAAAATTTCACAATTAAATCTCTAATAGTTTAAATTTGGAAACTTACATGTTAAAAAAAAAAGAAAAAGTCTGAAACAATAGAGACCTTCACAATAGACCTGTGTAAATATCTCTATGTAAATACTGTCTTAAAGATCTTACTGATTATTTTCACCTAATGACTGATTTCCTTTGGATCCACCCTGTAAAAAGATCTTTCCCAAAAAACTTTTTGGTTGATTCTCTGCCTTGGGCAGGCCTACAATTATAAACCCTTCTAAACAAATATACTTTCTGCCTATTTTTAAAGTTTTCCAAAATTGGAGAATCTGCATCTTTGGTCGGCAAACTGTTTTCTGGAGTTTAACAGCCTCTGCAGTGAAGAAATTCTTCACAGTATTTTGAGGAGTTCAGAAACAGGCAAGCTACCCCTCCCTACCCTACTTTAGGAGAAGAGAAATCCAGGCTCAGAGCTGTGACCTTGGGCAATGTCACACAGGCTGCTGGTGGCAAAGGCCAGTATAATTCTCTCTGTCCCATTTTTTCCTTATTTGAATTGAATTATCTGTGGCCTAATGAAAGAATTTTGCTGTGGTTCTGTACAAGTGAGCCAGGGTTTATGTTTAATTCACACAGAATGTAATAAAACAACAAAGAGAATCTAGATATTATGGTAACACTGGGTGATGCAAAGAACACCGGACTGAATCAGAAGAGTTCCTTTTAATCTCAGCTGTGGCTCTGGGAAAGCAATCTCACCTCTCAAAGTCTTGTGTTTTTGTTTCTTCTTTTTAAGTTTTTAAAAAAAGAGAATGGGCGGGCCACGGTGGCTCAGCAGGTAAGAATGCTTGCCTGCCAAGCCCGAGGACCCAGATTCGATTCCCAGTGCCTGCCCATGTAAAAAAAAAAAAGAGAGAGAATGAAACTAGATAACTGCAAAGGTCCCTTTCATCCTTATATTCAATGTAGCAATGATGGTGATGCCTCATGCTTACTAAGTGCTTACTCAGGGCCAGGTACTGTTCTAAGCATGTCATGTGGATAAATCCTCAACACTCTGGTGGAAGCCTGCTTACAGATGAATGCATTCACACTAAGGTTTAGGGAGAAGCCTGAAGTCATGCCTTCACTGGTAAGAGGTGGAGAGAGGATCTGTTCTAGGCCAATGGCTCCATGGACTATCTTTTTCTTATTTGAGTAAGGCAATCTAAAACTGCTTGACCTGACTTGCAGTCCCAGAGAAACAGATTCAAAATTGAGAATGATTTCAGCTGTCATTCAAAATCTCATTTTATAGATCAAGGACTGAGGCTCAAGGAAACACAACTTCCTTGAGGCCAAGAAATTTAATGGAAACATGGCAATACCCCATTGCCTAAAAAAGCTCATCCTAAAGAGTGCTTTATAGATTACACTTACTCATGTCATCCTAGTTGACTGCCAAACAAGACTACCCATGATGGATAAGGCAATGATCATCATTCCCAGGCTAGAAAGGTTGGTCACCTTAACACAGGACAAACCTGGGCCTTTAACCCAGGTATTTTAGCTGCCTGTTCAGAGTACTGTCATAGGCTGGAGAAAACACCCATCACAACAGGTGTCTCTGAAAGGACTCTTAACGTAAAGAGGATTTTCCAGGTAAGCTAACCATAAAGCCATAGACGATGTACAGTTTCCTTGGGCTGCCATTACAAAATATCAAAACTGAGCGGCAAAAACAACAGAAATTCATTCTGTCACAGTTCTGGAGGCTAGAAGTCTGAAATCAAGGTGTCAGCAGAACTACGCTTTTTCTGAAAACTCTACAGAAGAATCCATTCTTGCCTCCCTCTGGTGGCTACCCACCACTTCTGACATTCCTTGCCTTGTAGCTGCATCACTCCAATCTCTGTCTCCACTGCCACTCGGCCTTCTTTCCTAAGTGCCTCCACACAGCTCTGAGAACCCCACACTAATGCAGCATGGCTTCATCTTAACTAATTACAACTGCAAAGATTCTATTTCCAGACAAGGTCATATCTGAGGTTCCAGGGGGTCATGAATTTGGGGAACCCTTCAACCCAATACAGGTGATAACGCTCTAAAGTCCACCACACAAGTCAACAAGAGAATAAAAATCGAGGCTAGTGGCCATCTCAAAACTGATCTCTTTTGGCCTATCATTTAATTGCCCCTAGATGCCACCCCATCACCCCCTGTCCCCCACCCAATGCTGACCTACCTTCAATCATTCTACTGGCAATTTGTCTCTTATTCCCTGTTTTGTTCCCTAACTAGTCAAGAATACCATGAAATTCAGAGAGTTTAACCTCTCTGAACATTAGTTTCTTCCGATTCCCTTCACAAAAAGAGATGGGAGGAGGAAATAATACTACCTACCCCACCCCCAATTATTTCAAGAATTAAATAAATTATGGACTTTGACTAACTAGTCCCAGCACGACAGCTGGCCCATATTAAGTGCTCAAAAATGTAGTCATCTCTTTCCTTCCATGGCTGTATTAATGCTAATGTAGTTTTCCCTCCTATTAAGCCCCCTTTACCAGTGATGTTTTTCTGAGCAAACTCAATTGCCCATATTAGCAGAGAAGAGCTACATTAAGCACATCTACCCCATCTCCCATGGAACACCTCCCTGAGAAGAGGAGCACTAAGTGAATCAGCAGATCATTGCAGCCCAGTCCTACGGAGCTATTTCACCACACAGGACTTTGGCAACTTCCACTTTCTTCAAACCTTGGACCATGATTTCTTCCAGCACACAGTTCACACAACTAGTCAGTCCTCCAGGCTGCAGAGATGTTCATGACAGCCTTCACATGTCAAAGGCTCTCCACCCACCCCAACCAACTGCTCATCTTCATGCCTCCTTTCATTGCCCATTTCCTCACAGGTACCATCCCCTGGGAAATTTATTTTCATGCATTCAGGTGACTGTTTAAAGTATTTTGAAAGACATTATACTGGTTGACAGATAGGCATACCTGCAACTTAGGAAAATAATTTAGAGACAAAGTACACACAAATCAGTGAGACAACATTACTAAAACATGCAAGCAAGGTGCCCAAAAACTTGGGTTCCAGTTTCAGTTCTGCCACAAAACAGCCATGTGATTATGTTCAAATTAAGTTACTTCATTGCTCAGGGTCTCAGTTTCTTCACTAGAAAGTGGCCAATGGAATTACATTTAAGATTCTATAGCAGAATGCCTGCTTGTTAGCTACAATCATTGACAGGCATGTACAGCCCTAAGGTATGCTGGGATGAAAGAGTTATTCTTAATTCTGAATGTGCACCCTGCCCCCCACCAAATTCAAGTAATTTATTTAAGGTAAGGCGCTGTACTAGTTTGTATGCTTCTAGAAAGCAATATAACAGAATTGGAATGGTTAAAAACCATTTTATAAAATAAAGGGAATTCAATAAGTTACAAGTTTACAGTTCCAAGCCTAGAAAAATGTCCAAACTAAGGCATCCAGGGAAATACGCCTTAAATCAAATAAGGCCAATGGGTCAAGAACACCTCTGTCAGCTGGGTAGCCATGTGGTTGGCATCTGTTGCTCCCTGCTGGGCTCCACTGCTTTCAGCTTCTGTTCCTGTGGGGGTTCCTCATTTTGCTTCTGTAAGGCTGGCTTTCATGTCTTGGCTTCCCTTGGCTCTCTCCAGGTTTTGGCTTGCTTAACATCTCACGGTAATGTCTGCTGGGCTCCAAGTATCTCCAAATATCCGTGTCTCTGCTCTGCAAGTGGTAGCATCTGTGTCAGCTCTGGGCTCTGAAGTTTCTGTCAACTCAGCTCTCTCCTCTCTCTAAAATGTTTCCTCGTTTAAAGGACTCCAGTAAGCTAATCAAGACCCACCTGGAATGGACAGAGTCATATCTCCATCTATTTAAAAAGTCACACCCACTACTGGGTGTGTCATATCTCCCTGGAAATAATCTAACGAAAAGGTTCTGCCCTACAGTATTGAATTAGGATTAAAAGAAACAACTGCCTCCACAAGACTGAATAAAGATTAAAACATGGCTTTTCTGAGGTACATAAAATTTTCAAACCAGCACAGGTGCTCTCCCATAGGTTAAAATTCACTGTTCTCAAAAATAAGCAAACCAGTTGGAAAGCAAATGTGATTCCAAAGCACGCTGGAAAACTATGACCAGAACTTCACAAGTCTTCCTTTTTATATTCAACCACAGATCAATGACCTCTAACTTAACCTTCCTTTTTTAAAGACTTAGCTCAGCCCTCATCTACTCTAAAAAGTTCCCCCAAATCCCCAGGTAAGGGGCTCCTTGTGTAAACATACATGTTATCACATTAAAATTAAATTTTCCTCAAAGGTGTCCTCTCTGGGCTCATTTCCTATTGTCTCTGTGTCCACAACCACAACACTCATTGTTGTAAAACATCAACCATGTTCTAAATAGTTTACTTTTGCAGATGGTCTTCACAATTACCTACCCAGATTTTGACATTATTCAATGTTAAAAACAGGTTCTATAAAAAAAAATCAAAAGAAAAATACAGAATATTATGATCATTTTATAGACGCAAAAAACAGGCTCAGCAAAGTTGATTTAGCCAAGTGCAATCAAACTAAATGAATGGAGCTGTGAGTCTAATTCCATTATAAAACATAAAAAAAATTGTAAAAAAAAAAATTTGCAGAAACAGTACTAAAGTGACTGAAAACTAAAGAAATCCTTTTTCTATCACCTCTTTCTTATACACCTAATAAAATTATGTAGACTGCTGGCTCATCACTCTTCCAACAGCAAAATCAAAATCAAAAACAAAATAAAAAGTAATGGAAAAATCAGAGATAGTGCAGATTCAATTTATAAATACAACAAATAAACTTGCTATTTCTAAAGGTTTTACAGATGTTCCTTAATATCAACAAATATTATAAAATAGAACTCATGAGAACTAATATATTGTTTCCACTGCTTAAAAGAAAGGGGACAATTCAGCCTATCTTTCAAAATTCCTATTCCATTATACTGTCTTAATGTTAACTTAAACACAGTGAAAAGGAGGAAAGGTGATCTTTTCATTTGATAAACTGAACAGCTAATACGTAAAAAGTTCACATTTTTTTTTTAAAGGTGCAAGAGTACGCAGTGCAAATTTTCTCTTCCACTCCTGTCCCCAAACATCCAGTTTCAAGGGCATTATTGATTTTTTTAAGTGTTATTTCATGGGACACTAATTCCATTATTATCTTCCTAGAAGATACAAGTAATCAATCTGAAATAGTGATATCTGTTCCAAAAAATATTAGTGACCCCTATGCCCAATGGTAGGTGCAAACAAAAACACCTGCATTCTTGGACCCTGCTACTCAAAGCATGGTCCCCAGACCAGCAGCATCAGCATCACCCCAATGTTTCCTTCAGCTTCTTAGAAATGCAGACTTACTGAACTACCCCAGGCCTATTAAATCAGAGCTGTCTTTTAACAAGATACTCACATGATTTGTATACACTGGTCCAAAAGATAACATTGCCCCGACCTTCATGGAGTTTACAAATGAGTAGAATTAAGATACCCAAACAACTGTGATACAAAGTGTGCTGGCTTGAAACTGTTATGTACTCCCAGAAAAGCCATGCTCTAATCCTAATCCAATCTTGTGAGGGCAGACCTATGGTATGATTTCCATAGAGAGATGACCCACCCAACTATGGGGGTGTGACCTTTTGATGAGACAGAAGGAGACATGATGCCACCTATTCTAGATGGATTTTAATTAGTTTAGTGAAGCCCTTAAAAAAGCAGACGCAGAGAGTTCAGATGCTTGGAGAGCCGACAGTGAGACAGACATGTGGAGATGCTAAACTATGAAATGAAATCTAAAGTTTTCCCCAGAGAAGCTAAGAGGACAGATGCCTAGAGAGGAGTTCACTGGAACCAGGAGCTGAAAGCAACATGAGCAAAGAGCCTTCCCATGTGACAGAGGAATTCAGATGCTGTCTTTCCTCCAAGAAGGTATCCTGTTCTTGGTGCCTTAATTTGGAAATTTTCACAGCCTTAGAATTGTAACTTGTACTTTAATAAATCCCCTTTATAAAAGCAGACTATTTTGGTATATCGCATTCCTGCAGCCTTAGCAAACTGAAACACAACTATGCCTGTCTGAAGCTATTATGTACCCCCAGGAATGCCATGTCCTTCAATTCTCATTCAATATTGCTCAGTGGAATCTTTTTTATTGCTTCCATGGAAATGTGACCCACCCAAATCATGGGTGGTAACTTTTGATTAGAGTTTTCCAACACTCAAGGTGGGGTTGCTTACTAGAGCCCTTTAAGAAGGAACCATTTTGGAAAAAGCTTAGAGCCACCAGAACCAACAGAACCAACAGAGCCCATGTAGCCAGAGACCTCTGGAGCAGAGGAAGTATGTCCTGGAAGAATCCTTATGAAATGAAGAGAGAAAGGTAGCAGAGCTGAGAAAGAAATTGCAAATTTCAACAGTCCTTTCTTCGGAGTTAAGGTATCTTCCCCTCAATTCCTTAATTTGGACACTTCCATGGCCTTAGAACTGTAAACTTGCAACTTAATAAATTCCCCTTTTTAAAAGCCATTCTGTTTCTGGTATATTGCATTCCAGCAGCCTACAGACTAAAACAGCAATGTATCACACAGAACAGACTGCAAAGCTCAGGAGTTTGGGCAAAAATCAACTACAGTTCCCTAATGGGCCCCTACTATCCCAGGATAAAATGCCAGCTCCTATGAAGGGGTGTAAACGCCATGCACATCCTGGCCTCTGCTCACCTGTCCAGTCTACCTTTTGCAGATTCCCCCTCCAGTCCTACCAGTCACCTGTGACTATGCTTCCTCTAACATGCCTCCAGGCTTTGCATGTTACTCCAAACCCTGGCACATCCTGCCCTTCCATGACTAACTCTTCTACAATACCTTCAGGAGCCGCTGTTTGTGCTGCTTCGACACAGCCCAGCTGGCCTCTGGCCTATCCTACCCGCCAAAGGAACTAGGAACTCCTACAGGGCAGGAGTTATGTAATGCCTTACAAGTTATCTTCTTCCTTGTGTAATACAGTCACTGATAATGAATGAATGCATAAGTAATCAGAGATGCTTCAGGAAAGGGATCGAGGATGAGAAGGTCTTGATAGTGCTAAGTGGGGGACCAGAACATAGGTACACACAGGCTAAGGTTAGTTTAGGGAATGTGTCTAGGAAAACAAACTTTAATTTGCCTTTGTCTCTTCTGGACTCAGTGTTCTATTCTGGATTATGGGGGTCTGGTAGTTATTTGCTCTCCCAGAGAAAGGCCACTGTGGCTGCCTCAGGAACTCTGTTGGAACCTGGGTGGGGTTTATACCAGCTTTGCTTAGCAGAGGCAGCAAATTTTTCACATTCAAGGGATGGTTTGACTATGACAACAAAGAGTTCTTCCCTCTTTATTAAATTTAAACCCATACATATACTCACTATACATAATCAGTTTATAGAAGAAAAATTTTTTTAAGTTTATTTCTTTTTTTTTTTTTTTTTATGTTTTTTATATCCACCACATTAACCCAAGACGCACCTCAAGGACAAACCAACATCAGACTGACTTAAACAAGTCAGCAGAAGAAACATACTGCAGTACAGACTCACACCTCATAGGAAGCCTGCTGCCTGCTAGTAAACAGAAGGGCAAGTCACCTGGTAAGAGGCACCCAAGGCGGGCTGGAACAATCTGCAGGAAGCCTGAGTGGTAAATAAATAAGCCCAGGATCAGGCTACAACTGCACCTGGACCTGAAAGCCATGGCTGGAAGCAGCTGACCAAAGGACAAGTTGCATTTGTACTCAACATACAAAATCCAATTAGTTACTGGGTCATTTGCACCCATCTCAGACAAAAACATAGCAAAGCCTCTGGGTCACATCCCTCCAGAACGTAAAGAACGATCGTTCCACTGGTGTCCGCGGCATCCTCTCCCCATCTCTGCTACCTAAGTTCAAGCAACCATCATCCCCTCAGCCTGAAACACAACAGCCTAAGTGGTCTCCCCACTTCCATCCACAATACACATCAGCAATCCACTCTTTAATATCCTCTTAAGGACTTCCCACTGCATTTAAACGAAAATCCAAACCACCATGTACAGTACCTATAGGGCCATAAGTGGCCATGACCTCATGGTCCCATTCACTGCACTCACCTTCTTCCTGCTTTAGCATTCCCACCTCCAGGCCTTGTTCCCTGCAGCTGCCTAAACCTGGAACATGTTCAGAGCCGTCAGGTCTCAGGGTCTCATACCTCCTGACTATACCCACTCTAGAGGAGGAGGGTAGAGTGCTCTACCAAACCACATTGCTTACTTTCTTCTTCATAGCACTTACCACCACTGGAATTACCTTCTTCACCTATGCTTTGCTTCTTTATGAAGTTTTCCTGTTTAGAATGTGAGTTCCATAAAAGCAGGGATGAGACGTCTTGTTAGTTGCTAAATCCCCAAGTATTAAAACAATACCTGGTACAAAGAAGGTGCTCACTTAATCTTTGTTGAGCAAATCAGTTAAATGACTTGCAGAATGAAGAAAAGCATTAATTCTACATTGTAGAGAAGGCCAAAATATGGAACATCTGATTTACATAAAATATTGATCAGTGATCAATCACTTGTTCTAGAAAAGGATTCCTTCCCTAATGCATCTTTGTTTATTTTTTTTTAAATGTGTTTACAAAGCTTCAATGGACATACTTCTTAAAGGATAAGCCTATTATGCAAAGTAAACCAATATCTCCAGGGTATAAATGATGATCAGTACACAGAAGATATGTAATAAATGTCCGTGGCATAAATACCCGAACTATGAAAAATAGCTTAATTCCTGGCATAAACTCTATGGAACTGCACTTGGATCTGAGAACACACAAGTTGTGGTTGTATTTAAGTTTCATTTTTCATTTTATCTGATAACCTGACATACATAGTTAATACATATTAATTTGAAAAACTAGCGATCTTAATCATGTTTACAGGCAGGTCCAAATTTAAGTAAATTCAGAAAGTCATCTGCCAGTCCTGCTATAGTTTTCCAGTCTTCCCTGATAGACACAGAGGCTTAGAAACAATCAATAGAAATATTCCAAAGCGCCAGGTTTTTGGGGACGTCTTTGAGTTTAGTATGAAAATCACAGAGCTCCAGAAATTAATTTTTATTATAACCTAAGTGAAAAATCAAGTGCCCCAGGGAAAGACTAATTAGGAAATCACAACTCTATAAAGCTGGGCCCCATTTGAAATGTAATGTAAAGCTACTCTTATGTTCCAGATCATGTTCATTAAAAATAAAAAATCACATTTCAACTGATTTTTTAAAAGATAAACTCTTTGAAATAAAACCCTTCCCTGTTTTAGCTTCATTCTTAAACCATGAAATTACTCACTCGGCATATTCAATAGTCACATAACATTAAGGCATCATCCAGGAAAAATAAATAATGCTCAGGTATCAATCAGCATCAACACGACCCACTCTCTTCTTTCCTACCCCGTGTTGAGCTGTAGTTTGCAAAGGTCAAACTGAGAACGAAAAATCAGCTGCATAATTTGACATGCAAGCATTTGTGTGTCCACTGGGTTTGTGATTCTTGAAGGGGATTTCTAAAATCAAGTATCAATGCACTTTGAGATTATAAACGTTATATCTTATCTTTGCCTCTTGACTCTGTCTTTAAAACATTCTCTAGTTAACAAGGTAAAGAGTGTTAATAACTTGCTTCTTAACCGTAAACCAAATAGGTCCCATAGAACTTCATTATCATCTATAACCCCCATGAAATGAGCTTTCAAAGAATAATCTCATATTCTAAAATCTCTCACAGACTACTACTGCCGATGTAAATTATTCCATTTCAGGATACAGTTTATAATAGCTGTACCACCTAGATGAAAAGAAATTTTAAAGCAATGAACTACATTTTTAAATGTCAGGCTGACAGCTATATATAAATTTGTTCCAAAAACATTTCATAGAAGGGATTTTTGTTCTGCAGTTAAAATAACTTTGGAATAACGTGATTCAAATTCTAAGTCAATTTATCAACATCCAATTCAGATACACAAACTTTACAAAAATCGCTACTTAGAGAAGGCTGACAATCTTTGTTGGGGCCCCTCATGTTTGGTGAAATACAGTTTTGGTCTAAAGTTTTCACCATCACCTCAGTAGACCAAGTTAAACACAACTCCATCTCACTCCTACAGTGCAGAGCATCTTCTTAATTATGTTTTGGAAAAGCAAATAAAACTACAAAACAGATTTACTTCTTCATTTTGAAATAAAATAATGAGTGTCAATTTGTTTTTTTCTCTCTTTGGCCTTACAGTGTGAGGCAGATTAAAAATCCTCAACTCAGAATAAGTATAATATAATTGGACAACACACCTAAAATTATTAAACAACATTACATCATTACATCTTTTTTAAAATTTCGAGTTATTTATAAAACCTTAATAGCCATCACGTCAAAACAGGAAATCTGGACATGACCAATTTTTCTTTAGCACAAAACTACTCGATAATGACAAAACTTTTTTTGAAAGTTACTTCACTTTGCTACCAACTGTGTTTGGGGAAGTCAAGATTCTGGGGAGGATTCAAAGAGAATGTTATTAGGCAATACCTATCTAAACGCTAATGTGATCTGATTTGTCTCCATTTTCTTATCACTGAAATTATAAGCGAAGTCATATCTGTCTCACAATAAGGTCTTCATAAAAGTTACTAAAAAAAATAACATTCTAAGAGCATTGCATCATTAACAAGAGATGCATTAACCACCTGACTATTTTTTAGATTATTATTATAAAGGGTCACAGAGTAGCTAATGGGCTCTCTCTGCCATACACAGGGCATAAACCCCAGGAGGGACCAGCCAGGGTGTTAAGTCCCTGGGGTAGGAGTTAGATGCCTGCAGGTGAGATAGAGCAGTAAAAAGCAGCGAGTCCAGCACTTTCAGAGTGAGACAGAATTCAAAAAACAAACACAGGCACTACCAGAGAGTACAAAAATAATTCTATCACTGTTCTCAAGCTGAGGGCAACTCTGGAAATCCCTTCGTGTTAGAAACAGTGACACTGGCCTCGACTGGAAATCCTCGGTTATTCTGAATGTTTTGAAAATAAAACTTTAGGGAATAGAAATTAAAGACCTTATATTTAAACCTCAGAACACAGAACTTGTCCTTTGAAACCAAGAGGTTAAAAACAAAAGACACCTGCGGTAGCCTTTAAGAATCCTCAGCGAACCATCCCAGACAACCAAGCACAAACTTGTATCAATAAGGACGACACACGAGCAACCGTCACCCTAAAAACACCAAATGGGGAACTGGGAGCGTGTGGGGGCTGAGGGGGCCGGAGACGCCGCCCCCGTCAAGCCACAACACCTGGGTCTGGGTGTCGAGCCTCATTCTCCCCACCTGTATAATGGGCGTGATGTCTCCCCACCTGTATAATGGGCGTAATGCCGCCTTCCCGGTTCACCCCACCGGGCTGAAATACTAATGAATGAAAACTACTCTGCAAACCGACCGGAGCCGCGCTGACCGCTCGCGGGGCTGGGTACCCGGGCTAGGAGCGCCCCACGGTCAGATCCCAACGCCGCGGCCGCCACCCGTCCCTCCCGGACCCGGGCCTGGCCCAGCCCCGGCCCGACGGCGACCAAAGTCTCCAGAACTGCGCCCGCCGGGCGCGGGCACTGCAGGGGCCATCCGCAACCGTAACCGGCGCTGCCCCGACGCCGCCTACCTTGGCCACCCAGCTGAACAATGGTGACATCGCGGGCCGGGCGGCGGCTCCTCGCCCTCCGGCTCCCGCTCACTCCCGCCGCCGGCCCGTGGAGCCGCGGGCGGCCGGGGGCGGGCTCGGGACGCAATGGGGCCCGGGCATCGCTCCTCCCGCAGAGGCGGCGGCGGCGGGTTTCTCCCGACTCGTCACTACCCGGTGAGGTCGCGCCGCCGGGCAGCCGGGCGGAAAGAGGGAAGTGGGTGGGGAGAGCGCGGGGGAGGGGAGCGAGGGAGGGAGCGAGTGCGGCCGGCCCCGCCCCCGTCCCGCCCCGCCCCGCCCCGCACACCCCCGCGCTCCTCTCGCGGCGGGAAGTTGCGACCCGCGGGAGGTCGCCTTCCTCCAGGATGCCCCGGGCTGCCGGGCTCCAGGGGAGCGACAAGCCTGATGCCGAGGAACGTCATTAAAACGTCCTAACAAGTCTGTTTCGCACAACTTTCAGACAATCAGAAATCACTCTGAGTTGGAGAGAACACAAAGCCCGCCCAACTTTGCAGGGTTCACCCCATCACCACCTCACACACACCCAAATGCTCTAGACTGTTGGTAACAAAGGGACCAGTGTTTTCCCAGCCTCTAATACCTTCATATACTCCAAGGTGGTTTTCTTGTAGTCAAGAGATCCAGCTATTGAGAGCAGAAATGAGGCAGAGGAAAAGAACCATCCAGTCCGGTTCAATGGGAGGTTTTAGCAACTTGAGATATGTTGATTTCATGACAGTTTTCTTCTCTCCCAAGGCACGATGATTAGACAGTATGGTCAGTTTATAGCTACAAAGGTTAAGCTGAGTTTCAGATTCAGACACCCGTGAGTTACACGTAAAATAAAAAAAATGTCCAAAGGTCTAAGAGCAAATATGGGAATGAATGTGTCACGTTAAGCCAACCATTGCAGTTGCTCAGGCCAAACTGCCAACCCAGCCAGAAACTCTGCTTCCCTTTTTCTCTGGTTATATTAATTGTATAGGCCAGCGGGATATTTTAAGTACATTCCCCAAGTGTCTGGCATCTGCATCATTTGATACGCAGCAAATTATCCCCATAATTTAGCGATAAAACAACTCATATTCATTATCTCAGTTTCTTGGGTCAAAGGATCCAGGAGCTTCATAGCTGGGTGCCTCTGGCTCGGGGTCTCTCTTGAAGTTGCAGTCAAGCTGTTGGCTGGGGCAGCAGTCATTTCTAGACTGGACTGGAATGGCAGGATTTCTTCCAAAACTCACTCGCATTGTGGGGTTTTGAACTCAGAGCCTGTTTCCTGCTGTATCATGTGGTCCTCCCCTTGGGGCTGCTCACAAAATGGCAGTTTGAATCCCCCAGTGCAAGTGACCTGAGAGAGAGCATGTGCCCAATAAGGAAGTCACAATCTTTTTATAACATTATCATGGAAGTGACATTCCATCACTTCTGTCATATTCTCTTTGTTAGAAGTCAGTCAATAAGTCCAGTTCACACCCAAGAGGAAGGGATTACACAAGGGCATGAAAATGAAGAGGAGAAGATTATTGGGGTTCATCTTTTATTTCCCCTTCCCAATATGTAATACTGAGATAAACCATAAAGGCTGGGGGAAGGTCGAGAGTAATATCATTCCAGGAAAGGGCCTTAGGAGCATCTTAGGGAAGTGCTAGTCTTCTTTAATTCTTTTAAGCATGGCTGTTTATCTGAAAAAATTAAGAGTCAGAAAAAGGGAATGCATTTGCAGCCATTAGTCAAATCTTTCTCCCTTGCCACATCACTTTCCAAAGCAAGTAGAGGCAATGGAAGTTGAGCTATCCATTTAAGTGAGAGCCCTTCCTTTCCTCTCTGACTTTTCTACTCAAAGTGTGGTACATGGTGTTAGGTCGGGGGAACGGAGAAGGGCACTGCAACTGGAGCTGCGGAGGCTGTGTCGCCCCTCCCAACCTGACTTCCAGAACTAATGAACCGCCCCTTCCAGGCGTCACCTGACTTCCATCCTTAAAAACTGCCTGCCAGGAAGCCCACATGCGCACTCACCTCCCGCCATCTTGGGTTTGGTGAGTTCTGCCCGGGAGCACAGAAATACCACTTTAAATTTCCTGGTCTACTTTTCTTCTTTCTCACCCTTTTGCCTCCTAAACCTTTCACATGGACCAGAAGCATTGGCATCACCTAGAAATTTGTCTGAAATGCAGAATTTCCAGAATCAACGTCAGACCTACTAAATCAGAATCTTCAATTTAACAAGATCCTCCAAGTGACTAGAATGGACATTTAAGTTTGGGAAGCCTTCTCCCATTAGATTAATTGGTATTGGTTTTAAAAAGTAATACTGAAATTTTAAAAATTACTGGCCAACAACCCCTTGGGAAAGCAATTAACAATTTTTCTGTGTCCCTAAAAGTACATGGACTAGCTCAGCTAGAAAGAAACTTGAAGAACTCCTGGACAATGACATTGCTTTGATGTGAGCTGACAAGCAGCTGAGGGCCGGGCTGACACAAGTTGGACCAACTAAAAATTCCATCACTCAAATCCCGAGACATCTCTGTGACGTAGAAGCCACTCTGGGGAAAAGATGAGGAGAACCCAGCATCGACTAAAGAAACATGAATTACCTGTAACTGAGATAAATTTTCTGTCCTTTGGGCAGATGAGGGGAGAAGACTAGAAAGATAAATTGCATTAAATCTAGAGGGATAAAAATTATATTTCTTGCCATTTAATAAATAAATAAACAGGCCACACAATATTAAAGTCAGATCAACTGCTGAAAGTAAAAGTTACAACTGGAAGATGTGCAGGCAAGGGAAGTAGGTGCATTAAGGCCCCATTTTTTAATCCTGGATCCAGTTATCCTTAAATGTATTTTCAGGGTAGGGGCTCCTACTGATTCTGGCCTGAACTTGTCTAAAGTTTAAGTATCTGCTGGTCTCCTAGAGGGTCTCCCTCTGATCTGGTCTCCCTGTCTGGTTCAAGACTTGGCAGAATCATGCATCACCTGGGAGGTACAGGCCTTTCCATTAGGTTAACTTGATAGATAGATGGCAATACACAGAGCTTTCACACCAAACAGCATAAGAGATATACATGAAGCGCTTATTTTAATTCACTGCCAATACCATAGCTTGCCAGTCTCACAGCACAAATAAATTCTCCATTATAATGTGGAATTTCATTAAAGGGAAACTGTTCATATCTTCTAACTGAGCCTACACTAAAACAAAACAATTTTCCTTAAAAAACCATATTCCCTCCCGTCTAAGGAAAAAACAAATATATATATATATATATATTGTATTAGTTTGTTAAATGATGCTGGAATGGGATATACCAGAGATGGAACAGATTTTTTAAAGGAAATTTGTTAAGTTACAAGTTTATAGTTCTAAGGCCATAAAACTGTCCAAATGAAGGCATCCAGGAAAGATACCTTGACTCAAGAAAGGACGATGACTGTGACACGGGAAGGCATGTGGCTGGCATCTGATGGTCCTTGTTCCCAGTTCTACTGCTTCCAGCTTTTGATGCCAGTGGTTTCTTCTCTAAGCATCTGTGTGCCTTCACTTAGCTCCTCCAGACACAACTCTTGAGTTCTGGCTTGCTTAGCATCTCATGAGAAGGCATATGCCAATGGATGCTGAACTCTGCATCTCCAAACGTCTGTGTCTAGGCATTTGCTCTCTCTGTTGGCACTCCAAGCATCTCCAAATGCCTGTGTCTCTGTGGGCTCTAAGGAAACTGTTTGCTGAAGCTTCTGCATTTTCAAAAGTCTGCATCTATGTCAGCTCTGAGCTCTTTCTCTTTCCATGGGCTCTCTTAGAGACTCCAGTAAACTAATCAAGACCCACCCTGAATGGGCAGTCACAGCTCCATGGAGTAATCTAATCAAAAAGCCACACCCTCTAATCAAAGATTTCCATCCTAATATATTGAATCAGGACTAAAGGACATGGAGTTTGAATCAGTTATGTACCCCAGATATATATATTTATCCGTCCTTCCACGAAACTATATATTCCCCCTTGAAAGGACTGTATATTGTATGTAGACCAGGCATCAAGTGGGTCTCTGGTGCAGCTGGGATTGAGAACCTCTAAAGACAGAACACTTATTGCTCCAAGACACGGACATCTGGTGGTTCCTAGCCCCCAAGACTATCAGAGTCACCTGTGGTGGAGGGGGAGGGGGATAGGGCAGATAATTGGACTGATGTTGAGCAAGGTTGAACATTCATAGATCTCAAGGGGCAGGTAGGTCATGTAAATGTGTGAAGAAAACCAGGTGTGAGACAGTAAGGAGTGGAAGAACTGCTCGATTATTAAAATACTCTACTCAACCAAGCAAAATGTGTCAGCTGACTGAATTCAGCCAGAGAGATCTGGCTTTACATAAAACTTGGAGATATATGATAGATAGGTGATGGATAGATAGACAGATAGATAGATGGACAGATGTTTGAAAGACAAATAAATAGATAGATACATACGTACATGTAGAGAATTTTTTTAAGCTCCAACAAGTGATGAGGGTTATCAGCTGAGATTGAGAAACACTTTTCTAGCTCTAGATCCCTTGTTTAAAAAAAAAAAGAGGGCGGGCCGCGGTGGCTCAGCGGGCAAAGTGCTTGCCTGCTATGCCGGAGGACCTCGGTTCGATTCCCGGCCCCAGCCCATGTAACAAATACGGAGAAACAGAATACAATAAAACAAGAAAATGTTTAAAGATGTTTCCCTTAAAAAAAAAAAAAAAAAAAAAAAGAAAGAGATATGTTGTTCTGTGGAGAGCAACAGGCTACCCAAATAGGACTGCAGAGATCTACACATGCTATTATCCCTACAGAAAATCCAAGGAAGTTGAAGGAAGGAAACCCAGAAAAAAAGAAGGAAGGTAAGTAATGTTAAACAGCTCTACTTTGACAGAAAAATGTACCTTCCTCTTCCATAAAGAGAGTGGCAATCACATGAGTTTTGATCGGGTCACTTGGAAGCTTGTCAGGAATAAATGAACTGAGGGGAGGTTAAGAGATCATTCCCTCCCAGGACAAATCAGTAAAGAGCCTGCAAAGAGTTCAAACCTATTGCCTTAGAATTTCCACTTGCGAGAACTAATTTTAAAGCATTTATCAGAAATATGGACAGAAATGAATGATTGATACTAATCGAAGATGTTAGTATTCATTTTTGTGCTGAAAACTTCCAGACCTAAAGGTTCAACAATTGGGAACTGGTTAACAAATTATTCATCTATATAATAAAATATTAAGTAGTGTTTAAAAGTAATGTTGACATAGGAATGTGCTCGTGACAAAATCACATGGAAAAAAACTGGATACAAAAATAGCATGTGCATAAAGTTTATACAAGAACAGCCCTACAAAAGTGAGAAGAAAATTCACTATCTAAAAATGTTCATAATTCTCTCTGGGTATTGGATGAAAATGGTTTTATTTGGACATTTTTCTCTTCCCCATGTTTTCTGCACTTTTATTAACTTATCTCTCCAAACACTGGCTTTGCCATCCTTCTTTATTTATCCCTAGGAACAAAGCTCCCGGTGAAGGATCACCCTAACGGCAGTCCCAGGGGGTGCCAACTGATCTTTGAAGGGTGCTCAGTTGTGCTAAAACAAGGCAGAGAATGGAGAAAGCTGTTCACCTTGGAAGGCCAAGGAACAAATTAGTCAAAGTTATAGAAAAGGGGGTATTGGTACCTCCTACAACCAAGGTATCAGTACCTCCTACAGCTGAGGGCGCTGAAAAGCTACATTCTATTTTCTGTGTCACTGCTGACTTTCTAAGTAACTTTAAAAGGAAGCTTCATGTGTCATCTCTCAGTTTTCCTGAGAACTTAAATGAGGACTTAGAAAAGGTGGGGGGGAAAGAGCAAGTAGAAGACAGCTTCCCCATTAAGCCCCTACTTCTCTGCCAAGTCCTCCAACGAGTAGGAGCAAGGAGGACAGTAAAACATTCAGAGAGTTCAGGAGTTGAGGCCAGACAGGCTGTGTTCCACCAATTCAAATGTGGAGGGCAGGGAGGCTGGGAAGCATGCAAGAGAGTGACATCATTCCACAAAATGTGTCCCTCCACACGAGCAGACCGGGTTAAAGACAGGGCCACTGTAATCCCAGCTCTACAGCAAAATTCAGCTTGATTTCAAGGGAAACAGAATCACCAGCACCTGGCAACTGATCAGGGATTTACTCAGTTCACAAATATTAATTAGTACCTATTGTGTAAAATTACACATGTCCCTGCAGGGAATATTATAGGTGAGTCAGACTTGCCCCTGCCCTACGGGGCACACAGGATAGCAGGAAAGATTGAGCATGGAGAGGAGTACAAAATGCCACAGGAGGGGCCCAGATGGAACTCCACAGAATTCACAGAGGAGGGAAAGATAACTTCAATCTGCAAAAGAAAAACCAGCTTTCTGGCCGGAGGATTTCAGGGCTTTTTCGGACGTTGACTGTAAGAGAGTGGACATTCCAGTAGGAAGGATCAGCGTGGACAAAGGCATGGATGATTAGTGTCCATCTCTGGAAATCAAGCCTTGGAAGGCGAGGGGAAGGTCAGAACTCAGAGCTCCTGTGGTGCTGTGGTTGTATGCAGCCATCCCTCAAGGGCCTAAAAGTCTGTTTCCAGAAAAACCATTTGCTGAAGATACTATCAAGACCTGAAAATTCATAACTAAAAACACATCTGTATGAAGGGAAAACATATGCCCACGCAAATTCTTACATATGAATGTTCAGAGAAGCATTATCATAATAGCCAAAGAGTGCAAACAACCCAAACCCCTTCAACTGATGAACAGATAAAACAAAATGTGACATATCCACACAATGGAATATTATTCTGCCATCAAAATGAATGAAATACTAATACACTCTCCAACAAGGATGGATCTTGAACACATTATGCTAAATTAAAGAAGCCGGTCAGCAAATGCCACATATTGTAAGATTCTATGTATATGAAAGGTCCAGAATAGGCAAATCCATAGAGACAAAATAGCTTAGTGGTTGCCAGGGGCTAGGGAGAAGGGAGTTTCTTTTCGGGTCACTGAAAATGTTCTGGAATGAGATGGTGGTGACAGTTGCACAACTTTGTGAATATACTAATGGCTTGAATTTTAGGGTATATGAATTACATCTAAAAAAATAAATCCCTCTATGTGACAATGGTTGAATGGCTTTAGGTAATTCCCTGAGTCTTTATAATAATGAAACCCTAAACTCTAAGTGTTAGTTTAGGGACTATATGATACAATATGTGTACAGCACTCAGCCTGGTCCTGGCACATAGTAGGTGCTGAGCAAGTGTTAGCTAGAGGAGGAGAAGGAACTGTAATAGTAGCAGCAGCAGCAGCAATTTCTGTTTGTGTAATGATGTGTAAATTTTTTAAGGTAAATTTTACACTTAAAAGTTTGTAAGTATAGAAATAAAACAGAAATGATGGGCTGGAGGCCTGAAGTTTGGGGCTGTGTTTGCAGGCATACTAAACATGACAGGACAAATAGTTGAGATCAAAGAAGAGACTGTGGGTTAGCCAAAATTAATTCTGGGATGGGTGGGACTCCAGGATGTTTCTCGATATTTTTCTTTCCCTTTTCATGAGTTGCTATGTCTCACAGCGTAACTGTGCTCCATTTGTAACTTTAACTCTCTATGCCATGCTATGAATTATCCAAGTATTGTAGCTGAGCAGAAACTTGGTATGCACAAACACTACCAGTCCCTCACATTTGCAGAGAGTTTCAGATGCCTCTCAAGGGAATGGATCTGAGTGACTCACACCACAGCTCTCCCGATTCCCTGCCCCCACTCCTCTGGTCCCTCCTAGCCTGTCCACATCTCTTGCTTTCTCTCAAGTACTCACACACACACACATTCACATTTTAAATCATGCTCAATTCAAAATGGAGCCTTCAGAGTAGTAGAGCAAATGGTGCTCAGTAAATTAACAAATGAATGAAGAAAGTATAGGGGGAAAGTAGAAGGATCAGTTAGGTGAAAACATATATTTGGAAGTGGGCGAAAACTTCAGATGATAGCCTAGAGAACATCCTACTTTTGATATATCCATGTCAATTTTTAAATTAAGGTCTCTAATTTTATTTTGATTTGGTGCATTAAATTGTAGTTTCTAGACAGAAAAACAGCAAACAGAATAATAAGAACCTTCTTGGCGGGTCTAGCCACCTTCACTAAATTTATCCAAAAGCCCTGAGAAATTAAGAGATGGCTTCAACCCAACTAGAAAAAGTAAGATTTTCTGCAGCATGAAGGGAAGCGGCTGAACTTGTAACTCTAGGGTAATCAGATAGTAACAAACCCATCCAAGAAGAAAACTCACAACCACTGTGTGATACACATTTTCTCTACACACTCAGCAATCTTGTTAAAACAAAAATTTACTTTATGACACAAATGTACCTCTTCACAAAAAGTAACAATTTGTTTACATGCTTGTGACATTTTCATATAAGCCAAATTGATTTAGTTTGCTATTTAAATTTCCCGTCTGTTCTCAATATTTTGCTTAATATGTAGAGTAATCAAGTGCACTTTGAGTTTTAAGACATTCCTAAAATAGAAACAGGGTTTTCCTATTTTTAGCTCAGTCTATTATAAAGTTCAAGCAAATAATAGTCTTTCCAAAATACTGTACACATGTTTCAAATTCATGGAAAAATCCAATGGTAGTGAGCTCATAAAAGAAAACAGTAAAAATTGAGAGTCAAAAGATTTTTTAAAATCCCCACCCTGTGTTATAACTAAATATAGGCTCTCAGTTTTAAACTCAAAATTTTTACTATAAGGAAATATATGAAAAATCCACAGCTAACATCATCCTCAATGGGGAAAAACTGAAAATTTTTACTATAATTTTTAATGGAGACATTAAAAATACTATTTTACATAGCTTTAATTTCACCCCCAAAATACTTTTTTTCTAAATTGAAACTTTTATTTCTTCTTAACAAAAAGACTGAAAAATGTCAATGCTTATTTCCTCATTAAATCTCTTAGTGAAAAAAAAAACTGACCAAGACTTCCTTTTTCCCCTTCTTCCACAATAAATTTTAATCCCCTATTCTTTTTTAATAAGGTGGCTGTGTTTACCTTTCATTGGAATGATTTCTCACTTTTCTATCTTTTTTTACTTCAATCTAATTATTTTCAAATCACCAAATTTTAAACACAATTGAAACTCTTTGTGAATGTTCTCACTCTTTTCAAAGGCTAAATTTGTATACACCAATAATCTGAAATGCACAGCAAGCACCTAGAGAGGTGAATGATGACTCTTACGTGTTTGCTCTTTGTTCCTGGAACACAGCCACGCACCTCTGCACAGACATGCAAAACAATTCTTATTTCTGTTGCCCACCAAGTCACATATACTTACATTTTACCAAGAGCAGTGTGACTGGTTATCAGCACAATTTTGAGATGTGCAGGGCAAGCATACTTTCTAGAAATTAATACCCAAGTGCCATCAAAATAGTCAGTATTCTTCAGAGAAACAGAACAAACAGGAAGTATATTTATAAACAGGATATATATAAATTTCATACTCTGTAGAACAAGCCTCAAGCTGAAAACTCCAATGTTGAAGTCCTTAGTCTGAATTCCCCAGGGGAACTTGGCTGTCTGGAAATTCCAAGAAGTTGAGGCAAATTCTTCTAACCTCTGAAACCCTCAGTTCTAACTTTTATAAAAAGATCTCCAACTAATTGGATGAAAAGAATAGCCACATTGCTGAGGGCATCACATTTGTTGATTGTAGATACAATCAATTGATTGTATATGCAAATCCCATCTACAAAATACCCTAACAATAACAAGCAGACAAGTACTTGGCCAAACAACAATACACCATAAACTTAGTCAAGTTGATACATGAAATCAATCATCATAGCCATGTTCTGAGATAAATGTCCCTCTAAAAACCATTTAAGAAAAAAGATCTTTCTGGATTCAATGCTTAGCAAAGGGATGTTTACAATATAAAATAAACCATCATCTGCATCCTAATCCCTATACACAGCTAGAGAAGGTACATAAATGAAACAACTTGTTTTAGATTTGACACTAGAGCTAAGTATATATAAGAAGGAAATAGCTTCTCTTTTCCATCTGTGTTGGAATCTCCTTTGATTTCCCAAATGCTTACAAATGGCAAGTTGAGTCACTGCTCCTCTCACTTGGAATTTTTGAAACATGACAAGGGTTATACTCTGGGAAAGGGGAAGATGAATTCAGCATTCAGATGAGGAATGGAAGTCATCTAAACAGGTCTGACCCAACCTTGAAGGGGAAGATGGCAGCATAGTAAGGTATGAAATTTAGTTTGTCCTTCACAGCAGCTAGTGAAGGACAGGAATGGTACAGAACAAATGCTGGGGGAACATCAGTGACTGCACACACCGTGTACACCAGTCTGGACCAAGTGGAATGGCTGAGACCCCACACAGAACTGTAAGTCCTCCAAAGCCATGGAGGCCAGTGCCCCTCCCCCATTGACATGGGAGGCTAGTTCCTCTAGAGGAAAGGAAACAGACTTTATTAGCAGCAAGTGCTTAACTCAACCAAGCCCCAACTACGGAACTAATTAACAAATTCTGACTACTGAAAATGCACCCCCAGCACAGGTAAACCTGGAGTAAGCACTAAAAGAGCTAAGAGTTTTTGGCCTGGCAGAGAGGGGGCAAGGCTAATGGAAAGAAAAAAAACAGAGGCTTTTTGAGTTGGATGGCACAAGATACTGGAAAAGAGCTGGACCCCAAGAAAAGGGGACACACAGAGCCTGGAGATACATAGAGCCACCACGTACCAACTCAAGCTCTTGATTGACAAACCCAAGGAGTGGGTTTCAGAGTCTGACCTCTGAAAAGGCTTTTTGTCTTACTCCTTAAACAGCTCATTATGTAGAACTGGAAGCACTCTCAGCTCCAGCACTAACCCAGGCAAGGACAAAATTAGGCTTGTCTGAGAGACAAAGTAACTAGTCACGTAAAAGGGATTAATTCCCTAAAGGGTGCATCTTTCCCAAGAAAAGAGGGTGGGGCCTAGCTTAAGTGGAATCCCTCCTTCAAGGAATTCAGGTCCCTCGAAGTCAGAGACTGGAAAACAGAAGCAATCAAAGCCATCCTACTACCTCACCTCTGTCTCAACCACACCCCTGGCAGGGAAATTCTGCTGAAATTAAAGGCACCACATCACTTTAAGCTGGTGGGAAGCCACAGGCAGACGAGTACCATATGCTGGAAGGACAGGAAAAGCTCAGAGTCTAGAGTCTTCATAGGAAAGACTGACACCTGCTGGGTCTCATCCTCAGGGGAAACTGATGCTGGCTACTCTTTCCTCCTGAGACATGGGCCCAACTGGGGTTGATAATATCTGAGGACACCCTCCTCAAATTAAAAAAAAAAAAAGACTCCATATAAGCAGGGCAAAAAAACAGAAAAACAAGAACTGAAAAATTCTGATCAGTTAAACAGAAGCTATGCTAGAGGTCTGGAATAAGTTGAACTGCATGTCAAAGAACAAACAGAAAACAAAGCCATCTAGCAAAAAAAAAAAAAAAAAAAGCCTAGGTAAAAGAGTGAAAACAGCCACAAAAATAAACTAATTAAGGAAATCAAATGCCAGAAAAAATAACAAGTCATACTAGAAAAATCAAAGATAGGACCCCATCAAAAGAACAAACCAACACTTCAAATGAGAACTAATTCAGGATGTTCAAACAAATATGCAAAATCAAATAAAAAGTCGAATCAACAAGTTGAGGGAAAACATAAAGAAGACATAGGGTGCCTGCCCATACAAAAAAACAAAAGACATTGGGAGAACCTGGCCCTGGCACCATGGAATCAACAATACCATCCTGACCAAAATGGGTAAAAGAAGTGTAACATATAAGGTATCAATGGCTGAGAGACTTCAAATAGAATCAAGAGGATACTAGGAAGGTCGCTCCCAGGCAAGTGTCAATTAGACATTGCTACCTATCATAGCTTGTCAACCCCCAACCAAAACCATAACTGCCAATCCTAAAGAACACTTAGGGCATTATATAAGATTCTACAAAGGTTTTGTGCACTAGGGTAACTTTCCAGAAACCTGCAATCTCCAGATGGAACCCTGGACTTGATAAGTCCTGAAATATAGAGGGGTCAGCTTCTCCAGAACATCAATTCCATCTCCCTATACCATATTATCCACAGCCCCTTCCAAAATGCAAAAGTTAAAGTGGGAATAGCCCAAATATCTCTAAAGAATAGGAGAAAGATTGAAAGTGATGGTGGAGTTATACAGAGAAGGTAGGGATTAACAAATGTGTATGACTGCTGACTCATATTGATATTTCTTTTAGTCTCCAGTATCTTAGAGCAGCTAGAAGTAAAAATCTAATATTGTGGAGCTGAAACCCATAACCAACTCTGAAATCTGTTCTACAACTAATTGTGGTGATGTGCTCTGAAATTTATTGCTTTTTTGTATATACATTATTTTTCAGAAAAAAGAAAAAATGTCAATTGTGAAGATAAGTGCACAGTTATATGATGATACTGTTAACCACTGATTGTATACTTTGGATGATTACATGGTATGTGACTATATAATTTGTATCAATTAAAAATAAGAAGAAGAAGAAGAAGACATTGGGTGAACAACAAAAAGAACTTGAAAGTTTGAAAAAACAAAGCACAAAGCTTATGAGAATGAAAGGCATTGGAAAGATGATAAAAACAAGAGAAACCTACAACAATAGGTTTGAAGAGCATAAGAAAGGATTAGTGAATTAGAGGACTGGACATCTGAAATCCAACACACAAAAGAAAATATAAGGGAAGGAATGGAAAAAAATGAGCAGGGTCTCAGGGAACTGAATGACAACATGAAGCACATAAACATAAGTGCTGTAAGTGTCCCAGAAGGAGAAGACAAGGGAAAAGGAGGAGATAAACTAATGAAGGAAATAATCACTGAAAATTTCCCATCTCTTATGAAAAAAATGAAATTACAGATTCAAGAAGTGTGGCATATCCCAAGAGAATAAATCCAATTAGACATATTCCAAGACACTTACTAATCAGATTGTCAAATGTCAAAGAGAGAGAATTTCAAAACTAGCAAGATAAAAGCAATCCATCACTTACAATCATGGAGTAAAGCCATGGAGGTGAGAAGGCAGTAGTATAATATATTTAAGACTGTAAAAGAGAAAAACTGTCAACCAAGAATTCTATATCCATCAAAACTGTCCTTCAAAAATGAGGGGGAGGGCGGGCCGCGGTGGCTCAGCGGGCAAAGTGCTTGCCTGCTATGCCGGAGGACCTCGGTTCGATTCCCGGCCCCAGCCCATGTAACAAAAACGGAGAAACAGAATACAATAAAACAAGAAAATGTTTAAAAATGTTTCCCTTTCTTCCTTCCTTCCTTCCTTCTATCCTTCCTTCCTTCTCTCTGTCTTTCCTTTAAAAAAAAAAAAAAAAAAAAAAAAATGAGGGGGAGATTAAAATATTTTCAGACAAATAATACTGAATTTGTGAACAGGAGACCATTCTGCAAGAAATGCTAAAGGGAGCACTGCAGGCAGATAGGAAAAGGAAGGAGGGAGAGGTCTGGTGTAACATATAAGGTATCAGTGGCTGAGAGACTTCAAATAGAGTCAAGAGGCTACTAGGAAGGTCGCTCCTTGGCAAGTGTTAATTAGACATTGCTACCTATCATAGCTTGTCAACCCCCCACCAAAACCGTTCCTGCCAATCCTAAAGAACACCTAGGGCATTATATAAGATTCTACAATGGTTTCGTACACTAGAATGTAGAATGTAGAAATGAAGACTCTCAGTAAAGGTAAAAAAGATGTGACATATAAAATCCAAAAGACAAAATGGTAGAAGAAAGTACTGCCTTTACAATAATATTAAATGTTAATGGAATAAATTCTCCAATCAAAAGACATACACTGGCAGAATGGATTAAAAAACAGGACCCATCTATATGCTGTCTACAGGAGACTCACTTTAGACCCAAGGACAAAAATAGATTGAAAGTGAAAGGTTGGGAAAAGATATTTCATGCAGACAACAATCAGAAAAGAGCAGGAGTAGCTCTATTAATATCTGACAAATTAAATTTCAAATGTAAAACAATTAAAAGAGACAACGAATATCATTATGTATTAATAAAAGAAGTAATTCAACAAGAAGATAGAACAATCATAATACTTATGCACCAAGCCAGAATGGTCCAAAATACATGAGGCAAACACTGACAACACAGAAGGGAGAAGTAACTATTACTACCACAATAGTTAGAGACTTCAATTCCCTACTCTCATCAATAGACAGAGGATCAATAAGGAAACAGAGATTTTGAATAATATGATAAGTGAACTAGACTTTACAGACATTTATACCCAACCACAGAAAGATGCACATTTTTTTCAAGTGCTCATGGGTCATTCTCAAGGGCACACCATGTGCTGGTTCACAATGCAAGTCTCAATAAATTTAAAAAGATTGAAATCATGCAAAACATTTACTTGGATCATAATGGAATGAAGCTGGACATCAATAACAGTCAGAGGGCCAGAAAATTCATAAATATATGGAGTCTAAATAACATACTCTTAAGCAACCAGTGGGTGAAGGAAGAAATTACAAGAGAAATCAGTAAATATCTCAAGGCAAATGAAAATGAAAACACAACATATCAAAATTCATGGCATGAAGCGAAAGCAGTGCTAAGAGGGAAATTTATTGCCTTACATGCCTATATTAAAAAAGAAGAAAGAGCAAACATTAAAATAATTAACTGTTCACTTGCAAGAACTAGAGAAAGAACACCAAACTAACCCCAAAGCAAACAAAAGGAAAGAAATAGCGAAGATTAGAGCAGAAATAAATGAAAGTGACAATATGAAAACAATCAAGAAAATCAACAAAACCAGATGTTTGTTCTTTGAGAAAATCAGTAAAATTGATGGACCTTTAGCTAGGTTGACAAGAAAAAAGGAAAGAGAGAGGATACAAATAAATAAAATCAGAAGTAGAGAAGGAGACATAACCACTGACTCCACAGAAATAAAGGAGGTAATGAAAGGATACTATGAGCAACTATATGCTAATAAACTAGACAATGTAGATGAAATGGACAGCTTCCTAGAAAAGTATGAACAACTAACATTGACTCAAGAAGAAATAGATGACCTCAACAAACCAATCACAAGTAAAGAGATTGAATCAGTCATTGTGCTAGTTTGAAATGATGTATGCACCCTAGAAAAACCATGTTTTAATCAAAATCCCATTTCGTAGAGGCAGAATAATCCCCATTAAATACTGTATGTTTGAATCTGTAATTAGATCATCTGCCTGGAGATGTAACACAATCAAGAGTGGTTGTTAAACTGGATTACCTGGAGATATGTTTCCACCCATTTGGGTGGGTCTTGATTAGCTTACTGGAATCCTATAAAAGAGGAAACATTTTGGAGAATGTGAGACATCTCTGAGAGAGCAGAGAATGACATAGCCACGAGAAGCAGAGAGTCTACCAGCCAGTGACCTTTGGAGATGAAGAAGGAAATCGCCTCCCAAGGAGCTTCATGAAATAGGAAGCCAAGAGAGAAAGCTAGCAGTTGATGCCATGTTCGCCATGTGCCCTACCAGCCAAGAAAGAAACCCTGACTGTGTTCACTATGTGTCTTCTCACATGAGAGAGAAACCCTGAATGTCATCGGCCTTCTTGAACCAAGGTATCTTTACCTGGAAGCCTGTGATTGGACATTTCTATAGAATTGTTTTAATTAGGACATTTTCTTGGCCTTAGAACTGTAAACTAGCAACTTATTAAATTCTGCTTTAAAAAGCCGTTCCATTCCTGGTATATGGCATTCCAGCAGCTAGCAAACTAGAACAGTCATCAACAAGCTCCTAATAAAGAAAAGTCCAGGACCAGATGGCTTCACCTGTGAATTCTACCAGGCATTCAAGAAAGAATTAGTACGAATCCTGCTCAAACTCTTCAAAAAAATTGAAGAGGAGAGGAAGCTACTTAACTCATTCCATGAAGTCAACATCACCCTAATACCAAAGCCAGACATATACTACAAGAAAAGAAAATTACAGACCAATCTCGCTAATGAATATAGATGCAAAAATCCTCAACAAAATACTTGCAAATTGAATCCAGCAGCACATTAAAGGAATTATGCACCATGACCAAGTGGGATTTATTCCAGGTATGCAAGGTTGGTTCAACACAAGAAAATCAATTAACTTAATACACCATATCAATAAATCAAAGTGGAAAAAATGCATGATCATCTCAATTGATGCAGAAAAGACATTTGACAAAATTCAACATCCATTCTTGATGAAAACAGTTCAAAGGATAGGAATAGAATTCTCAACATGATAAAGACAAAATGTGCAAAACCCACAGCTAACATCTTCCTCAATGGGGAAAGACTGAAAGCTTTCCCTCTAAGATCAGGAACAAAACAAGGATGTCCACTGTCATCACTACTACTCAACATTGTGCTGGAAGTTCTAGCCAGAGTAATTAGACAAAAAAAGAAAGAAAGAAAAGTCATTCAATTGGAAAGGAAGAAGTATAACTCTCACTGTTTGCAGATGACATGATACTATATGTTGAAAATCCCAAAAAATTTACAGCAAAGCTACTAGAGCTAAAGAATACAGCAAAGTGGGAGGGTACAAGATAAATGCCCCCAAATCAGTAGTGTTTCTATACACTAGTGATGAGCAATCTGAACAGGAAATCAAGAAAAAATTCAATTCACAATAGCAACGAAAAGAATCAAATATTTAAGAGTAAATTTAACTAAAAATACAGAAGACCTATACCCAGAAAACTACAAGAAACTACTAGAAGAAATAATGGAAGATCTAAATAAATGGAAGGGCATACTGTGTTCATAGATTGGAAGACTATATATAGTTAAGAAGTTAATTCTACCCAAGTTGACTTATAGATTCATCTATAGCAATTAAAATCTCAACAACTTACTTTGCAGAAATAGAAAAACAAATAACCAAATTTATTTGGAAGGGGAGAGTACTCTGAATAGCCAAAAATATCTTGATTAAGAAAAATGAAGTAGGAGGTCTCACACTACCTGACTTTAAAGCATATTATGAAGCTACAGTGGTCAAAACAGCATGGTACTGGCATAAAGATAGATATACTGACCAATGGAATTGAACTGAGTGTTCAGAAATACACCCTCTCATTTATGGACAGCTGAGCTTTAATAAGGCAGTCAAGCCAACCCACCAGGGACAGAGCAGCTTTTTCAATAAATGGTGTTAAGAGAACTAGATATCCATATGCAAAAGAATGAAGGAGGATCTATATCTCACATCTTATACAAAAATTAACTAAAATGGATCAAAGACCTAAACATTAGAGTTAAGATCATAAAACTTTTAGAAGAAAATGTTACAAAATATGTTCTAAATCTTGTAATAGGAAGCAGTTTCCTAGACTTTACACCCAAAGCATGAGTTTTGAAAATAAATAAATAAATAAATGGATCTCCTCAAAATTACATACTTTTGTGCATCAAAGTAGTTTGTCAGGAAAGTCAAAAGGCAGGTTTTTCAATGGGAGACAATATTTGGGAATCACATATCAGATAAGGGTTTAATATCCAGAATATATAGAGATTCTTCAGCTCAACAACAAAAAGACAGAATAACCCAGTTAAAAAATGGGCAAAAGACATGAACGGACACTTCTCAGAAAAGGAAATACAAATGGCTAAAAGGCATATGAGAAGATGTTCAAATTCACTGGCTATTAAGGGAATGCAAATCAAAACCACAATGAGATATCATCTGACACCTACTAGAATGGCTATTAACAAAAAACAAAAAACAACAAGTGCTGGAGAGGATGTAAAGAAAGAGGCATACTTATCCACTGTTGGTGGGAATGTAAAATGGTACAACTGCTCTGGAAGGAACTGGGTGTGGAGATACGAATGGACATTTGCACATTGGTGTTTATGACAGCAGTGTTCACAATTCACAATGGATAGAGGTTGCCTGAGGATATAATGACTGAGGAATGGAAAGGGGAACTGTGGTATATACTTTATAATGTGACTATGTGATTGTAAAAACCTGTGTCTGATTCTCCTTTTATCCAGGGTATGGACAGATGAGTAAAAAAAAATGTATAAAAATAAATAAATAATAGGGAGCATAAGGGGTAAAATAAATTGGGTAGATTGATATACTAGTGGTCAATGAGAGGGGTATGGGAGAGGGGATGTATGAGGATTTTCTTTTTATTTATTTTTCAAGGGTGTTGCAAATGTTCTAAAAATGATCATGGTGAGGAATACACATCTATGTGATGATATGAGCCATTGATATATACCATGTATGGACTGTATGTGTGTGAAGATTTGTCAATAAAATATTTTATAAATAAATAAATTGATTGATTGATTGATTGATTAATTAATTGGTCTGACCAATTTACACATGGCCATTTGGGGCCTTTCTCTACGTGGAGGAAGCACGGATTCCAAGGTAGCTCAGAAAGAAAATGGGACCAGACACGGAGGATGCATATTTCAGGCTTCTACCTGCCAGCAACTGCCTGTGTGTTCCCAGACAACAATGCCACATTTCTGGACCCCCAGTTCTACCCTGTAAATTCCACAGGATAGACTGATGATCTCCAAGGTCTCTTCCGAGGGTCCTCAAGAGAGCTTGAAATATGTGCTAAATTAAATGCCCATGACAGGGTGTGTTTCACATATCTTCTGTCACCCAAACCTGATTTGTGCCTGGAAGCCTTAGCTCAAGATCAGGAGGGAATTAAACATATGTACTCCCCAGTCTCAAGGTCATAATGTAACATGGGCCCTGAAGCTCCTGGAACTTTTCTGGAAACCTAGAGTCAGGACCTTGATTCAGGGAAGAAGAACTTAGAAAGGGGCTCCTCTCTGAGATAACCATTTTCCAAGATCAAAGGTCAGGAAGGAAGGAAAGAAAATGACATCCACTCAGCACTTATTAGAATCTGCTGCCATTTCAAACCCATCTTCATCTAGTCAAGCCAACATTGGCTCAGCCCCTGGTCCTAGCAAGGTGTGTTCACATGTTATCTCATTTATCCCCACAACAACCCTAGGAAGTAAGTAAACCTGACGCATACTGAGTGCTTACTATCTGCCAGACGCCATGCTAAAATCAGCTAACATTTGGCTAGTGCTTATTATGTGCCAGGCATTGCTCTAAGCATTCAGAATTTCATGAGGCAGGGAATATAACTACCCTATTTCAGATGCAGAAACCAAAGCCCCTAGCTGGAAGAGGATCAGACCTGAGATTTGAGCCCAGGCACTGGATCCACTTAACCACTTCATTATCTGCCCTCAATTACTATCTGGAAATACCAGTAGAGGTATTATTTTTCCTGTCTTACAGAAAAGGAAGCTAAAGTTCAGAAAGGTAAAATAATCCACTCAAGACCATGTGTTGGTAGAGCTGGGAGTCTCTCTACAATGTCAGGAAGCAAATAACACAGTGCCTACCTGGTCCACCTGTCCAAATCTTTCCAAGCAGGTCCTAACTGCTCTAAACATGGGCTTCATGCTCTAAGAACTCCAGGATCTAGTCTATCAAAAGCGGCTCTTGAATCTTGAAGACATCATGCTGAGCGAAATAAGCCAGACACAAAAGGACATATATAATATCACTTATTTAAAATAATTAGAAGCAAATTCATAGAGTTGAAATCTAGAATACAAGTTACCAGGGACTAGGCGGGGGTGGGGGGGGGAAGGGGTAGGGAATGAAGAGTTAATGCTTGATTGGTACAGAGCTTTCTGTTTGGGGTGACAGAAACATCTTGGTAATGAATGATGGGGATGGAATCACAACATTATGAATGCAGTTAACACTGCTGAACTGTATATTCAAAAGTGGCTAAAATGGGAAATTTTCAGTTATATATACATTTCCAGATTTAAAATTCCTTAAAAATCCATAGAACTGTACAACACAAAGAGTGAACCCTAATGTAAATGTTGGGCTATAGTTAATAGTATAATTGTAATGATTATGTTTCATTAATTGTAACAAAGGTGCCACATTAATATAAAACGTTAATATAGAGAAAACTGTGGTGGTGGCCGGGCAGTCTAGGAGAACTCGGTACTTCCTGCATGATTTTTCTGTAAATCTCCAACTGTTCTGAAAAAAAAAAAAAAAAAAAAAAAAGACAGGTGGGCCATGGTGGCTCAGCAGGTAAGAATGCTTGCCTGCCATGCCCGAGGACCCGGGTTCGGTTCCGGGTGCCTGCCCATGTTAAAAAAAAAAGAGAGAGAGAGAAAGAAGGAAAGAAAAGGAAAAGTTCTTGACAACACCAGCAGGCTCTAGCTTCCAGCAGCAGTAGGCCTTGGCAAGGACAGGTTCTGCTTCTCTTTTGACATTAGAGGCCGAGCTGATGCTGAGGTTTGACTAGGTGAAGGTCAGCTTGAAATGGCAACAGATGCTAATAAAAAAATGATGAGTGAGAGGAAGGAAAGTGTGCCGGTTCGAAAGGATTTATGCACCTGGAAAAGCCATGTTTCAATCCTAATCGATTTCATGGGAGCAACGGTTTCTTCTAATCCCTATTCAGCACTATAGGTTGGAAACATGACGAGGTTGTCTCCATGGAGATGTGACTCAATTGTGGGTATTAAACATGATTATATGGAGACATGTCTCGACCCATTCTATGTAAGTCTTGATTAGTTTACCAGAATCCTAGAAAAGAAGTATTTTGGAGAAAGCTTCAACATAGTCATAAGAAGCAGAGAGTCCACCAGCCAGCAATCTTTGGAGCTGAAGAAGGAAAGTGCCTTCCAGGGAGCTTCAGGGAGTGGGAAGCCTGGAGAGGAAGCTAGCGGATGACACTGTGTTCACCAAGTGCCTTTCCTGATGAGAGAGAAACCCTGAACTTCTTGAACCAAGGTATCCTTCCCTGGATGCCTAAGATTGAACACTTCTATAGACTTGCTTTAAATGAGACATTTTCATGGCCTTAGAACTGTAAACTTGCAATTTATTAAATTCTCCCTTTTAAAAAGCCATTCCATTTCTGGTATATTGCATCCAGCAGCTTGCAAACTAGAGCAAAAATGAAGGGAAGGGAAGTGGGAAAGGAAGTAAGTTCTCTTTGGGTGTAAGGCAGTTGGACCTTTCTCAAACTTATGGCTGGGACAGGGGCCAGCGAGAAGGAAATGAGGCCTTGGAAGGCTCTCCACTAAGGCTGGGATGGGGGCTGGCAAGTTAGACCTGACCTGAGTCCAGGATTAAGCACAGGCTGAGCACCCGCATTTAGAGAAAGTGGGAGCAGAGGTCCTCCCTATGAAAACAGACCTGGCTACCTAGAATTGAGGATCTGGACCTCCCAGTGCCCAGGAAATTCAGCTGGCTGGGATATAGCCTCAACCAAAACCTAATGGGAAATCAGTCCTTGTGGTGGATGGGTCAGTGAGTCTAGGTCACGTTTCCTTACACGAAGCCCTGCTCCTCCTCTTCGACTATGATACTATTGTAGAAAAGGACAAAAGGCCAGCAGATCAATGAAAGGGGCATGAAGTGTCCCCTCCAGGCCAAGAAATGATGCTTTGCAGTTTCAATTCAGTAAATCCAATGCAGTGTTGATTTCATATATCCAACCTTGGCCCCTCATGTGCACAGCACTGAATGTAAGTCACTGAAATATTCATTCATTCATTCTTTTAATAAATATTTATTGTAAAATTTAGCAAATACAGAAAAAACTCCCACACTACTCCCAGCCTCACAGGTGATCCAGGCTGACATCAGACACCTGTGATTCCAAAGCTTTGTACAGAATATATGGCACTGATTATTTTTTAATGGCTTTAAGGTCATATTATAAAACAGAAACAAAATGATAATTCACGAGTATTACTTAACTGCACAGACATTTTAAGATAATCAATGTTAGTTCTAGATGCAAATGTGTTTCCTAGTTGTTCAGCATTCCGCTTAACTCCAACCTTCTCTTGATTATCACCCCCTTTGCTTCTAAGACCACATTAAGACGTCCATCTGGTTGACACCAGGCTGGGAAGAGAAGACGTGGGAAGCTCTTGACCTGACCCTGGCCTTTCCTCCTTTTTCCTTTGCTGTTTCCTGTCTCTTGTTTTCTCTGTGAGAGCAAATCATGTTCACATATCCCACAAGGGAAGGGCCCAGTACAGAAGGATTGTGGAACCAGAGAACAGCTGAAGGAGAATAAGACAGAGCATGACCCACATTATATTTAAATAGGATGTTAACTGCAAAAGCAATAGTTTATGTAATAACTAACCTCTGTGCCTAGCACATGACCTGGGCACCAGGACGTCTCCGTGCAGGGTGCACGAGTGCAGTCACAGGGATCTGGGTGGGTATCTCGGCAGCACCAATTGCTGTTAACAGACCCTGGGGAAGTGACTTAACATCCAAGCCCTATTTCCACATTTGTAAAATGGAAATATCACCTGTCTTTTGGGCATTTTAAAAGGACCAAAAACCACTTAGGTAAAGTGTAGAGTGGCCAATAAACAGCAGCTGCTTTTAGAGCATTTCATAATTTATAATGTACTTTTATATACATTATTTCACTTCTTGCTGACCTTTAATAAATTCAAGTCTGTCATATTTGGCTAAAGCTGCACCTCAAAATTCCTCTAACTGCAGGAGAGCAAATGTGTTTCCCTTTGATTTCATCTCTTTTGCCTGATCTATGGATAGTGGCAATCTATCATGCAGTGGTAAGGGGAGCTGGGAGGAACAATGGGCCTTAATGCACTGAATACAACTGGAGTCCTTATAAACAGAGGAAGTTCAGAAGTAGTTAGTTCAGAGAAGCCAGAGGAGGAGACAGAAAGAGATCACCACATGATGGAAGCAGAGCTTGAACCACTACGAGAATGCTACAGACTTGGGAGAAAGCACGGTCTGGTCTGTCAATACCTTGATGCTGGACCCATGATCTCCCAAACCATGAAACAATAAATTCCGGTTTAAGCCAACCCAGTCTGTGACAGTTGTCATAGCAGCCCTGGCAAACCAAGATAAGCCCATACATAAAAGCATACCTGTTTATTTGCATATGGCCCACCTCAAATACAAAGGGTCATTCAGAGGCATTATAAGATCTCCTACTTACCTGAGACAGCTGGAAAGTAACAAAGCCTTGACTCAAACTTGGAATCCCAAGTGATTAGCATAACCACTACCTGCAGTTTGTGAACTCAGGTGCATCACAGGCCAGGCAGATTTTGTAAATAAGTGAAACACCAGATGGAAAGCTACAGGGCATGGGGAGATGGTGAGGCACAGCTGCCACACCAGTCTGGGGCATTCCCGTTGAATTGATTTTTTTTTTTTTTTTTTTTTTTTTTTTTTTTAAAGACAGAGAAGGAAGGAAGGATAGAAGGAAGAAAGGGAAACATCTTTAAACATTTTCTTGTTTTATTATATTTTGTTTGTTTGTTTGTTTTTTACATGGGCTGGGGCCGGGAATCGAACCGAGGTCCTCCGGCACGGCAGGCAAGCACTCTTGCCCGCTGAGCCACCGCGGCCCGCCCTGAATTGATTTTTTTATCCAAATAGTACTATCTCCCCATTCAAAAAAAAAAAGTCTGCATGCCACCTGTCTGCAACCTTGCAACATACTACACTGTTAGCAGTTAACTATTGCTAATAACCTTCATTCAAAGTGTTTTTACACATTCATCTTTTTATGAATAGCCTTCAAATGCTTTTCTAAATCTGGGCAGAAATATTTAAAACTTAAAATGAAGTATATGTGTCCAAAGGAAAGCACAAAGATTAGTAAAGTCTAAAAGTGTGAAAGCAAATCAAATTCAGGAGAACTTTCTGGAGGAGGTGGCATTGGAGCTGGCAGAGACAGAATTTTTTAAGTAAAGGAGGAGTAAAACTATCCATGAAAAAGGAATAGCAATGAGCAAAAAGAGCAAAGTTTGGCTATCTGGAAAAAATAAATAGTTCCATTTGGTTGGGGAATAGGGTACAAATCTTGGAATGAGAAGAAAGGATATGAAAAATCATCTGAGACCAGATGGTGAAGCCTCTTGACTGCCCAGCCAAGGAGTTTGGCATTTATTGGGTATTGCAGATGGGGTCAGTCAGGCCAGAAAATTTTTGAGCTGAAAATGGCTTGATCAGGTAATGGAGTTTTTTAGGAGATGAATCTGTTTTGATGTTACAAATTTGACTTAACAACATAAAGCATGATTTTTTTTTCTAGACAACTTCAAATCTGAAAAATGTCATTATTCTTAGCATATGTTTTGAAAATAAACTTGGTCACTATAAACGCATGTAAGAAAGAGAGGGCATAAAAACTGACAACAAACCCAAGGATTGTAGCCATCTGTTTCTGTTGCTCTGAGTAGAAAACAGCAAAAAAGAGCTTTTAAAAACATATAACTATAGCTGAAGTCATATTTTCCAGCTTAGATTATTCACAAGTGACTGCTTATAATTTTATTTGTCTGGCATTTTCAATAAAATATACCATCTACAGGGCATCATAAAAAACTATCATGTGTGACATTATGCAAGGAAGGCATGGAAGGATGGAAAGGAGGAAGGGAGGAAAATGAAAAATAGCTTGTCAGGAAATGTAAATTGCATGGCAAAATTGAATTTTCTTTTAGGTAATAAGGAAGAAAAAGAAATATCAAACAAACTGTTCTGAACATTTACAAAAAAGTGGTGTAGGATAAAAAGATTGTTTAGAGTCAGAAAAGCCATATTGGAATCTTAGCTTTCTCTCACTACTATATATTCTTGATTACAGATACATTTCCTCATCACTAAAAGGGTGATATTATTTATTAATTTAGTGATCATTGTGAGGGATAATAATCTTGCATAATATTATAATATCATGCATCCTATATATTCATTTCTTTCCTTCCTTTGGAGAAGGGAAGAAAGGGGTATATGCCTGCCATGACATATTAAAGCTCAACAGCTGCTTTTCCCAATCCATGAAGGAAGCCTAAATGTTGATGCAGTCAGCTTGATCCTACGTGCCAGTAGGAGAGAGGCAGTAGTACAGATAACCCCACAGATCTGATTACAATAATCCCTTACGTTTCACTGCGGCATGCATCATGTGATGTGTCTGGAGGAATTCATTACTGTACTCCTGTTTTCTTTGGGTTAATATTAAAATTAGTTGGCACCCCTGAACATACTATGCAAGGTCCGGGGAAAGACACAGAATGGCAGTACAGGGAAAAGCCATTAGGGGCTTTAAAATTTTTAGAGCAAAACACAATGAGAATAATCAGCTGGAAGTTCATTCATTCATCCACAAATATTTAGTGAGCACATATGTGGGGCCAGGTAGTGTTCAGGCTTTGAGGATAAGGCTGTGAACAAACCAAACAAAAACTCCTACATCAAAATGGGAACAGTGATTAGCTCCAAAAGCTTGATGGAGAGGGGGATTTTCCTTTCCTATTTTTTACAGTTTCTTAATTTATCAGATTATGGATGATCTTTAACTGGCGTATGTGTTATCATATTTTCCAAATGAATAAAAATTAAAACTGAGTTAAAAATGAATAACACATTCTATTCATATTGACACAGAAACTGCTTATGTATATCAAGTGGAAAATTTAAGTTTCAGAGCTGTGTAGTATGTGATCAATAGGTGTTGAATACATAGATTTCTTTAAAATGTCAACTAGTGTTAGACAGCTGAGTGAGTTATCTCATCAGTGTCTAACTGAATTATTTCTGAGTCCTCTCTCTTCCTTAACCGCCCATGTAAAGTATCATCATGTATAGATTTCTGCCTCAAACCAGCCTTCTGAATGCATCCTCTTCTCTCCATTCCACTTGATATCATCTTAGATCAGTCCTTCATCATCTCTTGTTTGGATCACTGCAAAGGTCTCCTTACTGGATTCAGTCTATCCTTCACATGGCCAGGCTTACTTCCCAAAGCACAGATGTCATTATGTCACTGTCCCCAATGAGTACTAGATCAAGTCCAGACTGCTAAGCATGGCTTCCAAGACTTTCAAATCTGACCTCAACCTACCTGTGGTAGACAAGGAATTCTTAACAAATAGCTTTTCTTCCCTTTCCTCTTTACTACAGAACCCTAAGTTTTTTTGACTTTCCCTAATTTAATTCTTTGCAATATTCATAAACATATTAGCCACTTTACTTGTAACTTTAAAAAAGCAACAACTATATACCAAGCAGTGTTGTACATATTTTTCTTGTACCACAATATTTAATATTTCCAGCAAAGTATATATTATCATTATTGCATTTATTACAATAATCATGGCCATGATTCAAATGAGCAGAGATACTCAATATTTCTCTCAGTAACACAGATATTATTTGTAAAATTACTATTAATCACTATGTTATATTCTATTTTGCATTCTCCAATTTTGGAAAGATATATCATAACATAGGAATTGCAATTACCTTAATATTTGTATTAAAGTAACAGGGAATCTATTACACTATCTCAAACTGGCTTGCTTTGAAGTCTAATATATTACAATAAATATATATTGTTTTAGCTAGGGCAGAACCCTAATTTTGTTCAGGTAGTAGACAAAGATCCTTGAATTCAGGTTTTAGCTCCAAAGAATGCTCATGAGTTGACACAGAGTAGACAATTCTTTTTGTTGAATGAATAAATGGTATTAATTAGTCATGCTAATCCCATTCTTTTTCCCAAGGAATTAGTCTACAAGGTAGCATGTCTATCCCATCGATCTAGCTTGGAATTTAGTTGTGGGAGAAGCTACAACAGCCATGTTAAGAGTCATGAGGATACAAAACAAAAGGTCAAAGTCAACATGCTAAGGATAGCAGAGTGGCATGAGATGAAGCTCATGTTATTGATGACACAGATCTAGCCTCTTTGGAACTGCCCATCTCCACATGGCTCACTAACTGAGATACCTAGATGTTTTCATTGTCTAAAGCAGACTAATACGCCTATGAATCACTTGGGAATCTCACTAAAATTCTGATTCAGTAGGCCTGAAATAAGACCAAAAATCTGTACTACTAACAAATTTCCATGTGATGTTGCTGTTGAAGGATCACATTTTGAGAAAGAACAACATAAATCATAAATTGGGTTTTCCGTTACTCTAAACTGAATTCATCCTTACTGTTGATTGTCCCTCCCCAGACTCAAAGCCCCCCCCCACACTAACCATCCAAACTGCTCAACATGTACAGCCTTCCAAGCTTAGCGCATGCTCATCCCTCCCTTTAGGAAGCTATAAGCTTCTGTAGATTTTACCACTATTCTTCACGTCAGTCTTTTGTCACTTTTTCACTTATCGACCTTTATTTGCACATACTCTCAAATATTTCTCTCCACAGTATATTATTTCGACCATTACTAAACAATTACAGTGACATTCGTAATAGGCAAAATGATTTTGAAAGACCACAAACTTTTTGCAAAATTATTGAATTTCCTAGTAAATATTATATATCCTTTGTAATCAGCTGTGTTCCCTTTCAGTAATGTGAGAATTAAAGAGTACATGAGCAGTGATCTATTACTAGTAAGACAGGCTTGTTTCTTTTGATTAAGCTTTAATTCCACATGGCACTTTGAAAACATTTTTTATAAAGCCCGATATTAAGATATATCAGTGTAAAAGTGAGCTCAGAAGAATCATTTATGATCCATTCCCAGAATAAAAATGCCATCTCTTTCATATCTGTACAAGAAATTCCTACCTGATTCTATTTCATTAATTAATAACAGGTTTTTCATAACACACTCTGTTTCTATGCATTTTTTTACACTTTTCCCAAATTTAGCCTTCAGCCCAAGCTTGCCAGAAAAGGTACCAAATTACTGGATTTAAATGCAAAATATGTCTGTGTGCCTGGGTGGAAGAGAAATGGAGAAGCATGTGGGTAGCCATGATCCTGCAGTTTTCATGGTACCCTACACATCCATTGGCCTGTCTTCAATAAGCACATGATGGTGACTGCACATCATCAATCAGGTGTGTTGGCTGGGTTGGATTCCACCATAAATTAACCCAATCTCTCTGCAGTTCCAACCAACTCAAAACCATCCCATAATCTGTGCAAACAACAAGCCATGTGCAATGACTGGAAAAGGAGAACTCAGAAGATGGAGATTTTAATTCAAATTCCACCAATGATTTATTATAAAGACTATCAAACCCCTCAGAAGTCAATAAAACTTTGTCACACACTGTAAAAGTTAAAATATAAAACCTACCCTGTGGCATCCTCAACTGACTCAGCGAAGGCTACAACAAAATATCCAAGAACCATGTGAAAACACAGGATAAATCATCTCAGCACTGCTAGTATGAACTGGAAGCCACAAGGCTACCACCAGGTGCAGACTTTGTGGCAGGCTCCATTTGGCTAACACTGGTCACTCACTGATGTTTTCCAAGTGGGTCTTTCCACCTTGCCACTCCCCATCTCCATCTACTTTAAAGTCTTCTCTAACCATCACCAAACAAGTGCAATCCAGGAAGAGGCTTATTCACAGCTTGAGGACTCTTGGGTATTAATGTGTAGACTTGTGCAACCACGGGGGGGTGTAGGGTGGGGGAGACATGATAAGGTACATGCCCATTATCAATTGAACTTCATGTCAATTTTCTAAAATCTAAAAATCTTAATTTAATGATTTACTCCTCTGGGCAAAGACTGTGACCTCTTTGTTGATTCTGTCTATCATTCTCCTAGGCAAATAGTGTAACCACTTTACAGATACCAAGTGTTTTACTGAACAGATAATATGATCTCTTTCAAATGTTTGTTTCCCACAACCTTGTCAAATACTGTTTTTGAAGTTGGCTTATTTGTGACCATAAGGTTCACCTTTCCATCCTTGCTGAGTGTCAACATGCCTCATCAGCTCTAGCTGAGTGTCATGAGGTTCCTTCTCCCACTGCTGACTACATAAGGAAAACCTCACAAGGGCTGTCTTGGGTATACTCAGGAATAAGAAAGCCTGTAATTCGGATGTTAAAGAATTGGGGTATGGTGGTCTCCAGTCCCTAGACAGATAGAATTCCCCATTCCATCCTACAATGAATTCTTATAACAACATTTTGTTTACAAATTCTGAATCTGTGGTCTTCTCTAAAACTTATAGTTACAGAAATTTTCAAACATATAGAAAAGTAGAGAGGATTTTACAATGAACTCCGAGGTACCCTTCACCCAACTTCAACAGGTTAGGACCAAGTTTGTTGCAGCTGTATCCTTACCTATTTTTCCCCACCAAGAGATTATTTTAAGGACCATCCTGACGTTTTATATCATCCATAAATATTTCAGAATATATTACTAAAAGATAAAGACTCTTAGGGATCTGTGCTTTTTTTAGCCAAGAAGGACAACAGACTTTCAAGTCATGAAGGCCGAAACTGGGGAGTGGGGGCAGGGAATGCATTGTATTGGAGCCATTTATAATCTCAGTTACAACAAATACTTTTTTAAAAATCAATTCAATCTGAAGTATTCCTGCAAAATAGGCATTAAGGCACTTCTGCATGAACAAACAGAAACTTTATTAACAATTCAAAAGGCATTACAATTTAAAATAACAGAATGCACTGTATTATCAGGCACTCTACTCTTTTACATGGATTAACACATAAAATCCCCTAACAACCTTGTATGGCAAATTCTGTTACAAAGCTCCATTTTTAAAATAAGGAAAATGAAGCACAAAGAGGGGAAGGAAGAGGTCTAGGGTCATTCAGCTCAGACTCACTGCATGATCACATGCTTGGCCTAGGTACTATTGTAATGGACAGCATTGCCTCGGCTTCTCAATTTGGCTACTCCAAAAACAAACCATGGGACAAGAAAGTGGGGGCAGGGACTCTGCCTGAGAGGAGATTCCAAGAAGCAGGATGACCAAACAATGATTCGAGGAAAGGGAAAAGCCAATAAAGGGTGTGGTGATGTATGGGTTTCCTCTGGAGGCAATAGGGGCTCAACTTCACCGGGGGTTCTTATGAGGAATCAAGGAGAATAAGGGTCAGCAAACTGCAGTCCACTGGCCAACTCTGGCCCCCAACTCATTTTTATAGATAAAGTTTTATTGGAGCAGCATCATACCCCTTCTTTTAGCATTGTCTATGGCTGTTCTTGCTATATAACAACAGAGTTGAGTAGTTGTGGTAGACACCATATGGCCTATAAAGTAAAAAATATTTACCCCTTGGTCTTTTAAAGGAAAGTTTGCTGACCCCTGAGGTAGAACGTGACTCAGAAGCATTCCGTGGAGGGAAAGAGGGAAGCTGGGGTATTTATTCACCGACGACTCCGCCTTCATTTGTTTGGGAGGTAGACCAGAAGGCCAGGTATCAATAACATGTACTATAATCCCTACATGCCTCAGAAGCTTCATGTATAAAAAGAAAATAATGATATTTAACATATAGCTAAGTAATAATTAAGTGGGAAAATATATGTAAACCTCATAAAAAGTGTCTCACAACATAAGTGCTCAATAAAAGTTATAAATTATTTTTCAAATAATTTTTCTAAACACTAGTATTAGGAAGCACTTTCATTAACACCTCTTGCATAAGTCTAAATTCTTAACTATTTAGAAAAAGATTTCCACGTTTTGTTAAATACACAATAAGCCACATGGCCTGCAGAGAGATAATTTCCTGCCTGGATGAGTAATACCTGCCTCTTTCTCTGTCAGAAATTAAAGTAAATTAAAGTAACCATTAATTTTTAAACAAGACTGATGAAATTGTTATTTTATAATAGCAAAAAAAGTGGAAACAATCTAAATGTCTACCAACTGATGATGATAAATAAAATGTGGTATATCCATACAATGGATTATTTGGCTATAAATAATGCATGCCCCAATACGGATGAACTTTGAAAACATACTATGTGAAAGAAGCCAGTGACAAAATGTCACATATTCTATAATTCTACTTACATGAAATGTCCAGAATAAGCAAATCATAGAGACAGAAAATAGATTAGCAGCTGCCTAGGGCAGGGGGTTGAGGAGGGGTGACTGCTACAGGCTTTCTTTTAGGAGTGATGGCACAGTTTTAAAATTAGATTGAGGTGATGCTGCATAGCTGTGTGAATATACTAAATCTATTGAACTGTTCACTGTCAGTGGGAGAATCTCAATAAAGCTGATAAAAAAAATGAGTAAAGGCAAGTTTCTGCACTTATTATACCATGCTCCCAAAATGTTCTGAGTAGAAATTCTCATGCCTACTGCTCTCCATTCCTGCCCAACTTGCTGCTCCCCTGAAAGGCTGCCTCTTAAAATTGCCTCCTTTCTGTGCCTGATCATTCTTTAAGCTCTGCCTTCACAATCTTCCCTACGGTGGATCTCAGATGCCAGGATCAGACTGCATCCTGGGCACACTACAGACTGGCTGTGTGACTTTGGACAAGTTACTTCATCTCTCTGGGCTTCGGTTTCCTTATCTGTAAAATGGGAATAATAATAGTACCTACCTCGTATTATGACAAATATTATTATTATTAACTGATGTTTATTGAGCACTTACTGTATAGCAGACCCTGGTGTTTTTTTCAGTGTTTTTTAAAATTTTTTACAATAAACTGCATACATTTAAAGTATACAATTTGATGCATTTTGACATATGAATATACCATGAAACCAACACAATCAATCTATCAAACATTTCTATCACCCCTCCACCCCCCCAAAAAAGTTCTTAGGCCACTCTGCAATCCATCCTTCCCTTCCCACCCCCAACCCCATCCCCAAGCAAACAATGATCTGTTTTCTGTCACTGATGATTAGTTTCCATTTTCCAAACTTTTATATGAATGGAATCATATAGTATGGGCCTTTTGGGGAGTAGGAGATTGAAGGAAGATCTGGCTTATTTCATTTAGCACAATGATTCTGAGATTTTGAGATTTATCTGTGTTGCTGTGTGCACCAACAATCCGTTCCTTTATATTGTTGAGTGACATTTTGTTTATCACCTTTTGATGGACATCTGGGTTGTTTTCAGTTCCTGTATTGTTTTCAGCTATTTTTACAAAGCTGTGGGCATTAGGGTAGAAGACTTTGTGTTGGACATGTGTTTTCATTTCTCTTGGATAAACACCAAGGACTGGAGCCCTGGGGCGACACTGAAATTTTGTAAAGCCCCAGCAGAGCACCTGGCTCATGGTAGGCAGGCAGCAAAAAGACCTCCAGCATTGGCACTGCCACAACTCCACTTCCACTTCTCTTCTCTCCCACATGAGCTCTGCAGGCGCCTCTCGTCCCCTGAGGCTGCCATCACAGCTCCTGCTTCTCAGCACTGCAGCCACCAAAATTCTGCTTCCTCTTCCTGCAGCTGATGCCTCTAATTATTTTCCTTGGGCCACTGCTGACCCTTCAACGCCCTGGCTGTGGTCCAGCCTCTCCTTGGGACATGACAGAATCGTTCATTTCCTTCTCAGACAAAACTAGGGTATTGTTTTAGCAGATTCAAATAAGACTGGTTTTTCCAACATTTCTAGTCTACTGAGGATTGTTTGCACTTAGACAAGAGCAAATTAAATTCAGATTAAAATATCAAATTTCATTGTTTTCACCTATTTTTATATGTTCCTATTTTCACAGATACCTTCTTTTAAAGAGCCAGTATTTCTTTGTATAAACAAAGTAATATGCTTTTCTGGCATGTTCTTTACAGACTTGCTATAATCACATATTGCAAAATAGTATTTTTTTCATGAAGGCCCTTCTCTGTTACCAATACTCAAAAAAGTGCAATGTTGGGCCACGGTGGCTCAGCAGGTAAGAATGCTTGCCTGCCATGCCTGAGGACCCAGGTTCGATTCCCAGTGCCTGCCCATGTAAAAAAAAAAAAAAGTGCAATGTTTTTGAGTGAATTACTGCTGACTCTTATTTTGGCTATAATTCCAAACTGGAATAGTCTCAATTGATCCACAGTTTTAGGTAATCAACCCATATCTGTTCATTAGATTCTATCAAAAAAGACATAAACTTTATCTTTTTTCATAAATGTGAAACAGAACTGCCACCAATTTTGATATTAATATGGCACTGATTTCAAACATAAAGGCTTTGTAAAGGAATTCTGGATGTCACATCATAATCATAATCTGTGTAGAAATAGTAAAATGCTGGTCATTTGGTAATGAAGACATATACAACAGCTTAAAAATTACATACACAATATCTTTCATTGACATAAACCTGGGCAGGTGACAACTGAGAGCAAAGCAGGCTAGACTGGAGTGCTGGCTTTTGCTTCTAGACTTTTAGAGGTTGCACTGAATACCTGTCCAAGGCTTTTTTTTTTTTTGGTGGGTATGGGGGTTCAGTCTCAATGACTGGTTTAGGTGAGCCACATAACAACCTAAAATGCATTTATCCAACCTCACTTAAGTTCCTCATTCAGATTATAGCTGTAACATATAACTTTTCAAATATTTCTTACAAATACGATTTTTAACAACAACCAGATCTACTTAGTTAAAATACAAATCACTTATTTGAGCAATGACTCTCTGTTCTTTCTGCAAAACTGTCCCCTAAAAAGTGTCTTATATTTGCACTACCGAACCACTGTGTGGCACCTGTGAGCTGATGACCAGGACAACTAGTAAAGTTAACAGCCACACACCTACAACTGATTTCCCTGGCAGTCAGTCGAAGATGGGTTGGTTCTAAAATTTTAAAACTTTATTACTTAAAAACAAAAAACTTTATTTAAAATCCCAGCAAAATAATATTTCAGATTATCCTCTTTTTTTTTTTTTTTTTTTTTGCCTGGGCAGGCTCCAGGAATCAAACCTGCGTCTCTGGCATGGCAAGCGAGAATTCTGCCACTGAGCCACTCACTGTTGCACTGCCCTTCAGATGATCTTCAACACAAAACGAGAAAGAAAGAAAAGCAGAACTGTCCACCTGAACAGGAGGCTGTCCACTCGGCAACTCAAATCACTTAGGATGAAAGCAGGGTGAGTACCTTCCCCACAAAAGGACCCAACTTTTGCTTACCCATCTAAACGCTGATCTCTCTCAAGCAAGAAATACCTCGTAATATATAATACAGCACATGCAAAGCAAACAGCACTGATAGCCAGTCTACGTAGTCTCTATTTAGTAGAAGTCATTTCTACTTACAATCCACTAGCAACACAACACCACACACTGCCAGGGCTTGAGAGTCCAAGTAACCACCTTATTTGATTCCCAAGCAAAACATATCGGTCTACAAGTTTTATATGTAAATTACAAGGACATGGTAATAGCTCTAAAGTGCAGCCCTTTAGTTCTGTAAAGTTCTAAAGTTCACTTTAAGAAATAATTCTTATCCAAGAAGTTTCTTGAAGGTGTCTGGGAGCACATAGTCTCAGCTAATAACAGAGGTTATCTTTTAGGATGGAATGGAGCTTGGGAAGTAGAGAGTGGACTTATATTTCACACTTGACACACTTTTCAGCTGATTGAATTTTATCATATTTACCATGAAGTATTTTGCAAAAATAAAAACACTCTCTTGGATTCTGAATTATTTCTCTCCAGTAGAGGACACATATCTTTTTGGCTATTCAGCACTGAGAACTTCTGTATTTAGGGGAAGATTCTAAAACAGGTGGAAGCATGTCTCCATGCCCCTGCTGCTGACAGGGAACAAATATTCACTCTTTCCCACTTTTTGGCAGCTAACAAGCTAATAGCAGCAGGCAACTGGCGTTGGTTCAGCCAATCAGATATTCCTATCTGTGACTTTGAATCTTGAAAGAGTAACTTCAATACGCATGGTCAGGGAGGGCAGTGGAGCCAAAAGTCCAGTGGAACAACAACTAACAACCAGTGGTGGAACAGCCAGGGACAGGAGTGCCTGGCAGCAGCAGTGCCAGCAGTGGTGCCCTTAGCAGGACATCCCTGTGATGTGGCCTTGGCCACGCATGGATCTGAGCGCCTGGTCCCCTTGCTTTCTGCTCATCTGCAAAACTCGATTGTCTAGACTTTATATCTATTCTATAAACTCCCCAATAGCCTTCCAACAAATTCTTTTTCTGCTTAAACCAGCTAGTATTGTTTCTTGGAGCCAAGAACACTGACCCAAAATTTGTTAATTCATTCATTCATTCAATAATGATTTAACTGCCCTCTATTTGTTGGGCACTCTTCTATACATGTGATCAAATACATGTATGCATGTGATTAAACATGCATTCAATACATGTGAATAAACAAAACCTTTCAAATTCCCTTCCCTTGGGAGCTTATATTATAATGTATCTCACTTTTTCCCAGCCCCTGCCCTTCCTTTACCTTTCTCCAGAAATCAACTTTATTGATTATTGATATTTATTCACTATCTATACTACCTTTCTGGCCCAACACCACAAATGGTCATTCATCGTCATTCCCTAGACACTTGCTAAAGCCCTGGACTACTCCAGGCACTTTGCTAGCAGTTGGAGGCACGCTGTTGAATTAGTCACTGCCCTCATAGAGTTTACAGTGCAGCAGCAAAGACGAGTGATATGCTCTAAAGAGTGATGATGCCACTGAAGCACATCATACAATGCCTTACCTAGACTAGGAAGTGGTCAGGGAAGGCATCCCAAGGGAAGGGAGGTTTAAAAAGAGCTGAAGGATGATTAAACTTAGGCAGCTGAAGAGAATACAGAGTACTCCAGTCAGAATCTGAACAAGCAATATTCAAGAGGCAAGAGAGAATATGGCACATTAGAGAAAGTGGAAGGAGTTCAGTATGGTCAGGCCTGAAAAGCAATCAGTTATTGGTGGTAGGGTAATGGCTAAGATGAGATATGAGCAGGTAGATGAAGAATCTTACTAGCTTTCTTTGGGGAGTAAGATTTTATTATCAGAACCATCAGAAGCTGTGTAAGGTGTCAAGCAAAAGAGACAGGAGATGATGGTGCATCATCAGAACTGCAAATTAGAGAAATCACTCTGGCTGCAGGTGGAATGAATTGGAGAGAGGAAAGAATGGAACATCAAGATATGAGTCCACCAAAGTAGTCCAAGGGAGAAATACCATGTCCTGGACTAGTAGAGGTTGGAAAGACAAAAGGAAGCAGAAATATTCAAGAAACCTTTATTGTGTACAATCAAGACTTGCCAATTGATGGCTAGTGTATTAGTTGGGGTTCTCTAGAGAAACAGAACCAACAGGAGATATCTGTAAATATGAGATTTTATAAAAACGTCCACACAACTGTGGGGATGCATGAGTCCCAATTCCATAGGGGACACTGCAAGCTGACAACTCTGATGAAGGTTTTCGATAAATTCCTTGGAGAAGCTGGCTGGCTGAAGTAGAGACTAAAGTTCTCTCTTCTGACTGCTGAAGTCATCATTTCTCCTTCTAAAGCCTTCAACTGGCTTTAAATTGGATTAAATGTCTCTCAGCTGAAGATATTCTCCTTAGTTGATTGTAGATATAATCAGCCATAAATGCAATCAACTTACCGATGATTTAAGTCCACGAGATATCCTTCTGGTAGCAGAACCGTGCTTGCTTGACCAGATAACTGGCGCCATCACCTGGCCAAGCTGACACATGAACCTAACCATCATAGTTGGATACAGGGTGATTAAAGAGAGCAAGAAGTCGAAGATGACACACAGGTTTCTGATCTGCATAGCCAGGAGGACAGTGGGCCATTAATTAATAAGAGATTAAATGCTGGGGAAGAAATGAGTTCCTTTTGGTCATGTTCCATTTGGGGTGACCAAGGAGACTTTCTTGATTGGCAGCTGGATACCTGAATCTGGCTTTCAATGCAGAGATATGAGCTAGAGGATGGATTCAGGTTACATGGACAGTTACCAAAGTCATGGGAATAGTGACAAGACAATGGGGGAAGGTACAGTCATTTGATAGAATGTTAAAAGTATTTACATGTAACAATCCTCCCTCTAATGCTATGGGAGGATTAGATTTTGCCATACTGTTGATGTCCGTCTTGCCACATGTCTTGGTTTACTGGAAAATGAGAATACCACATATCACTTACCTTCTGTACAGAAACTTTAAGGTTAACTCAAAGTTCTCTAAGATCCCTTCTCCCTCTTCTATGACCACTATAAAGTTCCAGAGAGAGTCCGTTCAGCTGGCCTGGGTCTCAAAAGGAAGATTATGAGGAAATGAGCTATAGCCAACTCACAATGGACATAAGGCTAGAGCAAGAAATAAGATCTGTTGTTGTTAAGTCACTGAGATTTGGGGTCACTTGCTACTGCAACAAAACCAAGCCTGCTCTGACTGATGGAGGTGGAACAGGCAGAACCTTTAGGAAAGCAACACTTAAAGGTCAGTAGATAAAGTGGAGCCAACAAAGAATTCCCTACCCCACACTCACAGAAACCTCCATCTCTGCTAGTCAACTCAGGTTTCCGTCCTAACAAAAGCAAACCCCTCCTTCCTTTTTCTGTTCACTCTGCTCCTTTTCCTCTGTCAACAGCCATTAGCTTAGCTCAAATACCCCTAAAGAGTGGGGGAAAGATCAAAGGCGATGGTGGAGTTATACACAGAAGGCTAGGTTTAACAACTCAATATGACCGCTGAATCATTATGCTGATATTTCCTTTAGTCTCCAGTATCTTAGAGCAGCTAGAAGTAAAAATCTGAAATTGTGGAATTCTAACCCATACCAAACTCTAAAATCTGTTCTACAACTAATTGCTGTGATGTGCTTTGAAATTTATTGCTTTTATGTATATATGTTATTTAAAGAGTAGGAGGAATATAACAGACATGATAGGATTTAACAAATAAGTATGACTACTGAATCACTATATTGATATTTCTGTTGGTCTCCAGTGTCTTGGAGCAGCTAGAAGAAAAAATGAAAAATCATGGAACTGTAACCCATACCAAACTTTAAAGTCTGTTCTATAACTACTTGTAAAACGTACTTGGAAATTCATTGCTTTTTTTGTATATATGTTATATCTCACAATTTAAAAAAAAACTTTTTTTTTTTTAAAAAAAGCCAGATGCATCAACTTTTCAACCCAGGGCACAAACTTTGTACAGGGAACAAATGAGGACAGATGACAGGAGAGGAGAAACACTTCTCACATTCCTTCATCTGTCCCTGCCCTGATCTAGCCAGTGGCCTACTCTCTTCACTCCCACCAGTTTTCAATTGATTTTATTTATTTATTTATTTTTGGCCAATCTTGTCCTTGATCTTGAACCCACCCAGTGCCTGGGGCTGTCTGGGCAGCCTGATGTACATTTGCCCCTTACAGAGGCTCCGGGACATCCTGTGCCTGTGCTGACCAGGCCCGTTGTGACTCATTCTGAGCTTCTGGCCATGGCTCCTGGATGGGCCCCCAGACATACGGCTGTCCAACCTGTTGATCCTTCCAGCTTCGAGTCAATCGAGTTCCTTTACCCTCCATATACTGACCCCTCACCCCCACCTCAAGCCTCAGCATTCAGGGCATGGCACATTGGAGCCTGTGTTCAGAGTTTTTCACCCGTGAGCTTTCTGCCAGCCGTGTGCAAGTGCCTTTATTTACATGGACACACACAACATGGGTGGCTTGTGTTCACCTCTGATCAGGTATGAAGCTATTCACCAGATATCCGCCTTCCCCTCCTTCCAGATTATTTCCAGCACACATCAGGACTGAATGTGTTGCCCTCTGTTTAAAAGCCCCCTTTTCCAAATTAATCAGACCATGCCACTTCCCTTGGTTTGGGCCCAGTCCCTAAATCAGAGGTACCCAGCCTTCCCGTGATGACTCAAATCAATATGGGAGGCCAAGATGGTAAATCATACTTATCTTTTAAAAACTATACTTGCTGTTCAATATTTCGTACATAGTATTCACAACATCAAACGCTAACATCTACTGAAAGCTTATTGTATTGCAGACAATGTGCTAAACTTTAACAGATATTATCTAATTTGCTTCTCATAGTCAAAGAGTAGGCATTATTTTCCCCCATTTTACAGATGGTAAAACTTGGAAATTAAAAGTTTATATAATTGCCTGAGGCAACACAGCGAGCACCAATAGGGTTGTACATTTGACTGACTCCAGAGCCTTGATCTGCTTTTACTATTCTGCTATATGTGTATGGGCACTTATACAAATATGTGTATATATATAAGTATAGGTACATGTGTGTATTTATATATGCACATATATTATGCATATATGTGTAAATATATATGTGTAGATCTATTGCGTATGTCTGTGTGCATGTACATATGTGTGTGTGCATATATATGTTGATATATGGGTGCCTGTATGTTGGTATCTATATGTGTATAAATACACACATGTGTGTAAATGTATAAGTTGTATATACACACACACAGCTGAAGGCATCAAAATGTTCTGGTCTGGGGTTAGAAAGTAGGTAACACATCACTTTTGAACCATCTGGTAGGATCACATCTAGTGCTAGAAATCATTCTAAAAGAAGTTTCCAAACTCTTTTTAAATTATACTTTATGTGAAAGTCATTTAGAAATTGCCCTGTGAGGAGGGAGTGAGAGGTCCACAATAACTTTTCAGAGCCAGTTCCCTATCTGTAAAATGAAGGGGTTTGACCCAAAACCTTATCAGGGCCACGTTTGCTCTAAAACGTCACAATTCATAAGAAATAAATTTCAGATCAAATCCCTCTCAAAAGAATAGCTTTATATTTAAAGCAAATATTATTTGCTTTAAATGATTACTGGTATTTGTACTCAATTTCCCAGTACATTTTTTTCCATCTTGAGATCCCTATAAAATTATTTTTCCCAAGTATCAATGAGAAAAAAAAGTTTATTCCATATAAATATGTTTATTCCAGTCTAACCCATGCATTAAAATGGAAGAGTTATAAAATATTAGTGTAATTCTTAGTTTTGTACCTAAACTAAAGCTCAGAAATCAATGAAATTGTATATTCTCTCCAAGTTTAGAGGGCTAAATAGTGCACTGTGAAAGAGATCAGGTCTAGAGAAAATACAGGAGCTATTTTTGTAAAGGGCAAAATAAAGGGGCTCAGTCAATGCATCTTTTAGAAGTGATGTAGAGTTAGGTTTCAGAGATCTCTCTAGAGATTCAGACTATTTATTCTGGCAGAAGCCCACTAATGCAATCTTTAGCTGCCTCTGGGGAGAAAAACAATGACAAATGAGTTTAAGATTTTCTCAGATGATGCAAATTTGTTAGTCAAAGTCTCGCCAACAGAAGGCTGATGGAGAAAATGGTACAAAGAGGAGGCTTTAGATAATGTCATTATTTTAAATTTTATTTCTTGATCGTGCTCTGTTACTAGCAACAGAGCAAAATAATACTAGATTTGAAGCATGATGAAAATTCAACTTTTCTAATATTCAAAGGATGTGCTGGCATCCTGTATGAATGAATGTGAATAGGATGCAAAGAGGGGAGTGGAATGGGTCAGGGGTCTATGGGGAGAATAGTTTTCATTCTCAAAAATTCTTATGACAATTAAAATAAAAGAGAAGAAATGGTGACAACCATGATCATTTCTATAAAAATTCAGTATCAAAAAGTTGTCTGGGTGGGCCACGGTGGCTCAGCAGGCAAGAACGCTTGCCTGGAATGCCAGAGGACCCGGGTTCGATTCCCGGTACCCGCCCATGTATAAAAAAAAAGACAGTCAAAGTAATGAATTTTGGGGCAGGCCATGGTGGCTCAGCGGGCAAGGATGCTTGCCTGCCATGCCAGAGGACCCGGGTTCGATTCCTGGTGCCTGCCCATGTAAAAATAAATAAATAAATAAATACAGATCCACATCATCAATAGCCAATTGGCACATACGTATTAAACAATGTGAGAATTAAAAAAAAAAAAGCTGTCTAATCCCAGCTTAATTGAACACTGTAAGTACATGGAACCTTGAGCAGGGCATGAAATTTTGTAGGTGATGCCCCATAAATCCCAGAGTGATTTGAACAATGTATAAAAAAGTATTTGCAAAGTCCCCTTCGGGGAATGGTAAGAAAGGGGGAAAATTCAACTCCCCCAAGTGGAGAATTCTTGATATTCTCACAAGCAGTGGGGACAACCAAAGTAATAGGCTGAGCCCCCAATCTTGGGGTTTGTTCATAAGAAACTTAACCCCGCAAAGGATAGGCTAAGCCTACTTAAAATTAGGCCTAAGAGTCATCCCGAAGAGAACCTCTTTTGTTGCTCAGATGTGGCCTCTCTCTCTCTCAGCCAACATAACAAGCAAACTCACTGCCCTTGCCCTCTCTACGTGGGACATGACTCCTAGGGGTGTGGACCTCCTTGGCAATGTGAGACAGAAATTCTAGAATGAGCTGGGACTCAGCATCAAGGGATTGAGAAAACTTTCTTGACCAAAAGGTGGAAGAGCGAAATAAGATAAAATAAAGTGTCAATGGCTGAGAGATTCCAAACAGAGTAAAAAAGTTATCCTGGAGGTTATTCTTACGCATTATATAGATATTACCTGTTTAGTTAAGGTATAATTGAGAGGCTGGAGGGAAGAACTTGAAAATGTAGAGCTGTGTTCCAGTAGCTGTGTTTCTTGAAGATAATTGTATAATGATATAGCTTTTGCAATTGACTGTGTGGTTGTGAAAACCTTGTGTGTCTGATGCTTCTTTTATCTACCTTATGGACAGATGAGTAAAACATGCAGATTAAAAATAAATAAGAAATAGGGGGAACAAATGTTAAAATAAATTTAGGAGATTGAAATGCTAGTGAAATAAATTTAGGAGATTGAAATGCTAGTGATCAATGAAAGGGAGGGGTAAGGGGTAAGGTACGTATGCATGTTTTTCTGTTTTCTTTTTATTTCTTTTTCTGAATGATGCAAATGTTCTAAGAAACAATCATGATGATGAACTACGGGATGAGAAAAAGTATGTTCATATTGTATATTGACTGGTTTTATTAATAAAATTTTTTTTAAAAGTTGTCTAATCCATTCTTTCTCCATATGAATGTGAGTGTACTTAGAGTATAATATCGTACGGTTTTCTCTATCTTTGATATGGTGAGTTTTCATTTCCTGAAGGTGCCTACTTTTTTACCTTTTTATTACTGATTTTATGTAATTTTTAAAATACAATTTAAGATTATTTTCTATTTTAATAACTAGAAAATACTCCTTTGGAAAAACAGAAATATGTTTAGCATTTCATTCAATATAAAATCTTCATGTGGTCATGGCAGATTTGCTGAAGAGTAGTCTGTAATACTCTTCTAGAACTCTGTAATCATTTCAGATTTGTACCTTGTTACACCAAATATTTGGCATTTAGCATTTCACTTTGAGTTAGATATTGTGCTGGTTAGAAAGGATTTATGTACCCTTGAAAAGCCATGTTTTAATCCTAATTCATCTTGTGAGAGCAATGGGTTTCTTCTAATCCCTATTCAGTACTGTAGGTTGGAAACGTGATTAGGTTATCTCCATGGAGATGTGACTCAATCAATTGTGGGTATTAAACTTGATTAGATGGAGACGTGTCTCCACCCACTCTATGTGGGTCTTGATCAGTTTACTGGAATCCTATAAAAGAGGAGACATTTTGGAGAGAGATCCTTTTTGAGGATGAGGAGAGAGCCACAGAACCATGACAGAAGAATGAGAGAAACAGAGTCCACCAGCCAGTGACCTTTGGAGAGGAAGAAGGAAAATGCCTCTCGGGGAGCTTCAGGAAGCAAAGGCCTAGAGAGAAAGCTAGCAGACACCACCATGTTCGCCATGAGCCCTTCCAGCTGAGAGAGGAACGTTGAATCAAGGTATCTTTCCCTGGCTGCCTTAACTTGGACTTTTTTATAGATTTGCTTTAATTGGGACATTTTTCTCGGCCTTAGAACTGTAAACTAGCAACTTAGTAAATTCCCCTTTTTAAAAGTCATTCCATTTCTGGTACATTGCATTCCAGCAGCTAGCAAACTAGAACAGATTTGTTCTATCAAATTATTTTGTTTAAATTTACCTGAGTAACAAAGCTAAGCACAAAAACTGAGCTTAAATATAATGCAGTTGAGTACATCAAACTCATGAACAACTCTGCTCCTTGCTACTACATGTAGTCATGTGTCATCACCCACATGAAGGCTACCTCTTATAGAGACTTTTAATGAGTTTCTTAAAAATTAACACAATCTCACTAGAAGGAAAGCCAGAGGATAAAATTTGGGACTGTATAACTTAGTGAAACCTAGAGTGGACAATGATGGTGGTTAATTGTACTAATATAAGAAAGTTCTTACATGAGCTAGAACAAATATACATCAGTATTACAAGGTATCAATAAAATTAGGGTGGTATATGGGAAAACTAACAATTAATGCAGATTATAAAGTGTATAGTTAACAGAAACAGTGTAATATCAGTTCATTAATTGTAACAAAGGTACTATACCAAAGTTAAATATGAATAATAGGGGGATATAAGGGGTATGGAATTTTTTTTTCCAAAAGAAATGAGAATGTTCTCCTATTGACAGTGATGGTAAATGCATAAATATGTGATTATACCAAGAGCCATTCATTGTATACTTAGGATGGATTATATGGCGTGTGAATAAAACAGTTCTAAAAAAAAAGAATAGGGAGGTAATAGGTATTGGGTCTTTAGGGTTTTCTTTTTTCTTTTTATTTCTTTTCTGGAGTAATGAAAACTTTCTAAAATTGATCATGGTGGTGAATGCACAACTATGAGATGATACTGTGAGCCACTGATTACATACTTCAGATGGATTTTATAGTATGTGAATATATCACAATAAAATTGCATTAAAAATAAAATTTAAAAATTAACACTGAAGTATAATACACTGCCTTGCAATATTTGTGTATATATGATAATAATAATCTTTTTGTCTGACTGCTCCATGGATTAGAGCATACAACCACAGTTTAACCTTCCCAGAATGATTTACATTAATAGAAGAAAAACATGGAAGGTAGGGAAATGCAGGACTCTGCTCAAACCCTTTTTGTTTGAACTCTGCAGGAATTGTTAGTAAGCAAGTAAATTGGCCAATTTGCGATTTCTTTTCTTTTCCTTTACTCATTAAAAGACCAAAGGAGAGGAGAGGTATGTCCAATTTACAAGTGAAAGATCAAAAGCACAAAGACAATCAAGAGATGGCTTTCCCCAAACACATAATGAAGTACTGGCTGAGTTAGAATCACTCACATCCTATCCCACCACACCTCTCGGCTGGCCCTTGTTTGAAGGATTTTCCAAGCTTAGCTAAGAAAAGGCTTGATTGGCAGAGTCCCAGTTCTCTGGCATCTCTCACCCTTACTTTTCTCTCCTCAATATTTTTAATAGCTTTATTGAGGTATAATTGATATACAATATCTGCACAAATCTAAAGGATAGAGTTTGATCCATTTTGACGTTTGTATCCACCTACAATACCATCACCACAATCATCAAAATGAAGACATCTGTCATTCCTAAAAGCTTCCTCATGCCCCTTGTAAACCCTCTCTCCCACCCATAACCTCTCCCCACCCACCCCAGTCCTTGCCACTATAATACCATTTTCTAGAACTTTACATAAATGAAATCATACATTATGTGTGCCAGTTTGAAAATACTATGTACTCCCAAAAAACCATGCTTTAATCCTGATTCAATACTGTAGGTTGTAATCTTTTGGTTGGAATATCTCCAAGGAGATGTGACATGCCCGATTATGGCTGTGACATTTTGATTAGATGGAGATGTGCCTCCGCCCATTCAAGGAGGGTCTTTATTAGTTTACTATAATCCTTTAAACGAGGGAACAGAGACACAGATCTTTGGACATGCTTGGAGGCAGGCAGATGTCACCATAAGATGTTAAGCAAGCCAGAACCTGGATAGAGCCAAGGGAAGCCAAGAGATGAAAGCTGGCCCCAGAGAAGTCAAGTGAGGAACCCCCACAGGAACAGAGGCTGAAAGCATCAGAGCCCAGAAGCAAGGGACCAGCTGATGCCAGCCACATCACACCTGGGGGTGTTCCAGGCCCATCAGCCTTCCTTGAATTAAGGTGTACATCCCTGGATGCCTTAATTTGGACATTTTTATACGCTTAGAACTGTAAACTTGTGACTTATTAAATTCCCCTTTTTAAAAGCCATTCCAGTTCTATTAAATGCATTCTGGCAGCTTACAAACTACAACAATATGTAATCTATTTTGTCTGGTTTCTTTCACTCAGCATAATGATTCTGCAATTCATACACGTTGCTCTAAATGGTTCATGCTCTTTTTTTGTTTTGGCTCACTAATACCCCATTTTATGGACACATAATCATTTGCTCATCTATGGATGTGTTGAAGGACATTTCTTCAAAGCTTTAGGTAGTAAGCTGCCACAATGAGATATCTCATGGTGATGTCTGCTGGTCTCCAAGCATCTCCAAACATCCTTGTCTCTGTTTCCAAACTATCAGCATCTGTGCCCACTCTAAGTTTCCGTCAGCTCTGTCGTTTCTGAGGTCTCTCCGAAATACTTCCTCTTTTAAAGGACCCCAGTAAACTATACTCAAGACCTACCTGGAATGGACGGAGTCACACCTCCAGCTAATCAAAAGATCACTCCCACAGCTGGGCATGCCACATTTCTGTGAGGATAATCTAATTAAAATTTCCACCTACAGTATTGAATCAGCATTAAAAGAAATAGTTGCTCCCACAAGATTGGATCAGAATTAAAACATGGCTTTTCTGGAGTACATAATACTTTCAAACTGGCACACTCAACATTTAAAAAATCTTTTTAACGTGAAAAATAACACTATACCAACCAGGGTATAAAAGCACTTAAATTATAATAAAGCAGAACACGTGTACAGTTGCCACCCAAGAGAAGAAATGGATGACTATCACCCCCCAAGACCCTCATATACTCCCTCATGATCCCAACTCTCCCACCACAAACACAGTGACTGCTGACTTCTAAGTAAGCATCACTAGACAAGACAGTTCTCTTTTTACCCACTATGATATTTATGTAAATAGAATCATACAACACAGATTTTCTTCTACCTGGTTTCTTTTGGCCAACATTACGTTTTTCACATTCACCCCCATTCTTGCACGCAGCTGTAGTTCACTTATCTTTGTTGTTTAGGATTCCATCGCATTCCACAATTTATCTATCCTACTGTTGATGGGCATTTGGGTTGTTTTCAGTTTGGGACTATCACAAACCATGATGTTATCAACTTTCTGGTCATGATTCCTGGCATTCGTGACCACAAATTCCATAGGGAATATTCATAGGGATGGAATTCCTGGGCCTTGGGGTATATTTGTATTCATGTTTTGTAGATAAGAACACTGTCATCTAAAGTGGTAGACCATCTTCATTTTTTATTCTCTCACTCCTCTGTTTTTTCCCTGTGTCTTTATCCCTCTTTTCTTCCTTTTCTTTCCTTCCTTTTGGGGTACTTCGGCATGTACCCCAAAAAGGTCAGATAATGCCAGGTGGTTGAATGCAACAGACTCATTGGCATATTTCATGTTAGGCAGGACTATAAAAGATGTTTCCTTTCTGAATTCCTGTACAAATGAAGATCCTATTCAGCTATTCAAGTTAATATAGGTATTAATTAAACCTTCATTTTATACTTTATGCCAAGGTTGTTATCTTCATGTTGCTGCCAAAAAGCTTGGAGTCAAATTTACCATCTGCACCAAGTACACAGGATGGTGGTGCTTCTAAAGTGTGATCGGACAGCTATTTGCATCAGAATCACCTGGGAGCACATGCTGCTAATACAGGTGTCTGGGTTCCTGGGGTGAGGCCACGGAAACTGCATTTTTAAGAAATACCCCTATAGTGAATCCAGAACATGCTCAATTTTGAAAAAAAACTGGTACAATGCTACATTGTACTGCATGTAACTTTCATTCTGGCTTAGTATTATGTCCTTGTCATTGTGTTCATTTCCAGTATTACCCAACCTTTAATCCATAGAAAATTATCGCATTTTACGCATACTTGTCAGTGATCTATGATCCTTTCTTGGTCATGGGATGGGTTGAATCCAGATAAATGCTGAACTAGATATATAAAAGAAAAAGTCTGCTATGGCATCTCAACTACAGATAGTACTAACACTATTAAAATCATCAAAAAGGAATTACAGTGATACAATTTACTGAATGTGGTTTTATGTTGAGCCAACTTACGATTTCATCACAACGAAGTTAAAGCACCAATAGATAACACGAGACAATGACGGGCTTCAACTAGCAATCCAGAAGTTAATTATCTATTTCCTCACCCATGATTCCTAAATTAAGGTTGTTTTCAGGAAGAGCCATGCAGTGCTTCAGTAATTCTGCCTCTGGTTCACACATCCTTCGATTTCCAGCTACTCATTCAAAATTACTACTACAGTACAAAAAGAGAAATTAAAGGGCTGTCATAAATTCCTCAAATGTATAATGGCATTCATTTCTTCAGTAGAAAAGATTGGAATACCTTAAGGATGGATTTTTTATATGGTAGCTAAGATTCTGGGCACCGCTGAGAAGCACACATAATTTGTGACCCAGAACAGCCAGTCGTCATTCTTTTGCCAAAAAAAGCCTGGAAGAAATCTGGCACAAGTCAACTGTTTATTGTGCACAGACAAGCTGCAAAATCAAGATTTCCAGAAGTATACCAACTGCAAGTGTTGGATGCCTTACCACAGTGAGTAAGAGCACACAGAATCCAAACAAGCCATGCAGGAGGCAAAACAGAGCAGGGGATCTTGCCACTGGGATACAAAACAAACTATAACAGAAGCAGAGACTTAATAGTCGGATGTAAAAGAAAGGAAGAAAAGAGAGAGAAATTAAGGTTCTACTTACTACATTTAACCTTACTGTGATATCAAGCATAGCTTATCCAAGAGGGAGATTTGGGGGGCAATTCAATTATCAAAAGATTGCAAAACAAAACAATACTCTGTTTAAAAACATTCAAACATTTGGTATTTATCATTGTCTGCTTAATCACAGTGAGTGTGGCTGAAGCACCAAAAAAAAAAATTATAAAATATTTACCTAATCTCGTCTGACCTGTAGGAAAAAATCATATTATATCTCATTTTTTTTTTTTTTAAGAAATTAAACCAACATTTAGAAATCATACCATTCTACATATGCAATCAGTAATTCTTAACATCCTCACATAGATGCATGATCATCATTTCTTAATACATTTGCATCGGTTTAGAAGAACTAGCAACACAACCGAAAAAGATATAGAATGTTAATATAGAGAAAAAAATAAAAGTAATAATAGTAAAAACAAAACAAAACAGAACAAAACAAAAAAACCTATAGCTCAGATGCAGCTTCATTCAGTGTTTTAACATGATTACTTTACAATTAGGTATTATTGTGCTGTCCATTTTTGAGTTTTTGCATCTAGTCCTGTCTGTCATAGATTTTTATCCACTTGTCTATCTTTACATCTATTCTATCCTGTCTTTTTTTTTTTTTTGCAGTTTTTTTTTAAATTTTTTTATTAATCAAAAAAAAGAAAAGAAATTAACACAACATTTAGAAATCATTCCATTCTACAAATGCACTCAGTAATTCTTAGTATCATCACATAGATGTATGATCATCATTTCTTAGTACATTTGCATCGATTTAGGAAAAGAACTAGCAAAACAGCAGAAAAAAATATAGAATGTTAATATAGAGAAGAGAATTAAAATAATAATACTAATAATATATATATATATATATATAAAGGAAAAAGAAAAAAAACAAAAACAAAAGATACAAACACACAAACAAACAAACAAAAAACCATATTTCAGGTGCAGCTTCATTCAGTGTTCCAACATAATTACATTACACTTAGGTATTATTGTGCTGTCCATTTTTGAGTTTTTGTATCTAGTCCTGTTGCACAGTCTGTATCCCTTCAGCTCCAATTACCCATTATCTTACCCTGTTTCTAACTCCTGCTGGTCTCTGTTACCAATGATATATTCCAAGCTGATTCTCAAATGTCGGTTCACATCAGTGGGACCTTACAGTATTTGTCCTTTAGTTTTAGGCTAGACTCACTCAGCATAATGTTCTCTAGGTCCATCCATGTTATTACATGCTTCATAAGTTTAGTCTGTCTTAAAGCTGCATAATATTCCATCGTATGTATATACCACAGTTTGTTTAGCCACTCGTCTGTTGATGAACATTTTGGCTGTTTCCATCTCTTTGCAATTGTAGATAATGCTGCTATAAACACTGGTGTGCAAATGTCCGTCTGTGTCTTTGCCCTTAAGTCCCTTGAGTAGATACTTAGCAGTGGTATTGCTGGGTCGTAATCCATTCTGCCATTCTATGTCTTTTGATTGGGAAATTCAGTTCATTAACTTTTAGTATTATTACTGTTTGGATAATATTTTCCTCTACCATTTTGGCTTTTGTATTATATATATCATATCTGATTTTCCTTCTTTCTACACTTTACTCCATACCTCTCTCTTCTGTCTTTTCGTATCTGACTCTAGTGCTCCCTTTAGTATTTCTTGCAGAGCTGGTCTCTTGGTCACAAATTCTCTCAGTGACTTTTTGTCTATAAATGTTTTAATTTCTCCTTCATTTTTGAAGGACAATTTTGCTGGATATAGGAGTCTTGGTTGGCAGTTTTTCTCTTTTAGTAATTTAAATATATCATCCCACTGTCTTCTAGCTTCCATGGTTTCTGCTGAGAAATCTACACATAGTCTTATTGGGTTTCCCTTGTATGTGACAGATTGTTTTTCTCTTGCTGCTTTCAAGATCCTCTCTTTCTCTTTGACCTCTGATATTCTAACTAGTAAGTGTCTTGGAGAACGCCTATTTGGGTCTATTCTCTTTGGGGTGCGCTGCACTTCTTGGATCTGTAAATTTAGGTCTTTCATAAGAGTTGGGAAATTTTCAGTGATAATTTCTTCCATTAGTTTTTCTCCTCCTTTTCCCTTCTCTTCTCCTTCTGGGACACCCACAACACGTATATTTGTGCGCTTCATATTGTCATTCAGTTCCCTGATCCCCTGCTCAAGTTTTTCCATTCTTTTCCCTATAGTTTCTGTTTCTTTTTGGAATTCAGATGTTCCATCCTCCAGTTCACTAATTGTAGCTTCTGCCTCTTTAGATCTACCATTGTAGGTATCCATTGTTTTTTCCATTTTTTCTTCTTTGTCCTTCACTCCCATAAGTTCTGTGATTTGTTTTTTCAGATTTTCTATTTCTTCTTTTTGTTCAGCCCATGTCTTCTTCATGTCCTCCCTCAATTTATTGATTTGGTTTTTGAAGAATTTTTCCATTTCTGTTCGTATATTCAGCATTAGTTGTTTCAGCTCCTGTATCTCATTTGAACTATTGGTTTGTTCCTTTGACTGGGCCATATCTTCAGTTTTCCGAGTGTCATCCATTATTTTCTGCTGGTGTCTGGGCATTTGATCAGATTTCCCTGGGTGTGTTACGCAGCTGGTTGAAAGCTTTTTCTGTGAAATCTCTGGGCTCTGTTTTTCTTTTCCTGCCCAGTAGGTGGCGCTCGTGGCGCTCGTCTGTCTGCACCGCAGTTGGCCCGGGAAACCGCGCGTGGAGGTGGGGGTCGCTGGCCGCCGCGGCTTGGGAGAGTGCCGGTCCTAATTGCCCTGCTGGCCCGAGACGCCAAGCGTGACGGGAGGGCCCCGCTATCCAACGTTCCCAGTCAGGCCGGTGAGCCACGTGCGTGGAGGGGACCCCAGTCGCCAGCCGCCCCGGCCGGGAAAACGTGCGCCCCTCGGGTAGCTCACCGCAGCTAATTCTCCCTGCCCGTTCAGCTGTTCCAGAATGGGGTACGCTGTCTTTTTGGTCTCTGTCGTGACTCCGGGAGCTGTTTCGTATTGTTTCTGTTTCTTTAGTTGCTTTTCTGGAGGAGGAACTAAGACCCGCGCGTCTTACTAAGCCGCCATCTTCTCCGGAAGTCCTCTATATCTCATTTAATGGCTAACACATACTGGTAGTTCCTACTAGTCTCAGACAGGACCCAGTCCTAAGCACTTTTCATATATTAACTTATTTAATCCTCACAACAACTCAGGATAGAGATACTATTATCCCCATTTTATAGATCAGGAAACTAGGCACAGAGAGATTCAGTACCTTTCTCAAGGTCCTTAATTCAGCAAGTGGTTCTAGAGTACATATATGCTTTTCATCATAGTTGCCATATGTTAAGCATTACTGTTTTGGGGACCTGAATTTCAACCTGTTTCTGAAAATGCATTAACAAGACAAAAGCATTGGTATTTGTATTAAAGCAGCTCAGTTTCACTCTGCATCATATATGGTTTTTTGTTTGTTTTTTAGGTGCATGGTCTGGGAATCCAACCTGGGTCTCTCGCATGGAAGGTGAATATCCTACCACTGCACCACCACAAATGCTTTTAAAGCCACATTTTATTTGCATAATGGCACAATGGTTGTTTCTAACATAAAAAACTCATCTACCTCCTCTAAGACAATACAATCATTGTCTTATGCTTTTATAAACACATCACTAATGGTAAAGCAAAAACAAAGGCTGCCTACAGTTGGAAGCAAGGATCTGGACTCCCCGGATCAAAGAAAATATGAGTTTAACACAGTAGTTACGAGAGAGATTCTTTAGAAATACCTTAAAAGAGGGAAAAAACTTGAACCCAACTAGCTCTATTCGGTTTAAGAATCAAGACCTAAAGAAGAAACAGAATTTGTTTTTGCAGAGGAAAAGTGAACTTTAGCTTCAAATGAAAAAAAAAAAGAAATAGAGACGGAGAGAGGTGACATTTCAGATGGGACCACAGCACTGGAGGAGCTAGTTCATCTGCTCCTGTCTATGTGGCCAGCCTGTGTTAATTTGAATAGCTGCTCATAATTGCATGATGATATTTCAAAGCACCTCCCTTTTTTGACAGTCAGGACCATTACAGAGTTTTATATGTTGTTCACTGAATAAGGGTGCCCAGCCAAGGAAGTAAGTGGAGAATGAACTCACCTCTGCTGGATAAGTTGGAGAGAAGGGCTGCCTTTTCTAATTTATACAAATTAGAAGACAAGGGCACCTGCTTTGGCAGCTCTGGACAGCAATGCTAAAGCATTAAGAAGGAGCCACAGTAATCAAATCGAAAGTGATACGAGACAAAGAATATGTCATGGAGGCACAAAGGGAGGGAACTCAGGCCCTGGCGTGTATTCTGGTGTCAGCTGCTTTATTTCCACCTCTGGTCTCAGAGATTCAGATATCAACATTTATTGCTCGAACTCACAATATTTCTGAGAGAGATTTCCCTCTCTTTTTATTTCATGCTGTGCCTTTCCTCCAAAGCACTCCCATTCCTTCCAAATAAAGTTAATGCAGACAGATTATGGAGCATTTTCTCCTAATGATGATGGATAGCCATAGAAGCCATGACAGGGCACCATCTGGCAAATTCTTTAGGATGAAGGTCTTCCAAACAGAAAAACATAAACGTACAGTAACTGAATTAAGTAAATCAAACATGTCAGAGGTACATGGAGGGTTTGTAGGGCCAATTTCTTTTATTTTTTTATAGAATAAATTTATATTAAACTACTTTGATGTTTTATAATAGATGATAGGTCATTTTATTAACTTTTTTTTTAATTCATTAAAAATGATGATCTCTGAGTAGCAGTAAATAGGGTAGGGTCTTTGTATTTGCCACATGTTTCTATTTTTTATCAAATTATTTGCAATGGTTATGTGTCATCTTCATAATCAGTAGAAGTAGATAAATATTTTTTTCTTAGCTGATTTCCTTTATTCGCTCCACCAACAGACAGGAGTAGGTTAATGCAAGAATGTAGCCGTGCATGCGCTGAAAGAGGTAGGCAGCATACCAAAGCAGCTTGGGAGAGAATAAAACCTGGCGGTGCAAATGGAGTAAACAAGACATGTGAAAGATAGAGCAGGTGCTACAGAGGCCATGCAGCACACTACAGAATGATTGAGCTTCTCTCATAGTAGTCCATCAGGTATGAACACGTGGCCATGTACTCTGGCATACACTCCAGTCCCTGGCACAGAATGTGTATTTCTTGAACGGACCAAAGAGATGACTTCAGGAGTAGCCCAGCATTCTAAATTCATAGTCTCTGGAGCATGGGTTGTTCACGGAAAAGGGGGTGTCCTGGGGCCTGGTAATTTCACTCTCGGTTCCCTCAATTATTATTATTAGGAATTATTATTAAGAATAATATTCCCTCATAACACTGTTGTCAACATTGAATAAAATAATGAGTGTAAAGCACATAGCATAGTGCCTGGCACATAAAAAGGACTGGATTAGTGGCAGGTACTTCTTCTGTCATTAATAATAGCAATAATCAGCTCCAACAGATAAAAAGCATAGACAGCTCATAAATTTATAAGCTCTGACTCACAGCACCACAATGAGAAAACATCCCATGAGAGACTGGGGAATAGTGAGTGGGGAAATGTCTGGTAGTGACTCCACCCAGAGCCTAACGTTTGGGTCCCAGCAGCTTGAGGGAACCAGTAAGGTCTGGGGTATGGAAGAAATCCAGAGTAAGAGGATGGGTCTGAGGGAAATCCTAGAAAATGTAAGGATCAAACCCAAGAGCAAAATGGGGCTGAAAACGAGGAGGGTATTAGTTAAGGCTCTTATGGTGGCAACTGCCAGACACTCATCAAAAAGGGAATAAACCTAAATTGGGATTTTATTGGCTCATGCACCTGAAAAGTTCAAGGAACGCCCTAATTGCAGGCACAGCTGTACTCTGACATGTGGGTGATATCATCAGAACCAGTTACCAGGTCTATCAGCTAATCCTGCCTCTATATCAGCTTCATGCACACAGGCTCTCTCCAGGCAGTGTGATGAGGTCCCAAACAGGCCCAACAGAAAGACTGTCTTGCCAGGATTGAGTCGGATATTCCTGGCATGGGTCATAATCCCACCATGAAGCAATCATTAACCCCCAGGGAACAGAATATATTAATTAGCCATGGGTTATCACAGTGGAATATATGTATCTGATAGTTAAGTAGAAATGGATGCTGCTCAGACTAAAAAAGAAGGATAAATGTCCACCAATAGGTGAACAAAAATCAAAGGGTAGACAAGTCTAACAACAAAAAGACAAAAAGAACAATTTAAAAATGGGCAAAGAACTCAAACAGACATCTCTCCAAAGAAGAAATACAAATGGCCAATAAGTGCATGAAGTGGTGCTCAATATCACTAGCCATTAGGGAAACATAAATCAAGACCATGAGATACTATGTTACCCCTACTAGACTCACTATTATTTAAAACATGTAAAATAACAAGTGCTGGTGAGTATACGGAGAAATTGGAACTCTCAAACATTGTTGGTAGGAATGTAAAATGATGCAGCAGTATGGAAAACTGTTTGGTAGTTCCTCTAAAATTTAAACCATATAACCCGGAAATTCTACATCTAGGTATATATACAAAGAAATTGAAAACAGGGACTCAGATACTTGCACACCAATGTTCACAGACCATTATTCACAATAGCCAAAAGCTGGAAACAACCCAAGTTCCATCAGTAAGTGTATGGATAAATGAAATGTGGCATATACATACCGGGGAATAGTACTCAGCTGTTAAAAAAAAGGAAGTTCTGATTGATGCCACAACATGGATGAACCTTGAAAACATTAAGCTAAGGGAAAGGAGCCAGACACAAAAGGGAAAATATTGCACAATACTGTGAATGTAATTAGTACCACTGACTGGTACACTGAAAAACAGTTAAAATGGGTTCTTTTGTGTTACCACAATAAAATTTTTTTTAAAGCATTACACTAAAAATGGTGAATTTTACTAATTATACCTCAATAAAACTGCCCTTTAAAAAAACAAAGGAGGCTAAACAGACCCAGGAAATGAACTGGGTGTAATCACAGGACATTAATGGGACCAAAATGAGGTACTCTTATGCAATCTGCCCTGATGAGGCCAGAGGGTCAGGTCTGTGGTTGGGTTTCACTGCTTACCAGCAACTAGCACACTGGGGAGTCAGGCTGGTTGAAAGGTGCATGGTCTTGGTTGGCTGTGGGCCAAAGCTGTTCCTGTGAGCTATAACAGGATTGCCTGAACCTCACCAGCGGCCCCACCCTGTAATTATAGCCATGCAGTGAAAATCAGGAGATTGGCTTCTGGTGCGAGGACACCACTAAATAGCTGTGAAATTTGGCTTTGGACATGGTAAGTCTCTCTGAGCCTTAGTTTCTTCAAAATAAAAAAGAGAGGCTGAATTACAAGGCATCCAGGACCCAATGTGTCTGGGCCTCATCTCAGACTACTATAAATTAATTATAATACAGTTCAAGGGCAGGTGAGCATATTAAATGTGGCAATGTATGTGAAAACATTCTGTAAATTACAAAGATTCAGGCAAATTGTTTGTGGTTATTGTTCTTTAAGGCCAAAAGGTAAGGATGATAAGAAGAAAGGTGGACAAAAAATAGAAGGGTTTGAGTAGAGATAAAAATAGGAAAAGGAATTTTCAAAAATAGGAGGACAGGCAGAGTGAAAATTAAATGTATTTGTAGGGTTGGGTTAGAAGTCACAAATGGCATCTCCCCTGCTGGCACACCCATGCCCCCCACCCCACTGAAACCACCAAAGGTCATTAGCGAGCACCCACACTGCATAGCTAGGGCACATCTGTCAGACATTATCTTTACAAACGTCATTGTACACTTGACACTTCGCTATTGACCATATCCCATTCTTGAAACTATTCCCTTGACTCCCCTTATACTGCTGCCTCATGAGTCTCCTCTTACTTCAGAATTCCCTTTTGGATTCCCCTTCCCCTGTATGCCTCCTAAAATATTCATGTTCCCCAATGTTCCTTTCTCCTTGGAGGTACTCACACTCATAGTTTTGACCACCATGTATACGCTACATCTCCACATCTCCACCCCTGACCACTCCTCTGAGCTTCAGCTCACTGGATGTCCCTCAGACAATTCTAATACCTCCACACAAGTTCCAAAATGGAAGTCATCAGCTCCTCTCCTCCAAACCTGTTCCTGATTCTTCCTTTTCTCCATCTCAGGGAGTCACTAAGTCTACTCATTCTCCCTTCTGTTTTCTTCCATTCTCCACCCCATATTTTTTGAGGCCCTGCACCTTGCCTTATTGCCTGATTCTCATTCTTTCTTTCTTTTTTTCTTTTTTATCAAAGAGAGAAAGAGTTTATTACTATACATGTAGTAGGAGAGCAGATAGCCTAACAGCCCAAAATCTGTCTCCCTGAGTTTAGAGGGTTCAAGATTCTTAAGGATTTTAGCAAGGGAGAGTAGGTCCCTCACTATTTCAGATAGTAAGTTCAAAGCAGAAAAAAAGGAGACACGTGTTATTAGTATTATTTCAATAGGAGACCATAAGTTGAAAGGACTCATTCTTTCTTAAAGATTCATCTCACACATCATCTTCTCCAAGACTGCTCCCCAGTACCCCAGATGCAGGAGCGCCCACCTCCTGCCGGCCATATCTCTATCCCATTACCTTTTACCAGATTATATTGCTGAAGTATCTGCTTTGTGACTGCCCTCCAAACTCCTCACCCCATCCCTTGACCCTCTTGGACCCTGAACTCCAAGTTTCTAAAGGGACCTAGGGCACATAGCCGAGGCTCAGTTAGTATTTACTTAACCAAACCAATTCTCACCAGCTGGAGGGATGCTAAATAAGAACATTCTGCCTGTGATGGAAATAATTTGTGAACTTTGGTGTTAGCATCGATTTTTTAACATAATCACTAGCACTGACAGAGTTAATAGATAGAAAAGAGAGGAAAAAGCTCATATATTAAACTGGGAAACAAATGATACAGCAGATTCTGCATTCACATTATTTATTTTGAAAAATCTGCACATGTATTTTTTAACCAGAGATCATACGATGAGTCTTAAAAAGGAAGAGTTGTTCTTTTCCCAGTAGTTAGCTGCATAGAAACTGCTTGATCAGATGAAAATCTATAACCTTACAATTATTCAGTGATTTCTTCTTTTGAACATTTCATTTCCAAATGCAAGTTTCCAGTTAAAAAAAGGGGGTGGAATAAATCATAAAGCCTCCAAACAGGAATCATTTTTTTGCACATTTTTTTCTCCTAAGGAGTAGAAGAGCATCTAAAATCTTAAAGGAAAAGTTATACAACATTTTTCAAGAATTATGTTGAATTATACTAATCAACATTTTAAAAATGTTATCTATACCGGAAAAGTAATTTAAAAATCAGAAAACAGTGTATGTTGTATATCTACAATAAATATAATAGCATTATTTAATTAGTTGATGGATTGTGTACATTTGCCCATCTGGTCTGGAAAGAGATAAAAAAATTTACAGTGGCCAGCCTCATAAAGAAAATGTCAGAAACACTCCATGATTCACTATTTAAAGCATTAAAATCAGAAAAAATAAATGCATAAATTCTTATTTAGCATATTTTTTTTCATAAAACAGAAATGGTATAAACGGCTTTTCAATATAAAAAAAAATGCCCTTTCCTTTTCTTTACATAAAAGTCACTGGTAGTCACTTCATTTATCATAAGCAATTCCAAGATAATCCATAATATGGTGGAAGGAGAAAAACAAAAACAGATTTTAGAAATCCGAGTGTTATAAATCAAGCTTTGAGAATGGAAATCACATGGATCTGACATTTATTCCATTTATTCACTTGCTTGTGCAACTTGTCTACAGTTGTTATTTTAAGCTGCAAATGTCATTAAAGCATTCCATCATAATTAAAATGCAATCTCTGGTCTGAAATTTAACACGGAAGTAGCACACAGCAACTATAGGCTCTAAGCCATTCCTACGGCTGCTGAGCAGATCATCTTAAATATTCTGTGTATTATTTGTTTCTATTAATGTGTGTTAATTGACTATGCCTGCTTAAAAACAGACACAAACCTATGCAAAATTTTTATTGTAGCGAAAACTATAATAGAAAAGATGAAATGGGAAAAATCTAAGTAACCACTAATAGTGACCAGTTACATTACGATACATTCATATATTGTCCAGGTAACAAAACGAGTCATTCTGTCATTGAGAGATTTTAAAAAATCAGATCAAAGGTCATTCTCTTGGGTTCTTGGGCCTCTGCGGTTCCTCCAGTCACTTCTGCTCCCATTTCCTGCTCCAGGGAACCCTGGCTCTCTTTCCAATTACTTTTATTGCCCTTCCCTTCTCTATCAATGGTGGACAGATATACCACATGGACTCTTTCCTTTATTTCCACAAATAATACATTTTTCAAGAATTATGTTGAATTATACTAATCAACATTTTTTAAATGTTATCTATACCAGAAAAGTAATGTAAAAATCAGAAAGCAGTGTATGTTGTATATCTACAATAAATATAATAGCATTATTTAATTAGTTGATGGATTGTGTACATTTGCCCATCTGGTCTGGAAACAGATAAAAAAATTTACAATGGCCAGCCTTACAAAGAAAATGTCAGAAACACTCCATGATGGCACTGGTTTATTCACTATTTAAAGCATTAAAGTCAGAAAAAACAAATGCATACATTCTTATTTAGCATATATTTTTTCATAAAACAGAAACGATATTATTACTTGTTCTTGCAAATAATACTCATACAAACTATTATTGCTGGTAGACTATAATAGGTATTTGATGATATCAGTTGTGGAGGTCGCAGAAGTGGGAGATATTTTATTGCAACATAATAAAACATAGCAGCTCACCAAAAAACCTAAACATTACACCTTCCCATTCTTAAAAGTCCTGTGACATTCCCCTACTCCATCACCAAAAATAGGAATTTCCTTAGGCCTCAGCTTCCAATACTGTTAAATCTTGGCTTTCTCCAAAGTCCTGTCGGTTTTTAAGCAGATTAGATGTCTCAGTATGACTTCCAGCCCATCCTGACCCTGCTCCCCTTTCACAAGCAAAATGGTTCATCAAAGCTAAACAAAGACAATGCCCTCATCCAAAGAACAGTTCCACCACACATAAAACTAGCCCTTCCTTTCTCCTTGCTGCACACAACGGACTACCGTGCAATTGCTGAAAAGGATGTGCCTCGCTTACCATAAAAAGTCTAAGAGAGAGAAAGAGAGCTGAGTTAAAAAAAAAAAAAAAAAGGTAGTGGCAGAAAAGAATATATAAGATCATTCCTGTAGAAACACTTGTTTATATGATAAAATCTATCAGGATATACAACAATCTGGTAATGGTAGCTACTCTCCAGGAGGTGGAATTAAGGGAGACTTTTTCTTACATTCAACATAAACACTTCTATAATCAGAAAAACAATGTACATGTTGGGGGAGAAAATGAACACTGAGAAAATGAGCTCAAGCTGCAGCTGAAAGGAATTAATTTACATGCAAGAAAAACTTCTTAGTAGTACAGACTGCTCAACATTCATGAAATTTCTTCCACAACTATCTCCAATAAATGCCAAGAAAATTTTGCGTTCATAAAAAACAAGGAAGAGAACTGCGTAGGTTTCGAAGAGCTGAGAGACAATGAACATCATCCAATAAACAAAGACCCTAAGGGGAAAGCAGCTCAAGAGAGAGATGCAGAGAAAGTTTCTACAAACAAAATTCTGACTGAACAAGAAAAATCTGTCCTGATGAGGAAATAAAGAACAAGGAAATAAACTGATATGGCTGACAGGGGGTTTCCAAATGGATCAGATATAGAAAATAAAAAATAGAAAAGAGGGGCATATCCCTAAGAAAGAAAAGAAGAAGATATCATTCATTCATTCATTCACAAAATGTCTACTTTGTGCCAGGCACTGTTTGGGGTGCTGGGGTGTAGCAGCGAACAAGCAGGCAAGGCCATGCTCTCTTGGAGCTTATGCAGGTAGAGAGATGGTAAATCGCAAGTAAATAAATGAGAAAAATAATTTCTAATAACGGTAAGTGCCATGAAAACATTAAAACAAGATGTAGCAATAGTGATTGGTGTGAGGTGCTTTGAGCTGAGAGCCCTGAAGGTGACATCAGAGCTGAGTATGGAATGAGTGAAGGACGCAGCCACCTGAAGATCTGGGAGCAGAACCTTCAGGCAGAGGGAACAGTGAATGCAAAGACAGTGTGAAGAATGAGGATGTCGTGTCTGAGGTTCTGAACAACAGGGTGGCTGAAGTCCAGAAAGCACTGAGAAAGTGTGGGCGACAAGGTCTACATGGTTGGTAAGTCCTGCCAAAGACATGGGATTTTAGTCTAAGTGCAACGGGAAGTCACAAGGTGTCTTTGCCCTTTACAGAGCTGCTGCACACTAGGAAAGCAACAGTTGTTGGGAAGGGGAATTAAGGGTTCTATTTTAACCACGTTGAGTTTGAGATGGTTATTTAACATCCAAGGAGAAAAGGCAAGTTGGTAGCTGGCTAGACAAGTCTGGAACTCACCAGAAAGTTTGAAACAATAGCTACATGTGTGGGAGTCACCAGCAAATAGGTGGTATTAAAAGATATGAGACTGGATTAGTTCATCTGGAAAGGGTATCTAGAAGAGAAAAGTTGAAGATGGAGTCTTGGTAAACGCAGAACTGAGAAAGGCAAGAACAAGCAAAACCTGAGTAGAAACTACTGAGAAAGGGAAGAATATGCAAAAGCTGAGTAGAAACTACTATTGAATTAGAAGGAAAACTAGGAAGGTATGGTTTTCCGAAAGTAAAGAGAAGAGCATGTTTGTAGACTAAACCTTCCATCTTGCTCACCATTTTAAATGGTGTCATGACACTGAATAGGAGGAGCACAAAGAAAGGGCCCGCTGGATTTCATATGCTAAAACTGGCTGGTGATTGTGATATGAGTAGTTTTAGTGCAATGATGGGGACTAAAGGCCATCCAATAAATGCCAAGAAAATTTTGTGTTCATAAAAAAGAAGGAAGAGAAACTGTATAGGTTTCGAAGAGCTGAGATACAATGAATATTGCTCGATAAACAAAGACCCTAAGGGAAAAGCAGCTCAAGAGAGAAATGCAGAGAAGGTACACCCAAGGGAAAATGGATGACTGGAGGTGCAAGCAGCAACCATGACAACTTCTGAAAAAGGAGCACAAAATTGGGCTAGTAACTGGAGAGTGCTGGAATGGGCTATGGAGTCAGTGGACAGATTGCTTTAAGATGGGAGATACTAAGGTAGATATTTTTTAGAAGGCCAAGCAAAACCAGATCAGGAATTTTATTACTACATTATTGTTTTATATAATTCCTTAGCATCCAAGCAGATAAGCATTAAGAGGACAGATAATTGGGGTCTGAGTAATTCTGTCTTCCATTAGCAACCAACCAACAGACTATCAAAACCCCTATGGGTCTTCAGAGACAAGAGTGTTCGGGAGATAGCATGGTTTCAGTGAGAACATATACTTCATATAATTGTGTAGCAAAATGCTCTTGACTTTTCAGATAACTGCCGTGGTAACTTCCTAAAAGGTCTCCCTCCTCTGTCTCTCATTCCTCCATTCTATGCAACACCATGAAACCTAGATCCAGTCACTTCACTTCCCTAATTGGTATTTCTAACAGCAACCTTCTCTCCAAAAAGAATATCCAAACCGCTCAGAAAGGCATACAAAACCCTGTAAAGTCTGGTCCCAACCTTTCATCCTGTCTCATCTCCTGACTATGAAATTTGCATATCCTAACCCCAGCAGCCACAGGCACAGTGAACATGTCAGCATTCACTTGTCCTCCTATCGCTTGGCACATGCTATATTCTCTACTTAAAACATCCATTCTAAATTCAGTCAATCCACTGGCCTGGGAAACTCCTATTTGGTCTTTAAAATCCATTCAAATTTGCCATGAAAAATAAATTACATTTACTCAGTGTCCTAGTTAAATACAGGAAGAACAGCTAGACATAATAGGAAAACAAATCCATGTCAATATAAAATAGATGTAGGAGCAATTTAGTTGTCTGAAACAGGAGGGTAACACTGTCTACTAGTATGTGTCTCATAGTGAGAGGGATTGAGACAGAGGACAAAGATAACTTCCCGAAAGGAAAAGCTTCTTCAGACAAGATTCACCCATATCTGTAACTGAGAAATTAGATTTAAGGAATGATTCTGATTACTGAATGGTTAGATAAATATTTCTTTTTGCGTTCTGGTACATTGGAGTAGATAGAGGAATACCTGAAATCTCTAAATCATAATCCAGCTGCCTTGACCTCTGATCATGATTGCATAGCCTTTATCTCCTGCCCCTGTGATTGTAAAGCCTTGTGACTAACTTTTATTTGTACCAAAATATCCAGTTTTTCAACTTCAGAGTTTTGTCATCACTAAAGACAGTCCCTAATGTTTACCAATGAAGGGTTTTGGGTTAGTCCAGAACTAACTCACCCCAAGTCCAAAGCTATCTTGATAACCAAGACTGGATCTAACCAAAATTAGCCAGTCTGACATGTGCAGCAGTTTAGAGTTTAACCTACAAGTCACCTATACTTCATTACAATGCTAAAAATCATGACCATCATCATATTAAGGCTGTCATTTTCTTACATATGTTTTGTGACAAAGCATGTAATCAAATCTGTGCACTCTCAGTAATTAGATCACCTCTAATTACATCACCTAGGCCCACTGTGCTCATTATCCTTAAGCCTGCCCATCTTTTAATTCTTTAAAACTATCAGAATTACTGAAGTACAGGAAAACAGATTTTGGGCTGACAGGCCATCTGCTCGCCTACTACGTGCCTAGTAATAAACTTTTTCTCTCTTTGAAACCCCAGTGTCTCAGGAATTGTTTATTTAAGCACATCGGAAAAGAATCCACCACCTTTATCTGGTAACACATCCACTGTTCAAAATAATCCATTTAATTATCAGATGGCTATAATGTCAGGAAGAGCCAAAAATCTGTCTCTTCATGAATTTTTACTGTTCCTAGTTCTACCCTTTGCAGCAATTCAAAACTGTTCTATTTCTTTTTGTACATGGCAGCTTTTCAAATAATTGCAGGTACTTTTATACTAGGCCGGTGACATCTTTTCTTCCATAACTTACAGATGTAACTCCTGGCAATGCAGCTTTCAGAACCTACATTTGGTATATGAAACAACATTGTACTCTTGATGGCACAAACGCGGCTTACTTGATACATAAAACATTGATAGCATTCCAATGATGAATTAATGTGAAATCTGCAAAATTTCAAATACCTACATCACTTGACCATAAGAAATGATCCCTTCTTAGATGGAAATACTAGTAATCAATGGGAGGTGGGGGTGGGGGTAAAGGGTATCGTACATATGAGTTTTTCTTTTTATTTCTTTTTCTGGAGTGATGCAAATGTTCTAAAAAATGATCATGGTGATGAACGTACAACTATGTGATGAAATTGTGAGCCATTGATTGTACACCATGTATGGAATGTTTGTATGTTAAGAATGCGCTTGTACATTGTTGTATCAATAAAAATAGAAAAGAAAAAATAAAATCAAAGAAAAAGAAATGATCCCTTCTCCTGTACCACAGCTAGCACTCAAGCAGCTAGAAAAGTGCTCCTCCAGGACTGGCTGTGATGAAGTCACATTTAAGGTGTTTATCCAGACACAGCCAGACACAGCCAGTCACGGCTCACAGAAGTGATCACACTCAAATCAACTTGTTTTATTGTACTTCTCCATCAGGCTCTACCCCAAGCCAGCTCCCCATTTGGCCTTCTCAAGCTCACAGGCCAGCAATGAGTGAGGGTGGGTCCCACACAATCAAGGGCAGAAAAGATATTCAGAGGAAAAGTACAAACAAGAGATTTATCTACTTCAGTATATTCCAAATTAGTGGCCCACAGGGTTCTTGCCCATTGCAACATGGAGCTAGAATTTAAAACAGGTTGCAATTTTGAAAAGGGTCTTTTTGAAAGAACTTTGAGCAAAATTCTATCATTAACAAATAGAAGGCAGCAAAGAAAAGTGAGAAACCGGTGGTCATTCTCTGATGATGTTCAGATTATTTCCAGGAGTACTTCCTAATCATTAGTCTAGTCCAGCACTGACACAGAAAGAGAATGCAAGCAACATGCATAATTTTTAATTTTCTAATGCTCACGTTAAAAAAAGCAAAATGAAACAGGTAAATTAATTTTGATAATATATTTTTACTTAACCAAATGTACCAAGATTATCATTCTGACAGTTTCAAAATCGATATAAAAAGTTACTGAGATATTTTGAAGACGTTTTGTACTGTCTTCAAAACGTTGTGTGTATTTTGTACTAACAGCACATCTCTACATGTTAATTCCAACTAGCCACATTTCAAGTGCTCGATAGCTACATTTTACTAGTGATAACTCTACTAGGCATTACAGGTTTCTACTGTAGATAAATACTTTAAATCTGCAAGTCCACTTTAAGTTCAGGATACGTGCAAAGTCTGCTCTTGGGAAGAGATTTATTAAAAAAAAAACGATCAATACTATAAGAGAACTAAAGGCATTTGGTGGAAAATGCAAAGCTATACAAAGTAATAGCTATTGAAAAATAAAGAGAATTTTTTTTAAGTACCAAAGCATTTATCACAAGGTGGATGCTTTAAAAACCTTCAGACCTATTTTTCAAAGTCAAAAATAAATTATGTAATCAATCCTGTGTCATGAATACAAACCTTCCAACAAATACTTTGGAGTTCATGCAGTCCCAGACACTCTTTTTATAGATGAAAAAGAATCTCTGCCAACCCTTGCACCCAGCAACCAAGTTCTGTCTAGGGTGACAGACGGTCGAGTGTTGAGTAGCTGACACAGATACAATGTTCCATGCAACCCTTCACTGAGTCATAACCACCATGTGGGACTCGAGTGAAACCTTATACAAGAAACCCAAATGGGATTAAAGACTATTGAAGACTATATTAAAGGAATAATTCATGGATTAAAAGCCTTCTAAACATACCCATCAAAACCTTCTTAGACCCAGTTCCTAAGAAGCATAAAAGAGAGTAATGTCTGAAATTTAGAAATTATGAAGACCAAATGCAGCAAGGGAAATAGAAAAGAACACCTGAAAAATAATACTATGTACTTCTGAATAATCATTCTCAGGAACAAAACGCTCCTGCTCAGTGCTGTAATTTTCAGTCTTCACTCTAGCAAAGAAAGAATGTCATGAGTAAGCCAATGTAACCACCAAGAAAGAGATGCCAGTAAAGCTGGGCTCCAAGGAAAACCTTGAAATAAGTCATGCTCATTTTAAATCACTAACTTAAAATTCCAATCAGGGAGTGATTATTAAGGCAAATAAGTAATGGATAAAATACAACTGAAAAAAAACTATAATAAGAAATGAACTCAAAAACTGTATAATAAATTAAAACTTAGCCAAAGCAACTATGGCGATTAATACAGAAAACAACTTCCAACCACCTTCTCATTTTTGACTCAAGGAAACTGAGTCTAGAGAGGCTGATGAGGTAGCTTTAAGTACCGTGCAGTTACTGAGCAAAATGACGCACTTCCAGGACCTCAAGCAAAGATACACTGGTTCTTCACAGGAAATTCCAAATGAAACATTTATTTATCTTACAGTAAGTCTACAAATAGTTAAGTAATCCTAAATTTAAGGGTACGGGAGCCCACATGGTTCCGTCTCAGATACGTGTCACCTTCAAGAAATGCGGTTGCCAAAAAGCATAGAAAAGGAAACCCATTCTCTCAAAGGACATGAAAGGGAAGCCAAATACATCTTTCAAAGCAACATTTAATAAATACCTTTTTTCTCCCACCTACTACCCATGTAGGTACTCCAGCACTGCTCTATCCCAGAATGCTTATTTTCTACACTTCTCTCCCTCTTCCTTATCCCTTTGTTTAAGCACTTTATTGTGCAGATTAATTTAGCCTCTCTCCCAGCAAGAAATAAATTTTCTTCTTTGAAAGGAAAAGGAACAAGGTTAATGATGACAAGATTCTCGTAGGCAGGTTATAAAAGCCCCTGAGCATTTCCACATTAATGACGTCTGTCCCATCAGTTATTAAACACCCACCCACACTGTGCTCTACACAGGGCACCAAATCCAGAAGATCAGTATTTGATGAAAACTGGAATTGGTGTTTGAAAAGCCATGCCATAGTTAAAGCGTAAGGATAGTCAGTTTAAAAACAGTTGGCATTTTATAGCAAAAATATCCCCTGGTACCCGATCTCTGAGTTACCCTGGGTCCTGCACACACTTTGTCTACTCCCTTCAACTACACACCAAACTATACTTTCCTCCCATTCATTACCACTTCAACAATTCCAGGGGAGCTTTTCATTCTGTTGTTAGGGAAAAGGATTAAGATGCAAATCGTCTTACCAGTGATCTAAGATACCACTCAAGTATGAAGAGCAGACCAGAGGCTCTTCTGAGTGCAGATTCTGGAAGAGGGGGCAATGCTGAAGAAGTAGAGAGGGGAGGAAGCTCAAGAAAATGTCTTAGATTTTACAGTTTTCCTAGGCTGGGTCCAGGCATAGCTTCCAGTTTATTTGTGATGTGATAGGGCAAAGATCTAGTCATGGTCGCCCATGGAATTATCAGTTTTCCAGAATGGATGGGTTCATTTCTTGCCATGGACTCAAAACTGTGCTTCAGCACAGAACCATTTGCCACTGTGTTCAACATGTGTTCTGAGGGGAGTCTGTGGGTATTATGAGGAAATAAAATGCACGATCTAATAAATTCAGGAAAAATTCAGCTACACAAGGTAAACAGTTTGTCTTGCTGTGGGACTTTCAGAGCTTTTAATGTACTAATGCATACATAACCAATTAGGGAAATAGAAAATACAGGTTTGCCTAATAGAGAAGTTCTCAGGGTGTGGTCTGCCTAATGTAGTGAGCCAATGCTTTCCAAACAACCAAAGCATGATGTGAAAGAATCACACATGGTTCAAAGATTCATGAAAGTGCAAAGATAGACCAATGAATTTTAATATGACAAGATATAAAAAGTTCTTTAATACAGTTTCAGATTTAATATTGCAATTACCTTCATGAAATGACCAATTATCAAGTATTTGGTTTGGTATTAAAGAAAAATATCCACAATTCTCTAGAAAAGCTATCAAAATATTCCTCTGTTTTCCTACCACACATCCGTGTGAGGTCAAGCTTTCTTCACATACTTTAACCAAATAACATACTGCAGCAGAATGAATGGAGAAGCAGATAAGAATCTAGCACGCTTCTGTTAAGACCACATTAAATGTTACTGTGTGATTGTGAGAACTTTGTGTCTGATGCTCCTTATATCCAGGGTATGGGCAGATGAATAAAAAATATGGATAAAAATGAATAAACAAATAATAGGGGTGACAAAGGGTAAAATAAATTAGGTAGATGGAAACACTAGTGGTCAATGAGAGGGAAGGGTGAGGGGTACAGTATATATGAGTTTTTCTTTTTTATTTCTTCTGCTGGAGTGATGCAAATGTTCAAAAAATGACCATGGTGATGAATATACACCTATGTGATGATACTGTGAGCCGCTGATTGCACACCACGTATGGAATGTTTTTATGTCAAGATTATATGTTTGTATGTTAAGTTTTTACAATAAAAATAAAATTTTAAAAAGACACACATTAAAGAGAGCTGCAGATATGTCATTCTTCTCACTAAACTTTCCAAAAAATACAGTTATTTTCACAAAATATCATTTATGCTAACACATAAGTGGTTTATTACTGTTATTTTCAAATAACAGTAAATTAATCTTTTAGATGTCTCAGTTTTGATTTCTAATACAGTAAATACTGATAGATATAACCCATATAAACACATGTTCTTTGGGGATCCTGAATAATTTTTAAGAATGAAAAGGGGTCTTCAGTCTAGAAAGTTTGTGAATCTGCCCTAAGGTATTTGACCATGAAAGCCTTTCCCTGTGGAACATTTTGAGTATATTCTATGGAACATATAATGGGAAGCACACACAAACGCTGCGCTTGTAAAATTTTTCCTTCATGTGCGCCCTCTCTATATACATTCTGCAGAGTTCATTCATATGCTTAGCTAACGATCCCATCTCAAACACCAGTTTTGTACTTGTGACCCTGGCAGAAATGCATCTATTCTCCCTAGAAAAACACCATCTTATGATGACTTCTTCTGTTTAGAAGAGGCCTTAATCTAGAAAATTAATTCACTTAGCAAATGTTACAAATAGTCAAGAGAAACCGCAACAAAGTTAAATTGCTCCTACATCAGAGAATCCTCTGGTATAAGATACAGACCTAGGGATGTCCCAAGAACATAATAAAACAGCATGCCAGTTAAAATCATGGCCAATCTGATCCAGTATTCCATTTCCAACAACTAAAATCACCTACATTTCAAATCAATCTTTTATAAAATGGTGGAAGCAATTTATTACTCTAAGCAATAACTGGTGTTTGTAAAACTTTGTGTGCAAGCCAAAAAAACCTCAGAATTAATTCACATTTCAGGCTTGTCTTTTTAAAATATAGAATAAAGCCACTTTTCTACTTTGGTCAAGATTGGATGTCCCAATTGCAATATTTAATTAAAAATCTCTTCCTTCCAGGCTTGAATGACTAGCCAGAGGCCTATTTTCAGATGACTGTAAAAGATTTTGGGAAAGAGTCAAAAGTATAAAGTGCTAAACAACTATTCCTTGCAAAAAATACTTTCCTGGACCTTGTTTCATGGAGAGAGAGACCTTTAAAAGCTCTATACTATGCCTTCTATGCCTTTTCATTCTGTCTTAGCAGTTGGTGAATAAAACATAAATAGCTGATTAAAAAATGAGCAAAATTTAACAATATCAAAATTTCTATTTTCATTAGGTATCTACATTCCAAAGCAGAAAAGATAAAGACAGAAACTTCTGAATGTATTTCTTAGCATAAACTTCTTTGTAGACATTTGCATTTCAATGTAAATAAATGAGTTTAGTCTTTAATTTATTCAATGATAGAATACATAGCAATAAAATACTTCATTGAAAAATAAAAAAAATTTTAAAAATTAAAAAAAAAATACTTCCCTGGAGAAACTTGTATAGAGCTGGCCTGGAGTACAGACTGTCCAATTCTCTAATTTTCACATTGGAATTTATCCAAATAATAGGAATCGCTTAGTTTTGTTTATGCAGTTTTATAAGGGTCTAGTTTATAAAATTTTGTTCAAGGATGACCAGGATCTCATCCTGAGAGCTGAAGACACTCATCTTTGTCTCATTTTTTCTTTTTAGCTAAGACTTAAAATGAAATTAGCATGTAATCTGTTTTTAGAAACTTTCTGGAGTGAAGTTTTTTTATGGATATAAATACTCACCAGGTTCCAGATCTTGCACATACTACAATTATACCCATTTTACAGATGAGGAAACAGACTGTTACCTGAGGCCACTCAGCTTGCAGGTGACAAAGCTACTGCGGGAACCCAGGAGGTTAGTCCTCCTCAACTCTTGAAACATGATGTTATCCTGCCCACGTGAGATGCATGGATAATAACAGTAAGTGATTTCTAAGAAGACAGTCAATTACATGGGTGAAATGGTGATGCTGAGCTCCAGATTAGGCTTTATTTCAAAAAGCTTTCCCTACACCCACTTTTCAGGTTAGGCTCTATCTCTCTGCCCTCCAATCATGCCCTATGCATGAACCAAGTGGTACTGAAATGCTGATCCATCTACCTCCAGCAAGACTATACTAATAGGCTCTGGTGCAGAACCTGAAGCAGTGATCACTGAATGAATAAGGGAACCAACTGATGAACAAACGAAAGAATGAATCTCTACAGAGCTACTTGCTCACCACTTTAATATCCAAATGAGGTTCATGCACTGGAGGTATGTAAAATAACCCAGTGGGGGGTGGGGGGATTGAGGGTAGTTCAGTGGCAGAATTCTTGCCTGCCATGTGGGAGACCTGGGTTCGATTCACGACCCACATACCTCCCAAACAAACTAACAAAAATTCAACAAATGATGCTGCAATAATGGGATGCTCACATGGTAAAAGAACAAAATGTGACCCCACCATACAGCATACAAAAAATAAATAAATAAAGCAGTGGGGTGCAGGGAGAAAACTTAAGCATTTCTAGTTCTGTTTTATATATGAAAAATAAGAAAACCTTAGGCTTTCCTAATATTTAACATATGGATTGACACTATCCTCACTGGGTGGAAGACAGCCATGTGTCACAAAAGGCAGGGTAGGGTAAGTGGAATTCTCAGCCCTCAGGGTTATCAGTGGACCCCCACCTGTTTGTTTTCTATGTACTGTGCCAAACTGTAGTTCATATGGACCCAATGGAGAAAGTGGCTGTATGGATTATATTTTCAATTTTATCTAAACTAACCTTCTCAAAATGAACAAGTAGCCTTAAATGAGTCCTGCACAGAACTGAAAGTAATGTTAATACTCGTGAGAGGACAAATGAACAGGAAAATAGCAGAGCAGACAACACCTACCACATCTCATAAAATATTTTTTCAGCCACATTTAAGGATAAAATGAAACAGTCTAATCAGATTCAGTCAATAGGGAGTTGGAGGGAAAAAAGCCCAGAAACTGTCAAAACTCTTTGAAATACAGATTCTCTTCGATGGCCTCTGCCTAGGTGAACATCACATCTTGAGACAATAGCTAAGGGTATTTTATGCAATTCATAAATGAACACATTGGCATTAATAGGATCAAAAAATTTTGGAGCTCACTGATCTAGAACTTTGCTACTCAAGATGCAGTCTGCAGATCAGCAGAATCAGCATTAACTGGGAACTTGCCAGAAATTCAGTCTTAGGGTCTACCCTAGACTTCTCGAATGCGAATCTGCATTTTAACAAGATCTTCAGGTGCTTCAAGTACCCAATTCAGAAATAACTGTTTTAAAGCAAACACACATCATAAACAACATGAATCCCAACAGTGCATTTCTTCTTTATAGTTTTAGATAAATCTCTCTGTTGAACTTTTTAATTCATAAAATCATTTCTAATATCTGATATCATTCTTCAAAACTATAATGAAACTATCTCCTTAAATCAAGACTCCAGTGGAATAATCTATATAAAAATGAAACATCTCCTTTATTCATTCCAGCATACTTAAAATAGTTTTTCTGACCCCATACAAAAAAAACAAACAAAACCATTTTGCACACCTTATCTGTTTTTGGTCCTCATCTCAACTTACTTTTGTTTGATCATCAGCCTTGAACACATAGCAGATGCTCTGCTGACTGGTTACATCTTCCTTAATCAGACAGGCAAAGTAGCTTGGGTCGTGACTGTTGTGAATCAGTTTGTGGACATGCTGAGGCTTACAGTCAAACACGCTTGAACAGATCAGTGGGTCCCACTGCTGACTTTTTCCGGGTTCGGGTTCACACTTCAATCCCGAGGGCGAAACCCAAAGTCGGACTTGCTTGGTCACAGGCTCCTTTTTGGAGCACTGTCCGCTGAGTCTTCGCACCTCTGCCACGACCCAGGGCAGCATGGGCATGGTGGTCAGCGAGTGCACAGGCAGAAATCCCACCAGCTGAAGGCCGAAGGCCACCGAGACCTCGTTAGGAAATGGGTGTCTCCTTGCTGTGAACGTTATCGGTTCCATCTTGGGAACGGTCTGGAAATTCAGCAAAGCGTCGCCACTGTTTCCTGTGTTAGACCAAGCAATCTATTTTACACACTTTTGGTGCAGCATTCTGGGGGAGAAAAAGAGAAGTATTGGATTTAATGAAGTCGTAGCAATAGCAACTTTCAAAGACTTATTATTTCAGAATGAACGTAAAAGTTCAAAAATCCAAAAGTGAGAAGGAATGGATATTAGCTCAAATAAGCCACTCCACTTAGAACGAGCTTTCTTGCAATTGTATTACATATTAAAATGTGGAAAAGACCTAATCATCACACTCACTACAGGTTACAAAAATCCCACTGGGAAACTGTGGTTACACATAAGCTTCACAGAAACCAACCAAGGCAAGTATGATAGAAACAGCATAGCATGTCTCTGACGGCTTTAAATACTGTTGCATTATTTAACACCTATTTCAAGGAATTTTTAAGACATCCAAATGCAGGACAGGTGACTCCCTCAGAAAAGAAATCTTGTGAGAAAAACTATTAACATTTATCATCATAGTCTACTGGATCATAGTTTCAAACAGCTGACCTTACCGCTTACGATATTACTTAAATCTTAAAAGGCTCTCCCTGAGGTAATTCAGAGGTTCTGAATTGCAAATTCATATTTCATGAGTGCTTATTCAGTGTCTTCTAAGTTTCAAACAGGATCACAAATATTGCTTTACTTAATTCATGTACTCCAACTTTCACCCAGACACTTTGCCTCTAGTTGTCAACACAGGATGTTACTTCTTCTTGAGTCCAACTCTCTCAACTGCCCTGCCCTCCGCATCTTCAACAACTACATTTGATGCATCCTAACTTCTCTTCCCACCAGATGACAAAACTTTGCAGTCGAAAGCTAAGCCACCTGTAGGCTCTCACACGGTCTCATTTACTCATTTCCTCCCAGAATCTCCAGCTTCTCACATATTCCCCCGAGTATATATTCATATAATGGGAGAAATCATCAAAAAGGAAGGAACGACGTGTGTCTTAGTCACCATCGTATCCCCAGTGCCTGGCATAGCACCCAACTCAAATTAGGGACTCAATAAATATTTTAAAGGAGCGAATGAAATCTCTGCCATCCTAAAAATAATGAAAAGAAAGAAAAAGAAGAAGATGCTCTCTGTTGGCCTCGAAACTTCCCTAGCCACAACTCTTCCTTCTACAAGGCAAGTCTACATTTGCTGTCTCCATGTCCTGCTGCCCATCCACACTTGGCTTGAAAGGGCAGGAGCTGGATTGTAAGGTCAGAAGCACTAGGCAAACCTTCAAACTGCTCCCATTAAGGTTATCCAAGGTTCAGTCCTTACCTGGCTTGTCCTCCCTGATGAATTTTCCAATACTGAGTACTCTCCTTTCTTGATATTTTTCTGGTTTTCCTATTACTCCTCTGATTGCTTATTTTCAGGTTCATCTGACTCCTTGACTCATACTCTACCCTCATTCCACCTGCTTAATTAGGGTGTTGTGGTTTTTTTGTATGTGTGTGGCTAACAAACCACATTCTAATTCTCCTGCTGCTGCTGATAAACGCTAACTTTTATTGAATACCAAGCACTTAGCAAGTTATCTCACTTAATCTTCATAACAGCCCTATCAATTAGAGTTTACTTTTTTTTTTTTTTTGCCATTTTATGAACTAGGAAATTGAGGACTGGAGAGCTTCAATTGCTTGCCATATACCCGGTCATGGGAAAGGTTATGCCTGATCTTCAAGCACATTCTCTTAGTGGTACACACAAGAATGCATCTAACATATACATCTGGATGATTCATAAATGTGGACCTACCACTGAGATCTCTTTCCTAGTTTCAGATTAGTACAGTACATTAAAAATTTCCATCTCAATAGTCTGTAACTACTTGAACCTCAATTTAGTTATTTTAAAACCAACCCAGTCTCACCTCCCTCCTCCCCAGAGCTTTTCTTCTCTCCTGTAAGGTAGTGAACAGCATCATTATCGATTTTACTGACCAAGGCAAAAGCTAAGGAGTCATTCAGAGTCCTCACTCATCCTATCACTATGTCCAACTGATGCAACCATCTAAATAAATTTTATCTTTTCTTACCTAGAAAAAAAGGAGTCACAGCCTTCAATTCACCCTTCACATATCTGCTAATGTAATTTAACAAACGGACAAAACTTATCGTGTCACTCCTCTGCTAAAAATTCCTTAGTAACTTACACCCTACCCCACACCCCACTCCCTAAAACCTTAAACTTTTCGACATGGCACTTAATATTCAGAATCTGGTTCTGAATATTTCTCCAAGCCCATATTCTACCACATTGTCTCTCCCTAAATGCCCTCCTAAAATGCTCCCCATGAAACTTTGGCTCTGAAGGTAGAGAATGACTTATGGTTCCCTCCCTCCTTCGAACATAATACCTGCCACAAACTATGGAGGGTCTAATATTTTACCCTACCTGCAAGTAATGGTTTAACCTGCCACAGTTTCATGGATGCTGGTAGGAGACATTGACTGGTGAGAGGAGAAAGATAATTTATTATTCAGAGCAATAACAATAGCCAGAGTATCAGCATTTACATCTATTCTCTGAGTTGCAATTTCCACAAGGTAAATGCAAACAGGACCAGATGACACCTGCACACACAGTGAGTTGTGTTACAGGAGAAGAACCTGTGCTCAGGGAACCCAAATGTTCTATAATGGGGAACGAGCATGTGTGCCCTTTGCTCTGGTGGGAGACAACATCCCTATTTTTCAAGGCTACTCACCACACAAAACATCCTTGAAGAGACAGTCCACAACAAATGCAGTCAGTGCCTCTACTCCACGATGCACAGAAACTTGGGAGATCCATGGAGAATCATCTCCCAACAATCGTCACACTTGTCCCCTAAGCTAATTCCAAGTCACACTGAAGTTGTAGCTCAAGCAGTATCACCTTTATTCCCCAAGATGATGTAAGGTCTCCGTCACCATGACCTTCTGCACGTGTACCTAATCACCATATTTATTTTAAACAGGTTAATGGATATCTCCTAATAAGATTGTAAGTTCCTTACACTCTTACAGATTTAGGCTTCAGTATTCAAATTATAAATCTTTTCTGAAAGAAGCTAAAATCTATTCTTTTCACTTTATGGTTTTCTATATGACATATTTATTTATGTTGGGTGAATTTTTATGATATAATTTGAATATACTTCAGAGTTCATTTTTATCTTAAATGTTCAAAGTTTCAGAAATAAACCTATACTTTATTAGAGATCCAAAATATTTTATGAAAGTGTATCTTCTGCCTCATACACCTTTAAAGTCCAGCATTTCCCGATGATGAAAATGACTGGAAGGTCATATAATCCCATAAATAATTGTCTCTCTCTTTTTTTTCTCTCTCTGACCTACAGGTGAAAGTGGCATTAAATGTCTGGCTCCACTTCCATTCCTGTAACTGAATATGTTTCAAGTTCTAACCGTTGACAGCTGCTAATCCTAAGACATGTTTTAAGAAGTACTAGAATTATTACAAAGGATAGACCTGAAATTATCAATTATTACATATGAGGCAGTTATTAAAATGGTGGCAATGAACAAGGCAGATTACTTTCAGTTTTCTTATGTCGGCAGAACTACTTTCAGTTTTTTTATGTGGGTATATGTACAAGGCACAAAAAAATTACTCGATTCAATTTCAATCACTTGGTAAGAAAAAGCAATCATCAAATTAGTTCTGCCATTTCATTGACAAAATGATACGAACACCTTAAATTTTGTCTTTTAAATCAGCTGTGATACATTCTTAGTTGTTCTATAAAAAGTAGACCCTCTGTTTCCTAAATAACTCTTTTATAGCATAGTCCTTAAATGTTGTAGGCATCCATAGCAAAAAAGCTGCTTTTTTGTTAGGACAGCTTCAATAATCCTGCCAGTACATCCTGCTATGCTAAATATCCCTGAAAGCATACACTTAGAATCACAATCATAATATTTAAAAACTAGAAAGCTCTTTTTTAGTCATGTAGAAATCTCCCTCATATTTGAATTGAGCAAACTAGCTTCTGGAGAAGTTAAATGACTTGTCCAAGTTTGGTGACAGAATTGGGACAACTTAAGTCCTTGACTCCCATCCAAGGGCTGCAAAGAAGTCAAAAAAACAAGTTTCTGAACTTCTCCAAATACCAAGTTACTCTTGTGAGACCACTCACCTCTAAGTTTTCTTGTCTCTTAAATCTGATGACTCTAATTTTCATGATGTATACTACCAAACGTCCCCAGCATTGTGTGGGGATAGAAAGCTGCTCTCGTCTTCCCCTCCAGAACAGGAACATGGGGGAGGGACCTGAAGACGGGATGGGACTTATTGATCAGGAAGTGAAAGAAGCAATGGTGGGAGTTAGGCAGCTCCCTTTTGGGAACCCCCTTTCTTTCCCGCCCCTTCATTTCTTCCCCAAAAACCACGGTGGTGGTGGTGGGGGGGTGCTCTCCAGCAGCTAACAATACTGAAGCCTCTGCAGTTTCAGCCCTCGCCTCTTCAGAAATGCTTATAGGAGGGGAGTAGGGAGAGAGAGAAGGATGCAGGGAGGCTGGTGGCCTCTAGCTTCCAGGAAAGGTCAGGAACTAGCCAATCTTGATTAGCTTCTGGAGACCCCCAGGATGGGTAGAAAGTTCCTAAGTGGTCACACACTTCCCCTGGTGAATCAATGGTTTAATTTTTTTGTTTTTTGTTCTTTCAATCCAACAGAGTGGATGTGCACCTGAACAGAATTGCATTACAGCCTCAAGCACTCTAATCTTATACAGTAAGATCCCAATGTTAGCCAAACTATTTTTCTGCTTCCTCCAGAGAAGCCCACTCCGCTGTTTCCTCATCCTACCAAAGCCCCCAAACCAGTAGTTCTAATCCCTGATCAGGGACGCTTCTCTCCTGGAGTGCACCCCTCTAATTTGACACATCAAGTAATGATATTTTTGCATGATTTCCTTCTTACATAAATCACAGTCAAGGTACCCCTTGAGAATGTCACTTGCTTGCATTGTGCCAGGCTTTTTCGTACAGCATAAAAAGGAAAGGGTTCCTAGCTGGCTGGCCTTCAGGGATTGTGCATAACCCTTCTGTCTGTGTGGCTGCTTTAAGTTGTTCTCATAAAAGTAATAATACTAATATTTGACACATAATAGCACCTGCTAAGTGTGTCTGTTAACGGAATTAACTCTCACCACAACCCTGAACAATAAGTACTATTAATATCATCCCTGATTTAAATGAGGAAGTTGTGACACAGAGAAGTGAAGCCACTTGCCCATGTTCAAGGTCACACTATAGAAAGTAGCACAAATAGGATTTGAACCCAGGTGGTTCAGTTGCAGAGTTCAGGCTTGCCACTTTGCTAGAATGACATCTGTTGGCCAACTACTACCTGTTGGACATTTTACATATATAATCTTCTGTAGTCTCACAAATCTGAGAAGCATGTTTTATTATCCACATTTTACAAAAGGGTTCTCTTGCTAGAAATGGTAACGGCAGGATTTGAATTCAGGCCTATATTATTCCCAAACTCCTATTCCTTTCAATATAACAATATCTCTAGGAAGGAATAACCCTTAAATATCCTCCTAGTAGACAACTGGGTGGGTCTTATATCTAAATTTTGCTTGGTCTCAATAATCCAAACCTAATGTCAAATATATACTCTAAAACAAACAAATATAATCATAGCAATAACTAATACTTACTGAGTTTTCACTACGTGTCAGATACTATTCTAAGCACTTTACACATACAAATTCATTAAATCCTAGCAACAAACCCAAAGTGTTTATCGAATTTGGAAGTTTCGTATCACTGGTCATATAAACTGTGTTCCTAAATAAGTATATTCTCTTTGTAAGAGAAAAACAGCTGCTGCTTGTCTCAAAGGAAACAGACACATTCAAAAGTAAATGCCTCTGCACTGTGCTTAAACATATTTCCTATGTTCCATGCAGCTTCACTGACAGCTAGGTGTCAAAATTATATCATATGGCCCACAAATGACTAATCTTTTCCTAAACATTTGAAACCTGAAAAAAGACACAAGGCCCTTAAATCTAAGGACCTAGCAAATGGAAATCGCAGCTTGAAAATGTCAAAAAAAAACTTTAAACATGGAAACCTTGATGTCTTTCAAAAAGAGTCTGGCTTAAAAATATTTTTATGAAAATGTAGGGCTGGAGAGGCAGAAATGAGGACAAAGGTCAGCAAAGGGAATGTAAGGTAACAGACAGTTCTGCATTAAGAACCTAAATCCTTTGTATCACTAGAAAGATGTGAATGCTCCTAGGTTGCTACATGGACCAGACTCAAGGCACATAATCATTTTAATGAGCAGATTTTGCTTCTCCAAGCTTTAATGACCAAGGGCTAGGAACCATATCAAGCACTAGGATTAATGTGGCCATTAAACTTGAGAAAGGCAGCACAGCAGACAAGGAAAAGGGCAAAAAGAACTCTGTCAAGGCACCCATGCTTACTCACACTTAAACCTTCAAATGGGCTGTTACTCATTTTAGGTTCCCCAGAGCTGGAAGTGGGATCCAGAAAGAATGGAGAAGGAGTGCCTTCTTATGCTGTGAACAGAGTAAGTGGAGCTTGAAGGAGCTGTCATTCTGTGAGATACAATTAAAAACTTGTTCAAAGACAGGACCCGCTCAAGCTCCTTGCTGCCCCTTACTCTACCAAGCAGGCATACCTACTTCAGGCACAGAATGACTGTGCATGCCAGTGGCAGCAGAAAACAGGCAAGATCCATACTGAACCCAAGTGGGTTCAGGCCGTTGCGACTGTAGCCTTTCTGGCCAAGACTGCCTTCCAAGGAAGTGAGGACAGGGACTGTCAATGGTTGGATGATAAGGGAGAAAGGGCAAGTGGCATTTTTCATACTTGCCCATCCCTACTCATACCCTCTGATACTATGACAAACTATGCCACGTGGAATTAAAAGTCATCGCTAACAAGACCACCACCCGAGATGTCACCAGGGTGAAAAGGGAAAACCCTCGGGCTCTCAGTGGGAAAGAGAATAGAGCCCTACTGCAGAACTTTACTTTAAAGCACACCAATGAATTTAGTCTCTATTTTACTGGTTTGCAAGTGGCAAGAAGACAAATCCACCATGAAGATAGTTACTTTAATTATCTCCTGCTTTGAGCCAAATGTAGCCCTTTTTATCTCTCCTGGATTCAATTCAGTTTCAGGATACTACATGTAAATCACCTCCATTCACTTCATAAAATGTCCCCTAAACACTTTACACAGGGTCCTCTTTAACTTAGAGATACGTCCACTATCCAGTAGCTCACGGATGTCAGTGGTTACTTACAGGTAAATCTGGAGAAAAAGTACTTTCTACAGACTTATTTCCTTATAATGTAGGAGGGGAAAAAAAACGAAACCAAGAAACAGACTCGCTCCAGATGGTGGTAGCATTCAATTTCAAACAGTTGTAAAACACCAGCTTACAAAAGCAAACTTTTTTTTATACAAACGCTTTCATGCAATGTCCTTATCCCTGAGAACAGTCTTCAGGGTTCCCAGAGGGAGCTGATTATGAGGCACCCCCCTCCCCAGCCAAAAGAACCCCTCGAGACACTAGGAAAAGAGGCAGAACTCACCTCCTCCAGGAATACCTAATCCCAGGGACTGAGAGAACATGAGGTCTTTTCAGAGACATGTAAAGTCGTTCTGCAAGGTGGATTCCCAGGCTCTTGGAACCTCCCTCCTTTCATACTTCCACCCAGACCCCTCCTACCTTACACAGGCTCCCAAAACACAACAAAACCGAGATGAGGCCACCTTCCAGCTCCTACCAATCCACATCTCAGGAAGAGAATAAATTTCTGCTTTCCTAAAGAAGGACTTTTAATCATGGCCTCTGGGTTCAGCTTATGTTCAGACCCAAAAGTTTAGATTGATAGAGATAGCTGAGTTTCTTGGGTGTGTCCCATTCGAACCGGGTCATTTAAAAATGCTCTTTCAAGGTCTGAATATCGTAATAAATGAAATCATTCCATAATCTAAAAGGAAGACTGAAGAATTATGAAGTGAACACCTACCTACCCATTAATGTAGGACACTCTGAAAATTAAACTTGTGAAACCAAGATTCATCACTTTCAATTTCTTCCCCGTTTTAAGCAACTTTCAGAGTATGAGCTATTTCACATAAAATTACATTAAGTAAATCCACTTCTAAGTGGATTTCAAACATAAGGGCACTTTCCTTTTTTTTAAAAGCACCGCGAGGCTAAGTTTGAGGGTCTCATGACCACACGGTGATCAGGAAGCTGCTAGAAACAATTAAGCAGGGTTTCAAAATGACTGGTACAGGATGTACCCAAAGAAAGAAATGTTGCGCGCACTGGTGGAGCTGCCAAACTTACTGCTTGCAAAGTACCCTGAACTTTTAAAGGGGAGCATGGTGTCACTCTGACCACCTTCCTACCAATTTGGTCGCCTTACAAACACGACAGTCCTTGAGATATTTGGCGGGAGGGGGAGATACGAAGCGGAGTGAACTGGTGGTGGGGAAGAAGGAAGCCTGACGGGGCTCCCTAGTCGTTCTGAGTGTGAAGGTTTCGCTTTCGTCCGAGTTGGGGGCAGCGAGGGGGCAAAGAACTTTCCGCGCGCCCCGGGAGCGGCCAGGACCTCAGAAATGCCCCATGGGCTGCGGGATTCCGGCATCTCCGCGGGCCGCGGCGGCCGGGTAGGGGCGTGCTGGGGGTGGTGGACCGTCGGGATGCCCCGGCAGGAGCCAGCGAGGTGGCGTGCACGAAGCCCCGGGGAGGGCGCCTACCTGTGCCGAAGCGCTCAGAACCCGGGTCTGGGCCGGGGCTCGCAGGTGCCGGGGGGCAGCCGGGGAACGACCTGGGCGGGAGGGGCGTCCATCGTGCCGGGTTGGTTGCGCTCTTTCCGCCGCAAGCAGCCGGAGGGTCGTCTCCGCGCAGCTCCCGCCTCCTCTCCTCAAGCTGAGGACACAGCCGGTCCAGCGGCGGCTGCAGCAACAGGCACGGTGTGCGGGGACAACGGCGGCGGCAGCGGTGCCGGAGAAGGAGGAGAAGGAGGAGGAGGAGGAGGAGGAGGAGGAGGAGGAGGAGGAGGTGTCTGCGCGCGGCTCGCGTTTCCTCCGCCCGGGCTGGGTGAGCACGCGGGGGAGGCGTGGGGAGGGCAGGAGCCGGGATCTCCCGACTCGGTCCCGGGGGAGCTGAGAGGGGGACGCGGTGCCCTCCTTCCTCCCTCCTGCGCCTTGTGACTGCTCGGAGGCACGGCTCTGACGGGCGAGACACACAGGGGCAACAGCTGCTGCAGTGCGGGTCCGCCGCGGCCTCCCTCCCCGCCCTTCCCCTCCCCTCCCGGGCGGTCCATCCTCAGCCCGCCCCGGGGGCTCCAGCCCCGGTCAGCCGGAAGGCGTGAGGAGGGTGCACGCAGCGGCCCGGGACGCCGCCCCATCCAGGCGCCGCGCTGGGTCTAGACCGGGGGACGCGGGACCCTGCGCGTAATTGAGGTCCTCGCGGCGCGACATGCGGATTCACACGGCGTCCTCGGCGGCCTATTTATAGCAGGTGGCCCAGCGCGCGGGCCTCTCAGCAGGTGGCACTGCCAGCCGGCTCTCCGTTCTCCCGCCGTGGCCTGGCCTTATCTGCACCCTCACCTTCCCCTCGGAAATGGACCTGGTGAAAGCCGCAGGAAACACGGGAAGGCGACCCACCTGGCTCTGCTTTGCATCACCTCTTCTCCCAGTCGCAGAATTAAATAATGGCAGGGAGTGAACTTAGGCACGGATGTCCAGTGGGGTGCTGGCAACTTCAGCGGAAAAATCCTGGCCTTGGGATATCAGCGAAGGTTCAAGTGCACCCCCCACCCCCAAATTGCCTATTGTCTCATTTCTGATCAACAATGAAAGTGAGGTAGGAGTTGGTTTGGGCACTTTCTTGCTCCGGAGATTCCAGTCCACACACACACACACACACACACACACACACACACACACACAGGCATACGTACATCAGCTAAGCTTGCCTCTGGTTTGGGAAAGTTTGGGTAAGTCAGATTTGGGAAAGTTCACAACGTTGTAGAGTGTAGGGAGAGATGGTTAACAAAGGGGATCCTATAGGATTAGGAGAAGGCAGCGTGTGGGAAACAGGCAAGCCTCCAAAATCCCAGTCCAAACAGGTAAATAGGGGACAGGGCTGAGGAAAGTAGAGATCATAACATGACCTCCAGAGACAAACAAGCAGAGAGGGGAGAGCAGAAAGAATAAAGGGGAGGGGAAAGACCAGAGTCCTGGAGAAACCCAAGTGGCATGATTTTCACACAGTGTAGCTGGAGGCCCCCGTTTAGAGAAGTGGCTGAATGTTTGAACTGCACAGACTTGAACCCAAATCTGGTTCCACAACTAATGAGGCTTGGGCAATCTGCTAGACCTCCTGGTCTCGGTTTCCTTACTTGTAAAAAGGGACCCATACACACTTTACAGGATCACTGTGAGGGTGAAGTGGGAAAAATGTATCTAAAATGCTTAGCCCTGTGGCACATTCATGGGCCTCAGCTGACAGCAGCAGCAGTGGCAAATGGGGGGTTGTCTTCCTTTGCCAGGGCTACTGTAACACAGACCACACACTGATTGTCTTAAACCACGGGGATTTATTGACCGATGGTTTTGGCAGCTACAAATCAAAATCAAGGTGTCGGCAGGTCATAGAGTCAACTCTAAAGTCCATAGAGTTCTGGCAGTGGGTTGTCAGCAATTCATAACTCCAGCTCTGCCTCCGTAACCTGGCCCATCTCTCTCCCCATCTGACTTCTGCTGCTGTGGCCAGATTTGCTCTGCTTATACGGATTCCAGTCGTATTGGCCTCATCTTAACTACTGGGATCTTTGAAGTTTGATGTATGATTGAGTTCTTCCACAGGGCTGGGGATTAGGACCTGAAGAGATGGATCTTCATGCAGGATGTGAATCAGTCCTTAATAAGGATCAAGGAGTCCCCCACCCACCCTAACCAGAAACAGTGTGTTCCTAGAAGCTGCCTGAGGCTCTGCGACCTTTTTGGTTAGGAATCCCCTGTGAGATTTCTTGATCTCTCTAGATACTCACATCTAGGAGACCTATTTAAATGGAATGCTGAAGTCTTACCTGCAATTTGATTTGAAACTCTTATAATAGTAGTAGCTGTTATTCACTGAGTGGTTAGTCTGTTTGGAGCATTAGCACTTTATATGTGTCATGTCTGATCTCACAAAAAATTCTGCAGCGCAGGGATTATTAAATCAGTTCAACTAACGAGGAAACTAAGTTGGTGCCTCTCGGATACCACAGAGCTAGTAAGTGCTAGTAATCCCCCAAAGTCCTTCTAGTACACTCTTTTAGTACTTAGCTCATTCTTTGTTATGGCACAGTCATTTGTGTAGTTGGCCTCAAATTCTTCTTTAAAAGAGGCGACAGTAAAGATGGGATTTAACAAATGAATATGAATGCTGAATCATTAAATTTATATCTCTTTTAGTCTCCAGTATCTTAGAGCAGGTAGAAGTAAAAACCTAAAATTGTGGAATTGTAACCCGTGTCAAACTCTGAAATATGTTCTACAACTAATTGTCGTGCTGTATGTTGAAATTTATTGCTTTTTTGGGTATATATGTTATTTTTCACAAAAAAGGAAAAAGGTAAAAAAAAAGGCAAGAATATAAATAAACTTTTATGAATTGAATATTGTTCAATTTTAGGTTACAAGATCAGGTAAAGCTACTAAACCATAATATCTCTTGGATTATACCATAATTATTTCGTATGTTTTGTCTCCAATTCAGTTGTACAATTGCTCTTCTCCCCTCTCTAGTAGTTTGCTGAATACATCTGCAAAGTGCTAGGATGTCAAGGCAGGTGCACTGTTTTTAGTTTCACTGATACCCCTAAACTGCCTTTCATATATGACCTGACAAATGATGTTTGAAACTGTTACTAATGGTCCTGGCTGCTAGCTTCTCCTCTTGGGAGAAGTCAGAGCAAGAATACAGGGATGATTTTCTGGACTCTTCTTACAGAACATCCTGGCCAAAGCCCTCTCCATTTTGCCACTTCACACCCTTTTCTTTTCCTCTCCTAACCCTTCCCACCCCCACCCCCACCCCCAATTCCACCTCCACCTCTAGTCCCATGGCGCTCGATGGCTTATGTCTACCAGGTCACGTAGGTAGAAGGGGTGGGGATGGCAGTCTGTCCTGGACTCCCTGTCTTTCATGCTGTTGTAGTGGTGGAGGAAACAGTCCTTCCCCTAACCCCATTGCTGAAATCTAGAAAGTTCCAGCCCAGAGATTTATAAATTAGTGACAAATGACCATTGGCCTGACATCTGACCTAATTTAGGGAAGGGCCATGAACTTGGGAGAAGTCGTAATTTCTATTTCACTGTTCTAATTGTTAAGAACAGGTAGTGTCCTGCCTCTAGGAATAATCATGAGGGGTTTTATCATACTTTTAGTATCCTGAAGATAGAACTCCCTCTAGAACACATGTTAAGGAGTTTCAACATTTTTGCTGTTAAGCATTGTCTCCAAGAGGAGGCCAGCCTGCCATCTGACCTCTCTGCACTCAGGGTTCCAGTATTTCTGAAGAAAATGGTGAAGAGGGGTTCTGGAATTTATGGTGGTGCTTGGGATGGCAGGATGAAGATTGTCAGACAAGCAGGGGTTGTCTACATTCTCAGCGCAGAGCGAAAAAGCAAGAGCTAACCACCCAGCTCTTAGCTACAAGTACCCTTGTTCTGAGAGGGAAGCAGTTCTTTCCCCTTGATGTGTAGACGTGTGGCTCCTAGGAGAGCTGGCACACTGCCACAGCAGAGGCGTGGCACAACAGAGTCTTGGTGATGGCAACAGAGAGCTCCCCCAGGGCACAGGAAGGTGTTATGTTGGTAGTGCTGTAAGTCACCAGTAACAAAACTTAATAGGGAATGGGCCAAACACAGATGTGATTCTACTTCAGTGTCCTGTTTCTCCTGAGCAGTGTGGCCTGGGAGCATAAGGAGTGTGGCCCAGGAATGCATTGCATTTAGTTTACTTCAGTTACTGATCCATTGGCTCAGTGAAAACTCCTGGTGGGAAGGTGTTTTAGTTTGCTAAAGCTGCCAGAACGCAATATACTAGAAATGGGTTGGCTTTTATAAAGGAGATTTATTAAGTTCCAAGTTTACAGTCCTAAGGCCATAAAAATGTCCAAACTAAGGCATCCAGAAAAAGATACCTTGACTCCCAAGAAAGGCTGATGTCTGTTACATGGAAAAGTATGTGGCTGGCATCTGCATCCTCTCCCAGCTTTTGGTTTCAAACACTCACTTGGCCCCTGTGGATCCTTTGTGCTTCTGGCTTACTTAGCATTTCATGGGAAGATACATGGCAATGTCTGGGCTCTGCATCTCCAAAGGTCCATGTCCGGGTGTCTGCTCTCTCTGTCAGCACCCCAAGGATCTCCACATGTCTGTGTCCATGTTGCTTCTGGTTCCTGTCTAGCCTCTGTCAGCTCTCTCAGCAACTGGCATCTCCTGGGGCTTTGGCTTTTCCAAATGTTTGTTCTCTGTCAGCTCTGAAGCAACTGTGCTTTCTCCTAAATGTTTCCCCTTTTAAAGGACTCTAGTAAACTGATCAAGACCCTTCTTGCATGGGTGAGTCACATCTCCATCTAACCAAAAGGTCACACCCACAATTGGTTATGTCTCATCTCCATGGAAACAATTTAATCAAGAAGTTCCACCCTAGGGAGAATGTGGCTTTTCTGGGGTACATAACATTTTCAAGCAGGCTCAGAAGAGATCAACAAACACAGTTATGTCTGGACAACCTCTGCACCTCCAGCTGGTTTTGAAATCCTGCAGTGGATCGTTCTTTGGTGCTTGCCCTAGAGGCTCTTGTTTAATTACTTATTTGCATCATAATTAATTGTTCTCTTCCAAAGGTCGAAACACTACTATGAGCTTTAAGATGGCTGCAGATTTCTAGAATTGATGTCAGTTGACACCATTAGATTAAATGGGAGGCTCAGACACTGAAAAGAAACAGAGGCCACTTTGCTTTTAGAAAGTTAAGGGAGGGTAAATGAGCAGTTCAGTATCAGAATGCTCGCCTTCCAAGCAGAAGACCTGGGTTTGATTCCTGGACCCACAAAAAAATAAAAATAAAATAGTTAAGGGAATTATATATATAAATCTAGAATAAAAACCTTTGATTAATGTAGAAAGGAGACCTAAAATTACCCCTTAACTGTTAAATCTACCACTTATTTAACTTTCCATAGTAGCTAAGAATCCAAATTCTAATTATTGCTATGATACTTTTTCACTTAATTCCAAAACATACCTAGTAAGGTAAAAAATTATAACTAGAGGTCCAGTTTCCAAAACTGGCAAAAATTTAGCATGTCCTGGATAGAACCCTAGGGTGAAAAAATGGTTTCACTGGGTCTGCTTGCTCCCACTGACTGATGGGGACCTTTTGGGACCTTGGTGGGGAAGGTTTGTGAGGCAAGACCAAGCTTGGTGGTAGAGGGTGTAAGACTGAGAAGCAGCATCTGCCTCAAGCTTGGAAGATGGCAGCATCACAGTACGAATGCTAAGTAATTGCCAAAGGCATAAGCATTAGCATCTAAACAGTATGTTCAGTCATCCCAGGAAAAGGGCATGAGAACAAGTATCTTACCAGAGGTAAGAAATATTTATTTATGACAAGAAAATGGAATGAACTCAAGATCAGAGATAGCATTACATTGACTTCTTTAAGATACTAAACTCCTAAAATTGCTTTCTAAAAGGAATAAGAATGATAACATATAATGGAGTTAAAAAATTAAATGTTCAGATAGATTTGGGATAGATTCCAATTCAGGTGTTGAAACTTTTGCAATTTAAATAAGCAAAAATTGTACTGCACAGAAGAACTTGTCCTTACAATGCTGAGACTACAGAAATCCATGCAGTGGAGAATGGGTGGACAGTATTCTCAAGCACCAGAGTAAGTTCTGTGAAGTTTCTAATCTCCTTTTATGGATAAAGCAGATAAAATTCTGAGCACTGGTTCCAGTTCCCTTTTCAGCTCCCCCGCCTATTTGTTAAATCATTGCTCTGCAAAAGCAACTGTTTCACACAGCCCTCTGATGATATCCAGCCTTTATTTAGCGGACTCTGTGGTTCTAGGTTTCAAGTGCAAAACTGTAAGGTACCGATAGCACATCACCTTTTATTATAATATCTAATAAGTATCATAAGGTCTAAAGTCTGTGGAATTTCTTTGTAAATGTTCAGAGGTATGTATGTAAGTGATTTTACCCAGACTGAATGCTTGCTAAACTTCCGACACTGCAGGGCCCTCACTTCATTTTACCTTAAGTATCAGCAATGGCATAACTGATACAGAGTATATACTCTCACCTAAAACTTGAAGTACAAGGTAACTGGTGTCCCTGCTTCTGCACTTGCCAGTCTGTTCTCAATACAGCAGCCAAGTGAATCTGTTAAAACTCTGCTTAGAACCCTTCCAGGGGTTCCCAGATCTTCCATAGTAAAAGCTGAGGTCCTTGTAATGGCTTCTAGGACCCTATAGGATCTTTCTTCTCCCCCAGTGCCATGCCACTACCTCTGTGTTTCATCACCTGTTCCCAACTTTGACTTGTCTGCTACAGCCACCCTGGACTTGCTGTTATTAAAAAAAACTTGTCAGAAACATTCCTGCCCTAAGACCTTTGCACTTGCTCTTCTCTTTGCTTAGCATGCTCTTTGCTCAGGTATCTGCATTGCCCCCCACCCCCCATCACACACACACACATACTTCGCCTTCTTTGAGTCTTTGTTTTAAATATTACATTCTCTACAAGGCCTTCTCTCACCAATCTTTTAAAAATGGAAACAACCATCACACGCACACCCAAACACACACACACACGTACTTCTTATCCCCTTTTCCTGCTTTATATTCTTTTATAGCACTTATCAACCTCTAACTTACTATATTAGTTACCTGTATATTTTATTTATCCTCTGTTTCGCCCCTCCCACCCTTCTCCCACAAGGGCAGAGAATTTTGTTTTGTTCACTGCTGTTTTGAGTACATAGAAAAGAGCCAAACACATAGTGGGCATTCAATAAATATTTGCTGTGAATGAGTGAATGAAGAAATAAATGAAGATAATTTGTAACACATGACATTTGTGAGTTCACAGAATGCCTTTATATAGTACTTCCCTTAGATTAGAAACTCTCAAGGTTGCCCTTCATTTACTCCCAACAGGTTCTTCAACTGTCCTAAGAGGTATTTACCAGGCCCACTGAATGGTAAAGCTTGTGGTTCCCTGTTTAACCATCAACACACGATCTGATTTTCAGATATACTATAAAAGGATTACAAAATCATGAGATGACACAGTGCTGAACATAAGCACTCAATATTTTTAAAAAGTTTGATGGAGAAAAATATCATTTGGAGACCAATTGGTCCCTCAGACTCAGGATCCCCTAAAATCAGTTCCTTTATCAGGTGAAGACAAGCAAAGAGCAGTTTGCCTGAACTATATCCAGAAAAAATTTCTTTTATCAAATTGCACTTTGAACATCTACCGTAAGTTGGGGGAATACACTAAATAAAAATGCCCTATTCACTCTGAGAATATTGTTGAGGAGGTTATTCAATACCTTACACAATGTGTTTTTTAGGGAGAATCCAGGAAAAGTTTCTCTCTGGGCTTTAGCAGGAACAAATTTTCTTTCCTTGAGCAGCTGCTTGAATCTCCATTCTTATGCTGACTGATTGGCTCAAGGGTCAAATGTAAGGTCCATCACGTGGCAAATGTCCAGGTGATTTTGTGGACTAAGTTGATGATTCATAAAATCCTTTTCTATGCCGTTGCCAGTTTGTGTCATTTTCATCCATCCAAGATAAAATATAATAGTGCATAATTCCATAAAACTAGACTGGACTATTCTATATTCTCAGATAATGCCCTTTCCACTTTTTAGGTATTAAAACAGCTTTTCCTTAAAGAAGGGCTTCCTTTTATGAAATGATGGTGAGAGTCAGTGGTAGAAAAAAAGCTTTGTTTACTTATTTCTTTTTTTGTTTGTTTTTTTAAGTCTTTACTTGGCCAGAGAACATGAAAACATTACTCTGTCAGTTCCCAATGTTTGCGGGCAGTTTTCCTGGTTCAGGAAATCCAAAAGTCTAGGAAGCCTTGGTTTTCTTTCTCTTAGCTTCATTCCATGTTCCCTATTTTCTCTTTTTTTAGTCTTATTTTCTCATGCACTTAAAAAAAAGTTTTATCTTGTTGTATTATATGCATTTAAGCCACCTTTAATCCTTTCTGGAAAGTGACAAATTTGAACGAATGAATGAATAATCAGACTCGCACAAGGACATAGCTTGCTTGGAATGGCCTCTGGCCCCACCCACGCTAAACACACCTGTGTGTCATTACTTCTCATGTTCTCTGCACCGTGTAGAGGTCTTTGTAATTTACATGTTTAACTTCACTTAATCCCCACAGCAATCCTCAGAAGTATTCTTTCCCTCATTATATGCATGAAGACATTTAGGCTTAGCGAGTTTAAGTGAGTTTTCCTAAAGCAAAAAACTTGTGGAAGAGAAATTGGAATTTTGACCTAGATGTTCTGCTTCCAAGCCTAATTTTTTTTCTCTACCATGCTGCTGCCTTTTAAAACTACTGGGTTTTGATGGTGATATTATACAGAATTGTTGTTGTTGTTAAGAAGAAAGAAGGGGAGTTTGCTTATTTTCTTGGCTTTCAGAATACCCATCCCTGTTGCGAGGTGTTCCATGGCAGCGCTGTGCTTCCACTGGGCCTCACCACCCCTAAGTTTTGGGCTGAATCCACTGGACAAAGTCCCCTTGATCAGCACATATTGAAGGAATGTGCTGTGGTTTAGTCTCCTTTTAATCGCTTTTTCTATTGCATAATAATTCATGTTGTGCAATAGCATTGTAGGGAGAGCTTGCTTCATTACTTGGTAATTTCCTTTAACAGTAAAGCTGAGACATATGATGCTCTCTGATTTTCCTGTTGCTAAATATAAAATGTAGGATGAGGTTCTCCTATTATGCAAGAGAATGTAGGTCCTTGAATGGGATGTCTCGAGAAACAATTAAGGGGAGGTCAAAAGTACTAAGATTCCTCAACTGGCAAGTATGCACCACATAGGACTTCTTAGTAAAGTCTTTCTGCCAAATAGAGATTTTGTTGATTATCTACTTTTTTCCATGGGCTTGAGCTAGGCACTGAAGTGATGCAGAGAAATGTAAGACTTCATCCCTCTGTCTTCAGTATCCTTATACTCTACCAATTCAGGGAGTCCATTTAGCAAATATTTTAGGCTCTGCAGGTCATGCTTTACCATGGTAGTGCAAAAGCAGCTCTGAACAACTTGTAAACAAATTAGCTTGGCTGTGTTCCAATAAAACATTTTTTATGGACCCTGAAATTTGAATTTCATATAATTTTCTCCTATCTCAAAATATTATTCTTTAAATATTTTCCGACCAATGAGTTTGGTTGTCATGAATAGAATTACTGAATGGATTTGACTTCTAGTGATCACTATGTCCCTTATAATTCTTCACTAATCATGTGTTTGATAATTTTGGTTAACCTGTTCAGTAAATTGTAAAACTGCCCTCAATGCTTTGTAGCTCTTCCCTTCAAGAAGGAGAACCTTTTGAATCTGGGTGGGCCTTGTGACTTGCTTTGGAAAATAGAATGCTGTGGAAATGACTCTGAGTTCTGAGCCTGGGGCTCAAATAAGCTTATAGTTTCTGCCCTTACTACTGCTCTTGGAACTCCTGCCACAACTGCAGTGTGAATATATACCCAAGCTGGCCTGCTGGAGAGTAGGGACTAATGGTCCGTCTGCCCTCCGTGTCCAGTAGCTGACCACAGACATGTGAGTGAGCCCCAGCCAAGCTCAGCCAAGCCTGACTCAGGCTAGAACTGCCTAGCTGAGTGCAGCTCACATGACCAACCTGCAGGATCATTGTCTCATTAAATGTCATCTGTCTTAAGCCCCTCACTTTGGAAGTGGTTTCTTATGAAGCAAAACATGATAACAGGTGCTTAAGGTCATGTTTTCCAAAACAATATTCGTATAAATTAGGACAGTTTCCCCCTATTTCATGAGTTCTCCAAGATCAACACTCTGTGTTAGGATGACACAACTGTCCTTAGTACCGAAAATGGTTCTCCTGAGTCTCCAGTGTTCTCTTACTGTCTCTTTACCCATCCAGGGTGTCAAAATTCCAGTTAAACTTGACATTTTACAAGCTTCCATCTGGATCTCAACAAGGACCACCAAAAGTCACAATTCACTTCTTCCTATAATCAAGGACAAGGCTCCACAGATCTGTGTTAACTTCCTCCTTCGTGTTCTGGAACCAGGAGAGGCTAAAGCTCACTTGGGTTTGCATACTCCCCTGGAGGTAAGCCCCATACCTGTGCCACTGGCTGACATCGCATGGCCCAAGATCATTTCTAGTGGCTTAAGCTTGAGGTAAATACTTAAATGACCACTCTGTGTGGCAGTGCAGTACCCCCAACCATAAGGTGGGAATAAAAATAATAGTATTCACCTTCCAAGGTTGCTGGTAGGATTAAATGAGTTAATAAATGCAAAATACTAAGAACAGAATCTGACATGGAATAAAGCATATTGTTATCATAAAGCATATCATTGTCATCATGATTAATATTTAAGAAAGCAATTTCTCTCCTTTCTTTCTTCTCTGGGTTTTAGGTTTTGTGTAACCTGTCTTTTCTCTTCTCTCTGTTTGTAGAGAAAACAGGAAACTAACCCAAGGGGCTATCTTCTTTCAGTTGAAAATTTAAATAATCCCAATCTTTGAAAGTTGAGACTTCATGAGTTCAGCGGTTGTGTTGCTTCAGAAACAATATAATGATTGACATAAAAGAAAAAGTTTTGGAGAGGGAGGAGCCAAGATGGCGGCTTAGTGAGGAGTAGGATTTAGTTCATCCTCCAGAGTAGCTAGTAAATACCCAGGAACAGTACAGAACAACTGCAGAGGCCACATCAGTGATCAGACACACAGTGTACCCCAGGCTGGACAACTTGGACCAGCTGCAAGCCCACCCAGAGCCATGAGTTCCCCAAACAGTGGAACTGACATCCCTCCCCCACAGGCTACCTCCCAGAGGGGAAAGGAAAGAGACTTTACCAGCAGCAGGGGCTGAATGCAACGAAGTTCCAATTGTAGAATTAATGGACAAATTCTGACTACTAAGAATAAGCTCCCAGCTCAGCTGAACCTCGAGTAAAAGCTGAAGTTGGTTTTTGCTCCATGCAGAGTGGGCAAAGCTGACAGAAAAAGAAAAAAAAAAAAGATCAGACAGCACAAAATACTTGAAAGGGTCTGGGCCCTGAAGGAAAGTAGGGGGCACATAGGATCTGGAGATACACAGAGCAACATACCAACTCAAGCTCTTGATTGACAAACCCCAGGAACTGGAGTCCTGCTCTGAAAAGGATTTTTTTCTTTCCTTTTTTGTTGCTGTGTTTCTATGGATGGACTGCATTTGGATACAGCTGCAGGGCTTCTCAGGCTCCAAATGCCCCATGTATGGGCAGAATTAAGCTTGTTTGAGAGTTTTTCTGGAGTCTGTGCCTTCACCAGGAGAGAGGTGGGGCCCAGTTCAGGTGGAATCCCTCCCTCAAGGAGTTCAGACCCCAGGGTCTGGAAAACTGAAGTGATTAAGCCAGCCTACAACTGCTCCTCTGTCTCAACCACACCCCCAGCATGGAGAATCTGCTGAAGTTAAAGGTACCACATCACCTTATGCTGGTGGGACCAGCAGGCAGAAAAGTGCCACATACCGGGCAGGATAGGAAAAACACAGAGTCCAGAGACTTCATAGGAAAGTCTTTGAACCTGCGGGGTCTCACCCTCAGGGAAAACTGACACAGGTGACTCAACATGTGATGCACCATATCAGCAAATCAATGCAGAAAAATCACATGATCATCTCAATTGATGCAGAAAAGGCATTTGACAATATTTGACATCACTTCTTGTTGAAAACCCTACAAAGGATAGGAATAAAAGGGAACTTCCTCAGTATGATAAAGGGAATATATGAAAAACCCATAGCTAACATCATCCTTAATGGGGAAAAACTGAACACTTTCCCCCAAGAGCAGGAACAAGACAAGGATGTCCACTATCACCATTGTTATTCAACATTGTGTTGGAAGTTCTAGCCAGAGCAATTAGGCAAGAAAAAGAAATACAAGGCATCAAAATTGAAAAGGAATAAATAAAGCTTTCACTGTTTGCAGATGATATGATACTATGTGTCGAAAACCTTGAAAAATCCACAGCAAAGCTACTAGAGCTAATAAATGAGTACAGCAAAGTGGCAGGCTACAAGATCAACACTCAAAAATCTGTAATGTTTCTATACACTAGTAATGAACAATCTGAAGGAGAAATCAAGAAAAAAATTCCATTTACAATTGCAACCAAAAGAATAAAATATATCAAATATATTTAAGGATACAAAAGACCTATACAAAGTAAACTACAAGAAATTGCTAAAAGAAATCACAGAAGACCTAAATAAATGGAAGGGCACACTGTGTTCATGGATTGGAAGACTAAATATAGTTAAGATGTCAGTTCTGCTTAAATTTATTTACAGATTCAATGCAATACCAATTAAAATTCCAAAAACTTAGCTTTTCAGAAATAGAAAAATCAATAACCAAATTTATCTGGAAGGGCAGGATGCCCCAAATAGCTAAAAATTATCCTGAGAAAGAAAAATGAAGTCAGAGGTCTCACACTACCTGACTTTAAGCTATAGTGGTCAAAACATAAAAATATCTTTATGCATGGTAAAGATAGATATACTGGCCAATGGACTTGAATAGAGTGTTCAGATGTAGACCCTCTCATCTATGGGCAATTGATCTTTGATAAGTCAGTCAAGCCAACTCACCTGGGACAGAAGAGTTTCTTCAGTAAATGGTGCCTGGAGACCTGGATATCCACATGCAAAAGAATGAAAGAGGACCCATATCTCACACCCTACACAAAAATTAACTCAAAATGGATCAAAGACTTAAACATTCGATTTAAGACCATAAAACTTTTAAAAGAAAATGTAGGGAAATATCTTATAAATTTTATAATGAGAGGCAGTTTCCTACATCTTACACCCAAAGCATGAGCATTGAAGAAATAAATCAATAAATTGGAACTCCCCCAAATTAAACACTTTTGTGCATCAAAAAACTTTGTCAAGAAAGTAAAAAGATAGCCTAGACAATGGGAGACAATATTTGGAAACAATTTATCGATAAAGGTCTAGTATCCAGAATATATAAAGAAATTGTTCAACTCAACAACAAAAAGATAAACAACACAATTACAAAATGGGCAAAAGACATGAACTGACACTTCTCAGAAGAGGAAATACAAATGGCCAAAAGGTACATGAAAAGATGCTCAACTTCCCTGGCTATTAGGGAAATGCAAATCAAAACCACAATGAGATATCATCTCACACCCCCAAGAATGGTCATTATCAATAAAACAGAAAACAACAAGTGCTGGAGAAGATGTGGCAAAAGAGGCACACTTATCCATTGTTGGTGGGAATGTGAAATGGTACAACTGCTGTGGAAGGCAGTCTGGCAGTTCCTCAGGAAGCCAGTATAGAATTGCCATATGATCCGGCAATACCACTGCTAGGTATCTGCTCAGAGGACATGAGGACAAGAACACAAATGGACATTGCACACCAATGTTTATAGCAGCATTACCTACAATTGCCAAGAGATGGAAATAGCCCAAATGTCCATCAATAGATGAGTGGTTAAACAAGCTTTGGTATATACATACAATGGAATATTATGCAGCTATAAGACAGAATAGAGTTATTGAGACTATAACGACATGGATGGACCTTAAGGACATTATACTGAGTGAGATTAGCCAGAAACAAAAGGACAAATACTGTATGGTCTCACTGATATGAACTAACATTAGGGAATGAACTTGGAGAATTTCAGCTAAAAACAGAGACCATCAGGAGATAGAAATAGGGTAGATATTGGGTAGTTGGAGCTGAAGGGATACAGATTGTGCAATAGGACTGATTGTAAAAATTCAGAAATGGATAGCACAATACTACCTAATTGTAATACAATAATGTTAGTACACTGTAAGAATGTGAGAATGATAGAGGGAGGAGGGCTGGGGGCACAAATGAAATCAGAAGGAAAGATAGATGTTAAAGACTGAGATGGTATGATCTAGGAATGCTTAGAGTGTACAATGATAGTAACTAAATGTACAAATCAAAAAATGTTTTTGCATGAGGAAGAATGAAGGAATGTAGTGCCTGCTTGAAAGGATGTATGCCCCCTAGAAAAGCCATGTTTTAATCAAAATCCCATTTCATAAAGGTAGAATAATCCCTACTCAATACTGTATGTTTGAAACTGTAATCAGATCATCTCCCTGGATGATGTGATTTAGTCAAGAGTGGTTGTTAAACTGGATTAGGTGATGACATGTCTCCACCCATTTGGGTGGGTCTTGATTGGTTTATTGGAGTCCTATAAAAGAGGAAATATTTTGGAGGATGAAGGAGTTTCATAGAGAGTATAGAATGCTGCAGCACCACCAAGCAGAGAGTCTATGAGCCAGTGGCTTTTAGAGATGAAGGAAAACGCCTCCCAGGGAGCTTCATGAAACCGGAAGCCAGGAGAGAAAGCTAGCAGATGACACTGTGTTGGCCATGTGCCTTTCCAGCTGAGAGAGAAGCCCTGACTGTGTTCGCCATGTGCCTTCTCAGGTGAGAGAGAAGCCCTGAACTTCACCAGCCTTCTTGAACCAAATATCTCCCTGGATGCCTCTGATTGGACATTTCTCTAGACTTGCTGTAATTGGGACATTTTCTCAGCCTTAGAACTGTAAACTAGCAACTTATTAAATTCCCCTTTTTAAAAGCCATCCTGTTTCTGATATGTTGCATTCCGGCGGCTAGCAAACTAGAACAAATGTCAATATTGCAGAGTGTTGAAAATAGACGGTAATTCATATTTTAAAACTTTAACTTATATGTAAGACTAAAGCAAAAAATGTTTATTAGGTACAAAATTAATAAAAAATAGTTCTAATTTTTTTCTCCTTTAAATGGACAGAGTTTTGGCAGCAAGGGCAGGAAATTGCTTATCTAAAATTAGTAATATTTTTAAGTTAAAACTTAACAATTTGAAAATCATTCAAACTTCTTCAAGCTCTGTTTCTCCCCCACCCCTCATGACCCCAAATGAGATTTTGTTGGGAGCCAGGAGGGAATAGAGAAAAGTCAGGGAAGGGTCCATTCTGGCAAGATGCGGTCTCAACAGGTGTGGATTAAACACTCACAATTCCAGTGGCTATCAGTGGTGGGGCAAAATAGTGCAAAAATCTTTTAAATACACAGTTAAAGTACAGGAAAAAGTGAAATTCCCTAGGTCCTAAAGGTGGTGTGAGCTAAGAAGACCAAGAAGCAGCAGCTGAACCTCCATGACTTCTTGGGGGCCTGGGACCTCCTGTGGGTCTCAAAGGCTGGAGGGCTGCGGGGAAGCTGGGAGTTGGAACTGACTCTGGTTTGGTTTTGTTTTCCTAAAAGTTCTATGGATTATTTTTCATGTCTCCTGTTCTTCTTCATGGTGTACCATCCCATCTCGTAGTGGCCTAGAAACCTGGAAGGACTGCCCCTCTGTGAAAGGGAATTAAAAAAGACTTTGCTCCTGGTCCAGGGATGCTTCAGGGTATGTTGCCGTGTGCCTGAGACTTTCTGTAAATGCATAGTGAAGCCCTGAGGGACAGAAGTGATCAGAAATAAAAACCCAAGTCTATGTCACACAAGGCTGTGAAGTGTGAATTTATACTCACATGCTGGTGTGGGAATCCAAAGCTAGTAAAAGTAACATCTAACTCACCATTAACTTTGTTAGAAGAGTTGCAAATATTTCTTCCAGATTTTTGGTGTCTTTCAACTCTATAATGCAGGTTATTGTAGAGAAGGTTTCGTTTGTCTGTTTGTTTCCTGAGCTTCTGAGCATCTGTTGGTTATTTTGGAATTCTAAAGTAGAATTCTCAAGTCTGTCAGTGGCTCCATTTCTTCCCTGGGCTTTCTCCTGCGCAGATGCTGATGTAATACAGCTCTTGAAGCTTTGGTGGTTTGTTCCTCAACCCATTTTTGGGGTTTCATGGTGATATATCGTTTCCTCGTATTTTATGGATGTTATTTTTGTTTTATTAGAGAAATTGCGGGTGTACAGAACAACCATGCATAAAGTACAGAGAAGTTTTTAATTCTGTTGTGATTGGATCTTTTACTTTTGGGTTTGGGCTTTTTCATATCTTGTGAAGAAATCCTTCTCTACTATGATAGCATAAAGTTAATCTCCTACAATTTCTTCTAAAATATTTAAAGTTTGTGGTTTATAGTTATTACATCTTTAATCCAACTGGGATTTACTTTTTGACATAGCTTGAGGTAGGGACCTAATTTTAGCTTTTTTTCATTTGGATAGCTAATTGTTCCAGAATTTTTAATTTAATAGTTCTTCTTTCCCTACAGACTTACGATGCCATGTTTGTCATAAACCAATTTCCTCTACAAACATATGTTGATATGCTATTCTGTTCCATTGGCTTATTTGTCTATCCTCCTGCCAGTTTTACTTATTTTACCTTTAGAGTAAATTTAAATATTAGGTAGCTCAATTCCCCTCTTTTTAGTGTCAAGAATTGTGGAGGTTCTGAGAATTTATCCTACTTGCAATTAGCCTGCCAGTGTTTCATAGATACAAGTAAAAAATCACGAGATTGTTGATTCAGAGGCAAAGGGTTTTATTACTCATATCACAGTAGGCAGTATAAGCTTCAAGTTCACCTCAGTTGCACTTGGCCCCCAGTTTATGGGGGTGGAGGAGTAACACAGAAGACACTTATCACAGTGAGAAACCCAGACTTACCCAGACTTAGGAAACCCCAGTCATTAAAGGACAAGCTAGCAAAGTTGCCTAATCTTGACCCCAGAGGGAGACATTATCTTTACCATCCTGGACATCAGACCAAATCTACTCTCTGCCCTCGTCAGAAAATTATTCAATTAGTGGCTTCAAATGCCAGAGTAAATCACTGATCTAGAGTCCTTTACCTAGCATAAATACTATTAATAAACAAGAGTGAATTAAGATGTTTTCAGGGCAAAACAAAAACAACCTCTAAAGTCTATACTTCAATAAAAAGGAGTAGGATGGATAAATCAGTAATAGATAATATGTTGGTGAATCTACATAAGCACTGGCTTTCAAAAATAATGGTTTTGATAAGTAGAAAAATACGAGTACTGGAGAAAATGTGGAGAGACATGTACCTATTCACTGTTGGTAGGGAAGTAGAATGGCACAGTACCGCTGGAGGACGGTGTGGTGGTTCCACAGGAGGCTAAGTATAGGGTTGCCATATGATCCTACAACCCCTTACTAGGTATATATTTGGAAGAACTGAAAACAGGGATGAAGAATGGATATTTGCACATTGGTGTTTATGGCGGCAGTATTCATGATTTGCAATGGACGGTGGTGGCCTAAGGGTACATTGACTGATGAGCTGAACTGTGGTATATACATACAATGGAATATTGAGTGGATGTAAGAAGGAATGAAGTTGTGAGACATGTAACTAGGTGAATGGACCTTGAGGACATTATGGCGTGTGAAATAAGCCAGAAACAAAAAGACAAGTATTGTAAGGCCTCTCTAAAATGGATTAACTATAATGTGTAAGCTCTGAGAATTGAATTCAAGAGCATAGGTTATCAGAGAATAGAATGTGTGCAGACATTGGACAATCAACAATTAAGGAGTACAGACTGTTTAACAAGACTTACTGTGAAAGATCCTAGATTGTAAACTCTTACAGTAGTCACATCTATTCCTAAATTGTAGAATTCCTGAGTTTCTCAATTCTGAGTTATTAGAGCTCTTTGTGTGTAGCCTGGTCATTCCCTGGAATTTTGGGTATCTGTGTAACACAGACTCAGGGTTAGAGTTCTGCACCTATGAAAGTCAGCATTACCCCATACAGCAACTGTTAAAAAAGCTCAAAAAGAGATCAGACTTCAATCAGAGATTTGAATGAAGCTGATCAGGTTAGGACTAATGTAAATCAGAATACAGGGTAAAAGATGATGTTGTCTGTGCTTTAAAACTTCAGCTTCTGAGTGAGCCCAAAAGAAGAGATGTTTATTTGGAACAAAATTTATTTTCTGTAGCACACTGTCTAATTTAACCAGTATGGTCAGCTTATCCAAACAACATAAGTACATGGAAACTTGAATAGGGAATGAGATCTTGTTATTTTGTACAGGTTAATGTAATATCCCAATACATCCCAGAGTAATTTGGGCAGAAAATAAAGAAGTATTTGCAAAGTTCCCTTGAAGAACTGTGTGTGTGTGTATGTGTAAGTGTGGAAATATTAAACCTCCCCACATGGGGAATTCCTGATATTCTTACGAGCATTGGGGACTACCAATTTAATAAGCCAAATACTCAATCTTGGGGCCTTCCCTTATGAAACTTATTCCTGCAAAGAAGAAGCTAAACCTACTTATGATTATGCCTAACAGTCACCCTCAGAGAACCTCTTTTGTTGCTCAGATGTGACCACTTTCTCTAAGCCAGCCCTGCATATATACTCACTACCTTCCCCTCTACATGGGTCATGACTTCCAGGGGTGTGAATCTCCCTGATAACGTGGGACATGACAACCAGGGATGAGCCTGGCCCTGGTATTGTGGGATTAAGAAAGCCTGTTTGACCAAAAGGGGGAAAAGAAATGAAAGAAAATAAAGCTTCAGTGCCTAAGAGATTTCAAATAAAATTGAGAGGTCATTCTGGAGGTTATCCTTATGCATTATGTAAATATCCCTTTTTAGTTTCTAGTGTATTAGAATAATTAGAAGGAAATATCCGAAATTGTTGAATTGTAATCCAGTAGCTTTGATTCTTGAAGATGATTGTATAATTATATAGCTTTTGCAGTGTGACCTGTGATTGTGAAAATCTTGTGACTGACATTCCTTCATCCAGTTTGTGGGCAGATGAATAAGAAAAGAAAGACAAAAATAAACAAAGAATAGGGGGAAAAGAGGTATAGGATGTGTTCTAGTTTGTTAGCTGCCAGAATGCAATACTCCAGGAATGGAATGACTTTTTAAAAGGGGAATTTAATAAGTTGCTAGTTTACAGTTCTAAGGCTGAGAAAATGTCCCAATTAAAGCAAGTCTATGGAAATGTCCAATCAGAGGCATCCAGAGAAAGATACCTTGGTTTAAGAAGGCCAATTAAGTTCAGGGTTTCTCTCTCAAGCAAGAAGGCACATGACAAACATAGTCAGGGCTTCTCGCTCAACTGGAAGGGCACATGGTGAACACAGCATCATCCGCTAGCTTTCTCTCCTGGCTTCCTGTTTCATGAAGCTCCCTGGGAGGCATTTTCCTTCTTCATCTCCAAAGGTTACTGGCTGGTGGACTCTGCTTCTTGTGGCTATGTCATTCTCTGCTCTCTCAGAATCTCCTTTTCTCTAAAATGTTTCCTCTTTTATAGGACTCCAGTAAACTAATCAAGACCCACCCAAATGGGTGGAGACATATCTCCACCTAATCCAGTTTAACAACCACTCTTGATTGAGTCACATCTCCAGGGAGATGATCTAATTACAGATTCAAACATACAGTACTGAATAGGGATTAGAAGAAATGGCTGCCTTTACAAAATGGGATTAGGACTAAAACATGGCTTTTCTAGGGTACATACATCTTTTCAAACCAGCACATTACACCATCTGGACCCTAAAAAAGACATGTTTTTCCCACAAGCAAAATACATTCATTCCATCACAATATCAGAAATCCTTAAACCATTTCAGTAGCAATACAAATGAAACACAAAGTTAGAAACAGTACAAACTCCTATCAAAGTTAGTTACAGGCATGGTCTGTTCTAAGGCAAAGTTCTCCTTCGGCTCTGGACCTACAAAAACTCAAAACAAGTTATTTATTGCCAACATACAAAGGAGGAACATTCATAGGATACATATACCCATTTCCATAAGGAGGAAGGAACACAGGGGTCACTGGACCCATATAGTTTTGAAAACCTGCAGGGCAAAGTCTGTAAGATTTCAAAGTCTGAGAGTCATTTATCTTTGGGGCTTTAGAAAGTGGCAGACCCATTCTTTCCAAAGGCCTACACAGAGGCCTGCCTCTTTCCAAACGCAAACTTGGTGGATATTGGGGAGACCAACTTTTTCTTGAGGCTCCATCCTCTCCAAGGATCGGGGCTGTACCCAGGCTCTCTGCCATCTCTGGGGCACATGCTCAATCCCTCCATGTGGTGACAGCCTGGCTCTCCCCAAACCCCAAGGAATGTGCTTAACCCTCTCCAAGGCCTGAGGCCATATGACATTCCACTGCAATGAGGTGAAAGGCCCATCCTCTTCCTTTGGGGCAAACTCACCCTCTCCTCGGGCTTGGGTAGGTCCACTTTCCTGGTCCAAGGCTTCTTGACTTCAGACCTCAGCCTCCATGGCTTTGCCTCTGAAGTTATTTTACCTTCACAGTGTCCCTTCTTTGAACCTCCCAGAACAGACTGGCAGCGGCTCTGTTTATACAGGTTCCGCAACACTCTCGCTGGCTTCCTATGCAGTAGCCTTGATTCATGCCCATCAAACATAAGGGGTTTCCACAAATCCTTCCTGGATAGCTCTGTGTCCAATCCTGGCTTTCTCTGAAAGGCTGACTGGTTTCACATTTGACCAAATCCTCACATGGGGCCCCATTCTTTGGAAGCCCAGAATTTTCCAGAACATCAATTTCTGCCTTCTTAGTACCCAAGAGTTCAATTCTCAACTTATCTCTTTCCTGTTGTATTTCATTATAAGCTGTAGGAGAAGCCAGGCTGCACTTTCCACATTTAATTTGGAGATCTCTTCTGCTAAATATCCAAGTTCATGGCTTTTAAAATCTGCCTTCCAGCCAAAGGCACTAGTCAATTTTGCCAGATTATCTACTGTTTTAAAACAAGGATTACCTTCCTTCCAGTTTGCAATAACATGCGCCTCATTTCTGTCTAAGGCCTTGTCAGAGGTATCTTTAGAGTCCACATTTCTACCAACAGTTTCTTCAAAGCATTCTAGGCCTTCTCTATCAAGCTCCTCAATACCATCACAACCAGGAGGAAGAACCAGCCCAGCTGGCCTACCGTGGTGGCCTACACAAAGCCCATAGCCGTAGGAACGTGCACAGTGGACACAGCACCACTCCAGCCAAGTCCCCGAAACACTCCTGCTCTTGTCTGTCCATGCTTAGGATTAGAAAACTGGTCCCACTGTCCCACAGTGATGACAGAAGCCCCCAGGACAGAACGATGGAGAGGTAGACGAGCCGTGGAGAGCAGTAGTAGAACCAATGGACAAAGCTCTCCATAGTCAGTAAAATGATCCCTGAATAGCTCAGTTTGGAAAAATTCTGAAAGACTTTTGCTGAATGACAATAGACAGTGTGAAAGAGCCAGGAGAAACTGAGGCAGAGCACTATACACAAAAAGAACATCCTCAAAACCACTTCCAGGAATGCTTTTATTTCTTTGTAGGCATGAACTATAACGGGTACATCTGCATGACACCAGTGGAGACTAATGCCCCATGTGTATTTTGTTCAGTAGATTCTCAATAATTTTATTTGATGCTCAATAAATTGTTACTGATGACATTAAATTTCTCTGTAATTGCAAATTACTGCCCTCTGTGATCTAAGGCAATTGAAAAGTAACTATAACCTTGATTTTGGAAATAACAATTTTACTTTACCCAATTACAGATGAGGACATTAAAGTTTATAGAGGTTTAGAGACTTAGAAAGCAGTGGAGTTGGAAATGAAACTCAGGCTGGTTATAGGACCTGCAGCCTTAATCCCTATGGGTAGTAGTGGGTACAGCATAGAAACGATTGTTGTTTTTCTTTTTAAGGATTACTGAGAGTATCTGGGAAATGATGCAAAAAGATGCAAGTATTTTCTAAGACAGAACTACAAACACTGAACTGGTGGATTATGAAATATAGTTTATAAATATAGTTTGTAATATCTAACACTTTGAATTTACAAAATGTCCTCACATAAATCATCTCATGTCATCTTCCAACAAGGAAATGTCTTACCTCTTAAAGTAGCATTTGATGTATACTAGAATGGGAGCAAAGTGACATAAATACAGTTTTATCCACTGCAACGTTATATTAACAAAGATTGGAAACAACCTAAACATCCATCTTTTACTTAGGAAACTGAAACCCAGATGCAGAACAATATGTGCATAGTATGCTACCACTGGCAAACAGATGCATCATCATTCAACTTCCTGATTCTCTTGAGTTTTGTAAATACAGCAAATGAAAGATTCAATAGTTCTTCCTTCATGTCATAGTCAAGGTCCTCACAATTTCAGGGTATGTTTTATCCACAAGGTCAGTCCATGTAATTCTCCATTTTGTTTCAGTCCATCAGCCAGCCTCTGACAGGTACTGGAATTTGGTGATTCTCAAAGACAGTCCCTCAATGCTTCTTTTATCATTGGTGATAGAGATATTTATGAGAGAGAACAACATTGACCAGACTTCTTCTAGAATCTTTCCCTTTGTCTTTGTGAAATTGATCCAGTCTGTTGCTTACCACAGATATGCATACTTTAAGGAGTTTACCAGGGCAAATTTCACTGCAGTCACACAATTTAACTGCTTTCTGTGCAGCTCTTTTTCACAGAAAGCATTGTGGCACATGCTCTCTTCTGACTGGAAATGGGATATAGACCTTAAATGAGATTATCTTTCTTAAAAAGCAGCACAAAGAGAATAAAAAAGTATTTGCAAAGTCCCCTTGGGGGACTAGGGAGAAAGAAGGAAGTAGGCAATGTCCCTATCTGGGGAATTCCTCACATACTCACAAGCAGTGGGGACAACTAATTCATTAGGCTGAGCCCTCAACCTTGGGGCTCAACCCTATGATGTTTATTCCTGCAAAGGAGAAGCTAAGCTTACTGATGATTATGCATAAGAGTCACCACAGAGAACCTCTTTTGTTGCTCAGATGTGGCCTCTCTCTCTAAGCCAACTTGGCAGGTGAACTCATTGCCCTCCCTTCTACATGGGACATGACTCCCAGGGATGTAAATCTCCCTGGCAACATGGGACAGGACTCCTGGGATGAGCTAGGACCCAACACCATGGAATTGAGGGAGCCTTCTTGACCAAAAGGGGGAAGTGGGAAATGAGACAAAATTAAGTTTCAGTGGCCGAGAGATTTCAAGCCCAGTTGAGAGGTTATCCTGGAGATTATTCTTATACATTATATAGATATCCCTTTTTGGGTTACAGTGTATTGGAGTGGCTAAAGGGAAGTACCTGAAACTGTTCAACTGTGTTCCAGTAGCTTTGATGATATAGCTTTTACAATGCGACCATGATTGTGAAAACCTTGTGTCTGATGCTTCTTTTACCCAGGGTATGGACAGACGAGTTAAAAAAAAAAAGGATAAAATTTAAACAAATAATAGGGGGGAGATAAATGGTAAAAGTTGGGTAGATTGAAATACTGTAGGTCAATGAGAAGGAGTGGTAAGGAGCATGGGATGTATGAGTTCTTTTTTTTTTTTTTTCTTTTTCTGGATTGATGCAAATGTTCTAAAAATGATCATGGTGAAGAATACACAACTATGTGATGATCTTGAAGGCATTGACTATATAATATGATTGGCTGTATGTGTGTGAAAAGTGCTCAATGAAAATACATATATTTTTTTAAAAAGGCAGCACAAACATCCTCATTTAAATTCCTTGGAGCTTTACCAACAAAAATTGTGGTCCAATTTGAGGTTTCATGGCACAGTATACACTGTCCAAAGAAAGACTGTCATATTTTCCTCTGACTTTTGGTTACAATCCATGAATAGCTGGCCCATTCAAGCAAAGTCTTCATCAAATCTCTTCATGGGTTGTTGTATCCTGTTCACATTTCTCTTTGCTTGTTGGTCATCTGAACCCCACAGAAAATGAATTTTGTTCTAGGACAGGCAAATAATCAGTTAAATGATTACTAAGAATCTGAAGGTGTAATGACTCATTTTCCTTGAACTCATTTGTTTTGAAGCCCAAGAGAGCTCCTTCTTCATTGAATTCTCTGAGAGCATCAGAGAATTTCATCTGGATAGACCTGAACTAAGAATTCTGTCTGAAATACTCATCAGCTCTTTCTGTCCTCTTTGGTGGGAGCCTGCCCCCATTGATTTTATAGGGTGGGTGACTGAACATATGGATTTTTCCTCTGTCTCTCTTTTTTTTAATTGAACCCCATTGTCATGTATCTAATTAGACTTTTATAATGAAGAGCAGAGCAGGAGTGGGACAACTGACTGATAGTAACGAATCTGTGGCATTTTGGAAACAGTTAAAAATGGCTTGAGTGCCACCCCTTTCTGCACTCCTAGCAAGTACTCCTGCCCAGCAAGCAAACTTGAATCAGATCATGCTCCTTGAGCTAATGATATCAGTTTACAGGAAATGTGGGGCACAGAAGAACATGTTAAACAACCCATGAAGAGGCAATTAGCAAAATTTAGAATGTGGGAAACCCTACGGGACAAATTATCTAGTAATTTGGAATAAATTATTATAAAAAGAAAAAAAATGAAGCACTTAGATCAAAAGAGACTTAAGAAACTTATCAACCAAATATGGTGAGTAGATGCTATTTAGACCTTGGGTCAATACTAAGGGATTGTCACCTTTTTAGGAGTAACAATGGTGAGCATGGTTTTGTGTTTATATGTGCATGTGTGAATGAATAAATCCTTATCGTTTTAATTTTTATTTTTAAAATATTTTTATTGAGAAATCTTTACACACATACAGTCTGTTCACTGTAAAATCAATGGCTCACAATATCATCACACAGTTGTGTATTTATCACCATGATCATTTAAAAACGAACATTTGCATCACTCCAGAAAACAAAATGAAAAGAAAAACTCATACATCCTATAACATAACCCTTACTCTCCCCTCTAATTGACCACCGGTATTTCAATCTACCCACTTTTTTTACTTCTCCGCCTCATTATTTATTTATTTATAAATAAATGTACTTATGTGTTCAACTAAACTGCCCATACAAGACATTTCATTCAATATACAGTCCTTAAGGTTCATTCACTTAGTTGTATGCGTCACAACTTCATTCCTTCTTGTGGCTGCTCAGTAGTCCATTGTATGTATACACAGTAGTTTCCTCTTCCATTCCTCAGTCCTTGTACCCTTAAGCCACCTCCATTCATTGTGAATCATGAATACTGCCACCATAAACACCGGTGTGCAAAAGTCCATTCCTGTCCCCACACTCAGTTCCTCCAGGTACATACAGAGCAGCGGGGTTTCAGGATCATATGGCAACCCCACCACTAGTTTCCTATAGAACCACTATGCTGCCCTCCAAGGGGCTGCACCTCTCATTTTCCCTACCAACAGTGAATAGGTACAGCTCTTTCTCCACATTTTCTCTAGCACTTGTTCCTCTCTGTTCATTTCTCATTTTCACACATCATGCAACCCAACCTAAGTAAATAGCTTTTATATAATCTATCTATATATATAAAGACATTTTCTTTTCTTCCACAAAGAATCCATATCCCTTTCCTATATCCCCTGCTTGTTGACATTTGGTTTTGGTATAATGTCTTTGTTACAGTGGAAGTGTATTACAATGTTACTGTTGACTTAGCTTGCATTGACTGTATTTTTTCCTGTATCCTATCCCATTTTCAACACCTTGCAATGTTGACATTCATTTGTTCTCCTTCATGCAGAAGCATTTTTATATTTGTACATTTAATGACCATCATTGTCCACTCTAGGCATTCCTAAGTTATACTGTCTCAGCCTTTATCCTCTATCTTTCCTTCAGGTGTCATATGTGCCCCCAGCCCTTCTGCCACAACCATAGTTTCATTCAGCTTCATTCAGTGTACTTATATTATTGTGCAACCATCAGATAGTATTCTGCTATTCATTTCTGAATGTTTGCAATCACTACTGTTGCACATTCTGTACTCGCTCAGCACCAAATGCCCAATCTCTACCCTATTTCTATCTCCTAATAACCTGTGCTCTTAACTTTATCTCAATGTTCACTCATTAATATTAGTTCATATTTGAGACAATACCATTTGTCCTTTTGTTGCTGGCTAATCTCACTCAGCGTAATGTTCTCAAGCTTCATCTATGTTGTTACAAGCTTCATGACTTTATTCTGTCTTACAACTGCATAATATTCCTTCATATGTATATACCATATCTTGTTTAGCCACTCATCTGCTGATGGACATTTGGGCTGTTTCTATCTCTTGGCAATCATTAATAATGTTACTATAAACATCAGTGTGCAAATGTCCACTTGTGTCCTTACCTTCAGTTTCTCTGAATATACACCTAGTAATAGGATTGCTGGATCATATGGCAATTCTATATTTAGCTTTCTGAGGAATTGTCAAACTTCCTTCCAGAGTGGTTGCACCGTTTTACATTCCCACTACCAGTGGATAAATGTGCCTCTTTCTCCACATCCTCTCCAGCAAAATCCCTATCTTTTACAAATACTTACTGAAATATTTACAGATGCAGTGACAGATCTGGTTTTGCTTCAGAATCATCCAGTGGCTGTGTGGAGGTGAGGAGAATTTAGATGTAGCAAGATTAGCCATGAAATGAGGTTTCCCTATAGCAGGGTAATGGATACTTGGAGATCCATTTTACTATTCTTAGCATTAGTTTAAAATTCTCAATGAAGTGTGAGGAGAAAAAGGTGGCGGTCAGACATTAAAATCATTGACGATTCTAGGCAGGTGTTTTGAAGTGGTGGTGTACCGAATAGCCTGGAAGAAGGGAAACTGGGGAACTAGAGAAGTGAGTGGGAAAATCATATTTGGGGATATGTTGCATTGAGTACAATTTGAGGATATCTAAGTGGAAAAATCCAAGCAGGCAGGTGGTAATAAAGGATGAGAGCTTGGAAGAGAAGTTTGTAGTCCTATACTTAGGATAATTACACCCCCAAGCATAAAGGAGTCAGAATCAGTGATTACTCCTGTGCCAGCTTGATACTGCTGTCTACCCCAGGAAAGCCATGTTCTTTAATTCTGATTCAATATTTGTTGGGTGGGATCTTTTTGATTAAGTTGTTTCCATGGAAATGTGACCCACTCAGTTGTGGGTGGGATCTTTTAATTAGGTGGTTTCCATGGAGATATGTCTCCACCCATTCAACCTCATTCAAGGTGAGGTTGCTTCCTGGAGTCCTTTAAGAGGGAAGTATTTTGGAAAAAGCTTCAGAGCCAACACAACAAACTCAGACATTTGGAGATGCAGAAAGAAAACACTCTGGAGAAGCTGTTTGAAATGAAAATCCAAAGGACCAGCAGAAGCCAGCCATGTGCCTTTCAAGATTGGCCTTTCTTGAGTCAAGGTATATTTCTCTGGGTGCCTTAGTTTGGCCATTTCTATAGCCTTAGAACTGTAAACTTGTAAGAGCCAACCCATTTCTCATATATTGCATGCCAGCAGCACACCTCAGGGAATGAGCCAATCTAGGGCTCATAAAAAAAAAAAAAAAAAAAAAAAAGGAAGCCTGATGAATGAGCAAATGAAGGAAGTAGCCCAAGTCTCCACTTAAGGTTAACTTTTGTTTTTATTAAACCACAGAAACACTTACAAGATTATGAAACTACATTTCATTCTTGCCACTTGAGATTTTTAAAAATTGTCTTTTTCTAGTTAATAGGGGAGTTCATAGCATCATTGTTTTAGTTTCCTGGTTGCTAAAACATATCATACAATGGACTGGCTTAAACAATAGGAATTTATTACTCACAGCTTTAGGCTAGGAGAAGTCTAAAACTGAGATGTTAGCAAGGCATCATCTTCCTGATGTGGCATTCTTGGGCTGGCTGTCAGCAACACCTGCTCCTTGGCTTTTGCTGCATGGTAATGCACATGGTAGTCTGGCTTCTCTATCCTTTGCTCTGCCTAAAAAGGACTCCAGTAATGTGGATTAAAGCCCAGTCTGTTTCACTGGGGCCATACCTTAACTGAAGTAACCCCTTGAAGCGATCTTATTTATAAGAGTAAATAAGAAGGCAGACCAAGAACATGTTCAAACTGGACTACATAATTCAAGCTACCACAAATGTATTTTAAGGACATAATCAGGTTCTGTCATCTGTGTGCTCTGCAAACTTAACTTCCCTTTGGAAATTGCTCAATACTATTTTGAAATGGTTTCAAAAACTATTTAGACCTGGAGCTGGCTCTTTGCATTGTCTGCCCAACTCCACTGTATACCAGGTTTGGGGCAAACTCCAAAGCAAACTTAACTAGACCCAAGTGGGAAGTGTTTCTCAATTTTTATTTTCAAAGACCTTACACAAGTGAGCCAGGTAGAAAGAAACATATTTCCTAAGTCAGCTTTCCATCCTGACAGCCATGCCTTCACATCAGAGGACCTGTGCCCTGGGACTGTTTTTGCTTTTCTCCAGTCAATCTAAGTAGTCATCAGTCTTGCTAAACAGAGAAGCTAAAGTAGAGAGGTTATTTAAAACTTCGTTTTTCATTTGCCAAAGAGTGTAAAATCTTGCTTTAAATGGTTGAGATACTCTACATAAATAAGCTGGCAAGAATGGAACAAAGGGACAAGGCAGGAAATGGCATGTATATAGCCTCCCAGAGTCATACCGTTTTAACCAAAAATGGAAGGAATTTCTGGACTTGATAGTCTGGAAAGACAGACAAGTCCAAAAGGGGACACTACAGAACTGCCTGCCCACAGTTCAAATACTTTACTATTGCAATGCAGCAGACTCTATTGCAATTGTTTGTGTACAGGTGTTATCGCCCCTGCTAGACTAAGATCAGGACTCTGTACCTGGTATCAGTATCTGGAAAAGCACCTGGCTCATAGCAGGATTCAAGCATGACTCAGTCAGTGAACATATGAAGGAATGCACAAATAACTCCCAGGTTATAGTCTTTCTGGATACAGACCTACAAATATGATGTAGACAGTATCCTTCAAAAGTTCCTTCAACGGAGGACACACATTTTATTGTTCCATCATGTAAAGCATTTATTTCCAAAGTCACCTGAACTTCCAACATCAATGAAATAACAATACTTTCACTTAATAGGCATGACAGAGGTAAACTGGTGAGATAAATAAATGGAAGGTACAACCACTGTTTCTTAAAGGAAAGGCTGTTATTTCAGAGGGACCACAAAGAGAAAAGATAAAACGTTTGGCTTGCATTTCCTCCTCCACGTCACTCTCTCAGACTTCACATGAGACCCAATCATTTTGGGCACCAGGAGAAAATGGGTGGCCACCCCTCCACTCAAATAGAACAATCTTCTTCAATCAGATTTAGCTTTTGGAACACAGAATGGACTGCTGTCTCAGCACTCCATGCTGATCACAGGCCAGGGGGCATGCCCTTTTCCCATGCAAGGCATTTTCACAGCCTCTGCATGCCATGTGGTTCTGCTTCTGTTCCCAATTTCATTACAAACACCCTTCAGGTGGCAGGGCAAGGTATGAACACAAGGCCCCTTTCTGGTACAAGGTTATTTTTCCCTCTATCTAGATATTAGGTCTTTGTAAAAGGCGATAGGTAACATTCGACGAGAGAATTGTCAATGACTGCTTTTTTTTGCTGATAGTCATCCTTTCCAGATTTCCATGTAATTTAATAATCTGTAGCACTGAAATGGCCTTAGGAACTTTTTAGTACAATTTCCTCACATGAAAAATGACAAAACTGGGGCTTTGAGAGGTTAAATAACATGACTAAGGTCACAGAGCTGACTCCCAGCAGATTGAAATTGGAACCCAGGGGCCCTTAAGTGGCAAGCTTTATTTGCCATGGGGTGCTACCCCACTTCCTATAATAACAAGAAAAAGTCAAGAAATACTTAATGAACAGCCATAGTATACTATTTTTAAAAATACAAATGAGAAATAGAGTGTGTATGGGGTGCCCTCTAGGTCCAACCAAATCATCTCATGTGAGTGGCAGAAAACAGTGGCCTGTCCTGAATTTTACATCTGGGTTGTTTTCCCTGTTTCTTTGTCCCATCCCATTCCCTTGCCAGCACCTCTAAACATTAGGTATAGCTGCACGCTGGGTCTGCAAGGCTTTGTCTTCCATCTCTAGTAGTTACTCAACCCGAAGGTGACAGCAGCTCATTCCTCACCTCTTCTATGAGGCTAAATCTTAGGGCAGGTTCACTCCTGAACCCTGGGTACTTTGTAAAAAACTTCATTATAGAATTTCTAAGTATTGTAGTTATAAGCCTGCTGGCTAGACTGTGAGCTTTACCACAACAAGGCTGGGTCTTAGTCCTTGGTATTTCCAGAAACAAACACTGTAATCGGGTCTAGGATAGATATCCAAAAATTATGTTTGTAAAGAGAAAACAACAACAACAAAATTAGGTTTGCAGAGAGGACACAGGTCTAACGTTTCTTTTTTCCAGAGTACAGCTCAAGACTAATGACAATAATAGGCAACTGTTTGCTTGAAAAATAGCAAATGATATAAATATGCTAAAGTCAAGTTCAGATAAATAGATATGTCCATAGTCCTTGCTGCTGCAGGACTAAGAATTACATGAAACTGTGCTAAAGCAAAAAACTACACACAAAAAACCTATTTTGCAAATTTCAAATAATTAGTTGTTTGGTTTTCAAGATTTAAAGAGATAAAATGTATTTAACACATCAAAGGAAGATGGTTAAACCTGTTTTTTTTCTTAGCACATGTATAATGTACAATGATGTGCTAATAGAGCTAAAAAGTTTTAGGTAACTTTTAAATAGGATACAAAAGTATATTTTTAAAGCGTCATTTGTTCTACTTTACAAGTTCCTATGAACTGTGAACATGAACACAATATTTGATGTTTGCTGATTTTACCTTATAAACAATTGATAGAAATGTAAACATACATATAACCAAATGACAGCCCAGACTTTAGTAACTATATAAGCTTTCTGGCTATTGCAATTACACATAAAAAGAATTACAGAGAAGGTAGACATTTATGAGTTACACAAATTAAGGCATATTCATTACAATACTATTTTTGAAAATCAGATATTTTTAAAAGTTCATTTTTTAAATTTTAGAGAATGCCCAGGTTCAGCCTTTTAATAGGAATGCTTATTTGTTGATTTTGGCCACCTTTTCTTTAGTCCCCTTAAAAATTAAATGCAAAACAATGGGAATGTAGGCCTATTCAAAATATATAAATACTTATAGTAAGACTTTGAATCGCTTGGCCTTCAAAAATATTGCTTAACAAATCAAGTTCAGCTTAATCGTAAGTAAGTGTAAGGCTGGAATATTTTACTCTGCCTTCGGTTGTAGGTTGTATTTTTGTGGCTGGAAAAAATGTTCTTCAATAGCACTGACCAGGTCATGCAGTTCCTTCTTCAGTTGCTCAGGATCACTGAAAAATTAAGGGGGAAAAAAAGTCCAGATCAATGGATTATTCCAAAATATATTTAAATGCCCCACATTGATCAAGTACACTGAAATGTCACCTTAAGAAATTACTAAATCGGACAAAACAGAACTCCAGGGACTTAAGTATGAGAATGTACCTATTGGACTTAAATAACAATTACAGCAAAAAAAAAAAAAAAAAAAAAAAAAAGAGACAATATCCATTATTTCTCCCCAAGGACTTTTCTAAAACTCCCATTCCATTGTTATTCTCATAAGAATTTAATTTTCAAGCATCCCTAAAAGATCTGCAATGTTCGTACCCAACTGTGCAGAGAAATCTTTCATGACTCCAGGTGTCATTAAATCTGTTGAACTTTTACAAACCAGACGTCTCTGTTAAATTCTCAGTCTCCCAGAATACAGAATGTTCCTGATCATGTTTGCCTTTAAACTAGAGGAAAGCTAAGCCGCAGCCGTCTTTTTTAAGGCATTCCAGGAATGGGCTGGGATGGGGAGCCCCCTACCGGGCATGCGCAGTCACACACCAGGAACTCAGACCCGGCAGGTTTATCATTTAGGGTCACCACTGAAGTATGAACTGGAATCTAAGGAGGCAGCTCCCCACCTAAGGAAATCAAACATTCAAGCCTGTGGGAGACACTCATTTCTATGCAAACAGTTGGAAGGTAAATAATAGATAAGACTGATTTGTAATTAAACAGGTTTCCAGCAGCTTACATGTCAGGCTAGTGTGTTTCTAGCACTTAAAACTGAAAAGCTGAATTTAAAAAATAAAATCATACTTTCCATTATTTATTACTTGACCATCTCTAAAAGATGCAAATTCTATTTTAATGGGAATGGCAGTCCTTAAAATTCGTTAAGATCATCTTTACAGTGCAATGAGCTAAACAGGATGACTAAAACAATCCATTCATTACAGATATTAATTCTGGCTCTACCGCTTACTGTGTTCTCTTGGGCAAGTAACTTTGTCCATCTGAGACCCAGATTCCTCATTTGTAAAATTGGGATAAAGGCTTTACCTTCTCAAGAGAATTAATTGTATAGATTGAGATAAATTATATAAAGCAATTAGTACTGAACCTGGTCCAAAGTCCCCAACATATAAAATAATTATGATTCATAACTACATACGAATTTCACAATTTTTTTTACTTCCCCATAAATGTGCTTTGAAGAAAATGGTAGTTCTCAGGAATGCTTGTAAGCTAATAATTACTTCAAAAAAAATAAATATCTATAACCCAAAACCCTCAGTGAATTTACCAATTACTAAGGTATTTATTGATCCAAGTTAGTTTTTCAATCAAGACATATACAAAATAATACATTTTTATGTTAATTTAATGTTTCAAACATTTTGTTTCTTATGTGTGAAAAAATATCAATACTACTGTAAATGACTCAGTGGTGCATTAATTCCTAAAAACAAAGTTTTGTCTTATTGTTTCCCATCCTAATCAATCACTAAATGCTCCATTTTAAGTTAAAGTTTGACAATATTTCATAGCATTTTTTAAAACAACAGGACACATCCTATAATCATTTAAACCAGGGTTAAGGATTTCTGTCTCTGAAAAGTCTAAATCTAGGTGGATCTCTTTATAGAAATGTATAGCAAAATGTCACATGCAAAAGACACTGATTTTTTTTCTAACCATCATGAGAAACCACTCACACTAAATAATAACTAAATGCAATATGGGGTTGTGGATTTGATTCTAGATTTGGAGATAAAAAGGCTATTTGGGAGAGCTTGGTGGAAGTGTGAATATGGACTATATTTTAGATAATAATGATTGTTGTATTGGTGAGTTTTATGTGTCACCTTTGCTAGGCGATAGTCCCCAGTTATTGAATTAAACGTGATCTAAGTGTTGTTGTGAAGGTATTTTGGAGATGTGAGCTTTGTTTATAGCCAGCTCAATTTAAGCAAAGGAATTACCTTAGGTATTCTTCATGGGTCTGATTCTATCGGTTGAGAGGCCTTAGGAGCAGAACTGATGTTTCCTCTTAGGAAGAAATTCTACCTGTGGGCTGAGAATGCCTGAGAATCCCCACCTGCTGTTCTTGATAGCTTGCCCTATAGATTTTGGGCTTGTCTAACCAGTCCCAACAATTGTCTAAGCCAATTCCTATAACAAATCTCTTAATGTGTATATCCTAATTCTGTTTCTCTGCTAGAACTCTGATACGACCAGTAATATTGAGAAATTAAGAGTGTTCTTGTTCTTAGGAGGAGACGCATATTGAAGTATTATCATGAGGTAGGTCTGCATGTTACTTTCAAGTGATTCAGAAAGTAAACGCATAATATATACGGTGAAAGACAGCAAATAACACAGAATGTTACATACACATTCTGTGTCAGGGGTCAGCAATCTGTGGCCCACTGCCTATTTCTGCAAATGAAATTTTATTAGGATACAGTCACACCCATTCATTTAAGTATATGGCAGCCTCTGTGCCGCAACAGCAGAGTTGAGTAGTTGTGATAGGGCCCATATGGGCTGCACACTGAAAATATTTACTGTGTCGGTTTGAAAGGATTTATGTACCCTAGAAAAGCCACAGTTTCACCTAATTCCTATTCAGTACTATAGGTTGGAAACTTGATTAGGTCATCTCCACAGAGATGTGACTCGAACAATTGTGGATATTAAACTCGATTAGATGGAGACGTTTCTCCACCCATTCTTCGTGACTCTTGATTAGTTTACTGGAATCCTGTAAAAGAGGAGACAGTTTGGAGAGAGTTCCTTCTGAGAATAAGGAGTTCAGCTGCAGATCCACAACAGAAGGATGAGAGAACCAGAGCCCACCAGCCAGCCACCTTTGGAGAGGAAGAAGGAAAATGCCTCCCAGGGAGCTTCGGGAAGCAAGAAGCCTGGAGAGAAAGCTAGCAGACATCACCATGTTCACCATGTGCCCTTCCAGCTGAGAGAGAAACCCTGAATGTCACTGGCCTCCTTGAACCAAGGTATCTTTCCCTGGACACCTTACATTGGACATTTCTATAGACTTTTTTTTTTTTGCGTGGGCAGGCACCAGGTCTCCAGCATGGCAGGTGAGAATTTTGCCACTGAGCCACTGTCACACTATCCTAGACTTGTTTTAATTTGGACACTTTTCACAGCCTTTGAACTATAAATTAGCAACTTATTAAATTCCTCTTTTTAAAAGCCGTTCTGTTTCTGGTATATTGTGTTCTGGCAGCTAGCAAGCTAGCAAACTAGAACATTTACTATCTGGCCTTTGACATAAAAAGTTTGCTGACCTCTAGTCTAGGTGAAGGGTATATGGATATTCACAATATTATTATTTCAGCTTTTCTGTAGGTTTGAAATTTTTCTAAAAAAAAAAAATGTTAGATCTAACTAAAGACATCTCCCTCAAAAGAATTTTTTTGAAAGCAGAATTTTTACTTGGAAAGGATTTTCTATACTAAAGAATTAGTAGGGCATAGAATTCTATAAATAAATGGAATTCATGGTGTAAAATATATTAATAATATTTAAGAATATTACAAAATTCAGAAACTTTAGCCATGGCTCTCTTGATATTGAATGTTAGGAATGCTGGTGCTTGGCTGAGCCCTGAGAGTATATCCATGGACTGGTCTAGTGCCTCATGTCCCATTTAATAAAAGGCAGTGGCATTTCAATTAATATAACAAAAGAACAATTTTTCAAAGTATTACAAGCAATTTATAAAGGAATAATTTAATTTAAGTCCATTCAACAATCCATGTGAAAAATTTAAATATCATAAATCCTTAAACGTTAAATATTGCTATTGGCTTTTTTTTTGCATGGGCAGGCACTAGGAATTGAACCCAGGTCTCCGGCATGACAGGTGAGAATTCTGCCACTGAGCCACTGTTGCACTGCCCCTGCTATCATTTTTTTTTCATTTTCAAACAGTTTTATTTACACATCATAAAATCCAACTTAATTGTATAAACATGACTTCAGCACCATATTTTCTATCAGAGGACATTTCCTTTTTTTCCACACAGAATCCATACCCTTTCCCAAATTCCTCACCTGTTAATATTTAGTTTTGGCATAATGCCTTTGTTACACTCAGTGGAAGCATATTATAATTGTTACTGTTGAATAGAGACCCTAGCTTACATTGATTGCACTTTTTCCATATACCATATATTTTCAACATCCTGCAATATTTTTTTAACTTAACTTATCATAAGTTATATATGACTACATATATGTATATGACTACATATATAATCAGTAATTCACAATATCATCACATAGTTGCATATTCATCATCATGATCATTTCTTAGAACATTTGCATTAATTCAGAAAAAGAAATTAAAGACAACAGAAAAAAATTCATACATACCATATCCCATACCCCACCCTTTCATTGATCACTGGCATTTCAATCTAAATTATTTTAAATAAAATTTATTTTATTTGTTCCCCCTATTATTTATTTTATTATCATTGAAAGCTTTATCATTATTCAATCATCTTCAAGAAACATGACTACGGGAGCACAGCTCTACATTTTCAGGCAGTTCCCTCCAGCTCTCTATTATATCTTGACTAACAAGGTGATATCTATTTAATGTATAAGAATAACCTCCAGGATAATCTCTCAACTCTGTTTGGAATCTCTCAGCCATTGACATTTTATTTTGTTTCATTTCACTCTTCCCCCTTTTGGTCGAGAAGGATTTCTCAATCCCTTGATGCTGAGTCTCAGCTCATTTTAGGATTTCTGTCCCACATTGCCAGGAAGGTCCACACCCCGAGGAGTCATGTCCTGTGTAGACAGGGTAGGGCAGTGAGTTTGCTTGTTGTGTTGGCTGGAGAGAGAGGCCACATCTGAGCAATAAAAGAGGTTCTCTTGGGGGTGACTCTTAGGCCTAATTTTAAGTAGGCTTGACCCATCCTTTGTGGGGTTAAGTTTCATATGAAAAAACCCCAAGATTGGGGGCTCAGCCTATTGCTTTGGTTGTCCCCACTGCTTATGAGAATATCAAGAATTCAATTTGGGGAAGTTGAATTCTCCCCCTTTCTTATCATTCCTCAAAGGGGACTTTGCGAATACTTTTTTATTCACTGTTCAAATCACTCTAGGATTTATCAGGGCATCACTCTGGACAAACCAACAAAATCTCATGCCCTACTGAAGGTTCCACGTACTTATGGTGTTCAATTACGCTGTCTACATAAGTTATATTAGGAAATGCACTAGTCAAAACATAAATTTTGTACCAAATAAACATTTCTTGCTTTAGTCTCACACATAAGTTGAAATTTTAAAATATCAATTACTATCTATTTTCCTATGCTATCATTTTTATAAAGAAAAGTTTTCTGAAATATCAGGTAGATTTTTATGGGATAATAAAAAGGAAATGACAAGTATATAGGGAAACCAGGTTCTTAAATTGGACTAATGTCCATTTGTTTTCAAAGAACAAGGTATAGAAATATGAAAACACTAAGTGAGAATGACGGTTAAAAAGAAATGCCAATAGGAAATAATACCCCATAGAATAGCAAATAGCTTATTATTTCATGTGCATTGATGGGAACATGATACTTGTACAATATCATGATCATATTTTGGTAATTCAGAATATTTAGAAAGTGAGCTGTTTTACATGTTCATTCAAGTTGTTTAGATAAATTTTTACCCTTTGCGCACACAAAAAAGTTTTGATTAAGGATCTGTGGCTCAATATATTACAAGCCCATGACTTCTTAAGTATACTTTTATTTTAACACCTTGCCATTTGAGAACCTTAATCACGCCCATGATTGTTGGACCAAAGCTGCTATTCAGGAGACTCAGGAAACACTTGAGGTATGAAATGCTTATTTCCCTTATGATAAATTCCTGCAGTGGGCTCCTTTTTTGTTTTTTGTGTCCATGTTTTATTATTTTGCTTTGTTTTTTATTTCCTTCTTGGCTCTCAGCAGTCACTTCTTGCTGAAGAAATGTCTAGCTGTAACAATTCTTCAGAAGAGACACTCAGAAATTTGCCTCTACTTTTATTTCTACATATTGTAAATTTGATTACTAAGACTGGAAAAACCGTCTTGTGATCAAAGCTTTGAATTATACATGCAGTAACAATTACCTGGACCTGTGCGGTCTGCTATGCAGTCACTCACCACTTGTGAGTACTGAGTACTGGGAATGTGGCAACTGCAACTGAAAAACTGGATTTTAATTTTGTTACTTTTAATTAATTTAAATGTAAATATAAGAAAACCCTGCCACTTGATTGAGTTATTGGAAAGTTTAAGTATATTTGGAGCACATGGGTATCAAAATCTATTTTTTCAACTATAAATTTCATGAAATCTAAATATAAATCACATACATCTGATGGAAATATAGGATTTGGAATTGAGATGTGCTTTAAGTGCAGAACACTGAGTGAATTTCAAAGATAGTAGCAAAAAAAGGAATGTAAAGTTTATGATTAATAATTTTATATGGATTTCATGTTGTAGTAATATTTTGGATATACTAAGTTAAATAAAATATTCTTTTCACTTTTTAAAAATATGGCTACTAGAAAATTTTAAATTGCATATGTGGCTCATGTTTTATTTCTCTTGATCAGCAGTGACTCAATTTACCTTTTAGAAAACAATTTCCTGATTGCCAATGGTATTCTGAATAGGGACTTGGCAGTTAACTGAGGCATGCAATATCACATTTACATGTGCTAACTACATGTGCCACAGTTGTTAAAGTTCAAAATGTTATGGCTGGTGGAAAGCAACCAACTCAAACTCTTTGCTAAGCTTAGAGAAACATGACACTGAAGCTACCAGGCCATTAGCTCTGTGACAGCAAGGACTCTTCCTGACTCATCTCTTTACTCTCCCTGGAGTGCAGCACAGACTCAAGGACAACAGGAGCTCAAAGATATTTGTTGCACGCATGTGGAATGGATTTTGATTAATTCTCTCAGAGACATGAAAAAATGCAGAAGAAAAAGAGAAACTTATTGGTGTTTGCCTCAAATGAAAAATACTCCCATGTGGGAAACCTGGGTTCAATTCCCAGCCCGTGCAATTCCCCTCCACCCCCCCCCCCCCGAAAAAAATCAACAAATGGTGCTGCAGTAACAAGACAGACACATGGAAAAGGAATGAAATGTGGCTCCCACTATACAGTATACAAAAGAAAAAAAAAAACTCAGATAAGGAATGATTATTAACATTACTGAAATTAGGCATGTAACATTCTTTTTTTTTTCTTTTCTTTTGTATGCTGTATGACAGGGGTCACATTTCATTCTTTTTCCATGTGAGTATCCCCTTGATGTAGCACCATCTGTTGAATTTTTGTTTGCTTGTTTGCTTTTTTTGGGAAACACATGGGCTGTGACTTGAAACTGGGTCTCCCACGTGGCAGGAGGGAATTCTACCACTGAACTACCCTCGCACCCCTGCATGTAACAGTCTTGTACAAAGTGCAGTAAGAATAAAGGAATCCTAGAATTTTCGACAACTTAATAACAACAATTAGCAATCTTGTCCTGGATGCTTCAATCAGTTGTCAATATCAGACGAAATTCTAGACAGAATACATTATTAAACTACATATTGGAAAGATGAAATAATTTACTTCGCATGTGAAAAGAACCAATGAGGAACGTCAGAGTATAAAAATCACACCAGCTGCCATTCATGCCTTACCTGTTTCCAGGCGGAGCACACAGTTCCGCGTAGTACTTTATTTTGGGTTCTGTCCCGCTGGTCCGCATAGTGGCCACGCCTCCATTGGCAAAGGTAAAGGTGATCATTTGGCTGTATTTACTAGTAGGGAGAACCTAGGAATTAATTTATAAACATTATAGCTATAGATAGTAATCTTCATAACATATTCTGACTTAATACTTTTTCCCCTGGAAAAGCAAGATAATAAATGCTGAATAAATATATTGGTAGAAAAGGAAATATTTTTGAGAAAATCAGAAAACTTACTCCATATACTGAGGTACTACAGCATAATAAGGCAATTTACAAAAAATAACTTTGTATAATAGTTTTTTTAAAATTAAAGTAACTAAAGTTTTATTAAAATTTAAACACAACTTTTTTATAAGAAACAATTTAAATAGAATACACACTAGTGAAGCAAAAAAAAAAGACACACAAAAATAACGGATCCATATTTTCAGTGTTGCATAAGTGAAACTTTACCAAAAGAGGCCATAAGATTTTTTTTTTAAAAAGTAAGCTCCAAGAAAGTTGGCTCGTATATTCATAGCTAATTACTCCCAAAATTCCTTAAAATGACAGAATTATTTAAAAAATAAACTCAAAGATAAAGAAAAGAGGAGACAGCAGTTGATTGGGTTACCAAAAATTCAGGGATGTCAGAAAACAAATGGAGTAGAAATGACCTGGTGGAACACAGGATGATGGAAGCTGAGCATCCATAAAAGGCAACACAGAGAAGAACCAAGCTGAAGTGCTCCGCAGAACCTGGGCAAGGCTTACAAACTGGAGGCACCAAGTACTGCAAAGGCAAGGGGGAGGCAGGGGCATTGCTTGAAAGGAGCTATTCAACCCTCAACCCCAGCCCACAGGTGGGTCACCACCTCTTCTCTACTGCTTTACAAGATTCCTAATTGGGTCAATTGGCACTATGGAGGACAGGGCATGATAAAAACAGAGGGAATAAATGAAAGTTCCCACACCGAACAATACCCTCTTTCCACTCCCATCTCTACTTCCCCGTCCCCACCCCACCTGCAGGACCTCCCTACCAGGCCTCGCAATTTAGAGTTCTCAGGCAAGAGATTAGGTTTAGGGTCAGGCTTCTCTGAAGAAGCCAAACAAGCCCAAATGTAGTCCCTCATAAGAAAGTTGACTTGATACCCAATCTCCCAAGGGTAAAGTATGTCAGCTGACAAGCCTTGCTCATGAACAAAGGGACTCCAATAAGTCTTTTGATGTCCAAGGACTATTAAGGATCACCAGATATTTGGAGAAAGATATCAGATAAAAGACAAATACCAAAACAAACAAATAAGAAAAAAAAGAAGTTGGAGGAAATAAAGAAAATATGAGTGAAAAAAGATCTACAGTCTTAAAAAGCTGCAATTAATATCCTTAGGGAGAGAAGATACTGTATACATGAATGTGAATAGGATATTATTTCTAAGAAATTCGAGACTAAAAGCTGCAATAAATATTCAGTAGAACCACTGGAAATTGAAGTTGAGGAAATCTTTCAAAAATACAACTAGAAGATAGAGTTGGACAATAGGAAGGAAAGAAATAAGAAAAATAGTGTCCTGGAGAGAACATCTCACTAATAATGCTTCAAGAAAGGGAAAACAGAAAATGAGGGGAGGAGATTATTAAAATAAAAAGCCAACTAACCTCCTTTCCTAAAGCAAAATTCAAGAAAACTGCTCAGAACTAAAAGAAAGTACTCCACAGAGCAAAATGACTCACCACGTACCCCCAAAATGAATGAAAAAAGACCCATACTAAAGTATATCACTGTGAAATTTTAGGCCCAAAGATTTAAAGAAAAGTTCCTAAAATCTTCCAGAGAGGGGGAAAAAAAAAACCCAACAAAACAAGCGAGTTGCATAGAAAAGACTGAACATTGCATTCCTGTAGCAGCAGAGTAGGCCTAACTATTTGCTGAATGAATGAATGAATGAGTGAATGAATGATTGCACAACATCAACACTGGAAGCTAAACAATACTGGTGTAATGTTCAAAACTGTGAGTCAAAAAAGCATGAAGGTAGAACAAGACATTATCAGACCCATAAAGGTTTCCAAATATTTATTTCCCATTCATTTTTTTCCTTAGGAAACTACTAAAGGATATGATCTAGGAAAATAAAAATGAAAAGAAGAAAAACAGGGGTCCAGGAGCACCCAACTCCAGAGGGTGGTAAAGGGCCTTTCCAGGATGACGGCTTTGTAGCCAGCCAAGAAAGCAGTGTTCCAGCCTGGACGCAGGAGCCAAGAGAGAGGTCATCGGAAACAAAACAGCTGATAGAATAGCTGGGTCACTGGACCACCTGGAAATCTGCACTGAGAAGCCCTTGAGGGATGTGGGAAGAACTGGTGATGGTTACAGAAGAAAACTAAGTCAATGAAATAGCAAAGCTATTACAGCAAAAACAATTAGTTATACAGATTAGGGAAACCTAATCAAAATACATTGCTTGCCTAAGCAGGAGACAGGAGTTACTAGTTATAATTACACACGCACAGAATCTGATTTAACCAAAAGTTGTAACAAAAGTGTATGGACAGTGGTGATTGAACAATGATATAGCTTTCACAATGAGACTCTGTGAATGTGAAAACCTTGTGTCTGATGCTCCTTTTATCTACTATATCAACAGAAGAGTAGAACATATGGAATAAAAATAAATAATAGGGGGAACAAATGTTAAAATAAATTTAGTTTGAAATGCTAGGGTAAATGAAAGTGAGGGGTAAGGGGTATGGTATGTATAATCTTTTTTTTCTCTGTTATCATTTTATTTCTTTTTCTGTTGTCTTTTTATTTCTTTTTCTAAATCGATGCAAATGTTCTAAGAAATAATGAATATGCAACTATGTGATGATATTAAGAATTACTGATTGGGGCCATGCGGTGGCTCAGCAGGCAAGAATGCTTGCCTGCCATGTCAGAGGACCCGGGTTCGATTCCCAGTGCCTGCCCATGTAAAAAAAAATTTTTTTTAAAAAGAATTACTGATTGTATATGTAGAATGGAATGATATCTTAATGTTTTGTTTGTTGTTAATTTTTTTAATTAATAAAAAAATAATAAAAAAAAAGTGTACTGACAGGGTGGTGTGATGGTGGCTCAGTGGCAGAATTCCCGCCTGCCATGCCAGGGACCTGGGTTTGAGTCCCAGTGCCTGCTCATGTGAATAAAAAAAGTGTACTGACAGGACAGGAGAGAAGGGGGAATGTGGAATGTGGGAAATGTAAGAACTAGTTTCTTATTTCTATAATAGGTAATTAACCAAGTCTAACACTGAGAAGTCAAAACATCATCATATGAAATACACCCTGAAGACCTGAATGCAGGGACTCAATCAGATACTTGGTTCACCTATGTTCATACATCATTATTCACAACAGCCAAAAAGTGGAAACAACCCAAGTGTCCATAAACAGAAGAATGGATAAACAAAATATGGTATAGTCAGACAATGGAATTTCATTCAGCTATAAAATGAAATGAAATTCTAATACATGCTATAACATTGATAAACTTTAAATACATTAAGCTACGTAAAAGGAGCCAGGCCAAAAAGGATTCGCATTGTAGGATTCCATTTATATGAAATATCTGGAAGAAGCAAATTCATAGAGACAGAAAGTAGACTAGAGGTTACCAGGGGTAAGGGGGCAGGGAATGAGGAGTTATTGCTTGATGAATACAGAATTTCTGCTTTGGGTGATGAAAACACCCAAATAGAAAGTGGGGATGGTAGCACAACGTTGTAAAAGTAATGCCACTGAGCTATACACTTAAAAATGGTTAAAAAGGCCATTATTATAATATATATATTACCACAATTAAATCACTGAAGGAGCATATTATTTAGAAATCTCATGGTAAACACAGGAGAAGCAATGGGGAGTGGTTGACATGGGTGGGAGGGCAGCGAGGGGGGCAGGAGCTGGGGCTCTGATGTTTTAACATAACCCTACTGAACTTTTAAAAATATTTCGTGTGCAGCTATGCCTGACAAAAAACACAAAATGTCCAAAGGTAAATATCAAAGAAAGAGAGTCTTACTCTCCTTCTCCCACCCCTCTAACACGGTTAACAAATCCGGGAGGGGTCTGCATGGTGCCAAGAACGTAAACTCACGCTTTACTGCTAACAACTCCCACCCAACCCGAGAGTAGGGTAACGCTGGCTAGAAGGCAAATATGCTAGTGAGCAGAGGTTCGCAAAGTGGGCACCGGCAGCATCAGCCGTGTCTGGGAATGCGCTGGACAGGAAGTAGATAGAGTATCAAGAAATCCGGGGTGAGGGCCAGCACTGCATTCAACCAGCCTCCCAGGTACTCTGGTGCATCCTCAGGTTTAGGTGTGAAAACCGCTGATGGCGAGGAAAAGTCAGATTCTACCCCCAACTGTCACCAACTAGCTGTGTGGCCACAGGCAGACCCTGTAATTCCGAGTATTCATTTCCTTATGTGTTGGGAGTTGGCGTAGATGACTAGTGAGATCCCTTTAAGCTCTAGCCCATGACTTTCAACCTCCTATATCCTTTCATGCAAAAGGCAAATGGAGAAGAGTTTAATTGATAAAAATATTTATTACTCACGGGTTTTTTGTCAGGTTGGCTATCATCATAGCCAGCTGTAAGGTCCCTAATGCCAGAAATTTCATATTTGCCACAAGTTTTTGGATAATTATTCTTCCCATCATAATTTCTGAGGTTTTCAAATAATTTTTTAATGGTGCCTTGATCATGGCAGATAAAATATGAAGCTTTGGTAATATGGTAGCCATACCTATCAAAATAAATACAATACATGTAAATGAGGAACAAATAATTCTCCAAAGTATACATGGGACATTATCAACCAGTATATTCTAAAATAAATGAAAGAAATAACCATAACTAGCATTAAAAAAATAATCTTGTCATAATTTTAAGACCCTTGTGAAGCCTCTTTCAACCTTTCTCCTTTGTTATAGCACTTAAGTAAACAACTTGATTTGCAATTTTTTTCTTGCTTTTTTTTTTTTTAATCTTCAGCTATTTTCACAAAAATTACAACCTGTCTGAGGGCAAACACTACATTGAACTCAAAGAGAACATACTATAGAGCTTGACTGGTAATAAAAAACACTTAAAAGGCATTACAGATGAGAACCTTTCCAGGAAGATAGAAGTAGGACAGGATTTGTGATAAAGAGAGTAATCATACACAGCTCAGTCAAACATAAGTTTCTTTTCCCTTCCCTAAACCTATCACTCGAAGAACAGTCACATTTACTGGGAGTCCCTACAAAATCTCACAAATTATGAGCCATCCATATTCAAAAGACTTAACTGCTCAAAATACCGCTTGGAAAGGAACATTAGCCTAAAGTAATCCTAATTAATATTAGTCTGAGGTGCTTTTTAGAAACTGCCTGAGACTGGACAAAAAAGAAAAAAAGATATAAATGGATTTAATAATTTTTCTAAGGAGCATGACTTTATAATCGAAAGTGTTCAATTTTCACCATAAAGAGGTCTTTTGAAATCATTTAATATATAATATGGCAAGTGAATATTTTGTGTAGATCAGAAATATGGGATGAAAATATGAAATATACTCGTCTTATATAAGCAAATGGGTACTTATGGCTTGGGATAAAAATCTGTGATCACAGCATTACACACAGATGCAGAAAATGCTTTATTCTGGGTTTTTTTTTGTATGTTGTACGGTAGGGTCACATTTCATTATTTTTACATGTGAGTATTCTGTTATTGCAGCACCATTTGTTGAATTTTTTTTTCTTATTTTTGATTGTTTGTTTGTTTTTGGAGAAGTGCATGGGCCAGGAATCGAACCCAGGTCTCCTGCGTGGCAGGTGAGAATTCTACCAGTGTACTATCCTTGCATCCCCTTATTCTGTTTTATTAAAACTAGTGAAAATGACTGATAACAGTGAAGACTGCTGTCAAAGGAGCAACAAATCTAAATTAATACACTGTTTTCTAAAGCTAAATTAATTAACTATTGTTAGAACAGACTGGACATTCCATCTACATCCCTAAAAATAATCTGCCTTCTTATATATTCAAATTGGCCAAAAATTTTTTCTTAGATCTCCTCATTGGGAAAATGGGTCACTGCACCTGCTCACATATATTCAATAGTTGTTTATATCTCTCAAAGAATATTGCATCCACATATAACCAGACAACTATTAACAAGTCACCAAAAAACAATTTAACAAACTTTAGAAATGATCACTGAAAGTATAGTATTGTATACCATGAATAGATTGTATATGTTTGAAGAAATCTCAACAAAAATATTTTAAAAACAATTTAAATGTTATATAGTAAATTCACACCATGTTTTATTCAACTTGGAATTTAGTTATGAATTTTATTTTAATGTAATTACTAATAAATTCACATCAAAAGGAAAAGGTGAGTGTTTATGTAGTTTTGGTGAGGAATATAATTCATAACCAAAGTAAAAGCATTAGAAAAAGAATTAGTGTCACATGTACAAGAGCATAATACCACATTAAAAATATTACTTTACTTAAACAATCAATAGAAACTTACTCAACATAGATGGCCTTTAGCTGCTGCGACAAAGACAAATTCTTGGTTGCTAGAAAGCTAGCCAATTCTGCGCTTATGACAGCAGCACTGACTCCATCTTTGTCCAGAACAAAAGGGCAGCACATGTACCCTGCAGAAAACATGCGTCAAACATACAGCCTCAGGAGCTGGTTCCTAACAGCACTGTGTGAAGTCACATATGTGTATGCATCTACCAATTGCATGTTAGAGGTTGTACAGCATTGAGTATGAGGATGTTTCTCACTTACCACCATGTGTTTAAGAATCTAGCCCAGTGCATAGCACATAACAGGACTTCAAGAAATATCTGTTGAATAACCTGTAAGATTTTCCCTCCTAGACCAACCATGCCCATTTGCTAGGTACAATCCAATTTCACTGCATATGAAATTATTTGCAATTATTCCAGTCCATGTTCTCTTTGAATGCCAATAGTTTTGCTACTTACATTACTTATCTTGACACCTGGCCTAAACTCCTTTATGCAATTATTTAATGCAATCTCCCCAACTAGATCAATATAAGCTGCTATAGCTAAGGCCAGTGTCATCTGTTTTCTCTAAGCCTCTGTGTAACAGATATGCAATAAATATTTGATAAACAAATGAAAGAAAATCTTAGGAGGGAAAAATACTTTTTATTCTTTTAAAATAAAAAGCTTTAGAAAGACAAGTCTTCCAAATCCGACAACAAAAGAGTAAAAGCTGCATCATGCCTTTTACTCAATAAATAAAATACAAAATAATATGTGTTTCTGCTGCAAGGGATATACAGATGAATCAGAAGAACAGGTATTATATGATAAGTGTAATGTATAATCATCTGTACAAAACTCATGGCTAAAATATTCCTGGCACCAATATCTGAATTGTTTTTTCTTTCTTTCTTTTTTTCTCATGGACAGGCACTGGGAATATACCTGAATTTTTAATTTCTAGGATTAGCTCTCCTTTCTGCTCCCATAGACAAACAATCTCAGCCCCATTGGTCCCACTTTTCAATGTTGATCTTTTGAACCCAAAGCCAAATGTCTTTGCCATATATTTACATTCTATTATGTTAACCGACTCTTATTACCATCATTATGATCACTTCTTACCAATAGCTTCTTCAAACGCAAATAAAACATTTTTCCCTTGGTCTATTAGTTGTTTGGCTCTGTTTCCCATCCACTTAAAGCCAGTTAATGTTTCCTAAAGGGAAAATCCAAAAATAAAGAAATGCATCAGACCTTCTATGGAGCAAATGAAAGGGAAAGGAGCACATCTCACCAACACCTTACCTCAAAATGAAAACCCTCCTTTAAGGCAATGGCCCGCAAGATTTTGGAGGAGACAGTGCTGGATAACATGTATGTGTCTTTGAGAGCACTGGGATCTTGGTTCTTTTCTCTCCAAGAGGTAAAGAGCCACCAGCCCAAAAGGGCCCCCAACTCATTGCCTGAAAACACTCTCCATTCACCACTGAAAGAGAAAACAGCCTATTCATTCCAGAGATCTTACATAAAACACAAAGGATCAAAGGGTCAAGACAGCATAGCCAAATGCAGGTTAAAATAGTGCCTGCAAGACTAGTCTTATTATTCACCACCTTCAAGTAAGTTATCAGAAATGTGACTGCAGCTTCACAAACATGTGAGCAGCTACCACGCATTAGCCCGTATGCCTAGACAAAAATCCCATCAGGGATGACACAATGTTTTTAAGTCCTCTGCAAAGGTTTTAGTTTTAAACATACCAGGAATATGGTGGCAAAATACACTGCCCCAAGCATAAAATAAGTTTGCACATCTCAATTTTGGAGCAGGTAAGTGTTGCTAATTCTGAGAGGGTGATAGCTTAGCATTCTTTAAGGTCAAGCTTGGTACTAAAACAGACCACTAGAGAGCAGATGTGCAGTAACGTTTTCTGTAGTTCAGCCGGCTAGAGGGAAACCTCACCTATCAGTATGCATTACATTTGCTTAACTTTCCAAACCACTGGTGTTGAATTCAAACATTTTTATCATCATCTAAAACCAGAACCCTTCAGCAGCACCCCACTGCCCACAAAACATCACACAAACTTGTTCACCTCATGAAACTACTTAGACTTTCCCCCCATTTATTTGCCACTCCTCTGTGCAAAGTCTCTGGCCAAACTTGTCTCAAAAGCTGTGTCAGTATGCTATAGGGATCCCTCTCGTCTTCTCTCCTTCTCAACATTTCCTTGAAGGTCCAGCTCTTGACCAAAAGCTTTGGCAAATAGCAAACTACTAGCCTCACCAAGCAAAGTGCTTTGCTCTCTTTGGATACCAAGTTCTTAATTACAATAAGATCAGTTTCAAAATGAAGAAAGAAGGGTGCACAGGTGGTTCAACAGTAGAATGCTTGCCTGCCATGCGGGAGATGCAGGTTCTATTCCCAGCTCATGTAATCATACCCACCCACCCCCACCAAAAAAGAAAGAAGGAAAGAATTATAAATAATAATTTCGAATCCAAGCACATACTGGGTTGATTTTCTTAGCATTCTGTTTGCCACTTGCAACCCACAGATCTGCAGCTTGCTCTCTGATCTGGCACTGGATGGAAGGCTCAAGGACATGATGATAGGAAATACTTCCAAATAGGTCCAGTCTCCCCAGGAACATTTTACTTCTGAAAATATCAACCTTAATATTTTTGTTTATATAGATCATCACAATTAATTGTACCTGTCTTGCTTTTCTGCTACAGCCAGTCTATCAGCATCTGGATCATTTGCCAAAACAATTTTGGCCTTGATTTTGTCGGCCAAACCAAAAGATAAAGTCTGCAAAAAGAGTGAAAATGAAAGATGGCTTAAATCAAGAATTGAGGATATTGCAGTCTTTAAAAAATTTTTTAGCCCTTTAAGAATGAAAAGAGAACATTCCCTGAACTAAGGCTGAATTTTATTTCTCAAATTGGTCTTGGACAACCACATATTATCTTCCTAAGCCAGAGCTCAGATGATGGGGCAAGCAAAGCATGCCCCATGCTTGCCTGTGTGATTAGTTCCATATTTGATAGCATGTGGGGGACGGACTTTTACCGTGGGATGAACCTCACAAATGAACCAAAATAAACCGACTTGCTGAGTGTTATCATTACTCTAACCTTTAAAACATTTATAGGCACCATAATTTAAACAGCACTTCTGTATATCAGAAAAAAAAATGACAAGGAATAAAAAACATAATTTGATAAACCTCCATTTCTTTTTGGCATTAGGTGGCACAGTAAATTAAATGTAAATTAAATTACTCAAGTGAAATTTAAAAAGCCATTTGGTGATTATGGTGATGGACAAACTACTATGTGATGATATTGTGAGCCATTGATTATGCACCATATATGGAATGTTTGTATGTTAAGAATATTTGTGTTTGTATGTTTTGGTTTGTCAATAAAAGAAAAAACAAACAAAAAGCCATGGGCTATCCTCTAGTATTACAGATGTAGGACAATACTGTATCATACCTCTGTGAATGTAAAATATCTTATACCTGCTTTATGATACTTAGGAGTGACCATGCTATATCAGACCTACTTTTAATGACATTATTCTAGAACTTTTTTCTTTCCAAATAATGATCGAGAAGCTAACAAAAAATGGTGCCAGGTTAAAAAAAAAAAAATTTTAATTTCAGCTCTTACCTCCTACATTAGGTTGGCTAATTTGAAAGTTCCTTTAAGAAATCAGTAACTAATAAACATAAATATTTCTGATGATGAAAATATTTTTGTTTCAGCGCACTGAAAACACATAACTTATTTCACTTGCTCTTCACAGCTTTGAATATAAAAGGCAGATTTTAGGATTAAAAAGATAAATTTACCAAGACCCCTTTACCCTCTTCTGGATTCGGGTATTTCACGGTTGGGAACTCAGGGTCAGGATCTTTCTGTTCGGGAACAGCCTCGGGAGGAGCAAAGCCAAAGGCTTTGAAGGCCAACTGCACAAACTCGTGGCCCACGCCGTGCACAGACGTGTGCACAAACTTCACCGTGGTCTCCCTGTTCACACTCCTAGAATCAGACACATCATGAAAAATGGTAGGACATACATACGGCTCCAGAAGGTTTGCAAAACAGACCCTTAAGATCGGATGAAACTGGTGCAATAAGAATGTCCAAGACAAAGGAATAACTTCAACTCCATTCCAAAAAGTTAAACAAAACATATCCACCCTTCCCAAACACACACACACTTCATCCCACAACACATTCAAGTTTTAAATCTGCTCTGTGGTCATTTTCAGCAAATCTGACTAAATTTAGATTTTGTTTTAGGGTATAGCTTTCACATCTGGGGTGGGATAAAAGAAAGCTCCCCAGGGCTCAGGTTCCAGGCCACGAGGCATGGCCAGCTCCAGGGCTCTGCACTCTCTTTACCAGCCACAAAATTAATTTTCAAAACTAACTAAATTTGATGGAATATCTCATACAAGGTATCCCATTAAAAATAAAAGTTTTTCTTTGTCAAGTAGCAATACCGTTTGGCAGAGTGCCATGTTCCAGGGACTTAGGACAGAATAACAAAACACATCAAAATCAAGAGTAGGCGTTACATAAAGGTAAACAGAAGGCTTTCAAAAACTCCAGTGCTCTGACTGCTAGAATCTTGTTTTTTTCCTCAATTTTTTTGGAAATCAACAAATAAACTAGTTCCCAAAGAACAAAAACAAGAATACCCTTGAAAATAAGGTACACCATGAAAAATAAACATGCAGGATTAGTGAGGAACGTATTTCAGAATATTAAAATGCATTATAAACTTATAGCATTTAAATGTTTATCATTAGGGATGGAAAAAAAAGCCAGATTAAAGGAACAGACTATAATCCAGAAGATCTATTTTCAGACGGGAAAGGCGTATGAGAAGCAGTAAAGCACAGAGGTTAATTAACATGCTCTACAGACAAGCTCCCTGAATTTGAATGCAGAGGCTCTGCCATTTATGAACTCTGTAACTACTGGCTATCTACTTAACCTCTAAATGGCAATACATTAGCACCTACTCTCAGGCTGAGTGTGAGAATTAAAATAAGATTAAATTAATAAATACAATATTAGAAGGGCCCACAGTAGTTATCTGATCTATAATAAGCAATCCATTAATGTTAGAAATTGTTTGATAAAGGTGACATTTCTAATCAGTCAAAAAAAAGATTCTTCAATTTACGGTATTATGCAAGCCCTTTGGGGGAAAAAAACTAATCTGCTTTCCCTTCTTCACACTTTATACAAAATTAAAAAATCATCAATGATTCAAAGATACATAACAAAATGCAGACATGGAAGTTCTAAGAAAAGAAAAACAAGGAGAATTTCTTTTGGAATCTTGGGGTAGATTAAGTCTTAAGTATGACATAAAACCCAGAAGTCATAAATTTAATTATTGACAAATATTTTCAAATTTTTTAAAAAGTTCAGGAAAAAGTTTCAATGAAAAAGCCCAAATATAGCAACAGAAAGGAAATAATGATTGAAATAAAGACTAGTTTTCTATGTAAAAAGAAATTTTACAAATAAGATAAATACCTAGAAAAATACAAACTAAATAAATATAACAAAAGTTTATTCATAATTAAAGAATAAATAAAAGTGAGATATTACTTTCATCTAGCAAATTGGCAAAAATTAAAAAGTTTGATAATACCCAGTGCAGATAAAAAAGTGTGGATCATATACTGTTATCATAAACCATTAGTAGGAGCAACAACTGTGTTAACATTTTTAGAAAGCAATTTCTTAACTGCTATTAACTCTGTAAATGCATATACCATTCTGCTGTCAGAAATTTGGCCTATGACTATATATATACGAGCACTCTAGGGACTGTGCAATAAATGCTTGCTCCAGTGCTACCCAGACTAGCAGAAAACTGGAAAACCCCTCAGTCTTTGCAAGGTTGAATCAGAGGGGCTGAGTGAAAAATCGGATGTGTTTCGTCTGGATTATACACCATGTAAAAAACTGGTTCCCAACATTTAGAAATCAGGAGATTTCATATACAAAATCTAACTTTCCAGTTTCTCCTGCGGGGGCAGGGAGGGCCAGACGATCAGCCAACTCTGGACCCACATTCTCACAAGTAACACCCAGCAAGCACCAAGAATGGTATGGGATTTGGGTTCTGCATTCCACATAGGAGCCACCACTGCCAGGTGACCTAACAAATAGAATATTAGAGTCCACCTAGAAGTTCCTTTTTTTAAATGAGTTTTTTCTTCCAGGAGGGACAACAGAGAATGGTGAGACCCGCAGAATATTGGAGAAGGACAACCCTGTCATTCAGCTAGTCTGCTCTTTACTGCCACTTGAGTGTATCACGTCTGTGTCACTGTCTTTTAAACAGATGCCATAGCCATTAGAATGAATGAGTCAGTTTTACTAGGGGTTAACACAGAAAGGCATTAACTGGGAGTGGGGGGGAGATGCATAGAACAATCTAAGTACACTACATTCCTATTTATGTGGATGAAATACATTGTACATACACATGCTCTTATATAGAAAAAATTGTGGAAAGATATGAGAAAAACATCAATATTTCATATTTGACACCTTTCGATAAGTTTCTTTTCACACGAATACACACACATACATACATACTTATATACATTACCTATATATATGCATATAAATATATATATATATGAATCTAAGCAAGCATCATCAAAACCTAGCGCGTGGGCTAGCCACCTGTTTTTGTAAAAAAGTTTTTTTGGAACACAACCACCTTTGCGTTCACTCACCTAGGCATTATCTATGGCTGCTTTTGGTACTATAATGACAAAATCGGGTAGTCACAAGAGTCTGGTTGGTAAAGCCAAAATATTTACTACCTGGCCCTTCAAGAATAAATTCTGCAACCCCTGATCTACAGCTTCTAACATCAGATGCAGCTGCAGTATACGTACCAAATGAAAAGAAAAATATAATGAAACTGATAGAATTTGGCTGAATAAAATTAATTCAATTCACTTAAGGTGAGTGAAGACACGATCCATTTACCTATGAAAACAGTATTTCTTAAGGTCTTCAAAGTAGTCCCTACAGATGGAAGCACTTGGGTCATGAAGAAGTGAACTGCCATCGATCAAAGAATCCTCCCATGCCTTATGCCATGGTTCCAGGTTTGCTTCAATAGCTTGAGAAATCCCTTTATCATGAGGAGAGATGATCTGAGTTCCGTTATCCCAGTAGACCTAGAGAATGCAGTAATATCCGTTAGTGGGAATAAAGCCTCCGTGACCTGTGCTCCCAAATAGTAAAGGTATACAATTTATACAGAAGGAAAAAAAAATACCTTATAACCGTTATCCTGTTTTGGGTTATGGGAGGCAGTTATCATGATTCCAGCACAAAGTTTCAAATGTAATACTGTGTAGGGCTATAATATAGTAGGTAATAAGAACAGACATTTTAAAACAAAAAATTAGATATGCTTAAACTATCTATCATATAATGTTTATTTGAACCAACTTATTCTCTGTTAATAAACATAATATTAAATATAATGTGCCATACCCAAGCAGCCTATTATTACCCTTGGAACTAACCAGTTGCTCAAAATTCCAGGATGTACACCCAAATAAGAAAGGTGGGTGTTATTCCAGGTGCCTTTTTCTCACTCTGTCTTTTACTTGGTAGAACTAGGAAGCTCTTCAAACAAAAAGGCTGCCTAACCTCACATTTCACATCTTCGAAGCCTTCTGTTAGGGATAGGAGCCTATACCAACCCTTCTCTTCTTTCCCCCGTGTGCTTTTAAGGAAAAAGTTGAGAAAAAAGTCAAAGAAATGCAGAGTGTTCTTACAGCTTGCTTATTTATCTCCCACACCAGAATTACAAGCTTCTCTTCTATTTCTACTTAACTCCCATCTTTACAAGATTACTTCCCAAAATGGGGAGGGGTAGACATAATCCCCCAAAGATGCATATTTGATTTATTACACACAGGCAACCTGAGGTTTTAACATTTGTCCCTTCCCATCCTCCTACTAAGAATCACTGCAATCATTTGTCCTCTTAGGGGTAGGTCACATCCCTTAGGTGTGCTGGGCAAAGAAAAGAGAACCAGTGTTGGAAAACTGATGAGACACTGATTTAATTCAGGTCTGTTAAAAATAGTAGCTTATCTAGTATCAAACAGGATTAGGATGTTTAAGATATGACAATTTTCTATCAAATAATGAAAGTTGAACTAAGTTTTGATACTTGAACTTAATGTGACATCGAGTGGTCTACTGGATTAGTTATGGTCTAACTTCTATATTTATATTGCCTTGTTTTTATTTGTCAGTAACTGCATTAAAATCATGTTTTGGCTTAATTTCTAATAATATATATTCTCAGCATCTGACCCTACTCTTAAAAGTTCTGTCCACTTAAATGCAACAGCTCCTACTGATCAATTCTTCAGAAATGATAAAAGTCTTATTAAAACATGCCAAGCATGCTTTTTTTTTTTTTTTTTACCATTCATGGTTATTATTTAGTGAGCCATTTTTATGAAAAAACTCATTCACCAAGTTCTCAAAGATATTTATGATATGATAAGGTTTGAGTTGATTTCATATTAGAGCCAAGAAGTTTCCTAACTGTGATAATTCAGGAAACATGAACTGCAGTGCAAATCAAATGAAGAAAAAAACATTTTTCTAATGGCTAAAATTATCTTTAAAATGCAAGCAAAATGGAAACTGCACTTTTTAAAAGTCAATTCTGATGAATCAAAAATTGAATACCAGAGAAATATTACTTGGATGTGGGAAACATTCCAGGATAGAAAAGAGAATGCCCGATTAGTGTCAAGGAGCTCTTTAGTCATCAAATACCCAAATCCCAATAATACTAAATACTGTTACACTGAGCCACATCCAATCCCCAAAATAGGACAGGAAATTATAAAAGGATACAGTTACTTACCACAAAGGGAGTTGGGGTTATATTAGAAAAGAGGTACACAGGAATACCCTGACTGATAAATGTGGTTGCAGCAAGTCGGGCAAACCTGGAAATGCAAAGTGACATGGGGAGAGTACAGTTAGAGCGGCCAGGGCCACAGGTGACAGTAAAGAAGGAAACGAATGCCTGAACACCTCTTTAGTCAAAATGCAGCATCCAGATCAAGATAAATGTCTATTATAAATTATTTGCATCGGCCTAGAATATGAAAAGAACCTTAGGCTTCATGTCATTTCACTCCTTTGTTTCAGAGAAGAGTGACAAAGACCAGGAAAGGCCAGGTGAGTTGCCCCACTTCCAGCTATGGCAGCACTCTCGACTATCTAAGCGGTTCTCAGCTGGGGCAGATTCTGCCCATTCCCTCCCCCAATCAGGGAACATAGGAAATAATAATGTTCTGATCTCTAAATGTCTTGCACATTGTAGGCGATACAAAGCAGCACATGGCAACCCATCCAACTCTGAGACTTGAACTATAAATTTAAACAAAATCAGTAACATCAGTTACTTTAAGGAATCGATATGCTCCAAGTCCAGAACAAGAAATACCCTTACCTTAACTGATAATGTCAACATATAGGAAGGAAGCATCAGCCAGAAAATAGGTAAAAAAATAAAGAAATTTGAGAAGCTAAACAGGAAGAGCTAGTCCTATATACACACACTGTGCCTGCACTGACCAGAGGATCCGACATGGCCATATGTTAGAAACAGCATGCTCACAATTCAGTTCTTTAAACAGCTAAATTTCTCACTGTAAAGTGACAAACTGAGAGGTTACTGATTCTAATTTATGCTACACTATTCTCTTATAGCTGCAGTTTATGTGCACCGATCCCCGAAAACTATAGCTTCTCTCTTAGTTTACCGACAAAAAAAATCACATTTTTGAGCTTGCAAAGCTGAAGACAAAAACTACCTTAGATGCTGTGCTGGTTTGAAGCTATTATGTCAGAAAAGCACTGTCTTAATCCTAATTCAATCTTGTGCGAGCAGCCATTTTTCTGGCATTCCGCCTATTATTGATTTCCAACTTCATTCCTTTATGATCCGAGAAAGTGTTGTGTATGATTTCAATCTTTTTAAATTTGTTAAGACTTGCTTTGTGACCCAGCATATGGTCTATCTTTGAGAATGATCCATGAGCACTTGAGAAAAAGGTGTATCCTGCTGTTGTGGGATTTAATGTCCAATAAATGTCTGTTAAGTCTAGCTCCTTTATAGTAATATTCAGATTCTCTATTTCTTTATTGATCCTCTGTCTAGATGTTCTGTCCATTGATGAGAGTGGGGAATTGAAGTCTCCAACTATTATGGTATTTGTGTCTATTTCCCTTTTCAGTGTTTGCAGTGTATTCCTCACGTATTTTGGGGCATTCTGGTTCGGTGCGTAAATATTTATGATTGTTATGTCTTCTTGTTTAATTGTTCCTTTTATTAGTAGATAGTGTCCTTCTTTGTCTCTTTTAACTGTTTTACATTTGAAGTCTAACTTGTTGGATATTAGTATAGCCACTCCTGCTATTTTCTGGTTGTTATTTGCATGAAATATCTTTTCCCAACCTTTCACTTTCAACCTATGTTTATCTTTGGGTTTAAGATGTGTTTCCTGTAGACAGCATATAGAAGGATCCTGTTTTTTAATCCATTCTGCCATTCTATGTCTTTTGATTGGGGAATTCAGTCCATTAACATTTAATGTTATTACTGTTTGGATAATATTTTCCTCTACCATTTTGCCTTTTGTATTATATATATCATATCTGACTTTCCTTCTTTCTACACTCTTCTCCATACCTCTCTCTTCTGTCTTTTCGGTTCTGACTCTAGTGCTCCCTTTAGTATTTCTTGCAGAGCTGGTCTCTTGGTCACAAATTCTCTCAGTGACTTTTTGTCTATAAATGTTTTAATTTCTCCCTCATTTTTGAAGGACAATTTTGCTGGATATAGGAGTCTTGGTTGGCAGTTTTTCTCCTTTAGTAATTTAAATATATCATCCCACTGTCTTCTAGACTCCATGGTTTCTGCTGAGAAATCTACACATAGTCTTATTGGATTTCCCTTGTATGTGATGGATTGTTTTTCTCTTGCTGCTTTCAAGATCCTCTCTTTCTCTTTGACCTCTGACATTCTAACTAGTAAGTGTCTTGGAGAACGCCTATTTGGGTCTAATCTCTTTGGGGTGCGCTGCACTTCTTGGATCTGTAATTTTAGGTCTTTCATAAGAGTTGGGAAATTTTCAGTGAAAATTTCTTCCATTAGTTTTTCTCCTCCTTTTCCCTTCTCTTCTCCTTCTGGGACACCCACAACACGTATATTTGTGCGCTTCATATTGTCCTTGAGTTCCCTGATACCCTGTTCAAATTTTTCCATTCTTTTCCCGATAGTTTCTGTTTGTTTTTGGAATTCAGATGTTCCATCCTCCAAATCACTAATTCTATCTTCTGTCTCTTTGAATCTATCATTGTAGATATCCATTGTTTTTTCTATCTTTTCTACTTTGTCCTTCACTTCCATAAGTTCTGTGATTTGTTTTTTCAGTTTTTCTATTTCTTCTTTATGTTCAGCCCATGTCTTCTTCATGTCCTCCCTCAATTTATCGATTTAGTTTTTGAAGAGGTTTTCCATTTCTGTTCGTATATTCAGCATTAGTTGTCTCAGCTCCTGTATCTCATTTGAACTATTGGTTTGTTCCTTTGACTGGGCCATATTTTCAATTATTTGAGCGTGATCCATTATCTTCTGTTGGCGTCTGCGCATTTAGACAGATTTCCCTGGGTATTGGATCCAAAAGTTTGGAAGATTTTTCTGTGAAATCTCTGGGCTCTGTTTTTCTTATCCTGCCCAGTAGGTGGCGCTCGTGGCACACGTTTGTCTGCGGGTCCCACCAGTAAAAGGTGCTGTGGGACCTTTAACTTTGGAAAACCCTCGCTGTCCGGGAGGTTCGCTAGCCGAAGCGGCTTGGAAGAGTGCCAGCCGGCCCGGGGTCCGAACGCGGGGAGGGTTGCTGGCCGCAGCAGCCCGGGAAAGCGCCCGTCCGAATTTCCTAGTTGGCCCGGGGCGACAAGCGTGGCGGGAGGGCGCCAGCGGCAGCGTGCGAGCAGCCATTTTTTTTTAATCCTGATTCAAAATTGCAGGACAGAAACTTTTTATTAGATTATATCCATGGAGATTTGAGACACCCAATTGTGGGTGGGACCTTCGATTATATGGAGACGTGACTCCACCCATTCCAGGTGGGTCTTGATTAGTTTATTGATGTACTTGAAAGGAAGAAACATTTTGGGGAGAGAGTCTGAGACAACAGAAACTACAGCGCCAACAGAAACTTCAGAGCAGAGCTGACAGATAATACTGACATTTGCAGAACAGAGACACAGATGTTTGGAGCCAGGCAGACATCGCCATGAGATGTTAAACAAGCCAGAACCTGGAGAGAGCCAAGGGAAGCCAAGAGATTAAAGCCAGCCTTGGAGAAGCAAAGTGAGGAACTTCCATAGGAAAGAGACTGAAAGCAACAGAGCTCAGGAGCCAGGAACCAGCAGATGCCAGCCACATGACTTCCCAGCTGACAGAGGTGTTCCTGACCCATCAGCCTTCCTTGAATTGAAGTATCTTTCCTTGGATGCCTTAATTTGGACATTTTTAAAGGCTTAGAACGATAAGCTTGTAATGTGCTAAATCCCCCTCTTTAAAAGCCTTTCCAGTTCTGGTATATAGCATTCTGGCATCTTGCAAATTAGCAGTTTCCATCCCAGAGTTCAATCTGGGGGCTGATATCATTTGACGTTTTATTTTTGCCCTGGCCAAACATTTGTTTCCATCAGTGCTTCCTGTTAGATTAAATGCTCCTGATGGGAAAAGATTGGAATTATAAATGCATACAGCACTGTAAAGTTAATGAGACCTTTCATGGATATTAAATATCTGCAGGTCCTTACAATAAAATAAATGACTAAGACTTACTTCTGAAATGATAAAAAAAAATTATAATAAGGAAAGTATTGAAGTAAAAAAGAGTGTCATGTAACATGGTTAAGAGAAGGGGTTGGCAAACTAGAGCCTATGAGCCAAATTCAGTCCACTGCCTATTTTGTAAACAAAGTTTTATTGGAAAACAGCGATAGCAATGCCCAGTCATCTACATGATGTCTAGGGCTGTTTTTGCGCTCTACCAGCAGAGCTGAGTAGTTGTGACAGAGACTGTATGGCCCACAAAATGTGAGCTATTTACTATCTAGCCCATTAGAGGAAAAGTTTGCTGATTCCCAGAGCCAGTGTCCTTGTGATTAAATCATGGCCCCTCTAACTTGGTGATCTTAGGGCAAAGAGATAATAGTATATACCTTATAAATTGTTAGGATTAAATGAGTAAATATCTAATGCCATAGTAAACACACAAATGATTGTTGCAGTCATTACTCTCACTAACATCATCAACATCACACAGCTTTGGCTACCTATGAGACAATCCCATTTTGGGCAATTATGAGAATGAAGCTTGGAATGGGCATTCCAGAATGCGAAGGGGATAAGGAGGCTTATGAGCAGAAGCAGAAAAACATTTTGTGAATGGAAGAAAACAAGAGGGAGACAACCACGTTTTCAAAATTTCTGCATTTAGATAGGTACGAAAGTATAATCCATCTAAATAATTTTGTTTCCTGAACTCAAATATGAAATCAGAATTTAAAAAAATTGAAAACCAGATTGACCTATCACTTTTTTTTTTAGAAATTTTTTTTATTAATCAAAAAAAAGAAAAGAAATTAACACATTACATTTAGAAATCATTCCATTCTACACATGCACTCAGTAATTCTTAGTATCATCACATAGATGTATGATCATCATTTCTTAGTACATTTGCATCGATTTAGGAAAAGAACTAGCAAAACAGCAGAAAAAGATATAGAATGTTAATATAGAGAAGAGAATTAAAATAATAATACTAATAAAAATATATATACATATAAAGGAAAAAGAAAAAAAACAAAAACAAAAGATACAATCACACAAACATACAAACAAAAAACCATATTTCAGGTGCAGCTTCATTCAGTGTTCCAACCTAGTTACATTACACTTAGGTATTATTATGCTGTCCATTTTTGAGTTTTTGTATCTAGTCCTGTTGCACAGTCTGTATCCCTTCAGCTCCAATTACCCATTATCTTACCCTGTTTCTAACTCCTGCTGGTCTCTGTTACCAATGATATATTCCAAGCTGATTCTCAAATGTCGGTTCACATCAGTGGGACCATACAGTATTTGTCCTTTAGTTTTTGGCTAGACTCACTCAGCATAATGTTCTCTAGGTCCATCCATGTTATTACATGCTTCATAAGTTTAGTCTGTCTTAAAGCTGCATAATATTCCATCGTAGGTATACGCCACAGTTTGTTTAGCCACTCGTCTGTTGATGGACATTTTGGCTGTTTCCATCTCTTTGCAATTGTAGATAATGCTGCTATAAACACTGGTGTGCAAATGTCCGTCTGTGTCTTTGCCCTTAAGTCCTTTGAGTAGATACCTAGCAGTGGTATTGCTGGGTCGTAATCCATTCTGCCATTCTATGTCTTTTGATTGGGAAATTCAGTCCATTAACTTTTAGTGTTATTACTGTTTGGATAATATTTTCCTCTAACATTTTGGCTTTTGTATTATATATATATCATATCTGATTTTCCTTCTTTCTACACTTTACTCCATACCTCTCTCTTCTGTCTTTTCGGTTCTGACTCTAGTGCTCCCTTTAGTATTTCTTGCAGAGCTGGTCTCTTGGTCACAAATTCTCTCAGTGACTTTTTGTCTATAAATGTTTTAATTTCTCCTTCATTTTTGAAGGACAATTTTGCTGGATATAGGAGTCTTGGTTGGCAGTTTTTCTCTTTTAGTGATTTAAATATATCATCCCACTGTCTTCTAGCTTCCATGGTTTCTGCTGAGAAATCTACACATAGTCTTATTGGGTTTCCCTTGTATGTGACAGATTGTTTTTCTCTTGCTGCTTTCAAGATCCTCTCTTTCTCTTTGACCTCTGACATTCTAACTAGTAAATGTCTTGGAGAACGCCTATTTGGGTCTATTCTCTTTGGGGTGCGCTGCACTTCTTGGATCTGTAAATTTAGGTCTTTCATAAGAGTTGGGAAATTTTCAGTGATAATTTCTTCCATTAGTTTTTCTCCTCCTTTTCCCTTCTCTTCTCCTTCTGGGACACCCACAACACGTATATTTGTGCGCTTCATATTGTCATTCAGTTCCCTGATCCCCTGCTCAGTTTTTCCATTCTTTTCCCTATAGTTTCTGTTTCTTTTTGGGATTCAGATGTTCCATCCTCCAGTTCACTAATTGTAGCTTCTGTCTCTTTAGATCTACCATTGTAGGTATCCATTGTTTTTTCCATTTTTTCTTCTTTGTCCTTCACTCCCATAAGTTCTGTGATTTGTTTTTTCAGATTTTCTATTTCTTCTTTTTGTTCAGCCCATGTCTTCTTCATGTCCTCCCTCAATTTATTGATTTGGTTTTTGAAGAGTTTTTCCATTTCTGTTCGTATATTCAGCATTAGTTGTCTCAGCTCCTGTATCTCATTTGAACTATTGGTTTGTTCCTTTGACTGGGCCATATCTTCAATTTTCCGAGCATCATCCATTATTTTCTGCTGGTGTCTGGGCATTTGATCAGATTTCTCTGGGTGTGGGACCCAGCTGGTTGAAAGGTTTTTCTGTGAAATCTCTGGGCTCTGTTTTTCTTTTCCTGCCCAGTAGGTGGCGCTCGTGGCGCTCGTCTGTCTGCGGGGCCCACCAGTAAAAGATGCTGTGGCTCCTTTAACTCGCCAATCCGAATCTCGCAGTCGGCCCTGGAAACCGCGCGTGGAGGAGGGGGTTGCTGGCCGCCGTGGCTTGGAGGAGTGCCGGTCCAAATTGCCTAGCTGGCCCGAGACGCCAAGCGTGGCGGGAGGGCCCTGCTATCCAACGTTCCCAGTCAGACCGGGGAGCCACGTGCGTGGAGGGGACCCCAGTCGCCAGCCGCCCTGGCCGAGAAAACGCGCGCCCCTCGGGTATCTCACCGCAGCAGATTCTCCCTGCCCGTTCAGCCGTTCCAGAATGGGGTACGCTGTCTTTTTGGTCTCTGTCGTGACTCCGGGAGCTGTTTCGTATTGTTTCTGTTTCTTTAGTTGCTTTTCTGGAGGAGGAACTAAGACCCACACGTCTTACTAAGCCGCCATCTTCTCCGGAAGTCCTGACCTATCACTTTTATAGTTAAGCAGCACAGTAACAAATACATTTAATAGGCAAAAGCTATTAAAATGGTGATTAAAAATAAAATCATGGGGTGGGCCGCGGTGGCTCAGCGGGCAAAGTGCTTGCCTGCTATGCCGGAGGACCTCGGTTCGATTCCCGGCCCCAGCCCATGTAACAAAAACGGAGAAACAGAATACAATAAAACAAGAAAATGTTTAAAAAATGTTTCCCTTTCTTCCTTCCTTCCTTCCTTCTATCCTTCCTTCCTTCTCTCTGTCTTTAAAAAAAAAAAAAATAAAAAAAAAAAAAAATAAATAAAATCATGGGCGGGCGATGGTGGCACAGTGGGAGAGGTCTTGCCTGCCAAGCCGGGTTCGAGTCCCGGTGTCTGCTCATATTAAAAATATAGATGATAGATAATGAATGGACAGACAGAGGGATAGAGAGGTGGATGGATAGTATGATATGGTGAAAGTGGCAAAATGCTAAAAGTTGGTAAATCTGGTTATCTGAGTGGGCGTATATTGCAGTTCCCTATATGGATTTTGTATAAGTTTTGCAACTGTCTCATAAGTTTGAAATTTTTGAAAATACAAAGTTTAAATAAATAAATAAAATCATAAAATACATTACAAAAAAAAACATTTCCTAAAGTGTTTAGATACCTCCTGCTGCTGCCTCCACTTGCTGGATGAGCACGAGCATCAAAGCTGATCACTACGCCTCTTTGCTTCAGGTCGCTGAATTGTTTTTCCAGGTATCTGCAAAATCCCTAAAAATCCCCCACAGATTCTGAGAATACACATATAACACACATTTAAACAGCATCTCTTATTTATTGTCTGTCCACAGGTAATGAGCACTGTGCTGGACATTTTATACCTATTATCCCTAACCTCAGATCAACTTTGCCAAGGAATCCCATTTTGCAGATGGGAAATCTAAGACTCGGAGGCTAAGTGACTTGCTCAGTTTCAAGACACAAAATAGAGCCTAGGTTTGAACACAGGTCTGGCTGGATGGTTTAGGGGAAGGGCTGCTTGTGAGAGGTGGTCAGCTAAACCTGCCCCTGAGGAAGTGAAAACAAAGCTGAAAAAGATGGCAGGGACAAATAAGTTTTCAGACAGAAAGTGCAACCCAAAAGGAAAAGTGGGGCAAAGGGAAAACCAGCTGAAGCAGCTAATGAAGATTTACCTGCAGAAAACGGAGAAACTAAAAATGAGAGTCCAGCCTCTGATGAAGCCAGAGAAAGAAAGAAATCGAGTCTGACTAATATCATAGGTTATGTCTTAATGGTTCTGCATCTTCCTTCTTGGATAATCCAGAGAAATACTTTAAAATTTTATTTGTTATTTTATTTACGTTTGTTGACTATTTTATATGTGCAAATGTTTTAGTAACTCTAGAAACGCTTTTAAGAAGATCTGAATCCTACCTCATCCCATTTTTTAAGTGTAAATGCTCTCTTTTTTTAAGAGGTCAAATCATTTACTGGTTATTTTTTGGTACAACCAGAATATGGGTATACTGAATTGAGGAGCTTTGACTGTCTTGGATGTCAACTTAACATTCCATAGGTAATGGGGTGGGGGAGGGAAGCAGTTTTTATATTCTATAATACAACATACACTCAATGGCAATTTGCAGTCAGAGTCATGCATTTAATATGTCTTTAATATTTAAATAAAATATTTAAATTATTTCTATTCATATATATATATGAATTATTTCTTAAAGAAAACCACTCCCAGTCAGAATTGTGTGTACTCTATAACATCTTTGTTATGAAAGTCCAGTTTTCCTAATAACTTTGCTATGTGCTCTGAAAGATTAGAAATTTGAGTATGTGTGTGTATGATATTAAATTGTGAATTAGTGGGACTTATAACAGCTTATCAATGTTTGAAGTTATTAGTACTTAATATTTTCCTTCTCTTAAGAAAAATTTCCTCCAAATTTTAAGCCAGGAAGTTACTGGAATAACATTACAACAGAATTACAACTACATGGCCTTTTTAGGTTTTTGGTATGTACATTAAGAATTGTGTACAAATTATTCATAATGGCTGTGTGCTGATCTTTGAAACAACCAACAAAGTCTCACTGTGAAAGGGAACCAAAAAAGCATAACAGAATAGGCTCTTGGTTATTCTGAGAATTAGAACAGCTTTTCATTTTCAGCTCTTGTATCTGCACAACCATGGCAAATATTATAAGACTACAAAAGTTGGTCAGTGTCATGGTCAGTTTCATGTGTCAACTTGGCCAAGTAGTGGTTGGGCAAGTGCTAGCCTGTCTGTTGTGATGAGGACATTTCATAGAATTAAATCATGATCATGTCAGCTGCATCCACAGCTGATTCCATTTGTAATCGGCCAAAGGAGCATGTCTTCTGCAATGAGTGATGCTTAATCTAATCACTGAAAGCCTTATAAGGAGGATTCAGAAGAGACAAGCTCTTCCTGTTCTGGCTGGTGAGCCTCTCCTGTGGAGTTCGTCCAGACCCTCTGTCAGAATCGTCGGCTTCACAGCCTGCTCTGCGGATTTTGGACTCTGCATTCCCACGGTCACGTGAGACACTTTTATAAATTTTATATTTGCGAGTGTTCCCTGTTGATTCTGTTTCTCTAGAGAACCCTAACTAATACAGTCAGCTTGCCCTGGAATGAAAGCCCTATGAGGTGACCTGTCTGTTGCAGTCATTATGATATCCTCAATACCTGGCACACAAGTAGACACTCAATAAATTTGTTAAATGAATGAATGATGGGTGGCTGTAGATGTTTTGAAATGTTATATCAACCAACTGCACAAGTCTTATTTTTGGAGTAAATGACTCTCTCTCTGTGTCTAAGCAGGAACATATAATATGTCAGAAATTAAAATAAATTAGGATCTGTCAAATACAAAAGGGGCCTGGGGATGTGTTGAGAGTAACTCAAAATTATAAAATAAACAAGGCACCTGTGTCGTCTGAATGATGGTCAAGTCGTTCATGTGAGAAATTCCAGCTCCCATGGCAGCTCGCAGCCCAGCCGTCCCAAACTCCATTCTGGCTCCAAAACATTCTTGTAGTTCTTCTTTCTTACCTTCTGTAACTAGTTGCTTTACTGACTCTAAAGTTAAAGGATTCTGTAAAACAGAAATGTATATACCAGATATTGTCAGAAAAGCAAGAGAATGAAAAATCTGAAATTCAAAAGAACTCAATAATTCTAAACTATAGGAAAATCAACACATATATTGCCTTTTCAATTTCTAGATACTTTTGAAATTTGAAGTGTGAAGTCAGTTTGCTGGGTATTTTAAAATGCAATGTGTTATTTTCTTTCTTACCACACCAAACACTTTTGGAGAAATGGAACAAGCACCGGTTTTGGAGTCCAATACCTAGAATGCAATCCCAGCCCCTCCATTTACTGACCCCATGAATTTGGGCAAATGATATAGCTTTTCAAATTCTGAGACCCTTCATCTGTAACATGGGAACAAGCTAGAACTTCTCTTACATGGTGGTTTTGAGGATTGAACTAATGTAAAACATCTCTCCCTGCTTGGCACTTAGTTCCAATTAAACATTAGTTTTCTCCCCTAATACCCCCAAACTTTCCCAGAGAACAATGAGATTATTTAATTTAAACCAAAACCTTTCTTTTTAGTGTTCTGTAGTTTGTACACTGCTTTCACAGACATGGTCAAATCATAATCTTACAACAATTCCAAGAGGCAGGCAAATAACAAAAACTCCACTTTACAGATGGGGAAGCCCTCTTAGAGATTTGCTAAGAATAAGTTGCTCAAACGAATAAGCATTAACTTAATGCCTTTTCTACCATATTTACTGCTTCAAATATACACTAGCATGAACCATTGAAGTTCATTTTATATTGCCTCATTTTCTTTGGACAAGTTACAGAAAACTTTAAGGATAGAGAAAAATAATGACAATCACATTAAATCTACATCAGACTTTTACCTTGAACTTAAAAATTCAGGACCACAACAGAGTATTTCTTTCAGTCATTGTGCAATTAGCTGAACACGCAGGCAAGCCATGACCACATAATTAAACTTTGAAATGTTAGTGCAATAAAACCTCAGCTCTCTGGAGTTAAGCCCTCACTCCAGATTGTTCCAGATCCAAGAGGAACCAAATAAAATCTCACCTTTTTGGTTAAAAGAAATAGACCCTGAGCAAAGAGCAGAATCTTTCTCCTCAGTTTGTCAGGTGCCCCCAAAGAAGGGCTCATATTTCCTTACATAACAGAAGCTCCAAAAATATTTCCTAAGTAAATGCAAAAACATGGAGACCTCAGGGTCACATTCAATATCTAGTGATTCTCCCATATATGGTATAGATTTGGAAACTTCCCATAGGCCTTTAATATCTATAAATGACCAAGTAACCTGAGAGAAATCAAAGGAGACAGAAAAAACAAACAAACAAGTGAAGAGGTCAGAGGAGATCACAATCAGCCTTGGGATTTACCAAAACTGACAGCAGAGAAATGAACAGGGATGAAGGTAGAGTGGTAGGTTTCTGCAGGGAAGAAGGCAAAGCACTTCCCAGGGACTTCACCAAACTTAGCAACACTGGGACACCAGCCTGGGGGTGGGGGTGGGGGACTGCAGTGCTTTAGCTGGTGGGAAGCCTCCTGGAGCCTGAGTACCTCATCCGAGGAAGAGACAGCAGAAAAGAAGGGGCTTCTTCCTCTCCAGATGCCTGACTCAAGCCAGAGAATAAACTGGGAGAGGAAAGAGCATGTAGAATGATAAATACTCAAAATAACAAAGGACACTATCCCCTCCTCTCCACCAAAGGAGGTTCTCTCTCTCTCTCTCTCTCTCTCTCTCTCTCTCTCTCTCTCTCTCTCTCTCTCTCTCTCTCTCTATATATATATATATATATATACACACACACACACACACACACACACACATATACACAGAAGCAACATTCTGTGGAAATTTGATTTTTATTTCTTCGAAGGAAAAATTTTAGGGGACAATGCGTTACCAACTCTGACAGAAAAAATTTTTCGACAAACAGCAAGTTACTAAGGTATCAGAAATGGAAGCTATTTCCTTTCATTAAGAATCACAAGGCTGTCCTTGGTAGAAAAGGAAAAACCACCCAAGGAGTTGCTAGCAGCATCCTGGAAACAGGAACTGCTGACATTTCATTTACAGTTAGCAGAGAACTGTAAAGTCTCCACCCCTGCTAAAGGGCTCATAATCTCATTCATTCAACAAATATTTCGGGCACCCATTACGTGTCATGTACTGTGCCAGGCACTATAAAGCAGTGAATTTAGTGAGGGAATTTAGTGAGGGACGGGATCGGCTACCTAATCTGAAGAAGGGTGAGACAAGTTAGAAAAGAGAAAAGGAGCGATGTCCGGAGCTGGATCTCAGATTCTCTTTGCTCTGGCATCTAAGAAAGCGAGCGAAGAGGAGAAAAGCTGGGAGTGTGGTGTCCAAAGGTTTCCCCTCATCCTTTTAGCAGTCAGAGTCCTGAAGGAAGCACTTGACCCACCCGGGAAGACCAATCTGGGAAGGACCGTCAGGAATGCAGATCTGCAAAGGCTCAGGTTGGGAGAAGAACAGGCAGGATACAGCTGTGCGGGCGGAAAGAACAGCACACTGCTGAGGACGTGCCTGCGGTCTGAGTGGCAGGAACTCCTGCGCGGCTCAAACTGGCAGATCCGGAGCTGTGACACGTTCACACCAGCCCAGGCTCCCTCCCCTTGCAGCCCTGGCAGGCGCCGAAGAATGAATGGCCTTGTCCCGGGACAACTTTAACCAGGCAAACTCAGAACCTGCCATAGGCCAGCCGGCCCGGGGAGGCCTGCTCGGTGCCGCGTCCTCCTCCTTATTCTTCCCGGGGAAGCCGCGCGGCGGGAGGGGAGAGTGGGAGGCTGGGGAGGAAGCACCCACACCCGCTGCGGGAAACGAGGCGCAAGCGCAGGGGGGTGGGGGGAGGGAGAGGGGGAGTGGCAGAGGACCCGGTGCCTGCCCCGGGAGTTCTCAGGCCCCTGCCGCCTCTCACCTTGTCCCATCGCAGCCACCGGTCAATCTCTTGCTCCAGCCGGGTGTCGAAGCCGTCGTCCCCAGGAGCCGCCGCCGCCGCCATCCCGCGCAACCACCCTCAAGGCTGGAGATGAGAACGCCCTTCCGGCCCGGCTGCAAGAGACGGCAGCGGAGGCGGTGACCAGGGCGGAGTAAGGCGGCAATTACAAAGCGCTCCAGGTCGGGGGAGGGGCGGAGGACCCGGTGCCGCTCCGGGGTAGGGAGGGCTGGGGTGAGGCCCGGGAGCGTGGGAACCCCCTCCTCACCACCTCTGAAAGGTCCCAGCCATTCATCCAACAGCTCTTTTTCTCCGTGCTCCAGGCACCGTGGAGGGTGCTGGAATCCAGGATGTCAGCAGTCAAAAATTTATGTAGGAACTCAGAGGTTCAAGATTAGCCCAGAAATTTTTGAAAACGAAGAAAGTGGAAGAGTCAAAATAAGTAAGAATAGAGAGTCCGGGAACAGAATAACGTGTGTGGATAGTTTATATCAGAGGTGGCACTGCATATCAGGGGGAAAACACTTAAAAAAATTAATGGTGTTGGATCAACTGGAGATCTAAGTAGGGAAAAGAAAGGGTGGGAGGAAAGAGGAAAGAGAGAAAGAAGGGGAGAGAGAGGGAAGGGAGGAAGGAAGGTACGTGATGATCTGAAGCCATGTTCTTTAATTTAATCAGTTAAGGTGTGACCCATCTCAGTCAGGATGGGTCATAACCCTGTTACTGGAGTGCTTCAGTAATATGTGGAGAATGAAATTCAGACACAGAAGGAGAAGGCCATAAGAAATGAGAAGATGAAATCAACGAAATATGGGAATGAAGGAAGAGACCAGGAGACGCTGCCATGTGCTCGCCATGGGACAAGCTAAGGACCAAGCCTCTCCAGCACCCTCCCCCCCATCTCCACAGGCTTGGGGAGAAAACATGGGCTTGGTGATGCCTTGATTTGGACATTTTCCCGGCCTCAAAAGCATTAGCTTATAAATTCCCATTGTTAAAGCCAACCCATTTCATGGTATTTGCTCAAAGGAGATTGCAAGAATGTTTCTAGCTGCATTATAGGTAAAAACCGTAACTTGAAAACCACAAAAATGGCCATCAATGATACAATGGATAAATACATTGTATATATTCATACAATGATATAAATCAATCGTGTTACATTCTTATAGCAACAAAAATGAACTACTATTATGAACCTCACAACTACCATGTTGAGTAAAAGAAGTTTGACACACACACCAAAAAATAATAGTGGATCAGTCTGTTAATATGATATTCCAGAACAAGTAAAACTATGGGAAAGGAAAACAAATCAGTGGTTTTCAAGGGTTAGGGTAGGAAGTGGGAATAACTAAAGAGGGCACAGGACAATTTGGGGGTGATGCAATCATTCTATATCTTACTGAGTTGGCACTGATACAGCTCTGTGTTTTTATCAAAACTCATAGAACTGTACACTCTAAAGGGTCAGCTTCACTGCACATACATTATTGTAACTGATAAATGAAGATTTAAGGGATGATTTTGATTACTGAATCATTATATAATAATTCCTTTTTGCTTTCTAGCATATCAAAGTAGAAAGGGAAATAACTGAAATCTCTGAATGTAATCCAGCTGCCTTGACTTCTGATAATGGTTGGTTAGCCCTTATCTTCTGCCCTTGTGGTTGTAAGGACCTTGTGATTAGCCTTCATTATACCTTATTATCCAGTTTAGATAAGAGTCTTGTAACCGCTAAAGATAGACCCCGATGTTTAAAATTGAAGATCCTTGGGTCTACCAAGAACTAACCCACTTCAAGTCCCAAGTTTGCTTGATGATGGAGGCTGGATCTAACCAAAATGGGCTCACCTGACATGCTCAGTAGCTTAGACTTTAACCTAGAAGTCATCTAGACCTCATTCTGCCATTTTCTTTCAAACATTCAGTGATTAAGCATGCAATCAATCTGCGCATGTTCAATAATTAGATCACTTCTAACCATGTTATCTGGGGCCACAGTGCTCATTATTGCAAACCCTCTCAGCTTTTCTCTAATAAAACTACCCGAATTATTGCAGTTCAGGGAGACAGATTTTGGGCTGCCACTCCATCTGCACTCCTACTGCACGCATAGTAATAAACTTTCTCTCTTTGAAACCTTGGTGTCTCAGGAATTGGTTATTGAGCCTGTTGGGCAAAAGAATCCACAGCCTTTGTCTGGTGGCGTTATAACAACTTAAGATTTAAAACTTGAAAAATAAAAAACCCCACACTAATTTATGGAAGTGAGGAGAGTGGCTACATTTGGGAAAGAGGGAGGGTAGCTTCTGGGGTCCTGGAACTGTTCTTTTTCTTGAACTGGGTGATGTTTGCACAAGTGTGTTGTTTTACAAATTGTATATTTTCTCTGTGTTCTATTTCAATTTTTTTAAGTTTTTTTTTTTTTAAATCCAGGATCTAGGATATCTGTTTGTCCAATCACACCAGTGAACACATAATTACAAACTGACAAATTTGCAGGAAGGAAGGCAAGGACTTTCAATGAGGATGCATGTTAACAGAAGCCACCCTTGTCAGGGAAGCTTCCCTGAGCTCTTAAAGTTTACATAGTGACATAAGGGAAGGATGGGGTTAATGCAGGAAGCAGCCTGGAAAAATGCTGTCCAGTTAGAGAACTGCTGCTGTGGTCCTTCCCCACAGCTGAAAGACCTGGGAGAGGGGACCACAAAGAGGAAGGCTGAATGGCCATCATTGTTGCAGTTCTCTGCGTATCTACCAAACTTGAGGCTGTCTCCCCATCTGCATAGATCAACCATCTTTTCAATCACACTAGGGCAGAAATGGCAAAGATGCAGAGAGTTCAACACCAGGCAGGTCTCCACCAACCCTTGTTCCCTTCTCAAATGGCAGATTTCACCCAGATGGGGTGCAACTTCTGGACTTCAGCCTGGAGGAAGTTGGGGGAATCTCCAAATATTGAGTCATTCCAGGTCTCAGAGATCGTATTGCTCACTCCGAGTTGGGGGTGGTTGCCGTTGAGTCTCTGCTGCAGTTTGGAGGGTGTGGGTAGCTGGGTGGTAAGGAGGAGGAGGAGGCATTTTGACACCTGTTGGTTCTTTCCTCAGCAAAGAAATTGTGGGCCCACACTGGCATCCACTCAGAGCAATTTTAACCTCATTTGGGAAACCAGGTGGCAGGTTTCTCAACATTGCTTTAGAGAAACAAGGAAAGCAAGCAAGCAGGATGTTGTTTTTAAACATTTCTTTATTGTGAAATGTAACATGTATACAAAAAAAAAGCAATAAATTTCAAAGTACATTGTAATAAACAGTTATAGAACACATTTCAGAGTTTGATTGGGTTACAGTTCCACAATTTTAGGTTTTTCTTTCTAGCTGCTCCAAGACACTGGAGACTAAAAGAAATATCAATATTATTCAGCAATCACATTTATTTGTTTGCTCCTATCTTCTCTGTTAGAACTCCTGCTTCTCCTTTGAGCCTTCTCCCAACCTTTAGGAGTATTTGGGCTATGCCCATTCTAACTTTTTCATGTTGGAAAGGGCTGTCAACAATATGGGATGGGGGATGGAACTAGTTGATGTTCTTGGAGAGGCTGGTCCCTCTGGGTTTCAGGACCTATCTGCCCTAAGAACCATCTGGAGGTTGTAGGTTTCTCGAAAGTAATCTTAGTGCTTGAAACTTTTGTAGGATCTCTAATGGAGCCCTAGATGTACCTTAGGGTTACAGGAATGCTAAAGGTTGGGGTCTGGCAAACCATGGTAATTAGCAATATTTAGCTGAAGCTAGCATAAGAGTAGCCTCCAGAATAGCCTCTTGACTCTATTTGAACTCTCTTAGTCATGGATACCTTATTTTGTTACATTTCTTTCCCCGTTTTGGTCAGGAAGGCATTGTTGATCCCACAGTGCCAGGGCCAGGCTCATCTCTAGAGTCATCTCTCACATTACCACAGAGACTTTCACCCCTTGATGTCTTGTCCCACAAGGGGGAGGGTAATTTTCTTCCTTGCAGAGGTGGGCTTAGAGAGAGAGAGAGAGAGAGAGAGAGAGAGAGGCACGTCTGAACAACAAAAGAGGTTTTCTGGAGGTAACGCTTAGGCACAACTATAGGTGAGCTTAGCTTCTCTGATATAGAAATAAGCTTCACAAAAGAAAGCCTCAAGTTTGAGGATTTAGGAGTCCCTAATGTTTAAGACAGTATCAGGGGTTTCCTCAGTGGTAAAGCTTAATAGTGCCATATTTTTTTTCCTATCCTTCAAGAGACCTTGCCAATACTTTTAAATTATCTGCCCAACATACTCTGGGATGTATCCGGGTATTGCATTAAACCATAAAGAATTACAAGCCCTCATTCCCCTTCTGGGCTCCATGTGTTTGGATTGTTTAAATGAGCTATCCAGACAGGAAAATAAACCTGTCTTCCTTTGGTCTCACACAGTAGGTGAAGTTCTAAAATACAAGCAATGTCATCCTTACCCCTGTATGATGATTCATCTTAGTCCCCACCCAGTTGGCTTCATTGTTATCGCTAACTGAAGCCTGATTTCTTTTTCAGTTTCCTTGACAGTTGTTGCATGTAGCAACGCTGACTTTCAGAGCTGCAGAACTCCAAGTCTGGGTCTTAGGTGTCACACAGGTAGCCAATGTTCCAGGGAGATACCAGATCATATATGCATAGCACTACATCTCAAAATCTAAAACTAGCATTTACAGCTCCGAATTAAATGTGACTGCTATAAGAAGCAGCAGGATTTTTAAGCAATGAGAAACTCTTAACAAGGAAGTTGCCAAGTCATAATAAAAGTCTCTTCCCATATCTGGGCTGAAGAGCAATGCACAATAGTCTCACTTTCTTATTCCCATCTGCTTCCTGTGTGAGGTTTAAAAACAAAGGGGGGGGGTTGTCTTTCTAAGGTTGTGTCGGGGGTGTCTATGGGCAGGAGATTTGCTCAGGGTCTTCTATAACAAAGATGCTGGCACTGGAGTTCTTTGTGGTTTTGACAACGATGCTACGGTGACCTGGAACAGCTGCTTTTTCTATCTGTGGAAGCCCAAAGGAATAGTAGCAGGTTGGCCCAAGAAGGGCTTAGGAAACATCCTGGAACTCCTTGTCCTACAGAGAAAGCAGAAACAGAAAATTTAGGAGACTTTCCCCAAGACACACAGCTGGTCAGTGACAAGCCAGGATTTTCATCCTTGGTCTCCTGATTTCCTAATGCACTTTACCCATCCTGTAGAAGAAAATTCCATGAACTGTGGTAACCTATGTCCATGTGGTAGCAGCTGGCTCTTGATAAAATACAAATATTTACCATCTCTGGCATTGATAACATTAGATGATGTTCAAAATAATTTGATTTGTTGGTGCATGCACCCCTGCTGCCAAAAATAGTCTTTTGTGATGTGATGCTCCCTTTTTCTTGGAGACCTTCCCAACTTTCCAAACACACCCTCAGCGATTCTACCAGTTCCTTTGTATACAGTCTAGGAATTCCAAATTTTTTACTATGGAAAGCTTTAAATGTTTACAAAAGTTGATCCCCTTGTAACCGTTACCTAGCTCAACAAAGACCCACACTGGGCCCATCTTGTTTCATCAACCCACTTCTCCCTTTTGTGTTAATTTGAAGAAAATTCCAGACACCATATAATTTCCTCTATAAATGTTACAGTGTATGGTTCTAAAAGGTAAGGACACTTAAAAAGTAACCATAGTACCATTCTCTTACCTAAAATTTTTAAGTTAATAAGTCCTTAATATCATCTAATGTCCACTGATTGTTCAAATACTCAAATATCTAATAAATGTTCATTTATTTATTTATCTACAGTTTTCTGGAATTAGGATCTGAATAATCCTGTCGTTGGTTGATAAATGCTTTTAGTCTCTTTACTCTATAGGTTCTGCCTCCATTTCCTTACAATTTGTTTGTTGAAGAAACAGGATCATTTGTCTGGTAGGGTTTCTCACAGTTTGAACTTTGCTGGTTGCATCTCTGTGGTGTCCTTTGTCTCCCACATCTTCTATAAATTGGTAGACTCTAGAGGCTAGATAAGATTCAGTCTTTGAGCCTGTGGGAAGGCAGAATAATGCACCCCCATCTCAAGACACCCATGTGCTAATCCCTGAAGCTGTGAATGTGTTCCTGATATGAAAAAAGGGACTTTGCAAATGTGTTTAAATTAGGGACCGTGAGATGGAGAGATTATCCTGGATTATCTGGGCAGGCCAAATGTAATCACAAGGGTCCTTATAAGAAGGGGATAGCAGTGTCAGAGCAAGAGAAGAAGATGTGAAGATGGAAGCAGAGGTTGGAGTGATGCAATTGTTGGAAGAGGGCCACAGACCAGGGAATGTGGGCAACCTCAAGAAGCTGGAAAAGGCAAGAAATGGAGTCCCCCATAGAGTCTTGCTAACACTTTGATTTTTGGACCAGTAAGACCCATGTTTTAATTTGCTAAAGCTGCTAGAATGCAACATACCAAAGATGGATTGGTTTTTAATAAGGGGATTTATTTAGTTAAAAATGTGTAGTTCTTCAGAGAAAAGGCAGTTAGATTCCATCTGAGGTTCTTGGTCACCTGGGAAGGCACAGGGTGATGTCTGCTGGCTGTCTCTCCTGGCTTCTGTATTCCAACGGCCTTCCTTGGGGTGATTCCTTTCAGAATTTCCAAACATCTGGGCTGAGCTGTAAGTGCTGAGATGAGGTATGATGAGCTGCTCAGACTGTGCTGCGTTGAGCTCCCTTCTGACCTCTTTCTTTTAAGCCTCCAGTTAATTAAATTAAACCTTACTCTTTGTGGAAGGCACTCCCCTTAGCCAAAGGCAGATGTAACCAGTCATAGGTGAATTTCACATACTGATGAGTTAAGTCCACAGAAACAGAAAAATGAGGCATCATCACTTAGCCAAGTTGACACGTAAACCTCACTACCACAACCCATATCAGTAAAAGCTAAAAACTTTTTGTCATTTTGAGCCACCAAGTTTGTGGTAATTAGTTACAGCAGCAATAAGAAATCAGTACAGGGGCACTTTCCTATGCAACTAATGATATTAAGTCCTTCTAACTTTCCCTCAGCTTAGGGCAATAGTAAACTCAAATCAACTGTTTTCCTTCAATTCTTTACAACATTTGAACCTTTGAAGATCCTGTCTAATTGAAAATTTCCTCTCTTGGCTCTGATGACATTATACTCTCCTGCTTCTCTTTTTAACCCTCTGCTTTCTCCTTCTGTAATGTTTTGTGTGACATATAAGACTTTTCACATTCTAGTGCCTTCTGTATCCTCCAGACCCATTTCCTGCTGCTCCTTCATTAGCACATTCTGTTCTGGTCAACTCCTGCCATTCCCTCAAACCCACCAGGCTGTGTCATACCTTTGTGGCCTTGCATTCTGGTCCCCTCTGCCTGGAATGCCCTATAACTCCCTCCAGCTTTTGAGGTTCAACTCAGGGGTTCCCTTCCCTAGGAGGCCTTCTCTGGCCCCTCAGTGTGTGTTGATCTTTATAATGTGCTCATCTAACTCTTTTATATGTTTGTTTATTTGTTTTTTTTTGGCATGGGCAGGCTCTGGGATTCGAACCTGGGTCTCCGGCATGGCAGGCGAGAATTCTGCTACTGAGCCACAGTTGCACCTCTTTTATATGTTTTTGTTCCTTGTTATCCTGAGCACTGCACAAAGACATAGATATGATATCTTCCCCTGCATATTCCTCGTTCTAAGATGCAGCATAGCCAAGTGGTTAAGAACACAGGCAGAGGTCAAAGCTGGGTTCCAAGGTCAGGTTTGGACATCCTGCCACATCTGAGATGGATATGTTACTTTGGACAATTAAAGTAACCTCTCTGAATCTTAGTTTTGTCATTTGTAAAACTGGGGGTAATGTCCAACATTCCAGAGGAAGGATTAAAGATGACAATGCCTATAAGCTACCTGGCATAGAGCGTGGCATAACTAGGCACTCGATAGTATATGTTGAGTAAATGAATGAAGAGCAAGCACTGAGGAAATGATAGCTGCTATTCTTATCATCTTCACCATTGATGCAGAGAGGATCTCAATTCATGACGGTGTGTTTACCTCCCATGCTCAAGTGTGTTCCTCAGGGGCCTCTCCACAAGCTGTGCAATATCTCTTGGTGAAATCAGGCATCCTCAGCTCCAGCAGTCTCCTCTGTGTATGCAGCTGTTGCCCAGAATCCTTTTCTTCACTCCAGATGTATATTTGCAATTCCTGATGGTCAGCTCCACTTGGAGGCTGTGCCGAGTTGAAAGGATTATGTACCCTAGAAAAGCCATGTTTTAATCCTGATCCATCTTGCGGAGGTGGCCATTTCTTTTCATCTCTATTCAGCACTGTAAATTGGAAACTTGATTAGATTATTTCCACGGAGATGTGGCTCGCCCAATTGTGGGTGTTAACCTTTGATTAGAGGGAGATGTGTCTCCACCCATTCCAGGTGGGTTTTGATTAGTTTACTGGAATCCTTTGAAAAAGGAAATATTTTGGAAAATGGTTCAGAGCCACGAGAACCACAAGAGCCTACACAGCCACACTCGAGCATGGGAAGTAAACATAGCATCATGAATTGAGATCCTCTCTGCGTGGATGGAGAAGATGATAAGAATAGCAGCGATCATTCCCTCAGTGCTTGCTCTTCATTCATTTACTCAACATATACTACCGAGTGCCTACTTATGCCACGCTCTATACCAAGTAGCTTATAGGCATTGTTATCTTTAATCCTTCCTCTGGAATGTTGGAATTTACTCCCAATTTTACAAATGACAAAACTAAGAGGCCTTTGGAGATGAAGAAAGAAAATGCCTCCGGGAATTTGCCTTTTCCATGGCAACCAAATGTTGCCATGTTTGCCATGTGCATTTTCGGTTGAGAGAGAAACTCGGAACGTTATTGGCCTCCTGGAACCAAGGTATCTTTCCCTGGATGCTTAGATTGGACATTTCTATAGCCTTGCTTTAATATGGACATTTTCATGGGATTAGAACTGTAAACTTACAACTTAATAAATTTCCCTTTTTGAAAGCAATTCTGTTTCTGGTTTATCGCATTCCAGCAGCTTGCAAACTACAACAGAGGCTCACCTGGGGCAACTTTCTCCCAGCTTCCCTCCCTCTGCAAGGCACATTACCATCCTCCAAGTCAAATACATACTTCAACCCTTTTCAGTTTCATACACTGATAAAGCGAAATAACATGAAATGGGTCAGGTTAAACAATGGGAATTTATTCACTCATGGTTTCGAGGCCAGGAAAATGTCCAAATCAAGGCGTCTTCAAGGTAATGCTTTCTCTCTCAGGACTATGGCATTTTGGGGCTAGTTGCCAGTGATCCTTGGCTCCTCTGTCACATGGCAAGGCACATGCTGGTGTCTCCTGGTCTCTGCCTTCTCTTCTGGGTTCTGTTTCAGCCTCCTGCTTCTTGTGGCTTCTTTTTCTCTCTGTCTGAATTTCATTCTGCTTATAAAGAACCCTGGTAATAGGGCTCAGACCCATTCTAACTGAGGTGGGCCGCACCTTAACAAAAGTAGCCCCATCAAAAGATCCTACTTACAATGGGTTCACCACTCACAGGAATGGATTAAATTTAAGAACATGTTTTCCTGGAGTACATACAGCTTCGAACCACCACATGTCTTTTCTCTCATGACCTTCCATTGCCATATCTAGTTAACCCCAAGTCCTGTTAACACTCTGTCTTTGTGGCCTCTTAAAGCTCATCTCTTCCCATCCATGCTGTGTTGTTCACTACTTTCTGCCTGAACTACTGCAGTAGCCTCCTACCTTGTCTCCTGTGTTTCTTCCCACATTAGTCCATCATCTTCCTATAAAGATAAACACCCCCCCTCCCCAATTCAAGTACTTCCTTTAACTATTTTTGGTTCCTAGGAAAAAGTAAAAAAATCCAAAGCAAAACATAAGACTAGCTTTGTCATCTGAACCTAGCTTACCTCTTAAGCCTTTTAGAGCTCTGTTCCTCAGCACACAGTCTTTCCTCTGTCTGGAATATCCCTCCTTTCTGCTGCTCTCTTTCTGAGCAAACTCCTACTTTACCTTCAAGAGCCAGCTCAAGCCTCCTTTGCAAGGATGCCCTCTCTGTTCTTCAAGGTAAATTTAAGAACCTCATTCTCATCTTCTAGTTAGCCCCTCCCTGCCCCCAAACACTCTGGGCACACCTCCATTGTAATATTAATACAAGATTCCCTCTCTTCTTCTCTGAACAATGAGCTTCACGGATGGTGTTTTAGTTTGCAAGCTGCTGGAATGTGATATACCAGAAACAGAATAGCTTTTAAATAGAGGAATTTATTATATTGCAATGTTACCATTCTAAAGCCATGAAAATGTCCAAATTGAAGCGAAATGTCCAATCTAAGGCATCCAGGGAAAGATACCTTGGTTCAAGAAGGCCGATGAAGTTCAGAGTTTCTCTCTCAACTGGAAAGGTACGTGGCAAACGTGGTGATGTCTGCTAGCTTTCTCTCCAGGCTTGTTGTTTCATGACGCTCCCACAGGGGCATTATCCCTCTTCATCTGCAAAGGCCTCTGGCTGTGTGGGCTCTGTAGCTTTTTCCAGAATGGTTCCTCTTAAAGGGCTCCAGTAAGCAACCCCACCTTGAATGGATGGAAACACATCTCCATGGAAACCATATAATCAAAAGCTACCGCCCGCAATTGGATGGGTCGCATCTCCAGGAGAACAATCAAAAAGCTCCCACCCAGCAATATTGAATGAGGATTAAAGGACATGGCTTTTCTGGGGTACACAACAGATTCAAACCAGTACAGATGGAGACAGGTTTAGTTTCAAGTCCTTAGTCCCCAGAGCAATGTCTGGCACATAGTTGGTGCATAATAAATGTTTTCCTGAAAAACGCATCAATCTTTTGCACAGATTTTGGTAGCTGTCAGTTCACAACGATTTCTCCCAGATCCATGACTGTGCCACCTGCCTCCTTACAGGGAGGGGGACACCCATGTGTGACTCTAAGAGGGTTTCTGAATGGCAGCTGCTTGCCCCTTCTTCCCAGTTCACCTGATTGGCCTGAAGGTCTGTAATGATCAAGCTAGGTTTAGAGCTTCAGTCCTCTGCTCAGAGTGACTGATTTAGCAGTGGACACGTGACTAATGCTCAGCCAAGCATTCCCCATCCCCCACCTCTTTTCTCTCTCTGCCATAGTGATTGATGAGAAGGATAGGAAGCAACTGAAGTTCAGTCAGCTAAGAACTTCCCTGGGATTCTCCCAACTGGAACTTGGATAGAAGGCCCATTCCCCTGGCTACACAACTGTGTACCCATGAGCCAATAAGCTGCCACTAGCCCTGTTCCAACCTTGTGGATTCAACCAGACTCAGGGAATGGGCTGATGCTCAGAAAGAAGCAGGTAGGAGAGCTATGGCAGCGTTTGAATTCCTGCTTCCAGTTGTCTTTGAGTTCATCTCCTGCTTATGCCTACATGCTCTGCCCCCGGATATTTCAATGACAAATGTCCACATTTAATTCAGGCTGCTGCTCAAATATCGCTTCATGAGAAAGACCTTTCCTCTGCTAAGCCCTGGTAAATGTTGAACAACTGGTTCTACGGGATAAAAGCCCTGATATGTGGCATTTGCCAATTTCCATGGTGCAAATATGTTTACCATGGCTGTTTGTGGGTGACAAATGTGCTATCACTGAACATGGATTTGGGAAGAGATGGGCACACCATTATATAATATTTCCAACACCCCCATGTAATAAGCATAGATAATTTAAAGAGCATAGATAACAGTAATTTTGTAAAATAAACAGAAAGTGCTAAGTTATGTTTATTATCTTTGTTTTCAGTGTAATATATTTAAATGTAATTTTAAATAATGGCTGTGTTTAATAACTCTGATTTGCAAAATTTCTAAAAATTTAATAGTAGTCACTCACGAATTAGTGTGAACCAGCACCAAAATACTGCTGCCCTCCTAAAATATTCAATGTACTCTCTTATCCTTAATTTTTCTTTAAAAGGTTCATCACTCACTGCCATCATATTTTAAGTTTGACTTTTTTACATTGTCTATCTCTCCTGCTAGAAGGTAAGCCCTTTTGTTCTGACTGTATCCCCAGCACCTGGAACAGTGCTGGGTTCATAATAAATGTTCAGTAAATAGTAGGTGAAGAATAAATCATTAGATCTCCTTACACTCATGAAGAAAAACGAAAACTGGAATGTAAAAATAAGATACACAGAAAAGATTTCTGTCTCTATGTCAGCCAGCCAGTTTCTCTTGGGAAATTCAACTTCACTTTCATCAGGATTTCCAATTTGCAGCCTGCCCTGTGAATTCAGACTTGTCAATTTCCATGGTTGCATGAATCAATTTCTATAATAAATATTTTAATATTTTCATATATATATCCTATTGGTTCTGTTCCTCTGGAAAACCATGACTAATACAAGAGGAGACTGGAGAACTAAACTGGATCCTGAGGACCTTGAGAATTATTTTAAGAAGTCTGGATTTTATGTAAAGGCCAAAAAGGTGCCCGTAAAGTGGAATCCATGTTTTGGCATCAGTATGTGAGCTGAAGCAATGCTAATGGCCCTCGGATTCGGTGAGAAGACTACACAAAAGATGCCTGCTCAGGCTTGGTGCTCTCTGCTCTCTCCCAGTGCCCATAGGCTGATGGCTATTTCTTTTCTGGTGCTTTCCTGAAAACACTTGCAATCAGCTACAGGCCAGAATGCTGACAAAGGGACTATCAGAATCAACATAAAGGGACTGTGTTAGAGACCTCTGGAAAGGTCAAAGGTCTCTGCCAGATACTCTGGGGCAGAGGCTTCTAGTGACATTGCTTTAAAAATTTTGAGATCCCACTGCTGAACTGAGTCAAGAGTTCCAGAATTCTAGTGAAGAAACCAATGGACAATGAGATTGCTAACACAAGAGTGAATAGAACAAGGATTAAATACTTAGAACAGAATGGATTGCTAAAGAATGATTATGCCCTGGACCAGATAAGTCCTGAAACCTAGAGGGCCCAGCCTCTCCAGAACATCAGATCATTCCATCTCCCTATCTATATTATGGACAGACCCTTCCAACATGAAAAAGTTAAAATGGCCATAGCCCAAACGCCCCTAAAGAGAGGGATAGAAAGATCATAGGTGATGATGGAGTTATACAGAGAACATAGGATTTAACAAATGAAAAGGATTTCTGAATCGTTAAATTGATATCTATTTTAGTCTCCAGTATTATAGAGAAGCTAGAAGTAAAAACCTAAAATTGTGGAATTGTAACCCATGTCAAACTCTGAAATATGTTCTATGACTAATTGTAGTGCTGTGCTTTGAAATTTATTGCTTTTTTGTATATATATTATTTTTCACAAAAAAGAAAAGTCGATTGTGATGATAAAAAAATATTTAAGCCTTCTAGCCTCCTATATTCTGTAGCAGCTAGAAGGAACAATCTGAGAGGATTGTATGGTAGCCCATTACAAACTCTGGGATCTTTCCTGTAACTACTTGTTGAAGAGTGCTTTGAAAACTATTGCTTTGTACATATGTTACATTATACAATAAAAATGTTAAAATGCAAAAAAAAAGAGAATGATTATGAGTTTTATTTGGAGTATTGCTGATGTTTTAACATTCTGTCTTCTATATACAAGGAATTCCTTACTTTTTTTCCTTAAGCTATCTATAATTCATAAAGCATTCATCTTTTTCTCCTTGTCCGACCCCTTTGGTATTCAGAAACTCTTACTGAATATTCATATTTTCATGTCAATATAATTATTTGCATAGGTTCAGTCAGAATCTGTCCTCCTTCTTAACAAGACATAATTGGAGATGATGGTTATATAAACAAGGTTTTGACAGGATTGTCATGCTTGGGAATTATACTCATTTAATCACACTTGACCAGAGACTTTAAGGAACTAAGGTTGACGTTATGGAACCAGTGCTTACAAGATCTTTTTGGAAAAATAAGTCTGACTCATTGGGCCTTCCAGGCTAAAACTGACAGCTTTAGCATCAGGGTCTTGCAAAACAGATGAGCTGTAGATAGCCTGACTGCCCATGAACACTGAACAATGTTGCTTTTATTTTAATAAGTCTAATACAGTGATAAATAACCTAAATATTTTAAAGGACCAAGTTAAAGTGCTTCATGATAGACTAAAACATTTCAATGGACCAACCTATTTTCTGACCTTCGTTCTTGGTTCAATGGAATTTTAGACAATTAATATGCTTTGGATTTATGCTTTTAATTGTGATTATTAGTCTATATGCTTTTACTTCTTGCAACTGTGTTTCGAGATTCTGTTCCAATAGATTGTGCAACAGGACTGATTGTAAAAATTCAGAAAGGGATAGCACAATACTACCTAACTGTGATACAATAATGTTAGTACATTGAATGAAACTGAATATGAGAATGATTGAGGGAGGAGGGCTGGGGGCACAATTGGAATCAGAAGGAAAGATAGATGATAAAGACCAGGATGGCATAATCTAGGAATGCCTAGAGTGTACAATGATAGTGACTAAATATACACATTATAAAATGTTTTTGTATTAGGAAGAACAAAGGAATGTCAATATTGCAGGGTATTGATAATAGATGTTAATTCATATTTTAAAACTTTAACTTATGTGTAAGACTAAAGCAAAATATGTTTATTTGGTACAAAATTTATATTTTGACTAGTACATCTAATATAACTTATATGGACACTTGAATTGAACACCATAAGTACATGGAACTTTGAATAGGGCATGAGATTTTATAGGTTTGTCCAGAGTGATGTCCCGATAAATCCCAGAGTCACTTGAACAGTGAATAAAAAAGTATTTGTAAAGTCCCCTTGGGGGAATGGTGAGAATGGGGGAAAATTCAACTTCCCCATTTGGAGAAGGCCTGATATTCTCGCAAGCAGTGAAAACAATAAAATCAATAGGCTGAACCCTCAATCTTGGGGGTTGTTCATATGAAACTTATCCCCACAAAGAATAAGCTAAGCCTACTTTAAATTAGGCCTAAGAGTCACCCCCAGAGAACCTCTTTGCTCAAATGTGGCCTATCTCTCAGCCAACACGGCAAACAGACTCACTGCCCTTCCCCTCTCTACGTGGGACATGACTCCTGGGGGGTAAACCTCCCTGGCAGCGTGGGACAGAAATCCTAGAATGAGTTGGGACTCAGCATCAAGGGATTGAGAAAATCTTCTCGACTGAAAGGGGGAAGAGAGAAATGAGACAAAATAAAGTGTCAGTGGCTGAGAGATTTCAAATAGAATTGAGAAGTTATCCTGGAGGTTATTCTTATGCATTATACAGATAACCCCTTTTTTGTTTAAGGTGTATTAGAGAGGCTAGAGGGAAGTGCCTGAAACTACAGAGCTGTGTTCCAGTAGCCATGTTTCTTTAAGATGATTTTATAATCATATAGCTTTCACAAAGTGACTGTGTGATTGTGAAAACCTTGTCATGATGCTCCTTTTATCTATGATATGGATAGATGAGTAAAAAATATGGATTAAAAATAAATAAATAATAGGGGTGGGGGGAAGATTCTGTTCAAATCCCTTGTCAACCACCAAGCAGAAATTTTCTCTTAAGTTAGTTAATCAAAAGGAAAATGTGATAGAAATAGGACAGTTTCTAGTGGATTGTGATTAAAATTAAAAATAATAGACACCCTGACTTGGAGAGCAGTCCATAGCCATAATCCACTCAGCTGAGAAAGTAATCCCACTCCTAGTATTTTAAGTACAGTTGAACAGCCACCCGACAAACTTCACTGCAATCAAGAGACAAAGCAAATACAAAAAATTAAAAGCGTAAAAACCACAAATGACTGAGTCTCAACTGTCTAACAACAAAAGAAATAAATGGTGATGACCAGAGTGTTTTGTTCATATATATAGTGAGACCACTTGAAACAGGACCAAAGGAGGAGGTGGGAGAGACTGCTCATTAAAATAAAATGACTACCTGCATTGGGTGTCACCAGGAAGGACCCCTTTTCAAAAAGGATATTACAGAAGACAAAACCAATTGACCCATCATGGCCGTCTATAAAAACAAGCAATGGAACATACCCTACAGAATTGCAGATAAGTAAGATACCCCCTACCCCATGTAAATCCCCTTAGACAAAATGAAAATTTAAGGTCAGCCAATCAGAATATTTCCTTGCTTGCTTCTGTATTCACCCTCTATAAGCTTCCTCTTATCACTCCCTTTTGACATCTGCTTTGGATGCTGATTTATGAATCATAAACTGTTTAATTAAACTCCCATAATTAAAAATAAAAACAAAAAAAAACAAACAAAAGATACAGCTACAAAACCTATACAAATTTTTTTTCTAAAACAAGCCAGACGTTACATTTCTGAATCTAACAGGGAAAAATAAACTGTTTGTCATCATTCTTGAGTGCCCCAATTTCAGGACTGATGAAAGAATGAGTAAATAGAAAGTCAATAGACTTTATTGGTATACTCATTACTGATCATAAACCCAAAGTACACCAACTGCAAACATTTCTGCAGATTGGCTGGAGTTCAATGGTTCTACCCAGTGAAATTTTTAAATATCTATTATTCATGCCTATTTAAATATTCATGAAATTGACTAGTTTCTTCTCTTACTCATTTAACTATTCTTTGCAGTTGAACTCCCATGCTTTCTTCAGGTCATTAAAAATTTAACACACTGGTTTGTGTTCATTTATCTTCACTTCTTCTTTTACTCTCTCTTCCTCATCTCTCTGTTTTCTCCTAACAGCACCCCATTGTAACCCATTGTCCCCTCCTTCCTGTTACAATCAGATCTCAGGGAAAGAGTCATTCAGGGTTGGTGACCAGTCAAGCATTGCTACATCCTTTTGCCTGAGGTGTGTGGGTATTTGACCAGGCACTAATGAGCTGGTGAGTTGAGGAACACACTCTCACTGAACTGCTACATGCCTTGGTTTCTGTTTTGATCAGATGGAGAGATGGCCTGACCACATTGTCAAAGAACATGAGGAGAAAGTCCTCTTCGAGATTAATATTTGAAAACTTTAACGCATTCCAAGGTATTATTACATTCATTCCAGCTAGGGTCTAAACCTTACACTGCTTTACAAAACATTGAATTTAAAATACTTACAGGAAGGAAACTTGTTTTTTTTCTGAGCCCCATGTATTTCCTGATGTTTATGCAACACCACTGTTTTGGCAACTGAATATTGAGCCTTGTATTCTAAGTCAGAGCCCGGGTGTGGGTAGCCATTGGATAAATTATTGTGCTCCAAATGAAGCTGCCTCATATCACATTTTTCTTGTTCATCAAAATTACTTTAAACTATCCCCTTCTCACCTGTCTTCTCGAAGTCTACCTGCACTAATATGAAATTAATTTGTACTTCCTAAAGAGAACAATATTAGAAAGGAGATCACTGTTTAGAAGAAAACTGGCCACAGATAAAATTATGTATCAAAGTCAACCCACAGGTGGATAATCCAGCCTTAAATTTCTAAAAGTACCATTGTGTTTAACTCAAAAAAAGAAAAAGAAAAAAAAAAAAGGAAAACCTGTAACCTTTCCCATATTAATTGCTGCTCAACTTCTTCCTAATCCCATTTTCTTTCTTGAGTGATTTAAACTCTCTCTTTCCTTCTCTTCTTCTTCCTTCCTTTCTCTCTCTCTCTCTCTCTGGCTTTTCTAACAGCGGTAGATTATTTTATCTCTTTGGATGATTCACATCCCTTTCCTTGTAGGAAGATTATACATCCCTACCCGTTGCCATACAACACAAAGGGGACTCCTGCTGGAGGAGTAGCCTCCCCTCCTCATCAGTATTGAACTTGGCCATGTGTCTTCCTTTGCTCACCGGAATGTAAGAAGATGTGACACGTGTCCCATTGGGGCAGAAGCTTTAACAAGCACCACGCCTTTGGGGCAGATCTCATTCTCCATGTCCCAGATGGCGCTGCTCCTTCAGCCTGGGTCTGCACATGGGCACAAAAGTCTGCCATTACCATGTGATGTGAGCAAGAGAGAAAAGTTTGCTGCTGTGAACCACTGGGATATACGGGGTTGCTTATTACTAAGCAAATCTAGCATATCTATTCTCCAGTGACTTGTATCTGCCTTGAAGACGGCTGGAATAAAGGAATGCTTGAATTTCAAAAGCCAGCTGTTCTAACTTTTTTCACACCATATGGAGGTAACAGTATTCAGAAAAGTTCCCAGATCGTATGTAACATTTTCCTCTGGGTCACCTGCCCAGTGACAGACAATCGGGGTTCCTAGCCCCCTCTCAACGGCGAGAAAATAAATTGTTTCCTACCAAATTCCAGACACCATTTACCTAAAATAATTTAGACTTTTTTCTGTTAATTTTTTTTCATGTTTTATTTTACATAATGTCCACTAACAGATAAATAGACTTCTGCAAAAAGAACAAAGGAAAATATGTTCATGGTTCTTGATTACTGGTAATTATCACATTCTGAAAACTGCTATGTCACAGTTTGATCTGATGAAATCTTATTAGAATTTGGCTTGACAACTATAATTTGCTCCAGACAGGCTCCTTTGCAAATTAAAGGCATAGTAATTATATAGTCGGATATCTAAATAATTAAGTGCTTTCAGTACATTTCACCATTTCCACATTTCAAATACTTTATGTCTATATGTATGTATGTATATATATTTATTTATCAGTTTTAGTAACAGAGAAAAGAATTCCATGCTCAACCATAAAACATTACCTTTCTTTTCTTTATTTTGCATGGGCAGGCTCCGGGAATCGAACTCGGGTCTCTGGCATGGTAGGCAAGAATTCTGCCACTCTGTCACTGTTGCCTGCCCATAAATATTACCTTCTAAAACATTGTGGTTTTTTTTTTTAATGTGGTCCAAGATTTTTATCATATGGATTAAGGGTAAAGACAGCACTATTTGTTTCAGTACTAGCAAATAGAAAAAAGTCTGATTACCTTCTTAATTAACCAAGTGCCTGGATGTCAGAAATGGACCCTGTCTACAGTTAATTATTTTAGATGGCACTGCCATCTAAACACTTAACAGCTAAAGTTAAATGACAGAAAAGAAATATAGAGAAGGTATGGATCCATGGTTCTTCACCTTAGCATGAAAATCTGATAAAAGCCTAAAGCCATCTCTACAGGAAAATGTACATTCATCTCCAAATTTCCTACAGTTTTTTTTATTAATTTTTAAATTAGAAAAAACATATGACAAGAGAGAAACACATTCTTAACATTTGATCATTCCGTTCTCTCTATATAATCAGTAATTCACAATATCATCACATAGTTGCATATTCATCATCATGATCATTTCTTAGAACATTTGCATCAATTCAGAAAAAGAAATAAAAAGACAACAGAAGAGATTCATACATACCATACCCCTTGCCCCTCACTTTCATTGATCACTAACATTTCAATCAAAGTTTATTTTAACGTTTGTTCCCCCTATCATTTATTTTTATTCCATATGTTCTACTGGTCTGTTGACAAAGTAGACAAAAGGAGCATCAGACACAAGGTTTTCATAATCACATAGTCACATTGTGAAAGCTATATCATTATACAGTCATGTTCAAGAAACATGGCTACTGGAACACAGCTCTACATTTTCAGGCAGTTCCCTCCAGCCTCTCCATTACATCTTGACTAACAAGGTGATATCTATTAATGTGTAAGAATAACCTCCAGGATAACCCCTTGACTCTGTTTGGAATCTCTCAGCCATTGACACTTAATTTTGTCTCATTTCTCTCTTCCCCCTTTCAGTGGAGAAGCTTTTCTCAATCCCTTGATGCTGAGTCTCAGCTCATTCTAGGATTTCTGTCCCATGTTGCCAGGAAGGTCCACACCCCTGGGAGTCATGTCCCACATACACAGGGGGAGGGCAGTGAGTTTACTTGTTGTGTTGGCCAGAGAGAGAGGCCAAATCTGAGCAGCAAAAGAGGTTCTCTTGGGGGTGACTCTTAGGCCAAATTTTAAGTAGGTTTAGCCTATCCTTTGTGGGGTTGTTTCTTATGAACAAACCCCAAGATTGGGGGCTCAGCCTTTTGCTTTGGTTGTCTGCACTGCTTGTGAGAATATCAAGAATTCAATTTGGGGAAATTGAATTCTCCCCCTTTCTCACCATTCCTCAAAGAGGACTTTACAAATACTTTTTTATTCACTGTTCAAATCACTCTGGGATTTATTGGGGCATCACTCTGGACAAACCAACAAAATCTCATGCCCTACTCAAGGTTTCATGTACTTATGGTGTTCAATTAAGATACATAAGTCACATTAGGAAATGCACTAGACAAAATACAAATTTTGTACCAAATAAGCATTTTTTGCTTTAGTCTCACACATAAGTTAAAATTTTAAAATATTAATTACTATCAACTTGCCACACCCTGAAGTAATGACATTCCTATGTTCTTCCTCATGCAAAAACAATTTTTTAAATTTGTACATGCAGTCACTATCATTATACACTAAGGCGTTCCTAGATGATACCATCTCAGTCTTTATCGTCTATCTTTCTTTCTGATTTCATTTGTGCCCCCAGCCCTCCTCCCTTTATCATTCTCACATTCAGCTTCATTCAGTGTAAAACATTGCATTTTTGACAAGATTGTGCTAAAACATTGAGTGGTTTAATTTTATGTTAACAGTGATCTAATTCATGGAAGGCTAGATGCAAGATACATTATGTTGAACAATAAAAACAGAAATACAGCTCAGAAAGTGAAATGAACCATTCCAAATTACAAGATCAATCTGGCAGGTAAACACAAAAATATTAATATTATTAATGGCAAAACCTGAATGGGAGCTTTGCAGCCAGCAAAGGTCAATCACATACCTTTGCTTCCCCCTTTTCTGAAACCTCACTAAAATGGCAATGAAGGGATGTTTTAGAAAGATATGAATCTACTAAGGCGAAGTGAATGGGGAGAGGTATGAAGCAGCAACCTATGTTGGAGGCTGGACAGTAGTTGCAGGAGTGGTAACTGACATAGCCGCCCTCAGAAAGCTGAGTCATAAACTGGCAGTTAGGGAAAATCAGGAACAGCCCAGTTCCAAGGCAGAACTCCAAAAGCCCCAGGGTGCTTCTGGAAGTAAAAGTAAACGTAGGTCTAAATACAGAAAGATTGGTTGAAAGTCTATTTAAGAAACAGTTAGTGCCTAGACTTCTTGTGCTCCATGTCAACGGTGATTGCTCTTTCCCCACATTAGCACAGGACTGGAGGGTTAGTTTACACCAATGATATCTTGGCTGAGTAACCCCAGACCCAAGATGAGAATATCAAATGCATGTAGAAATAGAAATAGAAAATTTCTATTTATAACGTGAATAGAAAAGGAATAAGTGAAATTGTATATACTGAGATGACCTCAGGTTTTTTGACAAGCTAAGTTTGTCAAATACCAGGATGCTGGTAGCCAGAATTATGCCCTCTCTCACCACAAGCGATAGATTGGAAAACCCTTACCTGGAGAATACAACCAACTCAAGAGGGAAGATTTATAGCATAGAAAATAGCTCATGGAAATTAAAAACATAATAGTAGAAATGAAAAATTCCAAAGAATTGTTGGAAGAAAAAGTTAAGGAAATCTCCCCAAAAGTAGAACAGCAATAAAAACAAAGCAAAACAAAACAAAAACAAAGAGAAAGGAAACATGTTTAAAGGAGAAAGTTAGGCATTCCAGAAAGGAGAGCAGAGAAAACAGAGGAAAGGAAATATCACAGAAATAATTCAAGAAAATTTATAAGACATGAGCTTCCAGAATGAAAGGGCTACCTGAATGCCTGGTAAGGTACTGTTAGAGACCCACATTGCAATACCATAGTGAAATTTCAAAACACTGCTCAAATGAGGGTGCGAATGAAGTGAGGTAATGACATGAGACTTTCTGGTTAACCTGACCCACACAACACCACTTGTTGAGGTCCTCTGCATCAACCTCTCCTTGCCCAGACCTCCAAGCCTGGCTCCATGGTTCCTTAGAGTTTCCATTTCCTGAGGACAACTTCTTCATGAGGGACTGACACCATAAATGGTTTCCCTCTTCAGAAAATCCTCTCCGTCCCCTCTCCCTGACCTAACCCTTACCAGCCTGAAGAGGATGAACCATCTGTCGATACTGTACCATGGTTTCTATGTGCACATCCAACCAAATGTGCTAAAATGAAATTCATCTCCCAACAAACGTGATATACTTGTGAAAAAAAAAGGACATGAGATCTGAGAAACAGGTGACCCATAAGCAAAAAAAGCAAGGGTATCTCTAGGATGATGTTGAAGGAAGATATCAAAAAGACATTAGTGCCGCTGTCCCAGGTATCAATCAGTCCAGACTGGTGCATGTCAAAAGGGGCCAAAAGATTGCTTCAAAAAGTTGAAAGTGATAAGGTGCCTAATGTGTTGGAACATACTAAGACATGATTTACTCAATTGGAGAAAAAGTTGGGAATAAATTGGTATTAAATACTTATAAAGTTACCCAATAAAAATAAGACAATTATAAACGCTACAGAAATAAATTGTTCAGAACAAGAAAATTAATAAATTCCATGAATTAATAATAATAGGTATCAAGAATTTAAACTCTATAGACAATGGCTATTTACACATTTATAAAATGGAAACATTGAATACTGACCTAACCAAATGCACATACTGGGAGAGTGGGAAATTGAAACGTGTGTGTGTGTGCCTAAAATAATGTAAAATCTTTAACTCCTATGGTGGGAAATCAGTAAATAACACTTGCAAGTGAAAAATCAACATGTATCTATAATGAAATAAATACAAAAGAACCAATTAAAAAGAGTTAGGAGTAGTTGCGTTCTGGGAAATGATGATGATTATAGAGGCTTCTGTTTTTCATAACAAGCCTTGTAGCGATATTTAACTCCTTAAACCATAAGCATGTATAACTTTGATAAATATATAAAATAAATTAAACAAGCTGTATTGAAGTAAGAACCTTTGAAGAGAAGCCAAATGGGCTGTACATTCATTTGGCTCACTTGGTTTCCACTCAAGTCTGGTCTCTGAGGCACCTCAGTCTTCAGAGATGCCTGCAAAGGCTCCTGGAAGGCACAGCCAGAACCAGCAGGAGGAAAACTAAGGAGTGTAGTGTCCTGGAAGCTAAGTGAGGCAGGTGTTTAAAGGACAAATGATCAGATGTCTCAGATATTTCTGTGTGGTAAAGCACGACAGTTCAGAAATTATCATTGGCATAATGAATACATAACTTCCAGGTATTTTCATGAGATTCCAGCTTACAGAAAGAAGCCCTTGCCTCCCAGTTCAGTGATTTCCAAATCAAAACTACCTGGAGAAATAAATTTTTTTAATAAAAATTCTCTCTCATTCACACACACACACACACGCACAAAATCTGAGCTATAGTTAGACAGATGGGCTTTATGGGGTAGGATCTGGGAACTTGCAGTTCAAAAAAATCTCAGTTCTGATTCTGGTCAGCCAGACTTGGGGAACAATGACCTATTTAGGCTTTCTAGAAAATAGCTGATAGCTGGGCGAGGGCCAAGATTTCCTGCCCTTCTCAAACTTTAGATATTTGTCCTCAAAAGTAATTCACATATCTGAAGCTTTCATTATTATTAGCTTCTTTTCTTGTATGTTTTTGAGCATCCTGTTTAAAAACATTCATTTTCTGTTTTAAGAAAATGAATGGACTGTGCTTTGTAAGGGATTTTTCTTCTAGAGTTTCACATTACTGTAGCCGATATCTATTCTCAGGCATAAGTACCCTGATACTTAGATATTAAAGATAGTCTGTTTCTTTTTGACAAAGCTGGTAGACAACCTTTGCAGCAAAGAGAGAAAACTGCTCTTTCAGCAGCTTTTATAAAAGAACAACTATAACAGCCATCAGTACAGGCTATGATTCAGTTGTTAATCCTGGAATCATCTTCTAGGCCCAAAAAGAGTAAGAATAAATATTTTTTTTCTTGCTTCAATGACTGTTTATTGCTACTATTCTTGTCTCTTAAAGTGAATTGTTACAAACTTTTTCCTGAAGAGCAAATACAGATGGCTCAATAGCACATGAAGAGATGTTCATTTTCATTGGCTATAAAGGAAATGCAGATCAAGACTACAGTGAGATACCACCTCACACCTATAAGAATGGCTGCTGTTAAACAAACAGGAAAGTATAAATGTTGGAGAGGATGTGGAGATGCTCTCACACTTATGCACTGCTGGTGGGAATGTATAATGGTGCAGCCACTATGGAAGACTGTTTGGGTGTTCCTTAGGAAACTAAATATCAAGTTGCCCTATGACCCAGCAATAGCACAACTTGGTAAATAGCCAAAAGAGCTGAAAGCAGTGACACAAACAGACATTTGCAGGTCAATGTTTATAGCAGCATTATTCATAATTGCCAAAACATGGAAACAAACCAAATGCCCATCAATAGCCTAGTGGATCAAGAAAATGTGGTATAAATATATGATGGAATATTTTGCAGCAGTAAGACAAAATGACATCCTGAAGGACATGACAAAATTGATAAGCCTTGAGGACATAATGCTGAGTGAAATTAGCCAGACACAAAAGGATAATGTGTGATTCCAGTTTTATGACCAGCATAAAGCTATAATCAGAAGCTTATAATACAGAATACAGGGGACTTAGAGATACATAGAAGCTAAAGATGGGTTAATTGTTAGCTATTGAGGTTGAACTCCAATGTAAGGGAATAGAAAGGAGTGAAGGTGGTTCTCTAGTGGGTCTATAAGAAATATTAGCATATTGAAGATGAACAAAATCGAAAGGGGTTGTATAGACCTATGTGTCCCACTGATTAACACTAGAACTATGAATTAGTTCCAACAAGAATTACTTCAAAGATATGATTCTTGTACAAAGAGCAGTTAAGTCCAGGGTACAAGGGGAAACTGCCATTGCATGCTATGAGCTATGTTCAAAAGGAAACCATCAGCACTACCACAGCAACAGCAGAGGTAAATAATGAAGAGAGGGACAAGAGTTAAGAGGAGGTTTAGATTTCCTATTTGGTGAAGGTGTGTTTATTGGTTTTCTTTCTCTTCAGAACAATGAAATGATCTAAAATTGAGAATGTTGATGGACTGTGGACTTTGGGCCCTATACAGGATGCCTGATGAATGCAGGTGGCTGAAGGATGCACTGATGGAGAAGTAGATTGGCAAACGATGGTATATACTTATAATGAAGGTTGTACTGCTATGAAAAAGTAACAAAGTTGTGAGGCATGCGATGATGTGAATGAACATGTGGGACATTTGGTGAGACAAAATAAGCCAGAAACAAAAGAACAAGAATGGTATGGTCACCTTTAGAAAATGCTTCTAAGAAAACAGGGGCCTAGATTGTAAGCTTTTAGAGCACACACATTAAGTCCAGAGTGGTGACTATTATTTCTGGATTTTGAGAGGCTGTTTTATATATATAATCTGATATTTAGACTTAAGAAGGAAGCTGAATAGGTTGGGGTTAAAGTAATTCAGAGCATAAGGGAAAGGAAGACAGTGTCTATATTTTAGAACCACACATACTCTTTGAGACCAATGGAAGAAAGATTTATTTGGTCTGGAACTGAAATTTTCTGTAGTACATAATCTAATTCAACCTATCTGTATAGCTCATGTGAACAACTGAAACACAGGAGCCCAGAATAAGAAAGAATTTTCATTTAATCCTGTATAGATTATTGTAATGCCTGGATACATCCTAGGGTATATTAAGCAGATAATCAAAAAGTACTGGCAAAGTCCCCTGAGGGAGGGGAGAAAGAATACGGAACTATTAAATCTTATCATCAGGGAATTCCCTTATACTGCATCTAACTTTAGGGACACCCAAATCAATAGGCCATGCCCTCGATCATGAGGCTTACTCTTTTGAAGATTATGTAGGTAGCAGAGAAGCTTAGACTACCTGTAGGCATGCCTAAGAGTTACTTCTGCAGGGCCTCTGTAGTTGCTCAGATGTGGCACTCTCTCTAAGCCCAACTCTGCAAGTGAAATCATTGCCTGTTCTAGTTTGCTAACTGCCAGAATGCAATATACCAGAAATGGAATGGTTTTTAAAAAGGGGAATTTAATGGGTTGCTGAGAAAGTGTCCCAGTTAAGCAAGTCTATAGAAATGTCCAATCTAAGGCATCCAGGTAAAGATACCTTGATTCAAGAAGGCTGATGAAGTTCAGGGTTTCTCTCTCAAGCAGAAGGGCACATGGCAAACACAGTCAGAGTTTCTCTCTCATCTGCAAAGGCACATGGTGAACACAGTCAGGGTTCCTCTCTCATCTGGAAGGGCACATGGTGAACACGGCATCATCTGCTAGCTTTCTCTCCTGGCTTCCTGTTTCATGAAGCTCCCCGGGAGGCATTTTCCTTCTGCATCTCTAAAGGTTGCTGGCTTGTGGACTCTCTGCTTTGTGGTGCTGCAGCATTCTCTGCTCTCTCCGAATCTCCTTCATTCTCCAAAATGTTTCCTCTTTTATAGGACTCCAGAAATGTATCAAGACCCACCGAAATGGGTGGAGTCATGTCGTCACCTAATCCAGCTTAACAACCACTCTTGATTGTCACATCTCCAGGGAGATGATCTGATTACAGTTTCAAACATACAGAATTGAATAGGGATTATTCTGCCTTCATGAAATGGGATTTAGATTAAAACATGGCTTTTCTAGGGGACATACATCCTTTCAAACCAGCACACATGTCAAACTCTGAAGCATGTTCTACAACTAATTGTGGCGTTGTGCTTTGAAATTTTTAGCTTTAATATATATATGTCATTTTTCACAAAAAAAAGAAGGAAAAAAGTTGATTTGATGATAAAATATATTTAAGTCCTTTAGCCTCCTATATTCTAGAGCAGCTAGAAAGAAAAATCTGAGAGGATCATTATGGTAGCCCATGACAAACTCTGGGATCTGTCCTGTAACTACTTGTTGAAATAGCTTCGAAAAGTATTGCCTTTTTTATTTCTTTGCTTTGTATATATGTGTTCTAGTTTGCTAGCTGCCGGAATGCAATATACCAGAAATGGAATGGCTTTTAAAAGGGGGCTCTCTGCTTTAATGAGTTGCTAGTTTACAGTTCCAGGCTGAGAAAATGTCCCAATTAAAACAAGTCCATAGACATGTCCAATTTAAGGCATCTGGGAAGATACCTTGGTTCAAGAAGGCCAACGACGTTCAACGTTTCTCTCTCAGCTGGAAGGGCACATGGCGAACATGGCGGCGTCTGCTGGCTTTCACATGGCTCTACCAAAAAAAGGGACCCTCTCCAAAATGTTTCCTCTTTTAAAGGATTCCAGCAAGCAGTTCCACCTTCAGTGGGTGGAGACACACCTCCATGGAAATCATCTAATCAAACATTAGCACTCACAATTGGGTGGGTCACATCTTCATGGAAACAATCAAAATGCTCCCACCCAGCAATATTGGATGAGGATTAAAGGGCATGGCTTTTCTGGGGTCTACCACAGATTCAAACCAGCACAATATGTTATACTATACAATAAAAAAAAGTTAAAAATAAAAACAGTAAAGTAGTACAAACTGAGTGGCTTAAAAGAACAGAAATTTATTGTCTCAGTTCTAGAGGCTACAAGTCTGAAATCAAGATGTTAGCAGGACCGTGCTCCTTCTGAAACATCTAGGGGAGAATCCTCCCTCCCCCCATTAGCTTCTGGTGTTCAGTGACAGTCCTTGGCCTTCTTTGCCTTGTAGGTACATCACTTCAATCTCTAACTCATCTTTGTATGGCCTTCTCTCTCTTTGCTGTGTGTCCAAATTTTCCTCTTCTTATAAAGACACCAGTCTTATTGGACCAGGCCTACTCTAATCCAGTTTGGCCTCATGTCAACCAATCACCTCTTCAAAGACCCGATTTCCAAATAAAGTCACATTCATGGGAACGGGGGTTAGGACTTGGACATGTCATTTTGGGAGATACAATTCAACCCATAACACTAGATCTTTGAAATCTAATGTTTATTTCTTATTTATAACACAACTCAATTTGGACTAGACTTACTTCAAAGATTCAATAGCCACATGTGCCCAGTAACTACCATTTGGGACAGTGCATGTCTAAGTACTACAGTTACAGGTGAGTTTCAAATTAGTACATATTTATTACTAATCCTTTAATAAGTTATGTATTCCAAATAGAAGTCCATTTAGGGAACTCTCAGATTTATATAAATAGCCTCTGACACATATCACAGCACCTACATGTTCTTTTCTAGGGTGATTTGTGTAGGTTTAGAATTGGTTCAAGCTCACTTCAGGCATAGTGTGTGTCTGTCCCTGTGGAGCAAGTTGCTACAACAGGGTGTCGTGGGAACACAGGTTTACGGAACATAGAAATTTTCAGCAAATGATCTCTTTTGCACAGAATGAAGAGTCTAGAAAGGACAAATAACCACCTTGTCACAGCACAATGAGTCCAAAAGAGCAAGGGAAAAAGTCCCATCATAGATGGTGCATTAGTTTGTTAAATGCTGCTGGAATGCAATATACCAGAAATGGAACAGATTTTTTTTTCCACTTTAATTTTTTTATTGTGAAATATATACAAAAAAAGCAATAAATTTCATTGTACAGTTTAACAAGCAGTTATGGAACAGATTTGGTATGGGTTACAGTTCATAATTTCAGGTTTTTCCTTCTAGCACCTCCAAGACACTGGAGACTGACAGAAATGTCAGTATATTGATCCAGCAGTCATGCTAATTTGTTAAATCCTGTCTTCTCTGCTACACTCATTCTCTTTAAATAACATATATACTAAAAGCAATACATTTCAAAGTACCTTGCAACAACTAGTTGCAGAACAGATTTCACTCTTTGGTATGAGTTACTATTCTTCAATAATAGGTTTTATTTCTAGCTGCTCAAAGGTACTGGAGGCTAAAAGAAATATCAGTAAATGATTCAGCACACATTTGTTAGACCCAAATTCCTCTGTATAACTCCACCATCACCTCTGATCTTTCTCACACTCTGTAGGGGTATTTGGGCTATGCCCATTCTAACTTTTTTATTGTATAGTATAACATATATACAAAGCAAAGAAAAAAAAAGCAATAGTTTTCAAAGCACTCTTCAAAAAGTGGTTATAGGATAGACCCCAGTTTGTCGTAGGCTACCATATCATCCTCTCAGATTTTTCCTTCTGTGTGCTCCAGAACATAGGAAGCTAGAGGGCTTAAATACTTTTTTATCATCACAATTGACTTTTCTCCTTCTTTTTGTTGTGAACAATAAAGCTATAAATTTCAAAGCACAGCATCGCAATTAGTTGTAGAACATATTTTAGACTTCGACATGGGCTACAATTTCACAATTTTAGGATTTTACTTCTAGCTTCTTTAAAATACTGGAGACTAAAAGAGATATCAATTTAATGATTCAGCATTCATATTCATTTGTCAAGTCCTATATTCTATGCATAATTCCACCATTACCTTCTATCATTCCATACCTCTTTTTGGGGTTGTTTGGGTTATGGCAGTTCTAAATTTTTGATATTGGAAGGGCCTGTCACTAATATGGGGCAGAGAGATGAAACTTTTTGATGTTCTGGAGAGGCTGGGCTAGGTTTCAGGACTTATCTGAACTAGGGACCCATGTGGAGGGTATAGATTTCTTGAAAGTTACTCCAGTTCCTGGAATTCATGTGGAATCTTATATATTGCCCTAGGTGTTCTTTAGGATTGGCTGGAATGGTCCTGGTTGGAAGTTGGGAGGTTATGATAGGTAGCAAGATCTACCTAAAGACGACAAGGTCTACCTCCAGAGTAGTCTCTTGACTCTATTTGATCTCTCTGCTACTGATACTTTATTAATTACACTTCTTTTTTCCCTTTTGATGATTCCATGGTGCCAGGTCTAGATCCATCCAGGAGTCTTCTCCCATGTCACCAGGGAGACTTTCACTCCTGGATGTAATGTCCATGTAGGGTGGAGGGCAGTGATTTCCCATGCAGAGTTGGGCTTAGAGAAAGTGAGGCTACATCTGAGCAACAACAGAGGTCCCCCAGAAGTAACTTTTAGGCATGTCTATAGGTAGTCTAAGCTTCTCTGCTACCCACATAAGCTTCACAAGTGTAAGCCTTGCAAGATGGTGGCTTAGTGAGGTGTGGGATTTAGTTTTCCCTCCAGAGGAGCTAGTAAATAGCCAGGAACAGTATAGAACAACTGCTGGGGCCACGTCAGTGACCGGAACACAGCAAACCCCAGGCTGGACAAGCTGGACCGACTGCAAGCCCACCCAGAACTGTGAGTCCCCCATGCCGGCACCCCTACCCCACAGACTGCTTCCCAGAGGGGAAAGGAAAGGGATATTACTAGCAGCAGGAGCTGAGTGCAACCCAGTTCCAATTGTGGAATTAATTAACAAATTCTGACTACTAAAAATAGGCTCCCAGCTCAGCTGAACCTCGAGTAAAAGCTGAGGTTGCTGGTTTTTGCACTGAGGTTGCTGGTTTTTGCACTGGTACTGAGGGGGAAGGGCTGACAGAAAAACAAAACAAAACAAAACAGAGGTATTTTGGATTGGACAGCACAAAATACTTGAAAGAATCTGGGCCCTGAAGAAAAGGAGGGGGCACATAGGACATAGACATAACACAGAGCAACAAACCAACTTAAGATATCGATTGGCAAACCCAAGGAGGGGTCCTGCTCTGAAAAGGATTTTTTTTTCTTTTCTTTTTTTGTGGCTATTTTTCTATGGCTTAACTGCTCTTTGGATACAGCTACAGGGCTTCTCAGGCTCCAAATGCCCCAGGCATGGATAGAATTAAGCTTGTTTGAGAGTTTGTCTGGAGGCTGTCCCTTCCCTAGGAGAGGGATGGGACCCAGCTCAGGTGGAATTCTTCTCTCAAGGAATTCAGACCCCAGGGTCTGGAAAACTGAAGTGATTAAAGCCAGCCTACAAACTGTCCTCTGTTTCAACTATGTTCCCAGTAGGGAGAGTCTGCTGAAATTAAAGGTGCCACATAACGTTATGCTGGTGGGACCCACAGGCAGACAAGCACCACATACTGGGAATTATAGGAAAAACACAGAGTCCAGAGGTTTCATAGGAAAGTCGTTCAACCTGCTGGGTCTCACTCTCAGGAAAAACTGATGCAGGTGACTCTTTCCTCCTGAGAGTAAGACAGTTTGGTCTGGGGAAATCTCACTGGGGTCTATAATACCTAAGTAGACCCTTCTAAGCAGGGGAAAAAGGAACCACACAGGCACAGCAAGAAACAAAAACAAAACAGGAACTGAAAAATTCTTTTCTGTTAAACGAAACCTAAGCTAGAGGATTAGAATAAGCTGAAATGAATGTAATGTCAAAGAACAGATAGACAACAAAGTCATCCAGCAAGAAAACCCTAGATTAAAAAAAAGTGAAAACAATCTCCAAAATAAACTAATTAAGATAATTAAATGCCCACACCCTCGCAAAAAATAATGAATCATACTAGGAAAATTGAAGATATGTACCAGTTAAAGGAACAAACTAACAATTCAAATGATATACAAGAGTTGAAACAATTAATTCAGAATGTTTGAACAGACATGAAAAACCTCATCAAAAATCAAATCAGTGAATTGAGGGAGAATATAAAGAAGGCAAGGAATGCACAAAAAGAAGAAATTGAAAGTCTGAAAAAACAAATCACAGAACTTAGGGGAATGAAAGGTACAGTAGAAGAGATGAAAATAAAACAATGGAAACCTACAATGTTAGATTTCAAGAGGCAGAAGTTAGGATTCGGGACATCTGAAATCTGACAAGCAAAAGAAAATATAGAGAAAAGAATGGAAAAATATGAGCAGGAACTCAGGGAATTGAATGACAACATGAAGCACATGAATATACTTTTTGTGGGTGTCCCAGAAGGAGAAGAGAAGGGAAAAGGAGGAGATAAACTAATGGAGGAAGTTATCACTGAAAATTTCCCAACTCTTATGAGACACTTAAGATTACAGATCCAAGAAGTACAGCATATCCCAAACAGAATAGATCCAATAGATGTACTCCAAGACACTTACTAATCAGAATGACAGGTGTCAAAGAGAAAGAGAGAATCTTGAAAGCAGCAAGAGAAAAACAATCCATCACATACAAAGGAAGCCCAATAAGACTGTGCATAGATCTCTCAGCAGAAATCACGGAGATGAGAAGATAGTGGGATGATGTATTTAAGTTACTAAAAGAAAAAAAAAACTGCCATCCAGGAATTCTATATCCAGCAAAATTGTCATTCAAAAATGAGGAGGAAATTAAAACATTTTCAGACAAAAAATCACTGAGAGAATTTGTGACCAAGAGACCGGCTCTGCAAGAAATACTAAAGGGAGCACTAGAGACAGATAGGAAAAGACAGAAGAGATAGGGATGGAGAAGAGTGTAGAAATGAAGACTATTAATAAAGGTACAAAGAAGAAAATTTAGATATGACATAAAATCCAAAAGGTAAAATGGTATAAGAAAGTACTGCCTTTAAAGTAATAACACTAAATGCTAATGAATTAGGGTCCCCAATCAAAAGACATAGACTGGCAGAAAGATTAAAAACAGGATCCATCTATATGCTGTCTATAGGAGATGCAACTTAGACACAGGTATAAACATAGGTTGAAAGTGAAAAGTGGGAAAAGATATTTCATGCAAATAACAATAAAAAAAGAGCAGGAGTAGCTATACTAATATCCAGCAAATTAGACTTTAAATGTAAAACAGTTAAAAGAGATAAAGAAGGGCACTATGTATTAATAAAAGGAACAATTCAACAAGAAGACATAACAATCATCAATATTTATGCACTGAGCTAGAATGCTCCAAATGCATGAGGCAAACACTGAAAAGAGAGATAGACACATCTACCATAATAACTGGAGATTTCATTCCCCCACTCACATCAATGGACAGAACATATAGACAGAGGATCAATAAAGAAACATAGAATTTGAATAATACAATAAATGAGCTAGACTTAACAGACATTTATAGAACATTACACCCCACAACAGCAGGACACACCCTTTTCTCGAGTGCTCATTGATCATTCTCTAGGATAGACCATATGCTGGGTCACAAAGCAAGTCTCAATAAACTTAAAAAGATGGAAATCATACAAAACACTTTCTCAGATCATAAAGGAATGAAATTGTAAATCAATAATAGGCAGAGTGCCAGAAAATTCACAAATATATGGAGGCTCAACAACACATTCTTAAACAACCAGTGGGTCAAGGAAGAAATTACAAGAGAAAACAATAAATATCTCAAGGTGAAATAAAATGAAAACACAACATATGAAAATTTATGGGATGCAGCAAAAGCAGTGCTAAGAAGGAAATTTATTACCCTAAATGCCTATATCAAAAAAGAAGAACGAACAAAAATGGAGGAATTAACTGTCCACTTGGAAGAACTTGAGAAAGAACAGCAAACTAACTCCAAAGCAAGCAAAAGGAAAGAAATAATGAAGATTAGAGCAGAAATAAGTGAAACTGAGAACATGAAAACAATTGAGAAAATCAACAAAACTAGAAGTTGGTTCTATGAGAAAATCAATAAGATTGATGGACCATTAGAGAGGTTGAAAAAAGAAGAGAGAGGATGCAAATAAATAAAATCAGAAATGGAAGAGGAGGCAAAACCACTGACCCTACAGAAATAAAGGAGGTAATGGAGGATACTATGAACAACTTTATGTTAATAAACTTGACAATGTAGATGAAATGGACAACTTCCTAGATAGGCATGAACAACGAACATTGGCTGAAGAAGAAATAGATGACCTCAACTAGCCAATCACAAATGAAGAAATTGAATTAGTCATTCAGAAGTTCCCAAAAAAGAAAAATCCAGGACTAGATGCATTCATATGTGAATTCTACCAAACATTCAAGAAAGACTTGGTACCAATCCTACTCAAACTCTTCAATAAAATTGAAGAGGAGGGAAAGTTACCTAACTCATTCTATGAAGCCAACATCACCCTCATACCAAAGCCAGAAAAAGATATTACAAGAAAAGGAAACAACAGATCAATCTCTGTAATGAATATAGGTGCAAAAATCCTCAACAATATTCTTGCAAATCAAATCCAGGAGCATATCAAAAGAATTACACACCATGACCAAGTAGGATTCATCCCAGGTATGCAAGGATGGTTCAACATAAGACAATCAATAATGTAATACACCATATCAAGAAATCAAAGCAGAAAAACCACAAGATCATCTCAATTGATGCAGAAAAGGCATTTGACAAAATTCAACATCCTTTGGGTTGAAAACACTTCAAAGGATAGGAATAGAAGGGAACTTCGTCAACATAATAAAGGGAATATATGAAAAACCCTCAGCTAACATCATCCTCAATGGGGAAAAAACTGCAAACTTTCCCTCTAAGATCAGGAACAAGACAAGGATGTCCGCTATCACCATTGTTATTCATCAATGTGTTGGAAATTCTAGCCAGAGCAATTAGACAAGAAAAAAAAATACAAGTCATCAAAATTGGAAAGGAAAAAGAAAACTCTCACTGTTTGCAGATGATATGATACTATAGTTGAAAATCCAGAAATATCCACAGCAAAACTATCACAGCTAATAAATGAGTACAGAAAAGTGGCAGGTTACAAGATCAACACTCAAAAATCTGTATTGTTTCTATACACAGTAATGAACAATCTGAGGGGGAAATTAAGAAAAAAATCCATTTATAATTGCAACCAAAAGAATAAAATATTTAGGAATAAATTTAACTATGGATACAAATGACCTATACAAAGAAAACTACAAGAATGTGCTAAAAGAAATCACAGAAGACCTAAATAAATAGAAGGGCATACCATGTTCATGGATTGAAAGACTTACATATAGTTAAGATGTCAATTCTACCTAAATTGATTTACAAATTCAATGCAATACCAATTAAAATTCCACAAACTTAACTTTTCAGAAATAGAAAAACCAAAAACTAAATTTATCTGGATGGGCAGGGTGTCCTGAATAGCTAAAAATATCCTGAGAAAGAAAAATAAAGTAGGAGGTCTCACACTACCTAACTTTAAGGTATATTTTGAAGCTACAGTGGTACTGGCTTAAACAGCATGGTACTGGCTTAAAGATAGATATACTGACCAATGGAATTGAAAAGAATGTTCAGAGATAGACCTTCCCATCCATGGACAATTGATCTTTGATGAGGCAGTTGAGCCAACTCACCTGGGACAGAACAGTCTCTTCAATAAATGGTGCTTAGAAAGCTGGATATCCATATGCAAAAGAATGGAAGAGGCTCCATACCTCATACCCTATACAAAAATTAACTCAAAATGCATCAAAGACCTAAACATTCAATCTAAGACCATAAAATTTTAGAAGAAAATATAGGAAAATATCTTATAAATCTTATAATAGGAGGCAGTTTCCTAGATCCTACACCCAAAGTACAACCATTGAAGAAAGAAAGAAGTAAATGGGAACTCTTCAAAATTAAACACTTTTGTGCATCAAAGAACTTTGTCAAAGAAGTGAAAGAGACAGCTTTCACAAAAGGAGACAATATTTTGAAAAAATGTATCCGATAAAGTTCTAGTATGCAGAATATACAAAGAGATTTTTCAACTCAACAACAAAACGGCAAACAATCCAATTACAAAATGGGCAAAAGATATTAACAGACACTTCTCAGAAGAGGAAATACAAGTGGCTGAAAGGCACATGAAAAGATGCTCAACTTCCCTGACTATATATTAAATAAATACAACATTTATGTATTTGATATCTCATTGTGATTTGATATTCCCTGACTGTTATGTTTTTGCATGAGGAAGAACAAAGGAATTCTGTCTTACAGTTGCATAATATTGCATCGTATGTATATACCACCACTTATTTAGCCACTCATCTGTTGATGGACATTTGGGCTATTTCCCTCTCTTGGCAACTGTAAATAATGTTGCTATAAACACCGGTGTGCAAAAGTCCATTTCTGTCCTTGCCCTCATGTCCTCTGAGTAGATACCAATACCATTGCTAGGTCATATGGCAATTCTATACTTAGCTTCCTGAGGAACCACCAAACTGCCTTCCACAGCAGTTGTACCATTGTACATTTCCAACAACACTGGATAAGTGTGTCTCTTTCTCCTCATCCTCTCCAGCACTTGTCGTTTTCTGTTTTATTGATAGTGGCCATTCTGGTGGATGTGAGATGATATCTCACTGTGGTTTTGATTTATACATGAATATCAAATACATAAATGCTGTTATGTATTTAAACATAACAACATACAAACACAAACATTCTTGCCATATGATCATTCCATTCTTGGTATATAATCAATAACTCACAATCTCATCACATAGTTGTATACTCATCACCACGATCACCTCTCAGAATGTTTGCATCAATTCAGAAAAATAAATACAAGGAAAAAATGAAAAAATTCATACATAACATACCCTCTGGCCATCCCCCTCACTGATCACCAGCATTTCAATCTACTAAATTTATTTAAACATTTGTTCCCCCTATTATTTATTTATTTTTAATCCATATGTTTTACTCATCTGTCAATAAGGTAGATAAAAGGAGCATCAGACACAAGGTTTTCACAATCACACAGTCACACTGTGAAAGCTATATCATTATACAGTCATCTTCAAGAAACATGGCTACTGGAACACAGCTCTACATTTTCAGGCAGTTCCATCCAGCCTCGCCATTACACCTTAACTAAACAGGTAATACCTATATAATGCATAAGAATAACCTCCAGAATAACCTCTTGACTCTGTTTGAATCTCTCACCCATTAACTCTTTATTTTGTCTCATTTCTCTCTTCCCCCTTTTGGTCTAGAAGTTTTTCTCAATCCCTTGATCTGAGTCCCAGCTCATTCTAGGATTTCTGTCCCATGTTGTCAGGAAGGTCCACATGCCTGGGAGTCATGTCCCATGAAGAGAGGAAGAGGGCAGTGAGTATGCTTGTCATGTTGGCTGTGAGAGAGAGGCCAAATCTGAGCAACAAAAGAGGTCAGAGAACCTCTTTATGTAAAGTATATTGGAGAGGCTGGAGCTAAAAATGGAGAGCTGTGTTCCAGTAACTATGGTTCTTGAAAATGATTGTACAATGATATAGTATTCACAATGTGACTGTGTGATTGTGAAACCTTGCATCTAATGTATGTAATCTACAGTATGGACAGATGAGGAAACTATATGGATTAAAAATAAATAAATAATAGAGGGAACAAATGTTGAAATAAATTTAGTAGATTGAAATACTAGCGATCAATGAAAGGTAGTGGTAAGGGGTATAGAAAAAATAGGGCAAACAAAGGCTAAAATATATTGAGTTGATGGAAATACTAGCAGTCAATGAGAGGGAGGGGTATGGGGTATGCTATGTATGAGTTTTTTTTCTTTTTTCTCTTTATTTCCTTTTCTGAATTGATGCAAATGTTCTAAGAAATGATCATGGTGATGAATACACAACTATGTGATGATATTGTGAGTTATGGATTTTATACCAAGAGTGGAATGATCTTGTGGTAAGAATGTTCATGTTTATATGTTGCTATGTTTAAAAAAAAAAAGAAGAGGCCTCATGATCGAGGGCATGGCCTATTGATTTGGGTATCCCTAAAGTTCGACACAGTGTCAGGGGATTTCCTGATCATAAGGTTTAATGGTTCCATAGCCATTCTCCCCTCCCTCCTGGGACTTTGGCAATACTTTTTGATTATCTGTTTAATATACTCTAGGATGTTTACAGTCCTTATAATAATCTATATAGGATTAAAGTACCTCTTTCTTATTTTGTGCTTCCTATGTTTCAGTCATTCAAATGAGCTATACAGATAGGTTGAATTAGATTATGTACTACAGAAAATTTCAGTTCCAGATCAAATAAACCTTTCTTCTGTTGGTCTCAAAGAGTATGTGTGGTTCTAAAGTATAGATACTGTCTTCCTTACCCATATATTCTGAATTACTTTAACCCCAACCTGTTTGGCTTCATTCTAATCTCTAAATATCAGGTTATATATATATATATATATATATATATATATATATATATATATATATATATATATATATATATATATAACAGCCTCTCAAAATCCAGAAATAATAATTACTACTCCTGACTTGATGTGTCTGCTCTAAAAGCTTACAATCTAGGCCCCTGTTTTCTTATAAGTATTTTCTAATGGTCACCATACCATGGTTGTTGTTTCTTTTCTGGCTTATTTTGTCTCTCACCAAATGTCCCACATGTTCATTCACATCACTGCATGCCTCAAGACCCTGTTCCTTTTTGTAGCAGCCTTCTTTGTCTCTAATGATATCTTTACATTTAAAGTCTATCTTGTCCAGTATTAGTATAGCTACTCCAACTTCTTTTGGTTACAATTTGCATGGAAAATCTTTTTCCATTCCTTCACTTTCAATCTATTTGTATCCTTGTGTTCTAGTTTGCTAGCTGCTGGAATGCAATATACCAGAAATGGAATGACTTTTAGAAAGGGGAATTTAATAAGTTGCTAGTTTACAGTTCTAAGGCAGAGAAAATGTCCCAATTAAAACAAGTCTATAGAAATGTCCAATCTAAGGCATCCATCCAGGGAAAGATACCTTAGTTCAAGAAGGCCGATGAAGTTCAGGGTTTCTCTCTCAAGTGAGAAGGCACATGGTGAACACAATCAGAGTTTCTCTCTCATCTAGAAGGGCACATGGCCTGGCATCATCTGTCAGCTTCTTCTCCTGGCTTCCTGTTTCATGAAGCTCCCTGGGAGGTATTTTCCTTCTTCATCTCCAAAAGTCACTGGCTCGTGGACTCTCTGCTTCGTGGTGCTGCAGCACTCTCTGCACTCTCCAAATCTCTTATTCTCCAAAACGTTCCCTCTTTCATAGGACTCCAATAAACCAATCAAGACCCACCCAAATGGGTAGAGACATGTCATCACCTAATCCAGTTTAACAACCACTCTTGACTAAATCACATCATTCAGGGAGATGATCTGATTATAGTTTCAAACATACAGTATTGAATAGGGATTATTCTACCTTTATGAAATGGGATTTTGATTAAAACATGGCTTTTCTAGGGGGCATGCTTCCTTTCAAACCAGCACAGCTTGTGTCTAAAATGAGTCTCTTGTAAGCAGCATATAGCTGGATTATATTTCTTAGTCCATTCTGCCAATCTGTATCTTTTAATTGGTAAATTTAGTCTGTTAACATTCAAAGTTATTACTGAAAAGGCATTTCTTCATTCCACCATTTATCTTCTTTATTTTATTTGTCAGATCTATATATTCTTTTCCCTCTTTCTCTCTGTATTCTTTAAATTACCCTTAGTGGCACTTTTCTATTCCATGCCCTCCTCCAGACCTCCCTTTTCTGTCTTTTTTTTTTCAGCCAGCAGAACTCCTTTTAGTTTTCTTGTAGGGTCAGTCTCTTGTTGACAAATTCTTTCAGGACTTCTTTGCCTATGAAAATTTAATCTCTCCCTCAGTTTTGATGGGCAATTTGGTTAGGTACAGAATTCTTGGCCAGAAGTCTTTCTCATTCAGGATCTTGAATATATCATACCACTGCCTTCTTGCCTTCAGGGTGCTAGTTGAGTAGTCTGAACTCAGTCTTATTTGGTTTCCCTTGTATGTAGATCGTTTTTCTCTTCAGGATTTTCTGCTTTCCTTCAACATTTGACAGACTGATTAGTATGTGTCTTGGGGAAGGCCTATTTGAATTTATTCTGTTCAGAGTTCTTTGGGCTTCTTTGCCTGTATATTTATGTCCTTTATGAGGGCTGGGAAGTTTTCCCCCATTATATCCTCAACAATTCTTCCTAGCCCTTTACTCCTCTCTTCTCCTCCTGGAACATCAATGATTCTTATACTTGTGCACTTCGTTTTTGTATCATTTCCCATTCAATTTTTTCCATCTTTTTTGCCATTTGCTGTTTTGAGTCTTCGAAGTCAATTATTCCATCCTCTATATCACTTATTCTTTCTTCTATCTCTTCAAATCTGGTGTTGTGTGCCTCTAGTATGTTTTTTATTTGGTCAACAGAATCTTTAAGTTCCATGAAATCTACTGTTTTTCTATTTATTCTTTCAAATTCCTCTTTATGCTGTTATACTGTCTTCTTGATCTCCTTTATGTCTCCTTTTGTCTACTTATTTTAATAAGTAGACAAAGATATCTAATGAACATTTGTGATTAACTGTTCCAATATCTGTGTCTCCTCTGGTGTTTTAATTTGGTCATTAAGCAGGGCTGCATCTGTCTGCACTGTGATATGCTTATTGAGCTTCTGCTGTCTTCATGGCATGTAGATATCTTGATTGATTTACTTTGGGAGTTGATTTCTTTCAGCACTCTAAGGCCTTGTGTTTATGGGATGGTTGTATAGCAGACAGCAGGGTACAGGGTGGGGCACTCAGTACGGTGATTTGTTTCAGGGCAGGTATAGGCACAGGATGGGGATGTTACGCTGATGCTTGTGAATGTGGGTGCCCAACTGCCAGAGAGGATGTAGCTGTGTAGGTACACCGGTCTGGGGGGCATAACCCTGGTGTGCGCTCATCTAAGGCATGGAGTCCTTTGCGTGCATGTGTAGAGCTGTGGCAGCAGATTGGTGTTATGCCTTCATGGACCGGGGGTAGATGTGACCCAGCTGCACAGGTCGGCACTTTCTCAGAGCTGGGAATTGAGGCTACTAACTGTGCACATGAATGGTTCTAGTACTGCTATAAAGTGCGGTTCCCAGAGCTGAGTGAGGTAATTGGGAGCCTATGTGTATTTGTGGGCCTGAGAGTGCCATAAATGGATGCACTGAGCTCAGGGAGGGTGGGGTTAGGCTGCCCGGCAGTATGGGTGGAGGGCGGGGGCAGCCTAGGTATGGAGGTTAGTGCCCTCAGCCTTTATTCACTGGCAACAGCCTGCAGGGAACAGGGAGAGGGAGGTAGTGCTCAGGAGGCATGTAGGAGATGTGGGTTGGGCTGCACTTGGGATGGGGGTGTGAGGCAGTTACGTGCACTGGGGGCTAGTGAGGTGGGGGTGCCTGGAGCACAGGGAATGTGAGTGGGTGATGGGGTTTAGGTGCATGGGGTGTGGGGTGAGCCGCCGATCAAGGGGCTGCACTGGTAAGGGGAGCACACCCAAGGAATGTGGCCTGGCTTACTTCCTAGTCCCAGGTTCCTGTCCATGCAGTCTCAATGGCTCCGCAGCTCCACACCTCCATGCCTTGATGCCAGGCCTCTGCTTTCTGCCTCTCAATTTCTTGGCCTCTGCAACCAGGGCTGCCACATGTGATGCAGAAGGCTCTCCCAGGTCAGCTGTGCTCCCAAACTGTTGCCTCAGTCAATTTTCTGTCCCTTCTCTAACTTTCCATGGAGCAGGGCTAATCTCGAGCTACCCTAGTCAGCCATCTTCACGGAAGTAGGAACAACTTTTTAAAAAGGAATTTATTCAGTTACAGAATTATTGTTCTAAGGCCATAAAAATGTCCAAACTAAGGCATCTTGGGGAAGATACTTTAATTCAAGAAAGGCTGATGGGCCTAGAGCACCTCTGTTAACTGGGAGGACACATGACTGGCATCTACTGGAGTCTTTGCCTTCTGGTTTCAAATAGCTTCCCTGGGGGCATTTTCTTTCAGTACCTCCAAACATCTGGGTTTTGTGTTGGCACTGATGCATCTGTTCTCCATGCCTCTGTATCTGAGGTTTCTCCAAAATGTCTCCCCTTTTAAAGGACTCCAGTAAATTAATCAAGACCCACGTTGAGTGAGCAGTCACATCTTCATCTAATCAAGAGGCCACAACCACAATTGAGCAAATTACATCACCATGGAGTAATATGATCAAAAGGTCACACCCAGAGTTGAGTGAGTCAATCTCCATGAAAACAATCTAGTCAAAGGTTTGCACCCCAAACAATGGGTATGATCCTACAAGATTGGGTCAGGATTAAAACACGGCTTTTCTGAGGTCCATAATAGTTTCAAACCAGCATGGATGGTTTTCCTGGAGTGGCTGAGCTCACCTCTGGACTAGGGTCAAGAGATGGCAGCTCCACATACCCAACTTCTCCCAGAGAAGAGACACCAATCTATTACTTTTTGAGTGTGGTTTTATATCCATCTGGGAGGAGGGGATACCGTGACTGAGAATTCCTTTTCTGAGAAGCATCTGGGGCTTCTTGTTCCTGGTTTCTGGGTTCAAGGTATGGCTGGGCCTTTTTATTAGACTCAACATCTCACACAAATTGTGGAATGGCACACAATAGAAAAGGAGGTGGGCTTAGCAGAAGGACAGAGGATGTCCATTTAGCCTGTGTTCTTGATTTCCCTAGAGAAGGAGGTGGGGGTGAGTGAGGGCATGGACACTTAACAGGTGTCTGTCCTAAGAAACAGCTGTGATAATAAAATGTCTGGTATTTATATAGCAGATTCAAAACAAACGATGGCGGCAATGACTATACAGAGAAGAAACAGAATTTAAGTTACTTTCTTTTTGTCATTATATATGTCCATTTGGAACGTTTTTGAAAATATTTTTATAATGGAAATCTATTACTTGTTTTTAAGCTGTAAGACAAATTAAAAAATAAAGAATATGATCATATGAAATTTACTGAAAATAATTTTAAGAAGGAGTTAAAAAATAATCTCTGCTTCTCAGAAAAATGGTTGATTCTAGGACAGAGCAGGAAACATACGAGATAAGCCTGGATTATCTTGTCATGCCAGAAGTAAAGAAGTGGTCCAAAAACAAAAACAGAAAAACCACACCATGATGATGGGAAGATATCAAAGAGACTCAGAAACCAACTGAAAGAGCTTTTACTGTATATAACTGGATCAATTTGAGCAATAAAAAAAAAAGTGGTAGATTTGAACCCAAAGTATACAATAAATACCCATGAATCCATATTGATATAAATAAATGTTTGAATAAATAGATAGATGGGATGAATGGGCAGATCTGTGCAGAATTCCAAACAATTTATATAGATACTCTGCCCTCAAAGAGTTGAAACCTAACTCCCCACTCTTAAATGTGGGCTGTGCCTGGTGACTTCCTTCCAAAGAATACAATATGGAAAGGGGGTAAAAGTAACTTTGCAGTGGAGAAGACTGGCAAACAGCTAATCAAGGTCAACATCAACAGTGATAAGTCATATTGAGAGTATGTGCCCTTAATATGATGTGATGAGAATGTGCTCAAGGCAGAGGCATGAACCAAGTGGCATGGATTTAGCTTGTTTATAGGGAGGTTTTGTTAGCAGTGCTTTTCCATTTTGACCTTTGAATGCCTGGTGTCTTCTTTGTTTCAGGAGGAGGTAACTATCAGTGCTTGTGGCCTCGTGTCTTGTACTAAAAGTTTGTTTTGGGTACACAGATTAACAATCTTTATGACTTCCCCCTGTCTTCTGTTACTAACTAAGAGTCTGTTTTCAGCCAATGGCTTTACATGCTTTATGGTTTTTGGGGGTTTGGGGACTTCAAGGGAAATTCTTTTCTAGGAGTTCTCAGTTGTACATTAACTCCTTCGGAGCTGGGTAGGAAACCAGGAACCACAGCCTCAATGCCCTATTCTACCCTGCCTCAGGTGGTCTTTCTCCCTCAAACCCCTAACACCAGACTAATCATGAGAAAAACAGGAAACAAATCCCAACTGATGGAGATTCCACCAAAAACCTGTACTCCTCAAAACTGTCCAAGTGGTCAAAAATGAGGAAAATCTGAAAACCGTCACAGTCAAAAGGAGCCTGAAACATAATGGTCAAATGTAATGTGGTATCCTGGAACAGAAAAAGGGACATTAAGTAAAAAATAAAATTAAGGAAATTTACAAAAGTATTAACTCTATTAATAATAACATATCAATAGTGGTTCATTAATTGTAACAAACGTACATACTAATATAAGATGGTAATAATAGGGAAGTGTGGGGTATGTGGGAACTCTCCATATTGTCTTCACAACTTTTCTATAAATCTAAAACTATTCTAAAATAGGAAATTCATTTTAAAAAGGATCTCTTTCAGATGGCAGGTACACAGGTAAGTCGCTGCCATACGCTTAACTGCTGCTGAATACTAACTTCCTTTAGACTCATCTAAGAATCAGAGCAGGTTAAAACCCTTCACACTTAACCAAATCCAGCATTTTCTTTTTCCTAATTCTGGTTTAATTGCTTTGTATTAAGGATATATATGGGTTTTCCTTTTATAATACTTGGGTCTTTTGGTAATTTTTCCCTAATGGAAGTTTGTTTTCTTCCTTTCCAGAGCCAACTATTGTACCTGGGACATAGTAGTTACTCAGCTATTTTGACCCACTTGCTGCATGAGGACATATCAGTCATCACAGCGATGACTGCCTGGCACCAGAATTTCAGAACTTATTCCAGATCTCATAAGCAGAGGATTGCAGGGTTGGTTAATGCACAAAAACGTGGCAGTTGCACAGATTATACCCAACTCATTTTGTATCATCCTGATTGGGTAGGACACACACAGATGGTCTCAGCCAGATGAAATCCTTCTAGATAGAGGACAGGAACCCCACAGGGCATGGTCGTGACCAAGGTACTATGGGAATGTGTGATCTAGAAAATATCATCATTCTAGAACTCTGATGACGGGTTTAAATAAAGGAAGAATATCTAAGCCAAGGTACCTTTACAGTTATTATTATTATTAGCCTATCACAGTTGTGGCAGGGTTGTTTAAAGTAACCCTGCCACAACTGATAGACACACAGAAAAGTGGCTTCTCTATTTCTAGAACTGATTTATTTTTCAGTTCCCACCGTGAGAACATTGAGAATATTCATATGCTGGGGGTGGAAGTGTATATTGGCAGCGCCGCCTCCGAAAACAATTTGGTATTCATTACCCAGGACAACTGAAAATGCACATAGTCTGTGCTCAGCACTTCTCTCTTAGGTATAAAACCTAAAGCAGGCGTCAGCAATTTTTTTTTTGTAGAAGACCAGATAGTCTATAGTTTAGCCTCTGTGGGCAAGAAGGTCTGTGCCTCCACTACTCTTCTCTGCTGTTGCAGTGTGGAAACAGCCACGGGCTATACGTGGGGATGGTTATGTCCCATTGCAATTTTATTTGTGGATATTGAAATTTGAATTTCATATCATTTCACAGGTAACCAAGTATTCTCCTTCTCTTAATTTTTTTCTTCGATCATTTAACAATGTAAAAGCATTCTTAGCTGGCAGCCATCAAAAACAGGCAGCCCGCTGGATTTGACCCAAGGGCTGTAGTTTGCTGACCCCTAACCTGGAAGAACACATGAGGATGGTGAGAAGTGTACAAGAAGGTTCTCAGCAGCATAAATTGTAAGAGCAACAAAACAGAAAGTCTACGGAAGCGTGGACAATAAGCAGTCATTTGTGATCTATTTATATGATGGAACGCTACACAGTCCGGAAAGCGCATGGTCTACGCGCATCGATAGGGAAGGATCTCAAACAGTTAATATTGAGTCAAGAAGAAAGCAATCACAGAAGAATTCATACAATATGACATAATGATATCAAGGTGAAAAAAGGGCAAGATGAAACTGATGCAACTATAAAGAAAGGGAAGGAAATTATAAACACAAAATTGAAGGAAGTGGTTACCTGAGGGGCGAGGAGACGGAGCTGCCTTGGGAGAAGCATACAGGAGTTCCCAAGTGAATGGAATTTTTCTGTTTTCTAAATTTAATGCGGGCATGGAGGAGTTCTGTCCCTTCTCATGCTTTAAACTATAAATATAGTCTATTTTACTAGAAACTTTATTTAACCCTTTAAAAGAGGCCCTGCTACCAGAAATTGGAAGTTGGTATAGTATTTTTTAAAATTTTTATTTATTTATTTTAGTATAGTATTTTTATTTCACATAGGTATTTACACAATAGGTGATTGGCATACAGTGTTTGGTTTCACAGTAAAGGGTATTGTCAGAGGCAATACTTCATTGCCTCTGACAATATGTCCAGTTTTGTTGAAGATTTTGAATTTAAAATGTGGACTTTTATGAAAACTAGAAACTAAGGAAAAAGGCACTCTATGAGGTTTTCTATGCCTATTCTTAAATAGTCTGAAGTATTTTATTTTTGTTAATCTCCAGGGAAGGATTTTTCCTATTATTGTATTGTTTAATAATATGACTTGGTTTAGTTAGTTTTGAAAAACCCCACTTCCTTTGTGTACTAATTTTTCTTTCTCATCAGTATATGAAATATTGAGTTTCCTTTCTTTGAAGATTTATAGTATGAAAATGCAGAAATGCTTATTATGGGACTTCTGGGAGGAGAAAGGCTGAATTTCTTGGTTATTAGTAATAACTTGCATATTCTCACAACTATTTCAGAAACCTATTTTTATTCAAAGGGAAAAATCTACTCAGATATAACATCTTACGGCAGCTACTTTACTTAGACTGAATATTTCACATACGCCTCTATTTAAAAATTTGTATATTATACTACATTCTATGAAAACTATTTAAATGGAAATTAGTATTTTTCAAAATAACTGCTAAAATCATAGTTGAAGCTTAAGTATTGGTAGATTGGAATTAATAAATCTTTTGGACCCAGGCATTATATTACAGCTTAGTTAAATAAAGGTTGTTCTTTTGTTAAGTCGCTAAAAAGGTACTTGTTTACAGTTACTATTATGGTAACCTTTAAATCACAAGTAATTCTTATTCTCATATATTGTCTCATAGGAACATTATATTAAAAATGAATTTTCAAAAGAATTCCTTATTTTTTTTTATGTTTTATGCTAGTTTAAAATAGTTTCAAAATATTTCAGTTAATTTTACAAAGTAGAAAAAAGTTTTTCCTTCATGGATATTTTAAGCTTTGTTTCTTTGAAGGGGTTTGTTGGCCCTAAAATTGTTTTACAGAAAACTATTTTTAATTGAGGCAAAAATGGGTCCCCCTTCTTTTAAAAAATATTTTTACTATTTAAGGAAGAAAGAAAAGTGAACAGTGGAAACTAAAACCGTACAATTTTAGAACTGGAAGAGGTTTTAGATAGTATCTTATCAGTTGCTCTGTAAATTTCATAGGTGAAGAAATTGAGTTCTAAAACAGTCCCTTGATTTGTCCCAAATCACACACAGTTTTAGTGGCTGAGACAACTCCTTAACCCAATTCTAAACAAACTTAAGTAGAAGGTTGATTTTTGTCTTAATGAAAAAAATTCTTCAGTGGACACTTGGCCTGCCTCGTTTCTGTGATTGGCAGCTGGGAGGCAGTGTTGTTTAGTGGGAAAAGCTTTCAGGTCAGAGACTGAGCTGGGAACTGGATTCTCTGCCACTTGGTGGCAGGAGATCTTGAGTCAGTTCCCAAGGATATAAAAAGGAAATAACAGTAATGCTTTATACCCTATAGAGTTGTCATGGGGCTTGAGAGAGTGACCATAGTGGCTGCAACACAGATCTTCAATTCATAGTAACTGCCATTACAGTTAGCAGGTATTTTTTTGTGTGCTTATGTGCATTTTTTTCATTGGAAATCTGTCTGCTTCATCTGTGGTTGTAGGCCATAATTCTCTATATTTTCCCACATTCCCCAACAGAGTGTCTTGTACGGTATTGAATTCATTGGTACTTCAGTTACCTTGCTTGTAATAAGAAGAGTTGAGCAAAATAATTTAAAAATTACTTTTAGCCCTAACTTCCCATGTTTCTTTTCTACCACTTGGTTTCTTGAAGCCCAAATCCCTACTTCTCAGGGGGAAGTGTTCAGGTTTAAATAATCTATAAAGCCTTCCTTAATGAGTCAACTCCTCTTACTGTACGATGATAGATACTGGATTGAAAAATCTTCGTCAGAAGTGTTTAAAAAAATGCTGAGGCATGGGGGACAGATAATTCACTATTTAATAGATTTTGATAAACAAGCAGATAACAGTACAGAGAAAAATTAACTTCAATTCATATTTCACATTATCTATTGATATAAATTTCAGATGGGTCAAAGTGTTAAACATATAAACTCAATCTATTAAAAAATATCATTGAAAAACTGGAATGCCAAATTTGTTTTAATTGTGGAAGACAGTGAAATCTCTGAAGCTAGAAGTATAGGCTATGTATATGATCCAATATGTGAAACTAAACTTAAATTTGTGTACATACAATGTGTTAAGATAACGATTGAAAGAAACGAATGGGATAAAGGAAACAAATGTGACAAATATCTCTGGTAAAGCTTTACTATTCAAATATAGCAGGCACCCAAATGTAAAATCAACAGCTAGAATTCATTTAGCAGTTGATTAAAGATGATCCAGAGTAAGGAGCAGTAAATTGTCTCTTGGAAAGAGTCTCACTAATCAAGATAAAATAAGGTAGCAAGAATTCATAATGATATCCAATATAGTCAGGGTTACAGGGTCATCATGGGAAAACAAAATATGCTTTCCCACAACCATGGGGTTACATCTTTCTGGAGAATACGTTTTCAATGTCACAGGCTCTAAAAATTGTTCATAACCTTTAACCCAGTGATTCTATTTTGGAAATATACCCTAAGGAAATGTACGTAAACAAAACAACATCCATTATAGAAGCACAGATATAGCTGTGCCATTTATAATACAAAATAAATAAATAAATAAATGAAAGAAGAGCATTTATTGCAGCAAAAAGACAAAATATTGGAGATGAACACATATATGTATATGTCTGTAGGTATACATACATGCACACTTGCATCGACGTATTCTCTAGTCAGAGATGACATGGTCTGTGTAAATACTTGGAATTGTTTTACAAAAATAATATTAAGGGGGACAAAGAAGGGCACCTGTTAGTTTTTATATACTTACTGCAGCTATCATCATCCATGCAATGTTTTTTTATTCTGTTGAATTTGTGTCTCATGGGTTCTGTTTCCTCTGTGAAGCAGAGGGCTTAGATATGGAAGTACTTGGGGATGAGGTGGGCATGTGATGGGACAAAGAACCTTGAGGAGAATGTCTAAGAACTGAAGTAGCTATCTTGAGTCATGGAATAAGGAGACAGGTATTCCTGGAAGGATCACAGCTGAGGTTTCAGATCCTAGATTTGTGAATTCACTCCAATCTAAAAGAGTGTGATTTTTATTTTTCAGCGCTGGTTCAAAGTCAGGATTAGGGAGAAGAGTCAATGAACAATTCAACAACAAAAAGACAATGCAATTGGAAAAAAAAACAGATGGAAGACTTGAATAGACATTTCTCCAAAGAAGCTATACTAATGGCCAACAAACACATGAATAGACGCTCAATATCATTACCATAAAAGAAATATAAATCAATGAGATGGGACTTCACAGCCACTAAAATAGCTATTATTTTTAAAAAGGAGTATAATAAGCACTAATGAGGATGTGGAGAAAGGAAAACCCTCATATGTTACTTGTGGGAGTATAAAACGGTGTGGCTGCTTACGAAACCAATTTGGCAGTTCCTCAGAGCATTATACAGAATTATCAGATGATGTGGTAATTCTACTTCTAAATGTATACCCAAAGAACTGAAAACAGGTACTTGAACAGACATTTGTACACCAAAGTTCCTAGAAGCATTATTCACGATAGCCAAAAAGTGAAAGTAACCCATGTCCATCAATAGAAGAAGGGTAAACAAAATGTGTTCTATACAGACAATGGACTACTTTTCAGCCACAAAAAGGAATGAAGTTCAGATACATTCAAACACCTGGATGAACCTTGAAGACATCATGTCAAGTGAAATAAACTAGACATAAAAGGACAAATATTGTATTAATTCACTTATATGAGATACCTAGAATAAGCAAGTACATAGAGACAGAAAGTAGGATTACAGTTTATCAGGGGACTGGTGTGGATGGTGGAAGAGGGAGTAGATTGCTTAATAGATAGAGAGTTTCTCTCTGGGTTGATGAAAACATTTGTAATGATGGTGGTGATGGTAGCACAAAATCATGAATGTAATTATTGCCAATGAATTATACTTTTCTTCTCTCCCTCCTTCCTTTCCTCCCTTCCTTTCTTTTTCTTTCTATCTTTCTCTATGTCTCTGATGGAGTCTTGGATGGCAGTGGCACCTCCTCTGTGGCTCTATAACCTGCCTGTCAGCCCCTCTCTTCTCTTGGGCATGTCTCTCCAGAAAGCCCCAGCTTTGGGACTCTTATAACACTACCTCAACCTACTGACCTCCCAGTCCTGGAGGTGGTAATAACTTCCTGTTTTCTGCAATTTCTGGGTGTTCTCACTCTTTAGTACTTATAAATTCCTTGTATTAAATTCTTATTGTTTGAAAAACCTAGAATATTCTCTCTTCACCTGACTAGATTCTGACTGATAAAATATTCACAGTGAAAATGGAACATTGTGGAATTCACTTGATCTTCACCTGTATTCTAAGGCCAGATTCAGGCAGCACTCCCTGTTACCTGAGAACACTTCTAACCAAGTGGCAAGTTATAATCTGAAGCTGAGACTGCCTCGCTGCACATCAAATCCTTTCTCTTTCCTTCTAAACATTAGGTATGCTGGTTTGAAAAGATGTATGCCCCCTAGAAAAGCCGTGTTTTAATCAAAATCCCATTTCATAAAGGTAGAATAATCTCTATTCAATACTGTATGTTTGAAACTGTAATCAGATCATCTCCCTGGATGATGTGATTTAGTCAAGAGTGGTTGTTAAACTAGATTAGGTGACGACATGTGTCCACCTATATGAGTGGGTCTTGATTGGTTTATTGGAGTCCTATAAAAGAGGAAACATTTTGGAGAATAAGAGATTCAGAGAGAGCAGAGAAGAACCACATAGCCATGAGAGTAGAGAGCCCACAAGCCAGTGACCTTTGGAGGAAGGAAAACGCCTCCCAGGGAGCTTCATGAAACAGGAAGCCAGGAGAGAAAGCAGATGTTGCCCTGCTTGCCATGTGCCCTTCCAGCCGAGAGAGAAACTGTGACTGTGTTCACCATGTGCCTTTCCAGATAAGAAAGAAACCCTGAATATCATCGGCCTTCTTGAACCAAGGTATCTTTCCCTGGATGCATTTGATTGGACATTTCTATAGACTTGTTTTAATTGGACATTTTCTCGGCCTTAAAACTGTAAACTGGCAATTTATTAAATTCCCCTTTTTAAAAGCCATTCTGATTCTGGTATATTGCATTCTGGCCGCTAGCAAACCAGAGCACTAGGTTATACTTTCTTTTTTTTTTTTTTTTTCTTTTAACATGGACAGGCACCAAGAAAGGAACCCAGGTCTCTGGCATGGCAAGCGAGAACTCTGCCATTGAGCCACCGTGGCCTGTCCAGGCTATACTTTCAATGCATTGGATTGTTGGCAGATAAAATAGAGCTGGAATTTATACTTGGCATTTTCAGGTCTGAACCATAAACATCTATCTTCTTTCTCTTCTTCCCCTTTCTACTGACTGGACATCAACACTCAGGGCAAACCTAGATGTCTATGGTGAAGATGTCATGGCTTCCATCTGCCTGGGTCCTGTCTAAGTGGACTTAAGGACTATCTAAATGAAACAGAGTCTTCCCACACAAACTACTGCCAATTGGACTTGATATGACTAAGAGATAAACTTCTATTATGGTAAGTCACTGAGATTTGAGGGTTTATCTATTATAGCAGCTAATGTTACCTTAACTTAAAGATCAAAGAACCCAAGCCTGACCCAAGTGGGATATTTCTTATTTGGTCTCTTGAACGAAAAGAGTCAAGGAGTTGGAGAGAACTTTTGACTGCCAGATGTCAGGAATTCAAACAGGAATTGCTAAAATGCAAAACAAAATCCAATGAAAATAAACCCTTCTCTTCAACGATGGGCTCGGAGGATCTCTTTTACTGTCTTTATGAATCTCAGGAGGAGGAGTTTGTGAAGGATGTAGTGGGCCACTTTAAGGAAATATCTCTTCACTTGACAAATGTATTTGAAATGGCGTATTCTCCATTCTACCTCAAGCACTGTCAAAATTTACAGAAAATCTCACTGCAAGTAGAAAAGGGGCTATTTCTGGAGAATGATTCTGTGTCGGAATTACTTCTCAGTGTAAGAGGTCCCAGAATGATGGTCACTTACTCTGTCTCTGGATGGACCTCTGCTCTGTGTTTGGTTCAAAGGAGAACCTGAGTTTTCTGGAAATGTCAAAGCTTTCTCAGTGCCTCTTCAGTGAGGATACTTTGTGAGCAAATCATCCGTGGCACCTGTAACCTCCCAAAAGTGGTGATTAAAACGTCTCCCCGCGGACACATATGGAGACATGTGTCTGGTTTTCATCTATAAGAAAACCCGACACACTGACCCTGGAAGGGAGCATCCATAGCTACATGCTGCTGCTGCTGTGTGAGATCCTGAAACACCCCAAGTGTAACCTGCAGTATCTGAGGTTGGAATCTTGTTCAGCCACCACTCAGCAATGGGCTGATCTCTCCTCGACCCTCAAAATCAACCAGCCCCTGACATGCCTGGAGCCTCACATCCAATGAGCTCTTGGATGAGGGTGTGAAGTTGCTGTGTATGATTTAAACCCACCCAAAATGTTCCCTGCAGTGGTTGTTGTTGGAAAACTGTCATCTCATGGAAGCCTGCTGCAAGGACCTCTCTTCTGCTCTGATTGTCAACCAGAAGCTGATGCACCTGTGCTTCGCCAAGAATAAGCTTGGGTATGGTGGGGTGAGACCACTGTGTGAAGGCTTGAGTTACCCGGACTGCAAGCTATGAACCTGGTGTTGCGACAGTGCAACATAACTAGATGAGGCTGCAAGCATCTCTCAATGTTTTTCCAAGGAAATTCTAGCCTAACATACCTGGACTTGGGTTTCAATCCCATAGTTCCTGGGTTGTAGTTTCTCTGTGAGGCCCTGGAGCAGCCACACTGCAACGTAAAATCCCTATGGCTCTGGGGCTGCTCCATCACTCCTTTTTATTGCCAGGATCTTGCATCTGTTCTTGTCAGCAATCAGAGCCTGGAAACTCTGGACCTGGGCCAGAATGTCTTGGGGCAGAGTGGAGTAGTGATGCTCCCTGAAGCTTTAAAATAAAAAAATGGTGTTCTACAAGACACTGAGGTTGAAGATAGACAAATCTAGTGTGGAAATCCAGATGCTGTTAAAGGAAGTAAAGGAAAGCAATCCAGGACTGACTATTGAATGTAAAGATGCCGGAACAAACAGGCCCTCATGTTGTGATTTCTTCTCTTGAATACCTTGAGGACTTTTATTAGTTGAGTGTCTAGTTGTAGGGGAAGACCTGATCTCTAAGACAACTCACGAATGGAGATCGGAGACTTAAACGTCAATTGTTAGACTCGATGTCAAGGTAGAATTTAGTATTGTTTGTTTTTCTTCTTCGGTTTATAGAAAATTCTGTACACTTCCTATCAGTTTCTCTCACAAGAGTATCAAGGATAATAAAATGAACATAAACACACACACAAAAATGTTTTTATTAGAGAGTATGGTAGTTAAGAATGAAAAATAGACTTAGAATTTCAGTTCTGCCATTTACCAACTGAATGACTTTGAGCAAGTTGTTAAATCTTTCTAAGCCTCAGTTTCCTCCACTGAAAAAAGGTACATGAATAGTACCTATCTTATGGTGTGACATAGTAAGGGACTTGTATATGTAATGCTATATGTATTATCTATATGCATAAGTTTATATGCAATAACTATACTATACTCTCTTAGTATATAAGATTAGCATTAGTAATTGGTAATAACTCAATAAATGTTAGCCATTTGTGTCTTTAGTCCACAAGAAAGTGGATTAGGTCTTTAAAATATCTTTCCTTGCTCTATGCTATTTTAAGTAAGTAGTTTCTCTTGTAAATCTAAGAGCATCAATATAAGTTGAGCAAAGTACTATTTTTAGATAAATGGAACTTCATTATATACTCAGTCACAAGACACTTGACCTTTCTTCCTGAAGTTGTCATCAGATTTTTCCACCACATTGCTGGAAAATAACATAGCTGATTCCATCCTTCTAGGGAAACTTCATTGTGCAATTGAAAGAGTGCATAAGAACGGGACACTATAAACTACAGCCTCCTCTGACTACCCTGATTAGGACTAATAACTGAGTCCTTTGAGTTCTCATTGCACATTTCACATTGTATGGCATTTACTTCCTGTCCAGCTTGCTCCCTGTATCAGCAGGAAGAGAATTTAATGAAGGGACCATTTACAGATCAGTGAGAATCAAGAGGGAGTGATGAAACAGCCTCAGCCTAGCAGCAGCCAGAAGCCACTGTCCTCCTTGGGCCTGAGAAGCAAGGGGAAGGAAAAATTACTGAAATCTGGCTTGCCTTGTAGATCTGGGGGAAGGCTACTCCAGTGCAGCTGTGGGTGTAGGGCAAAGTAGCCACTGTCAAAACCCAACAGGGCAGGGAGGGAGCCAGGGCGATAAAACCCAACCCCCCTACTCCTCCCACCAGTCATCTCCTCCCATGCCTCCCAAGGACTGAGCTCAACGCGAAACTCTGCTGATGCTGTCCATAAAGCCAGTCCCCCAGAGGGCTTGGTGGAGAAGGGTAGAGAGCCTGAGGGGAGAATCCAGTATGCTGCCCCTTCCTATGGGACTGTGAGCTTCTGTTTTATTGCCTTTGTGTCCTCAGTGTTTTGCAAAGGACCCTTAATAGGTATTAGGTGAACAAATGAATGTGGAAAAGGAAGATGCTTGCATTTAAATTTGAAGAAAAATGCACAACATCCACATAGAGGAGACAATTGCCTTGGGATGATGAAATACCCTCCTGGAAGCAAGGGCTCTCACTGACTTGGGGCCATCAGTGCTATAGGGCCCATTGCATTCAGTCCTTGAAAGTCACCCTTCATTAAACATGGCAATTGATAGTCTCTCTGAGGCAATGTCACCATGACCGTGGCCATAGTTTCCTCCCTCGAAGATTCATGTACTTGTGGTCAGCCTCCCAGGCTATGGCATTGTTTCTGAGGCTCTTCAACAAGTCAGAGAACTTCCACCAATGCCTAATTACCTGCTGCCCTTTATACTAGAGTTCCTTGATCATTTTTTCTGATAGCTTTTCAGCTGCCCTAAAATCTGCATTTTAATATGCAGGCTGCTAGTCTTCCTTTGTTTCTTTACTACAGGTCCACCACTATCAATTGCTCAAGTATTGTCAATGATAAAGGTCAAGGCTGTCCTCTAACAGCAAAAAGAGAGGGCACAGCAAAAATAAAAAAACAGTACTTATTTCAGAATATCTCATCTCAGGGCAGGGCAGCAGCTCTCGTGGTGGCAATAGGGATAGACTGTGGGGAATGTTGCATGTCTCTCCTCAAATAGTGTGTGGTTTCATGTGATTTTTTATTTCCGTTTTGGTTTGAGAAACATTTTAGAGAGCTATATCAGACCTCAAATCAGCATTGCCTCAGGGCTACATTAACTAGGATATGCAGGTACTGACAAAAGAAAGACTTTTCTTGAAAGTTATAAAAACTCACACTATATGAACAGTAAACACAATTCTATTAAGAAACTTCAAAAATTTTTTCACAGCTGTATGATGATATTGTGAACCACTGATGGTACATTTTGGGTGATTACATGATGTTTTAGTCTGCAAGCTAATGGAAAGCAATATACCAGAACTGGAACAGCTTTTAAAAGGGAGAATTTAATAAGTTGCAAGTTTACAGTTCTAAGGCCATGAAAATGTCCAAATTAAGTCACCAATAAGAAGTTACCTTCACTCAAGAAAGGCCGATGAAGTTTGGGATTTCTCTCTCAGCTAGGAGGGCATGTGGTGATGTCAGCTAGCTTTTTCTACTGACTTCTTGTTTCCTGCAGCTCCCCCTAAGGACAGTTTCCTTCGTCATCTCCAAAGGTCTCTGGCTGTGTGGACTCTCTTGGTTCTGGTTGCTCTCAAAAACTTCAAACATTTTTAAAGACATTTTTTAATTAATTTATTTTGAGACAAGTCTTTTTTTATCCTAGGATCAAGTACATGTCTAAAAAAGAAAGTAGAATATAGATAAATGAAAAATGTGTTTTTTGTGGATTTTCTGATTGGCTTGTTGCTCTGTTAGCTCTGAAGACAGAAGAAAAATAATATTAAAAACAGAAATTTGGTTAGAAAGCATCACCTAATATTCCTAGGTATCTGCAGCCTTAGTATTTACAGAAACAGATTTTCTTTAAGACAATTTTTAACAACCATCACTAATCATTAAGCCCATTTACTTTTTCTACATTGAACAGATCACAAAAGGTCATGGGTCAGATTTCTTTTCAGTCAGACTTAGTCATGTGAAATTTGGCCAAGCTCATATGTGATTTTTATTGTGGGAAGGACTTTCTGAAAGAGACAAGGTGCTTTTCCTTTAGTTTATTGTGGCCAAATTGGGAGTCTGAGGATATAAAATAGTTATGTCCCTATTGTTTTAAACACATACACTCATGATCTATATTTTATTCATGAATTTACTGCTTGTTGAATGTCTTTTTTTCCAGCTCTGTACTTGGCACACAGGGATTTAGCAAAAAGTGAATCATGGTTCCTGCTCAGAAAAGAACTTCTCTAGAGAGAGAATAAATGTTCTATAACTATATGGACCAATATGTGAGAGGTGCCACAGAGCTGTGTGTGATCAAATGAATGTGAGTGGCATTCTGAAGGAAGAAAAGGGACTGGGGACAATTTGGAGAAGTTTCTGAAAGGAAAAAAGAAATGAGGTTGGTAGAATTTGAAATAGGATCAGTGGAGGAAGGTGGTGGGCACAGAAGTCCCTGGAGATTTGTTATTTACTCCTTGAATTTATTTCTCTGTCAAGCAAAGAATTGGTACTATGCAAGCCCTGAAAGGTTAGTTTTTTATTATAGCAGCACAATCATGGTAATCTAATTGTTATGGACCAAACAATTGTCCATAAATTACTGTATCTGTAATATCTTTTCTAGCTAAACTGCTCAGATTGTGACAAAGCAAAACACAAAACAAAACAAAAAACCTGGATAAAATAATTCCAACTTCAGAAAGAATTGTATGAGATTGTTTTGCTTCAAGATTTAAAAAGCAGAATTTAAGAAGCAAGGCAATATTGCTGTTATTCTAAATATTCAGTTACTGTCACTGGATTACAAAAATATTTATATTATGATGCAACAGAAATCATCTCAGCACTGATGACAAATGGCAAGACAAATAAATTTTAAAAATACAGCATAAATCTGTGAAAGGTTGAATTATGTGCCCCACAAACACATACCCAGGTCTCTGTGGCTATGAACCCATTGTAAATAAGACCTTTTGAAGATGTTATTTTAGTTAAAGTGTGGCCAACTGAACCAAAGTGGGTCTTATTTGAAATACTAGAGGCCTTATCTAGTGGACCAAAACTAATAGAAGCCAGAAAAAAGAGAACATCTACATGTGATAGCAGGCAGAGGTACAAGCCAGGGAACTCCAAGGATTACCAATGGCCAGCATCAGAACATTGCAGTCTTTGGAGAGAAAGTAAGCTTTGCTGATATCTTAATTTAGATTTCTTCTATCCTCAAAACTGTGCACTAATAAATTCCTGTTGTTAAACCCAAACCAGTTTGTGGTGTTTGTGATACCAGCTCTGGCATCCAAGAAGTGAACATAAATCTAAGCAGATTCAAATTTTACTCAAGTGCATGCTCTCTCTGTCTGTCTGTCTTTCTTTCTTGGTTATTGTTTTATAGGCCCTTGAGTTTGACCAGGGTTTCTCAACCAGCCCTACTGACGTTTTGGGTGCTATAATTCTTTGGTTGTAGGGAAGGTGGACAACCGTCCTGCATAGTCTGGGATGTTTAGCAGCATCCCTAGCTCTACTCACAAATGCAAGTAGCCCAATTGTTAGAAAATCTCCAGCCATTGCCACATGTCCCCTGGGGGCAAAATCACTTCTGGTTAACAACCACTGCTTTAGAAAAATAAATGTATTTTTTTCAAAAATAAGTCTGGAATGGTTACAATGAAGAACCACATACGTGAGAGTAGCGTGTTGGAGTGGCTTTTGTGTTTAAATGTAACTTAGATGTAATTTAGAAAGGAAAAAATATAATAAGGCATTTGCAAGCATTTGTGCAGAGAAGTACATTCTCAATTATTCTTACACAGATAGAGAACACAGAAAATAATATTTCTGAAAAAAGCCACCAAATGTCCTGAGCTTGCCAGGCCAAGGCTTGAATGTTTTTGTCAGCTGACCTCTATGGGCTGAGTGCAGAATTTCTCTGAACTCATTCTGGTGTAGACTCTCTTGTTTCTATCTGGTGAACTTTTCTACAGCTGGCCAACCTTAGGGCAGGGTTTTAGGTGAATCTGATTGAGGCAGATGGCCTTTTCCCAGCATTTACAATGTCACCTCAGAGTGGATTTGCTTGATATTGAGAGCATGGTTAGTTGAATAATCCCCCAGAAATTATCTTCCTTGCCTGGAGAGAACAAGCAAAATCATTCAGCACTTAATGGGTAGTGCTGTGCGATCCAGTGGATGGAGTTAACACCTTTATTGATTCTCATCATTGTAGAGGATTATCTCATGCATATTGGCAGCGCTGTCCTTTTCTCAGTCTCCAGGGTTTTCGGCATTGGTATCCTTTTTAGAAGTGCTTTATATTTTATGTATGAAAGTAGAAAATAATTTTATCTGTTCGCCAGGCACCAGAGCCCCTTTTAGAGAGAGAGCTATTGGGGGGAGGAGGAGAGAATTGGAAAATACTTGGAATGGGAGAAGAGATGTTTAAGTTACATTTAAACACAAAAGCAATCATGATTACCGGTGTGCAGCATGAAACAGGGTGACAATTTCAGTTTACTTTTGGAAGAGATGGGGAGAAGTAAGAATGGGAAGGGAAGATAGAAATAGGGTGAAGGACAAGCAAGATGACAGAGGGTTGTGTGATTTCCACCCTCCCTGGGACCCCTAATTATCAGGATGAAGTTTTCTATATCTATTAAGGACATATTAGTCTGCAAGTACCAGAATACCAGACTTGTATGGCTTAAATAAATGGGACTTAATTTTTCTCCCTTAAGTTCTGAGGTTTGCCATTGATGCATGGATTCAGTTGTTCGATGACAACCTCAAGGATTCAAGCACTTTCTATATTTCCACTTAACCATCTTTATTCATCTTTATTCTGTTAGTGTTTGTGTTCTGCTTGTCACATTCAGTCTCAGGGTGATTTTGGCCTTCTACAAACTGTGGATTTTGAGAGATGGGAAAGGCATGACAGTTAGATCTCATAGCTGATGTCTGGCTTTATATTAACCTCTAGTTAATCACTGTTTTAGTTTCCTAGGTTGCTTAAAGCAGACACCACGGACATGGTTCAGCTTAAACAATGGGAATTTAATAGTTTAGAAGCTTACAGTTTCGAGGCCATGAAAATGTCCATTCAAGGCATCATCAAGGCAATGCGTTATTCCTGAAGACAGAAGACCAGCTGCAGTGATCCTTGGCTTCTTTACCATATGGCACGGCTCATGGCAGCATCTGCTGGTCCCTCCCTTCTCTTCCAGTTTTGTTGCTTTCATCTTCCTGCTTCCATGACTTTCTCTTTCTGGATTTCATTGTCTTATGAAGGACTCCAGTAATAGTGTTAAGTCCCATCCTGAATGACATGGGTCACACTTTAACTGAATTAACCTCATCAAAAAATCCCACTTATAATGGGTTTACAGCCACAGGAATGGATTAGATTTAAGAACATGTTTTACTGGGGGTACATATGACTTCAAACCACCACAGTCACCAATTCTTACTAATTCTTCCTCTTGATGGTCTTCACATTTGCCTCTTTCACACAGTCCCTTCTTCCGTAACATCCTTGCCAATGTTTTCCATGTCATTCCTGAAATTTATGTAACCTCTTCTCCAGTTTCTGTGCCTTCAGCTTTGCTCCTTCTAGTCCATCTTCATTTATCTTATTGCTGTCTAGCAGTGGTCCCATATTTTAAAAGGTAGCAAAGCCACTTTCATGAAGATATAGCATAATTTAATAAATGACAAGGAAACTGAGTATATTGGACAGTGGCAGGAAATCAACAATAGAATTAGTCATCCTAATGTTGAGCTTTTTATGCCCCCTCTTTTGCTCCTGAAAATTCAGCTCTCAAACACAGAGGCCCTTCAGCCTCAGTTCCTGAGACTCTGCCACAGCAAAATGTAGTTCCTTTGGACTCTGTGCTAGATTAAATTCTGTACCCTAACAAAGACATGTTCTTAATTTGAATCTATCTTGTTTGTGAATTAATTTGTAAATAGGATCCATTGAAGATGCGTTATCAATTAAGGTGTGAACTCATTTGTGCATAGGATCTTCTAAGACCCTATTCTGATGTTGTACAACCGTGTAAGGGTAGACCTTAATCTATATTACTGGAATCCTTTATAAGAAGAAGGAACTCAGATATAGTCAAAGAAAGACAGAAAACCAAAATCATTGCCATGTGGTGAAAGACTGCTGTCGCCAGAGCATGATGATCCAGGAGAGAGAATGGCCTTGCTGGTGCCTAGATTTTGGACTTCTAGTCTCTAAAGCTGTTAGACAATAAATTCCTGTCACTTAAGCCAACCCATTTTGCGGTATTTGTCATAGCAGCCTGGCAAACTAAGAGGGCTTCCAAAGAAGGTGCACACCAATAATTTACGTACAAATTATTTGTAGAGTTCAAATAGTTAAGTTACATCTCTCCCAAACAATGTAATTATACTAAAGGAAACTTTGACCAATAATCACAAAATGAAAATGTGTTTTAGAATATTCAAATATTTAAAATTTATCTTGTTAAGTGGAAAAAGTGGGCTCCAAAGCAGCACGTATGATAGGTGGATATTCTTGTTGTTTAAATATTTATATTTATGGCTAGGCATAGTTTTATTCATATACACACTTAGAAAGAGAGAGAGAGAGAAAGAGAGGGAGAGAGGGAAGGAGGAAGAGAAAGAAAGAGCAAGACATTGCATCATATACATATTAAAAGTACTGACTTTAGAATTTAATACCTAGTAAGATGTAACTCTATTGTCTTGTTTAATCTGCAAAATAAACAAATCTATTAATATGTTTCAAAACTATAGTTGCTTAATAGTAAAACTAACAGAGTAAATACTGATAGCTAGCTGTCTGCTTTAGAATTTTCCACTCACCTTTGCCACATCATTTTAAGATGTTATTTTTATTTCTTCTTTTTGTTTAACTGAGCAATTTTCAAACCTTAGTATGCTTAAGACGGACTCACAGGATTATGGACACAAAAACCTTGTGTAGTTTATGAATGATTTCAGGACAGTTTAGGAGTAATTTGCAAGTGTCTTCTTCCCCTTACAAGCAGATTTTAGAATCAAATCTTGAGACGCATGCAGCTCAACCACATTTACATTAAAAAAAAAAAAAGATCCAATGTTATAGTTGCATATGAGGAGGTTGAGAATATTTATTGCTGTAATAGGATTGTGAAATTTGCTTTGTTTTATCTGTATTTTCATATATACCATAAAGAAGACGTAGCATAATTTTTCTACCATGTACTTTCTAATTTGTTTACAATGAAGATACTACTGTATTACTTTTCTAAACAGGAAAAATCTCAATCTAATCACAGAAGTCTTAAAAAAAACTCAATCTAATGAAAAAAGTTCCATCAACAATGCTCTATCTCCTTGAGTCTCCCCAAGACCTTCTCCCCAAAGCAGCTTGAAGGTAGAGCCTATGTGCAGTTTGAAACTATGATGTACCCCAGAAGAACTACGTTTTAACCCTGCTCCAATCTTGTGGGGCCAGACCTATGGTTTAAGGTGAGAAATTTTGATTGGATTGTTTCCATGGAGATGTGGCACGCCCAATTGTGGGTATGACCTTTTGATAAGACAGAGATGTGGCTCCATCCATTCAAGGTGGGTCTTGATTAGTTTTCTATAGTCCTTTAGATGAGAAAACGTTCTTTGAGAAACCGTACATGCAGATGCTTGGTGTGCCAACAGAGAGAGCAGATGCACACAAGTGCTAGATGTTTAGAGATGCAGAAAGAAAATGCCCCCTGGGGAAGCTGTTTGAAACCCAAGACGAAGACCCCAGCAGAGGCCAGCCACATGCCTTCCCAGCTGACAGAGCTACTCTATACCCATCGGCCTTTCTAGAACCAAGGTATATTTCCCTGGATGCTTTAGTTTGGGTATTTTTTCTGGCCTTAGAAGTATAAACTTGCAACTTAATAAATTCCCTTTTTAAAGCTTTAGAACTATAAACTTGCAACTTAATAAATTCCCTTTTTAAAAGCTGTTCTGCTTCTGGTATATTGCATTCTGTTAGCTTTAGCAAGCCAAAACAGCCTAGAAAAACCTGCCAGGGTGATTTAGGTGCTAATCCCACACTGAGCCTGCCGCAGTCCCCACAGATCTGCTATTTTTCACTCAAGACATTTATCAACAAGGGTCTTCCCACATGAATATTTTCAGTAGATTGAGGGTATTTTGGGATATATTAACCAGGAGGTATTTAGAGACTAACCAACTAACTCATTAATGGATATGGATTACAATGCTAAATTATAAACTGTCAGCCCACTTTGCTCCGTCACTTCCTTTTGGCTTATCAGCATCATGATATCTTTATTTATGAAGAACCCTAGTTTATGCTAAGCACACAGTATTGTTTCTGTCACAGAAGTGAGAATTCTGAATTGCCCAATGTTTAATTCGTTCTTAAGAAAAGGGAGAGGACTCTCTGCAATAGGTGGTTTTGGTTTTGATTTATCATGATGAATATCTAATAAGACTAGTTAGTAAATGAGCGTTTAGAAACCTAACCAGTTTAACTGCTTGCTGTTGTTCAGTTCATATGCAAATGTGTTTTGTGTTACCAGATTTTTCACCATGTTTTTTCCCCAGATCTTTAGGGTGTAGAGCCAGGAAGCCCTATCTCTGTCTGCCCATTGCCCTTTCATCTTGGAACACATGTTCAGAAGCCAAATGAATATTTAAGAGGATAAAGAAATGTATACAAAGCATCCTCCCAAAGAAAACTTAGCTGAGCTGATTTTTATTTGAGGTTGAGAAGTCATTTGTCTGGTAGGAGACAATGAAGATCAATGGGCCGCCCAGGGACACTCTTTCCCTGGGAAACTGGTTTCCTGCAGAGCCTCAGTTCTTCACCTCTGTCTCAGCCTGCGCAGCTGTGAGAGTCTTGAAGCAGCCATAAAAGGACTGACACAGGAAGTTTCCAGATCTCACTGAGAAAGGCAACAAAGTGAAAAGCAGGTCATTTATTTTTATATCCTCTTTGCCTTTGTCTCTGCCTCCTGGTTATTCTCTCCATCAGCCCTCACAACGTTGTGTAGAGAAGCAGAGCCATCATTTTAGGATTCTCCTACATGTGGGGTGGAGAAAGGATTGAAGTCACTACTTCTTTCCCTTAAGTAAAACAAAAGCGTAGGGTAATTCAGGTATGTAAAGGATGTTAAATATATCAAAAAGAGCACAAATCTATAGAGTACATCTTAATGTCTAAATGTGTGAACACTGGTATAGAGTTTTTTGTTTGTTTGTTCATTTGTTTTAATTTTTTTTCAGTTCAGCCTGACAAATGGTCAGGTGATATCCCTATATTTGCATAGTATAATATCTTTTGGATAGCAAGGGTAGGGTGGAAAGAGCATAAGCAGGTCTTGTGAAATTCAGTGAGATGGAGAAGATAACATACTTTAGGAAGTTACAAAAGAAGGTCATGAAAAAACAACCATACATTCTGATATGGCTTTAAACAACTGCCCTGTCAGACTTGGCTCCCCTAATAAAGTTTCTAAGAAGCTTTAATTCCTCTTTTGTATATAATACATTATATTATATTCCCCCTTCAGAGGTTATATTTTGATCAGTGGCATAACTAAGGTCTCACGGCAGTTATGCAGACCTTTCCTGGCTGCAGTAATTGTTTGATTCATCATTTGTATTCGTTTGGGTTTTCCATATTGAACTTCACATATTTTGAAATGTAAGAAACTTTTTTTAATGGATGTTAGTCATGACTCTCTGCATAAGCATTACATTCCACTATTACTCTAGCTTTCTATAAGGAGTTATTTTAAGTTGTTGTTACAGGCCTGTTCTTTCTGGTCTTGTCAGAGCTCGTCCTTACTGCTCACCTGAGTTGCAGGGCAGGATGGTGATCAAGAATGTGAAATTACTGCTAAATAGGCTAGTGAATGGCATCCTGGGATGAAGCACTTCATGGGAGATGGCAGCAATCACAGCCCAACCAGTCAAAACACATTTACCATTGAGCCAGGTGTGGTGCTCGGCATTGTGACAGTACATAAAGAGGTAATGGTATATAGTGTATACTCTCAGGATAAAGATGGTGCAGGAATTAGTATTAGTTAAGTGCTTACCATATGGTTGGCACTAGGTAGCCGCTATGGTAATAGTTGAAAAGGTACAAGGGATGGTTGTTGTCCCAGGGAGCATATAAACTATTTTAACTTCTTTGGCTGTTCAAGCAAATACTATGAAATGGATTGGGTTAAGCAATGGGAATTTATTGGCTCATGGTTTTGAGACTAAAAGAAAGTTCAAATCAAGGTGTCATCAAGGCAATGCTTTCTTCCTGAAGACTGGTGTTTTGGGACCGAGTATTGGTGATATTTGGTCCTTGACTCCTCAGTCACATGGCAATGCATGTGGCAGCCTCTCTAGGCCTCTCCGTTCTTTTCCTGGTTACACTGAGTTTCCAATTCTGGCTTCCATGGCTTTCTCTCTCTGTCTGAATTTCATTCTGCTTATAAAAGACTCCAGTAATAGGATTAAGACCCATCCTAATTGAGGTGGGCTATACCTTAACTGAAGTAACCTCATCAAAAGGCCTTACATATGATAGGGTCATATCCACATGAATGGATTAGGTTTAGAACATGTTTTTCCAGCATACATGCAGCTCCAAACCATGACACAAGCCAATTGAAAAGCAAAATACATATATATATATACATGAATATGCTAAATACATCCTTTTTTGGAACAAACCAATGCATAAATAAGACAATTACTGCTACTGCTACCAATAACTAGTATTTATGGAAAACTTTCTATGTGCAATGTACTATTTCAAATGCTTACATGTATTAACTCATTCAATCCTCCCAATTTAATAAGATAGGAGCTATTATTGTTCCCATTTTACAACGACGGAAGGTAAATCAGAGAATTAGGCTGTAAGCAGTAGAGTTGGGGTTCAATCTAGGCAGTCCGGCTCTAGACCCCATGCCATGGACCCTATAGACGACATCCCTTTCTGTGTCACACACACACATGAGAAGTAAATTATGAAATAAAACTGTAATCAGATATCTTTCATTTTCTGAATTCTTGCTAACACAAATCAGGCACTAATTAAATTTCTGTGTATTTTTTTTCTGCGTGTGCATTTTTTTTTTTTTTTTTTTTTTTTTAAAGGGAAACATCTCCAAACATTTTCTTGCTTCATTGTATTTTGTCTTTCCGTTTTTGCCACATGGGCTGGGGCCGGGAACCGAACCAAGGTCCTCCGGCATAGCAGGCAAGCACCTTGCCCGCTGAGCCACCGCGGCCCGCCCTGCGTGTGCATTTTTATCCATATAATACATATATGTATATCTGTATACTGCTCTTTATCTTTACTATCCATATTCTTACTACTTTCTGTTTAAAAGTCATGCACCAAATATATTTAGACGATGTAGTACCTTTTGACACCAAGCTCTCTATCCAAGTGCTCATCGTTCAATCTTGGAAAATGAATAAATTTTCAGAGCTACTTGTATAGGAACCAAATAAGTGGTAAATAATGAATACAATAGGAGGAGGCAGTTGAATAAAGTTCTCACTGATAAACAGATGCTTGCTCAAAGATGAAGAAGGTCCAAAAGTGAGGCTTGGAGGCAAGAAATAACAATTTGCGTTCAGAGCAAGACGATCAAAAAACCTCCATATGAAGAGGGGACCAAGATGAGGCTAGACAAAAGGGCAAGGGCTGGATTCTCAAGAAAGTAATTGTATTTCATTCTGTAGGTGATGGGATGTCACGGGGTAATTTCAGGCAGGTGAGTGTTTTCAAAAAGTTCAATATTTAATAGTTTCTGGGTGCTTGGGACTACTGGCAAAATTTTATTGTTAGGTAGCTATGCTAATGTCATAACCTTTACAGAAGCCACTAAGAATAATGGAGTCCCTAATGGATTCATCCACAAAAATAAAAGATGATATGTGGCTACTTATGCAGCAAAAATTGCTTATTGATCCTGTCATCTGTAAGATAGTTAAATTGGAAAGCTATACTTTGTTTGTAGATGGTATAGATATTATCTATATAAAGTGCTTCGAGTTCTCAAAACAACATGGCAGTTAGCTTCTTCAAGACAAAGAGTGTCTTGTGCTATTTCAAATTTCTCTGACTTCTTTTGCCTCTAACCTCCCATTCCTCTTTTAAAGGGTTCACCTAATTAGGTCAGGCCCACTGAGAATAATCTCCCTTGAGGAACTGAAGGTCAACTGATTATGAGGATCCTTAATTACATCTGCAAAATTCCCTTCACTTTTGCCACGTAAGGTAAAGTGTGCCAGTTTGAAAGTATTTATGCACCCTAGAAAAGTCATGTTTTAATCCTGATCCAAACTTGTTGAGGCAGCTGTTTCTTTTAATCCTGATTCAATACTGTAGGTCAGAAAAAATTGATTAGATTATATCCATGGAGATGTGACGTGCCCAATTGTGGGTGTGACCTTTTGACTAGATGGAGATGTGACTCTGACCATTCCCAGTGGGTCTTGATTAGTTTATTGAAGTACTTTAAAAGAGGAAACATTTTGGAGAGAGGGAGAAAATAATAGCATTATCGCGAACTGCTTATTAAAAAAAGGGAAAATATGCTTCAGAAAATTCAAGGACATGCCAATTGTTATCAAACATCAATTAAACACCAGACATGTGCCAGACTCTGAGAATACTGTGATGAAGGACACAGTCCCTGCTCTTGAGGAGCAAAGAGACCAATGAGGAATAGAAAATAATAATAATGGTCATTCATCAAATGCTTACCCTGTGCAGATCTTGTTTACACTTTACAGTACTCAATCTTCACAACACCCTATGAAGTGGTTCTTTTTATTTTCACTTTATTGATGTGGCAACCAAGGTAAACCGAGGAAGTAACTTATCTAGGTTTCCAAGGCAGGCAAGTGCCAGAACTTGGAATTTGAACCCAGGTAGTGGCAAAGTCAAAACCTTTGCCCTCGACTTCTCTTGTCTTGCCAAACATATGTCAATGATTTCCTCCAGAAACTTTTTTTAAACAACCTATCGAAGTATCATTTACATACCATAAAACTCACTTGCATAAAGTGAGTCGATGATTTTTAGTAAATTTAGAGTTGAGCAACCATCACCACAATTCAAATTTAAAACATTATCATCACCCCAGAAGGATCTCTCTATTTCTTTTTCTAGTTAATCCCCATTCCCATCCCGAGCCCCAGACAACCACTAGTCTACTTTTCATCTCTATAGATTTTGCCTTTTTTGGACATTTTCTATAAATGGAATCCTATAGATGTGGTCTTTTTCTATGGATCTTCCACTACACTTTTTCTTTTTGTTTAAGTTATAAAATATAGAAAACATAACACTTGCTGTTTTAACTGTTCTTTTTTTTCTGACAGCTTGTGGTCTTATTTTTATTTCTTTATTTTTGTATTTTGCATTTTTAAAAATTTTTATTTATTTATTTATTAAACATAATATACAAACACAAACTTTCTTACCATGTGATTATTTCATTCTTTTTTCTCTTTTTAACTTTTTTTTAATTGTGAAAAACAACATCTACAAAAACAATAAATTTCCAAGTACATTTTAACGAGTAGTTATACAATAGATTTTAAAGTTCGGTATGGGTTATATAGTTCCACAATTTTTTTTTATTATTTGTTCCCCCTATTATTTATTTATTTTTAATCCATATGTTTTACTCGTCTGTTGATAAAGTTGATAAAAGGAGCATCAGACATAAGCCACATTGTGATTTGTGTGATTGTGATTTCACAATCACACAGCCATATTCGAAACCTATATCATTATACAACCATCGTCAAGAAACATGGCTACAGTAATACCGCTCTACATTTTCAGGCAATTCCCTCCAGCTTCTCGATTACACCTTAACTAAAAAGGTGATATCTTTATAATGCATAAGAATAACCTCCAGGATAGCCTCTGGTTTGGAATCTCTCAGCCATTGACACTTTATTTTGTCTCATTTAGCTCTTCCCCTTTTAGTTGAGAAGGTTTTCTCAATCCCTTGATGCTGAGTCTCAGCTCATTCTAGGATTTCTGTCCCACGTTGCCAGGAAGGTCCACACCCCTGGGAGTCATGTCACACTAGAGGGGGGAGGGCAGTGAGTTTGCTTCTTATGTTGGCTGAGAGAGAGAGGCCACATCTGCACAAGAAAAGATTCTTTGGGGTTGACTCTTAGACCCAATTTTAAGTAGGCTAAGCCTATCCTTTGTGGGGTTAAATTTCATATGAACAAACCCCAAGATTGAGGGCTCAGCCTATGGCTTTGATTGTCCCCACTGCTTGTGAGAATATGAAGAATTCTCCACTTGGGTAAGCTGAATTTCCCCCCTTTCTCGCCATTCCCCTAAGGGGACTTTGCAAATACTTTTTTATCATTTTCACTGTTCTTAAGTGTACAATTCAGTGGCATTAATTACATTCATAATGTTGTGCAGCCTTTACCACTTTCTAATTCCAGACTTTTTATCATGTCTAACAGAAACTCTGTATGCATTAAGCAATACTCCTCATACTCCTTCCCTAGCCTCTGGAAACCTCTAATTTACTTCATGTCTATTGAATTGCATATTCTAGATATTTCATATAAATGCAGTCATACAAGGTTTGTTCTTTTGGGTCTTGCTTCCTTCATTTAGCAAAATGTTTTCAAGGTCAACATATTGTAGCATGTATCAGTACTTCATTCTTTTTTTAAAATTGATATTTATTTTTAGTTGAGGTAAAAATATACATAACATAAAATTATTTTAACCACTTTAAGTGGACAATTCTTTGACATTATGTATATTGACAATACTATACATCTGTCACCACTATCAGTTTCCGACTGTTATCATCATCCTAGACCAGAATTCATGCTCATTTAGCAATAAATCTCCACTCTTGCAACTCCTGGTAACCACTGTTCTGGTTGCTATCTCTATGAATTTGCTTATTCTAAGTATTTCATGTAGGAGAAATCATACATTTGTCCTTTTGTGCCTGGCTTATTTCACTTAACATTGTATCTTCAAGGTTCATCCATGTTATAGCGTGTACCGGCACTTTCACTGCTTTTCATGGCTGCACAATATTTCATAGTATGTTCTAGTGGTTTTTAACCCCAGAAAAACATGTTCTTAAATCTAATCAATTCCTGTGGTGTTTACCCATTGCAAGTAGTACTCTTTGATGAGGTTACTTCAGTTAAGAATGTGTGACCCATCTCAATCAGGATGGGTCTTAGCCCTATTACTGGAATTCTTTATAAGCAGAGTAAAATTCAAAGAGATGGAAAGAAAACCAGCAGCAAGAAACTGAAAATGGAAGAGAAGGGAGAGACAAGGAGACACTGCCATGTGCCTTGTCATGTGACAAGCTAAGGACCCCAAGATCACCAACAGCCAACCTGAGAATACCACAGTCTTTGGGGAGAAAAGATCGTTTTGCTGATGTCTTGATTTTGACTTTATTCTAGCTTCAAAACGTTAAGCAAATAAATTCCCATTGTTTAAGCCAAAAAATATAAATAAATAAAAAGAGAGAGAAACAGTACAGAGATGAACTTGCATTCCCTTCAGTGTTGAAGTATGTACTGACCTTTAAAAAGCCTTTAAAGAGAATGTTCTTAGAGTAATGATATTTGTAGGGGTGTGGTGATGGAGAATTGGTCAGAGCAAGATTTAATTGAAGGAAAAATGAATGATCTAACTTTAATTACAAATAATGAAAACACTATCCTTTAAATAATTATTAAAATATCATTTAAAGTATATACCATTTTACATGGTTGGTATATGTATCTACATAAGTTATCTGTTAACCACTATGGTGTATCTGGTAATTATTTCCATTTCCAGGATCCTCCCTAATGAAAATGGCTATAACTGGGACTGCCTTGAAAATTAGTCCCTTTTTCTTTTGGCAGGAGGGGTGGAGATTGCTCTGCATTCACCTAAACCTGTTCCTTTTCCTCCCGGACACTGAGCCAGACTGCATTTTGTGGTGTTGCCCTCGGGTATGGGGTCTCGTGATGGTTCGCCCACACAATTCTTCCCTCACTCTTTTCTCACCATCTGTGAAGTTGGAAGCAGAAGACTTTGAAAGCAGATGAAAGGACCCCCCGAGTCCCTGCTTGAAAGAGAGTTGCTCCGAAGGGACGCCTGACCAGGAATGCCCACGTCAGACTATTTTGTGTCTACAAAAAGTTCCCTAAAAATGAACTTTTGGTTTCTACAACTGAGATGCTTGGGCTGATTGTTCCAGCAGTTAGACTAATACAGCTGGATTTCACATTGCTTAAGGCTATAGAGAGCAGCCATATATGCTTCCTAATGGATGAGTATCATTTATGTACTATTTTGCTTTTGCATTTTTTTAGAAGAAAAAGCATCATCTATATTCCATGACTATTTGAAAAATAGGCAAAAGATACAAGAAATATATTTATTATTTAGGGGGATTAAGTGTATTTAATTTCTATTATTTTGACTACAAGAATGAAGGTTTAAGACAATGTCTGCTTAGATCTATTTGTAATAGGAAAATCAATTTACAATTTCTCTTGTTAGTTAAAATATCCTCTTGAAATTAGTGAGAACTCCAAATGATTTTTCTCTTTAATGATCTAATAGAATTAATTTGTACCGACATTTCCTCAGACTAAATAAAGCCCAAGTCTTTTGAGGGACTATTTTCATACAAAGTAGGAGATTAAGTTGCTGCTTATCAAATCAGTCTTTATATTTTCAAGTTCACCTTTCTTTTTTCTGAACAACGATGTCATTGCTTAGAATTCAGTTGTTTCCTGGAACTCACTGTGTAATTTTCAGTGACCTTATCATATAACAATTTTTAAAATACACCAAATCAAAAAGAGTCAATGCTAAACTTCAAGCTTATCTAATAAAATGGACAGATACTTTGGACTTTTAAAAGGAACATTTTAATTTTTTCATGGACTTTACTTATTTGTTGAAATTAAGTTAGGTTAATTCAGACCAGAGATGCTTCTATTGACACAGGAAAGAAGTATAGAATTGTGACTATGATTTAAAGTTTTAAAATCCTGCAGTTCCAACTTTAAATTTCAGTTCCATTTTCAACTAGGTATGTGGACTTGGACTAATTACTTTATCACTCTAAGCTCAAGCATCCTCAAGTATCAAAGGAACTAATACCTCATAGGATGCATGGAAGCCCATGTTTCTCAGGCTTTTTTCCAGCATCTGGTTCTGTGTCAGAGTCTGTCACTCTTCACCCAAATCTTCCTCTTACCATGGTAATTAAAAGGTAGCTGGACTCATGACTGCTCAGTTCCTCTGTATTTTGCAGCCTGCCCTTCAATTAGATATGGCCATGTGACTAATTTCTCACCAATAGAATGTGAGTGAACAAGAGGTGGGCTACTCTGGGCCACTTTCTAATGTGCCTGGTGTGTCACCTCCATGCTCTCTTCCCTCTTTCCTGAAAAAACCACTGGAGGCCCAGCCTCAACCATGGGGATGATGCTAAGGCCCCAAGGCTCTAAATGACTGTGGAGAAGAGCTCCTTACCACCTGGAACACTCACCTGAAACTGTCACATGAGAAAGCAGTACCTTCTGCCTCCTTAAGCTTCTGAATAATTGTCGCACCTTTTTGTTGCAGCATCCCAGTCTTATCCTAACTAATACAACTTCCTTTAGACCCCATAAAAGTCTCCTTCTTCCCTTTTCATATATCTCTTTTACTGCTGACCCTGGTGGAGACTCCCTGTAGATTCTGGATATTTCCACCCATAAGAAGATAGAGTCAGACCTTACTTTGTTCTTTGAAGTTCCAGAACAGTTGGATATTTTTTCCAAATATAAAATGACATTATTTAATTTTTCTATGCAGCCTCATCTCTGCAAAAAAAAAAAAACCTGCTACCTTACTTAACACCCTACTGCTTTGAAAAATCTCATAATATCTGGAAGATATTTAACACTCAACAAGTGGGAAAGAGTCTTACTGTGTACCAGTGTGCTTTAGTTCATGGAAATGTGAAAAACTGTTCCAACACTCAAGCATTTATAATCAAGCTATATAATAATACAAATACAGACAAAATATAACTTAAGTCAGTGTAAGTATCAAATACACTAGCAGTGAGAGCTAGGGAGGGTCTGAAGATGGCTCTGGGGTGTGATAACTTGAGAAGGGCCAGGAAGACCTCAGACAGAACTTTGAAAAGAGGTGTAGGATTTTGATAAGAAGAGGCACAGATAGAGGACCATTCCACCAGGAGGTAGGTTCCAGGAGGCCCTAGCTGGCTTGTAAATCCCTATTATCACTAGTACCTAGCACAGAGCCTGGCACAAGAAGGGCTGGCACTAAACATTGGTTGAATGGAAATAAATTTTGGGTATGAAAAGAAGATGGATGCATGATTGAGGGGCTGTGATGAGACTACTTTGAATGATGAATAAATGTGTTTGGGAAGGCAGATTGGAGTCCTGTATTAAATTGGGTCCTCCAAGAAGCAGAGGCAAAGAGGAATTAAATGTGCAAGGGAGGTATCTGTGAGACAAAATAAGGAGAGAGCCAGGGCACCATGAAGCATTCTGACCCAGAGCAAAGGAGAGAGAGATGTGGTCTAAGGGTCTAAGGAAGACTTGGCAAGGCCACCAGGGAGCCCTTGAGCCAAAGTTGAACATCAGCTATTTGATAAATTGCCCGAAACCAAATATCAGAGGTAGGATTAGAACTCAAATCTCCTTCTTTGTTCTCAGGTCAATGTTCTTTCTTTTATTTGTTGGATAAACAAAAGTATCTGAAGGTCAAATGGCTTTCCCAGAACTGAAGGAGAAGTTTGGTTCAACCTATTCTGAATCCAGTGATAGAGCATAAAACTTCCTGAAAACATAGGGCTATAAAACGCAAACAGTAAGCCCTATTGTAATTGATGAACTACAGTGAATAGTACAATTATAAAAAAATTCTTTCATGAATTGCAACAAATGAACCACACTAATGCAAGGTGTTAATAATAAGGTGGTATATGGGGTCTTTGTTTTTGTGCATGATTTTCCTGTAAACTTAACTTCTCTAATTAAAAAAAAAAAAAATTGAAACAAAATAAAACAAAACTTCCTGGAAAACTATGTAGAGAAATAACCTGTTTGCCATCTAGTTGGCTGGGAAGAATGACACTACCAAACTCTGACACGGTGGTCTGTTTGCAACTCCTATTTAGCTAGGAGAAGTAGTGGGGTCCAATGGAAAGAGCACTGACTGGGTAACTGGCCAATGAGTGGCCTTCTAGGCTCTGCTTTCTTGTGGAGAAAGTAAGAGTTTTGAACTAGATGGAGGCCCAAACCATTCCAACTCTATGCCTGAGGCTTCTAAGAAGCCAAGTGAGTGGGAACATTGTGGCTTCCGTAATGGAAGGCAGGGGAGATTGTGGTCCTTGTAGGTGAGGTGGTGCCAGTGGTGATCTCTTATGGAGTTGTACTGAAGGCGAAACCAGAGAATTGCCTGTTTTTGAATACTTCTATGTGCCCAGCTAGATTTTGGGAATAAAATGACAAGTAAGACATGGTATCTGAACTTGAGAAAATCTCAGTTTCCTTAGATGTGAGGGGTGGGGTAAAGGTAAAGGGCTTTTGGGGGCAGGCTGGGGAATTTTGGATAGGCTACATGATATTTGAGGTGGTTTCTTCAAATGGTATGTTTACTTGTCAGTGTCATTGGGAAAATTAGGCATAGTATATATAAGCTGACTGGAAGGGAATTTGGAGCAGAAGTGGTACTTGCAAAATGCTTTGCTATTATTTCTAGCATGAGAGGGTAAAAGGCTATTGAATATGAAGTATTTTCATGCTGTTTCTTGCCTACTTCCCAACTTCATTCTAGTGGACTTCTGGTGTGAAACATTTTCTGAGTTAAGGTAAAAGATTGTGATGCAGAATTAAAAATTGTTGATGGGAAGAGGTGAAAGGCTTAGAGGAGAGGCTAATTTGATCTGATAATAAGGAATTTAGAGAGAAGAGATGAAAAATGAGATAAAAAATTCTCTTTAAGATGGGGGAAGGGAGAAACTTGGATGGGTGGGGGTTGAATGAGAAGGTCTAGAGCTGTGGGTAAAAAAGAATTGGGGAGAGGGAGGAGGGGCTACAAAAATGCTGCTGGGGATTTTCTAAAAGATCCATGACACCCCTTTATTTTTGAGATATTAAAGATTTCCTTTTTGAATGATTTTGGCTGTTTATTCCTCTTTAATCATAGCATCTTAGACAGAACCACAGGATTTGGCAATGTAAAACCCTATGTTACACAGATACATAATTGGAATGCATTGTGGTAAAAGAGGTATTTACAAAGCCCTGTGAGGGTCAAGGGAGGAGAAGGTATTTCTCATGAATGGGTCAGAGGGAATGAAGCATTTGAACTGGGGCTTTTGTTGGAAGCATGGCTTTGACTTATTGCATGAATGATCTTAAAACTCTGGCCACTATAAAACCAACAGGCAACTACAAGTGTTGGAGAGGACGTGGAGAAATTGGAGCACTTATTCACTGCTGGTGGAAATGTAAAATGGTATAGCTTCTGTGAAGGATGGTTTGGCAGTTCCTCAGGAAGCTAAGTATAGAGTTGCTTTACAATCTGGCAATCCCCACTACTTGGAAAATACCCAGAAGATCTGAAAGCAGAGACTCAGACATCTGCACACCGATGTTCACAGTGGCCTTATTCACAACTGCAAAAAGATGGAAACAACCCAAGTATTCATCAACTGATGAATGGAAAAACAAAATGTGGTATAAGCATATGATGGAATGGGACAACATGGATAAACTTTGAGGGCAATATGTTAAATGAAATATCAGACACAAAAGGACAAATATTTTATGATATGAACTAATCATAATATGTAAACCCATAGATGTAAAATATAGAATATAGGTTACCAGGATATAGAATGGGGCTAAAGAATGGGGAGTGATTGTTAATACGTGCAGAATGTTTAACTAGGGTGAACTTAAACGTTTGGAAATGGACAGAGATGATAGTAGCAGGTTATTGTGAGAATAATTAACCGTAATGAATGGTGTGTAAGTAGGGTGGAAAGGGGAAGTGTAGCATCATCTATGTCACCAGAAGGAAAGTTAGAGTTTGTATTAGTCAGGGTTCTTCTAGAGAAACAAAACCTACAGGAGATATCTGTAAATATGAGATTTATAAAAATGTCTCACACAACCATGGGGATGCAAGAGTCCAAAATTTTTAGGGCAGGCTGTGAGGTTGGCATCTCTGATGAAGGGTGTAGATGAACTCGACAGAAGAGGCTGGCTGGCTGAAGAAAAATGGAGAATTCTCTCTTCTCCCTTAAAAGTCTTCAATTGACTGGATCATATCCAGCTGTTTGCACTCTCTTGTTTGTGGAAGACATCCTTAGTTGATCGTGGATGTGATTAGCCATGGATGCAATCAGCTGACTGATGACTTAATAAACCAGCCTTCTGGTTTTTCGACCAGCCAGAAAATATCCTTGAGTAATGGTTAGGCCAGTACTTGCCTGACAACCATGAACCATCACTTGACCAAATTGACGCCTGAACTTAACCATTACATATTTCTAAAATATAGAAATGTATAATACAGTGAATCTTGTGGTGGACAATGTTCATGATTAACTGTACAAATATAAAAAAAGTTCTTTCAAGAGCTAGAGCAGATGTATGACACTATTATAAGCAGTTAATAATGGAGGAGTATATGGGAAAATGTACCAATTGCAAACTATGGACTATAGTTAACAGTAATGTTTTAACACTCTTTCATCAACAGTAACAAATGTACCACATCAACTTTATGGGTCAATAATATGGGGGAATATGAAGTATGGAAGGATTAGGGTTTTCATTTTATTTTTTTTCTGGAGTAATGAAAATGTTCTAAATTTGATCTGAGGGTTGTATGCCCAACCATGTGATGATACCATGAATCAATGGTTGTATACTTCTGATGGCTTCTGTGCTGTGTGAATAAATCTCAATAAAATTCCATTTAGGGAGGGCCATGGTGGCTCAGCAGGGAGAGTTCTCGCTTGCCATGCCAGAGACCCGGGTTCGATTTCCGGTGCCTGCGTATGAAAAAACAAATTCTGTTTAAAAAGTCATATTTTAAAAAAGTTAAAAAAGATAGCTTCAACTCTCTGAGTCTCAACTTTCTTATTCATAAATGAAGAATGATCAAAATTTATACTCTCCTTAAAAGCTTGACATTTAATTGAGATATTGACTGTTGACATGGTTAGGTTCATGTGTCAACTTGGCCAAGTGGTGGTACCTGTTTGTCTGTTTGGGCAAGTGCTGGCTTGTCTGTTGCTATGAGGATATTTCATAGAATTAAATCATGTCAGCTACATCCACAGCGGATTATAGCTGATTACAGAGGCTCACTGGCCGAAGCAGGAAGAGAGACTGTCTCCTCTGGATCCTCCTTAAAAGACTTCCAGTGATTAGATTAAGCATCACTTATTGCAGAAGACATTCCCCTTGGCTGACCACAAATGGAATCAGCTGTGGATGCAGCTGATGCGATCCTTAATTCTATGAAATGCCCTCATCACAACAGACAGGCCAGCACTTGCCCAACCAGACAAACAGATACCACCACTTGGCCAAGTTGACACATGAACCTGACCGTGACATGGCTTCTCGCACTGACCTTAATTCTAGTTCCTCCCTTTAACGAGGACACCTGTGATTACATTGGGCCCACCAGGATAATTCAGGATAATCTCCCCATCTCAATTTTCTTAATCACGTCTGCAAAGTCCCTAACATAGTCACAAGGGTTGGGAATTAAAACACAGACAGCTTTGGGGTGGTGGTAGTGGTTGTAGAGGTTGGCATTATTCAGTCAATCAAAGGTACCCAGCAGAGAAGAAGAAAGTAGTTCTGAGGAGAAACCTGAAAATTTAGAGAGTTAATTGTAAATAGTGGCTAATTAATGAAGAGTTTGTCAGAAATACAATGGAGGCAAAGATGAGATGATAGGACCCATGTGTGATCTCAGTCCAAATGAACCCTAACAGGTAAAGAAGTAACTTAATTTGACTGGCTCTGTCTTTTTCCTTTGGCTCCTCTCAATCCCCATTCTCACTACTATGTACATCTGTCCTTTTGCCCCTTCTCTCCTGTGCTGGATTGAAAGTGTTGTGTACCCCAGAAAAGCCAGGTCTTTTAATCCTGATTCAATATTGTTAGGTGGAAACCTTTGTTTAGATTGTTTCCATGGCAATTGACCCACTAGATTGTGGGTGTGACCTTTTGATTAGATTACTTCCATGGAGGTAGATCACACCCAATTGTGGGTATGATTGTTTGATTAGATGGAGATGTAACTTCACCCATTCAAGGTGGGTCTTGATTAGTTTACTAGAGTTCTCTAAAAGGGGAAACATTGGAGTTGCTTCAGAGCCAACAGAGATGCAGATATTTGGAGATGCTTGGAGTGCCAGCAGAGAGAACAAATGCCTAGCCATGGGAGATGCAGAGCCCAGCAGATGTTACCATACACCTTCCCATGAGATGATAAGCAAGCCAGAACACAGAACTGTGTCCTAAGGAGCTAAGTGACAGCCCATGGATGCTTAGAGAGGAAACCACTAGCATTAGAAGCTGGAAGTAATGGAACTGGGAGCCACATGCTTCCCATGTGATAGACATTGGCCTTTCTTGAGTCCAGGTATCTTTCCCTGGATGCCTTGGTTTGGACATTTTTATGGACTTAGAACTTTAAACCTATAACTGAATAAATTCCTTTCTAAAAAGCCATTCCATTTCTGGTATATTGCATTCTGGCAGCATCTAGTAAACCAAAACACCTCCCTTTAACCCAAAGACCCTCTCTTTTCTCCCTGTGTTGAGTAGTGGCATGAAACTCTGCTGTCATATGGGTCTGATTTTTTAATTTTGACTTAATCACTCTCAGACTCCATGACCTTGGACCAATCACTTAAGCTCTCTGAACTCGAAATGCTTTATTATAATAGGCATAATGTCTATTACCTCAGAAGTTTTGCAAAATATAATGTGATGACTGTGTAAAATTAATAGACTTTATATTTTAGAGTGGTTTTAAGTTTACCAAAAAATTGAGCACTAAGCATAGGGAGTTCCCATATAAAACCCTTCCCAAAGTTTCTACTATTAACATCTTACATTAGTGTTAAGGGTTGAATGTGTTCCCTCCCAAAGGTATGTTGAAGACCTAACCTCTGGTCCTGTGACTGTGACCTATTTGGAAATAGGGCCTTTGAAGATATGATTAGTTAAAATGAGACTGAACTGGATTAGGATAAGCCCTAAGCCAATGTGACTGGTGTCCTTATAGGAGGAGAGAAGAGACACAGGTATGGAGGGAAGACAGCCATATGATGACAGAGGCAGAAATTGAAGGGCTGCAACTGCAAGCCCAAGAATGCCAAGAAATACTAAGTATCATCGATAAATGCCAGAAGCTAGGAAGGAAGGAAGGATTCTCCTTTACAGGTTTTAAAGGGAGCATGAACCTGCTGACATCTTGATTTCATACTTCTAGCCTCCAAAATGGGAAGACAATAAATTTCTCTTGTTTTAAACCATCTAGTTAGTGGTTATTACTGTGGTCCTAAGAAACCAAGACAATTAGTGTAATATATTTGCTACAATTGATGAATCCATAGTTTACATTGGCACTTACTTTTTTGGGGGGGAGGGGGTGCATAGTCTGGGAATTGAACCCAGGTCTCCTGCATGGAAGGCTAGCATTCTTCCACTGGACCACCTATGTACCATGGCAGTTACTTTTCGTATTATGGAGTTCTATGGGTTTTGACAAATGCATAATGTTATGTAGTCATAGAGAATAGTTTTGCTGCACTAAAAATCCCATGTTCTCCACCTAATTCATCATTCCACCCCTTCCCTAACTCCTGCCAAAACTGACTATTTTTTGTTTTTTCCTTGTATACTATGTAGTTGGAATCATATAGTATGTAGTCTTATCAGACTGGCTTCTTTCACTTGGCAATATGTAAACAAGATTCCCCCACATCTTTTCTTGGCTTGATAGCTCATTTCTTTGTTTTGCTGAACAGTACTCCATTGTATGGATGTACCACAGTTTGTTTATCCAGTCACCTATTGAAGGACATCTTGGTTGCTTCCAATTTGGGGCAATTATGAATAAAGCTGTTATAATCATATATGTGCTGGTTTTGCACGGACATGAGTTTTTATCTCATTTGGGTAAAGACCAGGGATTATGAATGCTGGATTGAATGGTAAGACTATGTTGAGTTTTGTCAGAAACAGCCAGACTGTCCCCCAAAATGGCTGTTCCATTTTGCAAGCCCACTAGCAATGAATGAGAGTTCCTTTTGTTCCACAACCTTGCCAGCACTTGATGTAGTTGATGTTTTGGATTTTAGCCATTAATAGTTGTGTAATGGTATCCCATTGTTGTTCTAATTAACAATTCCCTATGGACACATGATATTGAGCATCCTTTCACACTGAAATAAACTTTTGAGAAAATATCTGGCAAATCAAAAATAGTTTCCCTCTCTCCTCTTCATTCCTCTATATCTCCTGTCTTTTTGGTTTCTGCAAACCTTTCCTGAGCACCTCTGCTGTGCCTGTTGCTATTCTAGGCAATTTTATTTATATTGCATCACTTTCTTGTCACAACACTGCAAAAAATATATATATTTTCTTCGAGATATCTTCACATACCATACAGTCCCTGCAAAGTATAAAATTAATGGCTCACAATATCATCACAAAGTTGTGTATTCAACATTGTACTAGTTTGTAAGCTGCCAGAATGTGATATATCAGAAATGGAATGGCTTTTAAAAAGGGGAATATATTAAGTTGCTAGTTTACAGTTCTAAGGCTGTGAAGATGTCCAAATTAAAGCAAGGCTATAAAAATGTCCAATCTAAGGCATCCAGGGAAAGACACCTTGGTTCAAGAAGGCTGATAATGTTCAGGGTTTCTTTCTCAGCTGGAAAGGCACATGATGAGATCTGCTAGCCTTCTCTTCAATGGTGTCCCCAGGGCTCTGTCCATACTGTTAGCTCTGTCAGTACTAGTTGCTCTTGGGGCTCTCAAGCTTTTTCCAAAATGATTCCTTCTTAAAGAGCTCTAGTAAGCAACCCCAACTTGAATTGGTGGAGACGCATCTCCATAGAAACCATCTAGTCAGAAGTTACCACTCACAATTGGGTGGGCTATATCTCCATGGAAACAATCAGAAAGATTCCATCCAGCACTATTGAATGAGGATTAAAGGACATGGCTTTTCTGGGGTACGTAATAGCTTCAAACCAGCATAATCACCACGGTCATTTTTAGAACACTTGCATCACTCCAGAAAAAGAAATAAAAAGGAAAAACAAAAAAGCCCATACATCCCATACTGCTTATACATACATTCCTCTCTCTCATTGACCACTAGTATTGCAATCAATCCAATTTTTTTTTACCCCTTATTCCCCATAGGCACACACATTATTTATTTTTGTCCTAATTGCTTTATTCTTCTGTCCATAAGGTTTTCACAATCACTCGGTCACATTGTATAAGCTATATAGTCATATAATACATCTTCAAGAACCAAGGCTACTGTCAAAGAGCTCACTAGTTTCAGGTACTTCCCTCTTGCCACTTAAATACACCATTAACTAAAAAGAGATATCTATAAAATGTGTAAGAATAACCTCCAGGATAACTTCTCAACTCTGTTTGAAATCTCTCAGCTACTGAAACTTTATTTTGTCTCATTTCTCTCTTTCCTCTTTTGGTCAAAAAGCCTTACTCAATCCCATGGTATTGAGTCCTGGTTTATCCCAGGAGTTATGTCCCCAGGGAGGACAGTGAGTTCACCTGCTGAGCTGGCTTAGAGAGAAAGGCTACATCTGAGCAACAAAAGAGGTTTTCTGGGGGTGACTTCTAGGTAAAATTATAAGTAGGCTTAGCTTCTCCTTTGCAGGAATAAGTTTCATAGGGGAAGCCCTAAGATTGAGGGCTCAGCCTATTAATTGGTTGTCCCTACTACTTATGAGAATATCAGGAATTTCCCATTTGGGGAAGTTTAACATTTCCTCCCTTCTCCCCAGTCCTCCAAGGGGACTTTCACAACACCTTATGAGACATTGATTTTTACTTTTTGAGGGACATTATGTGGTCCAGAGAGTTGAAATAATTTACTAAATGTACACAGAAGGTGGCAGAGCTGTGATCCTGGTCTGAGACTTCTGATTCCACACCTACAGTGACATAGAAAGAACTACAATGTGCATTTGATTGTTGGTAGATTGCAGTTTTAATTTCTTGCGACACGTTTTCAAACGTAGAGCAGCAAGGACATTTGCTTTCTTTGTTTTTTTCCTTATAAAGCAGCAACAACAACAAATCGATGGCAGTGCTTTTAACTCTGGGTGTGGCCTTTGCTTTTGTTCTGAGCGCCCATGGCCATTCTGAAAGATCTGACCTGTTCTTGCTATGCACAGCTAGGATGGTGGCACAAGGTTATGCTCTTTCCACCCTGAGATGTTGGGAGGTGGCCAGCCTACAGCTCTGAGCTCATGCTCCTTGTAGTTCAATTCTGCTGGAGTAGTCGTGTGAAGGGAAGTGGATGACAGGAGAGACAAAAGCTTGATTAGTGGAGGGGGGAGGAGAAGTTATCACAGTTGGAGCTGTATCCATGCACACTGCAGTGTGGATGCCACACACACCAGCAGGTCACCCAAAGCGTTAGCCTGTACTGGAGAGGTGCCGTGTAGGGAGGCTGCCAGGCTCAATCTCATCAAGGTAAGAACAGAAAAAAAGTGTCCCCTCTGGACATATGCAACTTGAAAACACAGGGTTTGGCCAGCAGAAGTTTCTTTGAGTCAATTAGAAAGTGGTGTCCCATGGTTTGGTGCCTGTGCCAAGGCACAAAGCTTGCCAAGTAGGGCCCTGGTTATATTTCGACCCTCACCTGCCCCGTGGACCCTGGAAGTAGAGCCAAGTGGTGAAGAGCATAGACTCTAGAGCTAGAGGGTCTGGGTTGATCACAACTTTTTTCTTTGCTGTGTTCTTGGGCAATTGACCTAACCTCTCTGGGACTCCTAGTTTTGAGGCTAAGAAAAGTCCAAAATCGAGGTTTCAGCAATTTATTGTCCAAAATCGAGGTTTCGCCAATAATTTATCGGTAAATTAGAAAAAGAAACTTAACCTATTTCAAAGGTTGTTGTGAGGATGCAATGAATCAACAAATAGGCTTTAGAATAGTTCTCAGTCATAAAAAGCACCACATGCTTGTGAGTTAACTCTATTACTAGTGCTGCAAACCCAGGTTCTGGGAGGAAAAAGAGTGCCTAGTTCTCTCTGCTTCCAATTCCAGACCCCAGCTCCCTTTTCACCCTCCCTTTCCTCTCCTCCTTTAGAAATATCCTCTCTGATACTTGACCCTCTTTACAGTCCAATCATTTCATCTAGGAACCAAGCCTGCATGCACACATGCTTCAGCACAGAATTGATTTAAGAGTTTGACCTGTCAGGCTATGTATTTATTAGGATAAAAGCTAAATTGCTGAAACAAGGAAACCTAAAACTGTAGTGGTTTAAAGAACATAGGCACTTACAATGAGTCATTAACACAGAGCTGCTGAGTAGAGTATCAGCTTAGTAATAGTGTTACTAGCCTGTGCCTTTCTAAGTTAAGGTCATATGCCAGGCATTTGTCATACACAGAAAATGGGGATCAGTCTCATGAACTCTGAACCTGAAATAATGTTTGGATATAATCTGTGCTTTAGTAAATCTAGAACCTCTAAACAGTGCCCTTTGATATATCATTCTTCTGATGTATCCTGCTGGCTTGCTGGCTCACTCTTCCCATTGCATCTTCAGCAATCAATGTATTCTCCCATGAGAACTGCCTCACCAAGATTTTCCTTGCAGTGGCCTAATCAAAGTGCCTATAGTCCAGAAAAGGCTATATTTTAACCCTGAGACCTAATTTGGTAGCTCTCTGCAGCAGTTTTCATTTTCTGGGTCTATAGAGTGACAATAAGTACTCATGTGGTAGAGAGTGACAATGAAGAAACTTTAATAATTATGATTGTTGATTGTTATTAACTGTAACTGGAGCTAGTCAAATGAATTCATTATCTATAAGAATATTATAAATATTGATTGTGCACAAAAAAGTGTCATGTGCACACAGACAAAGCATAGAATTCACATTTGTCAAGAGTCTTTATTTTGCCATCTGCTCTTGATTCTTCACTTAAAAATCTCCAACAAATGAGCATTTGTGCTTGGAGATGGTTGGTGACGCTGTTGTATTTACTCTGCAGGGCACTTGGGAGACAGAGTTCCTGCACCAGTTTCTCAGTGTTCCCCTGGGAGATGCACATTGCAGAGAAGGACCCATCTTCCTTCTCAGCAGCTGGCACTCATACCCAAGCAGAGGTGACCCTCTGCAGGTTAGAGCTGGCTTTGGAAACACACTATCTCAGAAACAAAACAGAACAAGGTGTTCCTTTGTTCCAGACGTATGAGAAAATATGGATTCCACATAAATCACACATTCATTCACTCGCTCATCTATTCAATACATGGTAGTTGTGTACTTTGTCCTGTTTACTGTAGTTGATAGGATAAAGGTTAAACCGCTATAACAAAGAAATTTTTAAAAAGTGCTGCGGTTTAAAAAGAAAGGAGCTTTAAAAAAAAAAAGTTTAGGTAGTTTAGCTTGGCAGGACAGCTCAGCGACAGGTAGTCCCTCAGAGATCTTATTCTCTTCCATCCTATTGAGTGTAACTTTGTGATGTGTGTGCCTCAATCCACCTTCTCAACAAAAGGAACTTGTTTTGACATGTGTGCAGTCCACTTTGACAAACTCTAAACAGGTTCTTAAGAATATCAGAAAATGTTTATATGAAGTTTATTGTTGAAAATGCTTTTGAAAGACTTGAAAACAAAGGAAACAGTTATAGCTGAAACAAGTTGGTGGCATTGGAGAGAAAGTCTATGGAGGCACCAGTGAGCACCTAAGCTACTACTCCTGGCTGCTGGAGTTCCCAGTCCCCTAGTTTCACATAAAAGTCCGGGCTGCCATTCTGTCCCTGGGCAATGAGCATCCGACACCGAGTATCGATCTCAGGCATCTTTTCGGAGAATTCCAAATTGTGTGTTTGTGGATGGTGATGCGCAGTTTGGAGGAGATTCCAACCTCCTTCTCCAGACAAGAAGGAGAATTTTAGTAGCAAAAGTCACTGACACGCTGGCTGGGAGTCAGCAAAGGCTGAGTCACTGACCATCCTGATAAGGCAGTGTGCGTGTCTTATCACCCAGCTCCCTCCCTCCCAGCCTCTCCCTGCCTGCAGTTGAAGGAAATAAGGTTGTATTGCCCAAATATCTGTGTGTATCATCAATAGCTTTTTTTGGTATTGCCTAGACTTACTAAGGATTATACCATAGGAAGGGCTACCTTTTTCTGTTAATACTCAGGGTAAAATAGTCTTCTTCTGTAAGCTCAACACTGAAGATCTGTGACAGTTTGAAGCTATATGTACCCCAGAAAATATAATGTTCTTAAAGTTAATCCATTCCTGTGGATGTAGACCTAGTGTAGGTAGAACCTTTTGATTAGATTATTTCAATTGAGATGTGCCTACATCAATCAAAGTGAGCCTTAATCCTCTTGCTAGAGTCCTTTATAAGGGAATAAAAGACAGAAAAAGGCCCACAGAGAAGCTAAGAGAGACAGAAGCTAAATGGGAGGACACACAGGAAACAGAGAGGAAGCCACCGAAGTCAGAACTTGGAAGCAACAAAACTTGGGAGAAGAGGGAGAGCCTAGTGGATGTCACTATGTCCCATGCCATGTGACAGGAGCTGAGGATCATCCATAGCCTGTCTGGCAAGAAGGCATCGTCCTGTTGATGCCTTCATTTGGACATTTTCATAGTCTTAAAACTGCAATCCTGTAAGATAAAAAATCCCTATTGTTAAAAGCCAGTTCATTTCTGGTATATTGCATTTTGTCAGTGTTGGCAAAGCAAAAAAAGGTCCAACTTCAGGAAGGGAGAAAGGAAAAAAGTCCAGGTCAGCAGTATTTTGTCTAAACAAATCATGTAGCTGTGGCATACTTATAATGCATCATCGAGAACTTGGTTACATGGCTATACAAAAAGCTGCAAGGAATTCCAGGCAATGTAGTCTCCAACTGGCTGATGTGCCTAGCTGAAACTATATTACTATGAGAGGAAATCAGTAAACATTTTGGTGGGGCAATTCCTCATTATGGGGTGGATTTTCAGTGCTCCACCAAATCTTTTCTCACTTTCTCCCACCCTTTACCAAAGTTGGATTTGTGTTTTTAAAGTTCCATTAAGCAACTCAAACATTGCACACTGAATAGAATTTGCATGCTTTTCCCCACTCCCTCAAAGAGGGTATTGTCCCATAATTTATAGAGCAAATTCAATCTTGCCAAAAAACTTCTCTCAGGCACACAGATTCATTGTTGCCATGGATCAAAGATTGTTGCCACATGCCAAACATGCTGGTTGCCCCTAGGGGATGCCTAGCCTAGCACATGTTGAAAATGAGCGCACCATTATTGGGTTGGATATGAGGATATCCTAAGTTATAGCAAGAATGTCATTCAGATCCTACATGACTTTGGATAATTCTATGTCAAGCCAGAAAGGAATCATCCCAAGGTAATGATTATAGTTATCACTTATTGAGTGCCTACTGTGAACAGGACTTTGTGCTTGGTGCATTATATACATTTTCTTTAGTACTCAACATCTCTGAAATTGTTTTTCTTTGGTATTACTCTAAAATCCTTGCATTTGACTTAATGCTGCATGGAACTCAAACTATAATAGTCAGCTTAGATTATTAAATATTTATCCCTGGGGCTGGGTAGAGAACCATGTAACTTTTGGGTGACCAGCATCTAGAGAACATCAGTGTTTCGATGGCACGGGATAAGGGGGATAACTATTGGATAGTCAACTAGCAGTGGCTTTAGAAATCTCTATTTCTCACACGCAAATATACAGATCAATGAGTAACTAACTGTTTCCACAATTGTTAAATTCATCTTTTCTACATTTTGTAATTGTCTTGAAACTGAATATTATGCTTATTTCAGGCCTGAACTTCTAGAATGGACACCAGGTCTGCTGTTCTCAGAGTGAATTCAGAAAGCAGGGTTTGGATCGGTATAGCATGCTCACTTAAGTGGGAACCATTTGGTTACCAGTCCTGTGTGTCTCAGACCAGACCACACCACCTATTTGACCTATTCGAATCTGGGCTTAGCAGGATGAGTGGCCAAATGCCTTTCCTTGTGTCCCTTAGCTTTCTGGGGAAGTGTTTGTGGGGCTGCCATTGAGGTCAGGGATGAGGACTTCTTCAGCCCACTGCTGGGAATTGAATCACACTCCCCATAAAAGGTATGTTGAAGCCCTAAGCCCTGGTCCTGTGAATGTGACCCCATTTGTAAACTGTATCTTTGAATATGTCAAGATGAGTCCATATGTGAAAAGGATCTTTGAAGATCTTTTTAGATGGGGCCAAATTGATTGGGTTGGGTCCTAATCCATATGACTGGAGTTTTTCCAGCAAAGAAAATTCAGATGCAGTCAGCCAGTGGAAACCAGGAGTCAGTAGAAGCTGGAAGTCAGTAGAAATCAGAGACACAGATACAAGGCGAGAAAGATTTCCATGTGACAGAGGGTTGCTGGGACACTGCAGACTCCAGGAGAAGGCAAGCTCTACCCTGGCAATATCTTGATGCCAGACTTTCTAGCCTCCCAAACTGTGAGACAATAAATTCCTGTTGCTTAAGCCAACTTATCATGTGGTATATGTCATAGCAGCTCTGCAAAACTAAAACACCTACCTAGACACTTTGTGCAATTTTCAACAGAACTCCCCTCAGGTCAGATGCTTCATAGGCACAACTTGGCCAGTAGAAGGTGACATTGTGCAGTTGCAGCCAGGATCAGGGCAAGATTTGTGAGAAGACTTTGGGCTGAATTTCACCATCCTCTAGCCCCCACTTCTATGAACCAGAAACCTTTGAGCAGTGTTCAAGCTGTACAAGCACATGCAGTAGATCTTGGGGGCCATGTCTTCCTGTCTGATTCCCAATTGCCTAGCACAGTACCTGGGAATGAGCTTGAGGAATTTATTCAACCTTGTCATGTCTTATGTCCTCATAAGTAATGTAATGGTTTTAATAAAGCCTTACCTCATATAGCTTTTATGAAAAATAGACAGAACACGTGGAACAACAGTTGCATTGTCAGATAGCCTTGGGTCCAAATCCTGACCCTGTCACTTACTAGGGGTATGGCCTTAGGCAGGTTACTAAATTCTCTGTGCTTCTGTGTTTTCAAGTGAGGATAATAATAGTGCTGACATCATAGGATTGTTAGGAGGAATGAATGAGATAATACACCGATAAAACATAAGCTAAAATCTGACATGTATCATCATTAGCTATTATTATATTTTATTTTTAATGTCCAGTCCTAGGGTAGTTCCTGACACAGAGCAGGTGACCAAAAATGGTAACTAGCAGATGATAAATAAATGGAAGTGGAATGAACCGAAGCAGGTTTCTCATTTCTGAGGGAGATGACTCATCTTTTTCTGTGTTTCTTCCTTTAGTCACCACCCACCCCTACTCCTTAGGGCCTCGTGGGATTCTCATGTCCCTGCCCTAGGCCAATCTCAGGTCCATTTCTCTGGGCACAGCAACTTGTTCACGGGTGGACAAGGATCAAGTATGGTCAATTGGATTAATCCTTGAATAATAACATGTGCTTATTGGAGGGGTTAGGGCCTCCTTCTCTAGATTTGTGAGATATAATGCATAAGGCTTGGGACATCTAGTTGTCAGTGGGCAAATTGCCCATCATATCAAAAGAGATTGTCATGGTCAGCTGGAATATATCTGAGCCCATCACAGTAAAAGAAGCTGAGCTGATGGAAGAATTGAAAGGAGGGACACAAATAGACATCTTTCCTTTGATGTTTATGGTGGCATTATTCACGACTGCCGATGGATGGAGGTAGCCCAAGTGTACATCGACTGATGACCGGAAGGGCGAACTGTGGGGTATACATGGGATGGAATATTGAATGGCTGCAAGAAGGAATGAAGTGGTGAGGCATGCAATGATGTGAATGAAACTTGAGGACATTACGTTGAGCAAAGTAAGCCAGAAACAAAAGGTTTATTGTATGGTCTTACTGATATAAACTAACCGTAATGAGCAAACTCTGAGAGTTGAATTTGAGAGCATAGTTTATCAGGAGATAGAACGAGGACAAAGATCGGGAAATCATTCATTAAGGAGTACACACTATTCATTAAGGTTGATTGTAAAGGTTTGGAAATGGACAGAACAATACTGTGTGATGGTAGCACAATATTCCTAAGGGTTATTAACAAAGCTGAGTTTGAGTATAATTGGAAGGGGAAGGCTAGAGTCCTGTATATCACCAGAAAGAAAGCTAGAGGATAAAAATTAGAACTATATAACTTAGCAAAACCTGGAGTGGATAATTATGGTGGTTGATTGTACAAATATAAGAATGTTCTGACATGAACTAGAATAAATTCACATTACCATAACAAGGTATTAATAACAGGGTGTTAAATGGGAAAATGCAATATATAAACTAAGGTTTATAGTTAACAGTAACATGGAAGTGTTCTTTCACTAATTATAACAAATGTACTATACCAAAGCTAAATGTCAATAATAGGGGGATTTGTGGGCGTGGGATTTTTTTCCTTCAGAAGAAATGAGTAAGTTCTCAGACTAATTTTAGAGACAATGATCGTACACTTAGGACAGATTCTATGGTGTGTGAATAAAACTGTTAAAAAATTTCTATAAGGAAGCAGAGCTGAGAGATGGAGAGGAGAGACAGCTATAATTTCAATGTTACCACTAGCTATACCTGTTCTAGCCATACCTGAAGCTACCACTGCACTTGGACTTCCCAGTAGATGAACCTACTATTTCCTTTTTAAATGTAAGTTATTTTGAATTGGGTTTCTCTCATTTGCAACTGAGAGAACCATCTTAGTCAAGTTCCCACTCATGAAACTTAACTGGTAAGTAATATAACTAAACATTTGATAAATTGTAGCAACAATATTGTACTGTAGTAGCTAACATTTATTGAGTCTCACTGGATGCCAGACACTTTTAAATTCTTTGCATGTGTTAATTCACTTAACTTCACAGTTATTTAGGCATTGTTATTCCTCTTTAAAAGATGAAAAAACGGAGCTGCAGAAAGACTTTTTATCTGGTGACTTCACTTTTTATTTAGTGACTTCACAGAGTTAGGATTCAAAAATTACATATTAAAGGGAGCAATGTGCCATCTGAAAAGGTTACTTTGCAATGTTTTTCAAATGATGCTGCCATTGCCTAAGACATTTTTGAACTTCATTTTAAAGAATGATCACCTCAGCCTATTTATTTCAGAAAATAAATATCACCACACACAAACACACTTTGTGTTTGGCCAGAAGCAGATTCCTGTGCTGGCTTAACTACTTTATTTACTGTATGTGACACTTAATGGTATTTACCTGTCACACAAGTCAAATCCACCTTTAAAGGACAAAGGTATGTGAGCACTGAAAAGGAATGTAAAGTAGGCTGTAGAGGTGATTCTAAGGGCAGACTTCCAGACTTGTTTTGTGTAAGGGATGATTTTGAAAGGGACGTTTGGACGCATAAATTACAGTTGATTGGTTTTCTTTTTTTAATCAATCATGTCATTTTAGGCCCACGCCTTTCTTTTTCCTTCTAAGTGTGTACCTAACAGAAGCAAAGCATTGTGGCATTTGCCTCAGGGAAACTGATAAGGATAGCTGGGTGCTGGAGTATGTGCCACCTCTGCATAAGAGCCTCAGAAAGGCTGTTTAAATAACTCCAGAAACCAAAGTTCAAGGTAGAGAAAGATACTCTCTATTGAAATGGGCTCACCTTAGATGAGTGCTTTAAGGAGTCTATCAGAAGAAACTCTGGGAAAAAAGTTGCAGGAATGACTCCAATATCTTAACACTTCCAGAGAGGAATTTTGCAGCATGGAGACATGAGGATTGTGGTTATTCCCCCAAATTTCATGAAACTCAACATTCAAAAAGTTGAGAGAAGAATATCATGCATATTTTAGTTTGCCAGGCTGCTGAAATCAGTATACCATGAAATAGGTTGGCTTTTAACAATGGAAATTCAATAGCTTACAAGCTAACAGTTTTGGGGCCATGAAAATGTCCAAATCAAGGCTACATCAAGTCCATAACTCCTTCCTGAAGATCAGCTGGCAATGATTCTGACTCCTCTCTCACATGGTAAGGTACATAGTGGTGTCTGCTGGTCTCTCCCTTCTTTTCTGGGTTTCCTTGTGTTCAACTTCTCACTTCAGTGACTTTCTCTCTTTTTGCCTGAATTTCATTCTCTTATAAAAGACTCCAGTAAAATGATTAAGACGCTTTCTAGGCCACACCTTAACTGAATCTCATCAAAAGGTCCTACTTACCATAGATTTAGACTCACCTGAAGTGCATTAGCTTTAAGAACATAATTTTCTGCAATTTCAAACCACCACAGTGTGTATCTACTGCCTTTAGTCAATAATTGTTAATATTTTGACATTTTCTTTGTTTGATGTGCATGTGTATACATTTTTTATTTTGCTGAACCATTAGGAAATAGGTCTCAGATATTGAAGACATTTCAGACCTAAATAGCTCAATCATTAATGAGGATGTTCTCCAACATAGCCTTGATACCATTATCACACTAATCCAATATATTAGACAGGGTTTTCCAGAGAAACAGAACCAATAGGATAAAACTGGTGAAAGAAAAAGAGAGATTTACATATTTAGATAGAGATTTATTATACAAATTGGCTCATGCAACTGTGGAGATTGGCAAATTCAAATTATGGATGGCAGGATACAAGTTGGGAAATTGGCGGCATTGAGTTCCCCAGGAGACGTGGCAAATTGGATACTCTGATGAAGGTGACAGATTATCCAGGAGGACCTGGCTGGCTGAAACAGAGATAGAAATTCTTTTTTCCTGACTGCCAAAATTTTCAATTCTCCTTCTAAAGGCCTCCAAGTGATTGGATGAAGAGATAACTTTCATTGCTGAAGGTACTCTCTTTTATTGTAGATGTAATCAGCCATAGAGGCAGTCAACTGGTGATAGATGCAAATCTACCTATGAGTACCTCTCAGTAACAATCTGGCCAGTGCTTGCTTGTCCAAACAACTAGACACCAAAACCCATGCAAGCTGACACATGAAATTAATCAACATAAGAAGTAACACTTATTCCCCAAGGCCATCTCTAATATCCTGCCCATGTTTACATTTCACCCAAATATCTTTTATAGGTATTTCTTTTTTCTTTTCTTGCTCCCAAAATAGGATCCAATGAAGGCACTGAATTTGGCTATTACGTCTCTTTATTGTCTTCTACACCAAAAGAATTGTGCACATTTTTTTAAAAACCATTGCCCTTTTTAAAGAAAGTAGGCCAACTGTCTTATGGAATGTTCCCTTCTGGCTTTACCTGCTTATTTTCCGATCACGCCATTCACATTGGTCTTTTTGCCCCTGTATTTCCTATCATTTGGGAGTTAGGTCCAGAAATCTGACAAGATTTGGGTTGAACTTCTTTGACTTGAAACGTCATAGGAGATCTTGTGTATTTCACATTGCATAACATCATGAGCCATGTAATATCAGGTGTTTTAGTGTGCTAAAGCTGATGAAATGCAATCTACCAGAAATGGATTGGCTTTTACAATGCGGATTTATTAAATCACAAGTTTACAGTTCTGAGGCTGTGAACATGTCCAAATCAAGACATTAACAGGCAATGCTGTCTCCCCAAAGACTGAGGAGCAGCTACTGGTCATCCTTAGCTCCTCTGTCCACATGACCAAGCACATGACAATGTCTACTGGTCTCTCCTTCCTCTTGTCCAGCAAAACCCTGGAGAGGAGGCTTTAGTGGTTTCCTGTTTCTATATTTCTGTTTTCTGTGTGTCCTCTCTCTTACCTTCTCTGATGTTTCTCTCCCAGCTTCTCTCTATGTATCTCTGAATTTCATCTCTTATAAAGGACTCCAGTAACAGAATTAAGACCTACTGAGGCATGCCTCAACTGAAATACTCTAATTAAAAGGTCCCACTCACAACAGGTCTGCACCCACAGGAATGAATTAGTTTTAAGAGCATGATCTTTTCTGGGGTATGTAACAATTTCAAATTATCACATCAGGGTTATAAGTGCTACTAAGTGTGACCATTACAATAAGGTGGTGACTGCAAGAACTCTCTATTGAAAAGCTACTTTTTTTCCCCTTTGCAACGAAAAATCTGTAAGGAGGTATCCATGTCCTTGCATGCTACTTACTTTCACTGCATAGTTTTAGTCTTTAAGGTCAGCAAACTTTTCTACATTGCATGCTTAAGAGCAACTCATGATTGCTTATAGCACTATTTCTAAAATATTTTCAACAACTTTTTTCTCTTCTGTTTTTTTATATTTCTTGTGAATCCTAGGTTACAAGTGTTAATTTTGCCATCTTCAAAAAACAGCAAGATCTTACTCAATTCTGATAGAGAAGTTCTGCAAATAAGTGTAAACATTTCCTGTCAGGGTCAGCTGGAAACATTTCACCCTTAAGCATACCCACTGGGTAACCTGGGAATCAGCTTTGCCATGAAATCCTCCCTGATTTTCATCCAGCACCCAGAGTTTTCAAAATGATTCACAAAACAGGTTGGCTTCCAGGCTAGCAAGTACTCCATTATTTTTTTCCTGATATGGATACACAGTAGAATTATCTGGGGAGCTTCAAAAATATATCCTGGTCTACCTCAGGCCATCTGAATTAGAATCTATGAAGGTGAGGCCAAACATGAGTATTTTTTAAAAGTCCTCCAGGTGATTTTTTTGGTAACCTAGGTGGAAATCACTGCAAAAGAAGCTACCTCAAAAAGAAAAAGCAATTGTAATGTTACCATTTAAAATCAAGGCACTATATCCTTTCTTCCCGGGAGGATGTTGCCAAATGTTGCTGCCCATTAGAATCACCTGGGAAAGTTTAAGAACTCTTGAAGGCCAAGTCTCACCCCATACCAATTAAATTGGAATGCCTGGGCACCAAAGAAAAAATCTTGAAGATCACAGTTAATTCCAATATACAGCAAAGTTTTAGAACCACTGCTTCCGAGACTGTCATCCTATAAGGCAGCTGTGGTTTACTTGAAAGAATAAGAACTCTGGAATAAAACTATTCTGCTGCTTCCTAACTGTTTAGGAAACAAGAGGTAAAAATGCTAAATCACAATTTTGTTGTTTGAATTCAATGAGAACATATGTCCTAGCACATAAAAGTTAGTATTCATCTTACCTCTTGTATTCATTTCTTACTGTTACTGTAAAACAACATATATTTATTAACTTAAACTTTTGGAGGTCAGAAGTCTGAAAAGGGTCCCCGTGGACTAAAATCAAGGTGTTGGCCAGACTGTGTTTCTTTCTGAAGGCTCTAGGGTAGAATCCATTTTCTTGTCTTTTTCAATTTCTTGGGGTACCTTGCATTCCTTGGTTTGTGACCCCTTGCCATCTTCAAAGCCAGCAATGGCTGGTGGAGTTTTTCTCACGTTGAATCACTCTGACTCTTCTGCATCCCTTTTCCACATTTAAAGACCTGTAATTACACTGGGCTCATCCTGATAATCCAAGAGAATTTCCTTAACGTCAGTAGACTAGCAACCTTAATTCCATCTGCTACCTTACTTGCCCTTGCCATATAATGTCCCATATCCACAAGAACTAGGGTGGAAACATCTTCAGAAGGCCAATCACAGCCCTCAATACCTTTTCCCTTTAATCAGGACACGAAAGTGTATTATAGGTTTATGTCAATTGATGTTCTTTAAATGCATGGGGATTATGTTAATGTTATCAACATGATACCAACTAAGTGATATCTATTATAGGCCTTGTCTCATTATTTGTCTTGCAGATAGATCCTTTCTCTGCAGACCTGTTGAAGGGATAGGCTTAGGTAGCCATGTTTGTAGCCCGTGATGCATAGTCACAGCTGATTGGATCAGTGATAGCCATCTGACTTACGGAGAGGCAATGAACTGGCTTGTCATCCCCTGTCAGGGTTCTCTAGAGAAACAGAACCAACAGGAGATATCTATAAATATAAGACATAAAATTATCTCATGCAATTGTGGGGATGCAAGAGTCCAAAATCTGTAGGCTAGGCTGTGAGGTAGGCAACTCCAATAAAGGGTCTTGAGGAACTCCACAGGAGAGGCTCGCTAGCTGAAGAAGGAGTAAAAATTCTCTGCGGGAGAAATGCCCTTAGTTGATCATAGTCGTAGTCAACCACGATTAGTCAGGTGCAATCAACTGACAGATGACTCAATAAACCAGCCTTCTGGTTTATCAATCAGTCACGAAATATCCTTGCAGTAACCATTAGTCCAGTGCCTTCCAGACCAGACAACTGGGCACCATCACCTGGCCAAGTCGGCACCAGAACCTGACTATCCCAGCCCTTCAATTAAAATTTTTCTTAAGAACTTGGAGTAAGAAGCACAGATAACTGTAGTTGGTTGTTGCTGAATTCCGGGGCTAAAGGGCATGTATATTCAGAACTGAAACTGTCACGGATATTTCATGACTGATTGATAAACCAGAAGGCTGGTTTATTGAGTCATCTGTCAGTTGATTGCACCTGACTAATCGTGGCTGACTACAACTATGATCAACTAAGGGCATATCTCCCGCAGAGAATTTTTACTCCTTTTTTTTACTGTCAAATCAAGGCAAACATGCAAAAAGGAAGTCAAAGTTATAAATAAGCAAGAATCAGGAGAACTCAGAGGAGTTTTGCAGATAGGAAAGCTAAGAACATTTACAGAGAAGAGAAGCCGAGATGTAAAACTTCCCAATTCTCAAAAGGGAGTTGCTTCAGTTTCAAAAGATTCCTGTTCCCATAAGGCTTGACTATATTTTTAAAAAAGTGTTTTGGAAAGTTATTAAAAGTAGAACTTGTGATTGCAGAGAGAATCAAAGAATTAGGCTTTTGGTTTTGGAGGTCTTCATAAAGTCATCACAGCTTCCTCTTATCCACATAACAGGGCGAATGGAAAAAAGAAAATGAAAAAATAAAATTCATCATTTTAATGTTCCTGATACATCATTTACAAATAGAAACATGGAAAGTTCTACTGGGAAAGCAAGTATATCAGTTAGAAATGTTTACAGCTAAAATTAGCAACAAATTCAGCTAATGGCAGTTGACCCTAAGGACATTTAATTTTACTTAATTAGTCCGGAGGTGACTCCAGGGTTTGTTCTAGGCTCTATGATGTCATCAAGGACATGGGCCTTGCTCAATAGAGGACATTCATAGCTGTTGGCTTCCTACTTTTATTCTTGGTGCCTCATGACACAAAATGGTTGCTGCAACCTTGGGTATTTTGGGTTCATATCAGCTTTCTGAAGTAGAATGAAGAGGCTGAGGCTGAGGCTGAGGTGGTGCATAAGGGCTTTCTCCCTCTGAGGTTCTGTCATTTTATCTGAGAAAAAAAAAAAAACCCTCTCCACCCCCAGCCAACTCTCCTCTACAGACTTCCTATCAAAGGCCAGTGGGACCACCATGATGGTTTAGACCAAACATAATTAGCTGCCTGTGACTGGAATAGATGCCTGCCTCCGTGAGATGAAGGAATTTCTATGATTGATATTTTCTTAGAAAGGAAGAAGCACGGCAGGCCACGGTGACTCAGCAGGCAGCATTCTCGCCTGCCATGCCGGAGACCCAGGTTCGATTCCTAGTGCCTGCCCATGCAAAAACAAAAACAAAAACAAAAACAAAAAAAGAAAGAAAGAAACAGGGCAATGGGTTATTGGATAGACAACAAACTGTGATGATGTAAGGGATGAAATAGTGCAAAGGAGGAAGTAAAGAAACCATAACCTTCTTAGTTTTGCAAGGAAGATGCTCTTGCTAGGTCCACTACAGCAGCTCTGGCTGAGCTCAGCTTCCAGCTGCTGGAACCACATCAGAAATACATTTTTCCTGAAGGATTCCCAAATTCTGGGTAAAGACCTTGCCTGTGATTCACTCTTAGGTATTTACACTCAAATGCCATTTTTTAGTCTGATGCTTCTTAGACAGCAATGAACAGTGCCAATTAACACCACCAGAGGTTCATGGCACTGAACAGATTTTGGTGTCCCTCTCTCTCAATAATCCCAAATAAAGACAAAGTCCAACCATGACTACCAAAGTTTCTCCCATGACACCACTTCAATGTTTTATTTTGAAATGCAATATCAACTTAAAAACAAAACAAAGCAGTGCCAGGGTAGTTCAGAAGTAGAATTGTTGCCTGACTTGCGGGAGACCAGGGCTTGATTCCCAGCCCATGCTCTACCCACATCCCCCCCCCCCAAAAAAAATTCAACAAATGGCACTGCAATAACGGGATAGTCACATGGAAGAAGAATGAAATGTGACTTCCACCATACAGCATACAAAAAAACCCCAACAAAACAAAACTTTTTTTCATTATTGCAACTTTTCTCATAACTTAAAGTATATGCTTAGTCTCTATTTTGATTAAAGCAGCACTGATCATGTGGGATCTTTGGCCTTGTATGCAATCATTGGAACCCAGGGCAATACCAGAAAATAGTTTATCATTTCAATGCTGAAAGAAATAATTCAGACTATCAGAGAATAAAGCTTCCTCCCAAAGCACTGCTCTAATAAAATACTTAAAATACTGTTTGACACATAGTGAGTTATTTAAAGTCTTTGTTGTTGTTATATACCACAGCACTTTGTTTGAGCAGAATAGATCATACAATTTACACAAAGATAGTATGCTAAAGAAAGAGCATGGGAGAAAAGAGAAGGGTAAGAGAACATGTTTTGAACCTTCCCTGTATTTCAGAGATAGGCAATAAAATATACATATGTTATTAATTTTAATCTTTATAACCAACACCAGAACCACTTGGCCAATGAGAAAATTGAAGGTCAGAAATTTGAAATGACTTGTGCAAAATAACATGTTAGTGAGCAACAAGGCTAATTCAAGTCTGACTCACTTTACTTGCACCCTGCTGCATTCCATAAGATATATATGCTTTTCTTATTGATAGAGTCACAGGGCAATGTATTTGCTATAGGGATAAAAGCTTTAGCTGTTCACAAGTTAAGGACATCAAATCCGCTTAAGCTAGATTGTTATTGATATCTCTAGAGGCCAGTATAGTGTGATTCTCCTGGATAACTTTTGTTGATTATTTACAACCTTGGAGTTACAAAGGCTAGAAATACATTTCCTGTTCTCAAAGAATTTTCAGACCAGTGGAGAGACAGAAATACAAAATGATTAGTAGAGACAGAAATACAGAATGATTAACATTCAACATAACTACTACAATGGACACATATTCAGAATAGAGTTAGCTCGTGGAAAAACAAGTTCTAACCTGAAATGGAATCAGAGAAAGATCCATGGAGGTTATAGTTCTGACACAAGATACGGGCTTGAAGGACACATGGGAGTTGGCCAAGGAGATAGTTTACAGAAGGATATTCCAGGCAGAGAAGACAGTCTGGACAAAGGCAGAGAGATTTAAGAGACTTCTGGATATTACCAATAGCTCAGAATTTCTAAAATGGAAAATTTAAAAATAAGTGGGTGGCATAAAATTTGTCTCTATGGGAAAGCATGTGCCAGATCCTTATGAAAGTGCTTATTTTTTTTTAGGATAAAGATAATAATTATGCAGCAAGGTGATGCCATCAGATAAGAGATGAAATAAAAGTATAGAGGCTCAAAATCTCCCCACCCTAACTCTGGAGGCAGTCCCAGGATTGTCCCTACATCGGCCGTCTGGCAACTGCATACCTGTGATAACCCCCTTACCCAACATCCAGCCTCCAGTTACAACTCTGCACGACTACAGCAGTGTTTAACTTTTAAATCCCTGCCAATGAAGAGTTGCCAACTCCCAACTTAGCCCCCTGCTTCCAAAAGCAACCAAGGGAAACCTGCCAACTTCCCACTCCCAAGCTAAACAAAGAAAACTCACTGCCTCCCTTTCCCTACTTCCCACCAATCATCCTACATAATTCTGGATTCCCAGAATTCCAGCCTTCCTCTGCTTGCTGCTGTCCCCCATCTTGGGTGCCAGCCCACCTGTGCATAGCCTCCCAATAAAACTCCTTTCATCGAGTTCAAGTTCACATTTCCTCTCCTCCTGGTTGAAAACCTATCACTAACCAAGTGAAGAAAACAAATCCTTGCTATGCATACACAGTCCCTAGTGCTCAAGAAATTATTTTGCATCAAAAAAAAAACCCTTACAGAGCAGGCCCCATTTTCTCATTTTTAAGTTGTTGAAGTCGAGTTAGAACTTAATTTATGGACACAAATTTGAATTTCATATAATTTTCATTTGCCGTGAAATATTCTTTTGATTTTTTCAACCCTTTAAAAATGTAAATACATTTACATTTACATAAAATAAATGTGATACAAAAATATACAGTGGGCCAGATTTGCTGTGTGAGCTGAACTTCTCACACCTGTGTAAAAAAATCACTCCAGTGTTAAAATTCCAACTCTGTTCATGTAAAAATCCCAACACCCCTCTGACCGGTTTGGCACTGTGACCAAGCTTTACTGGCCTATTAAAGCTTTATGGTTCTCTTGCTGATGGCTTTATCTGCATTTCATTTCTGTTTCACTTTGTATTTGTTCTCCCTACCTCTGTCATTCTTAGTCATGCTGATTGTGTGTTGCTTTGAAATGGAGTCCTGGGCTGCAATGAAAATCACAAAAGCAAGATTTAATTCCTCTGTGACTGCTGGTTAATTCATTTCTGGATGTGAGTGCCACTTTTCTGAGCCCCACACAATATGCCATATGGAATATCATTATGTGCTCCCTAGAGCTTCTGCTCTTGCCATCTGTCTGACTTCCTGTATGGTTTCTTCAGCAGTAGGCAATTTGCCTATCAGAAATGCTTCTATAGAGTAAGTTTTGAAAACACTATCCTGAACAACATCTGCCTCTGACATTGCATATATATTTTTTCAAGTTTCATACATTTGAAGCACATTAAAAATCATCTCTACTATGAGGCAACAGTTGAAAATCATGAGTATACTGTAGTAACACCCAGGGGTTAGTACTGCCCACACTGCAACACACTCTGATTAGTACATCTTTACAATCTTCTGTTTTGAGGACTCTGACATGTTAGAACCCTGGTATTCTGCCTAGGCTGTACCTCTCTTCTTTAGCACACTTAAAATCTTTCATCCTTAATGGTAGGAACTGTATTTATTTACTTTGTCTTTGTGTTCCACTGTCTAATATGACACCTGGCACTCAGTAGGGATTCAGCAAATTTGTGTTGAGGTGAACTGAAATGTTCAACTATACCCTGCAAGTTTCCAGTCACATGTCTCTGCAATATCACTGACAGGATTTTTACCCAAAGTGAACCTGGTGATGGATTGCAAAGATAATGAATTGCTTGTTAGTTTATCTTGTTACTTGACTATGAATGCATGTTTATACTATGGGGATGAATGAGATACTTAGAATAAAACATTTTTGGATGTTCAGAGAAGTGCATGTTCTAGATTGCTCAGGATCACCAGATGTCAATGAAAGTGACTTGATCTTTGTGTGAGATGATCTGGGTTTAAATTCTACCTCTTGGACTTCCGGAGAAGATGGTGGCTTAGTAAGACGTGCGGGTCTTAGTTCCTCCTCCAGAACAGCTATTAGAGAAGTAGAAACGATTCAGAACAGCTCCCGGAGCCACGACAGAGACCAAGAAGACAGCGTACCCCATTCTGGAACGGCTGACTGGCTGGGAGAACCCGCTCCGGTGAGATCGCCGAGGGGCGCGGGCTTCCCTGGGCCGGGGTGGCAGGCGGCCGGAGTCCCTCCCTCCCTCCTTCCCGGGCCGGCTGGGAGAATTGGACAGGCGGTCCCCTCAAGCCGCGGTGGCTGGCACCCCCCCCCACGCGCGGCCCCCCGGACCAGCTGGGAGAATTGGATCGGAGATTCCCAAGCCGCGGAGAATGGCGACCGGGATCCCTTCCAAACACGTGGCTTCCCGGTCCGGCTGGGAACGGTGGATAGACACTTCCCCAAGCCGTGGGGGCTGGCGCCCCCCCGCCACGCTTGGCGTCCCGGGCCAGCTGGGAAATTTGGACAGGCATTCCCCCAAGCCGCGGAGTCCGGTGACCATCCCCACACGTGGATCCCTGGGCCGGCTGGGAGATTCGGATTGGCACTCCCCCAAGCCGCTTCGGCTGGCGACCCTCCCCACAGCGAGAGTTTTCTAAAGTTAAAGGACCCACAGCATCTTTTACTGGTGGGACCTGCAGACAGATGAGCGCCATGAGTGCCACCTACTGGGCAAGATAAGAAAAACAGAGCCCAGAGATTTCACAGAAAAATCTTTCAACCTGCGGGGTCTTACACCCAGGGAACTCTGATTAAATGCCCAGACGCCAGCAGAAGATAATGGACCATGCTCAGAAAATTGAAAATATGGCCCAGTCAAAGGAACAAACCAATAGTTCAAATGAGATACAGGAGTTGAGACAACTAATGCTGAATATACGAACAGAAATGGAAAACCTCTTCAAAAATGAAATCGATAAATTGAGGGAGGACATGAAGAAGACATGGGCTGAACAAAAAGAAGAAATAGAAAAACTGAAAAAAACAAATCACAGAACTTATGGGAGTGAAGGACAAAGTAGAAAAGCCGGAAAAAACAATGGATACCTACAATGGTAGATCTAAAGAGACAGAAGCTACAATTAGTGAATTGGAGGATGGAACATCTGAATTCCAAAAAGAAACAGAAACTATAGGGAAAAGAATGGAAAAATTTGAACAGGGGATCAGGGAACTCAAGGACAATATGAAGCGCACAAATATACATGTTGTGGGTGTCCCAGAAGGAGAAGAGAAGGGAAAAGGAGGAGAAAAACTAATGGAAGAAATTATCACTGAAAATTTCCCAACTCTTATGAAAGACCTAAAATTACAAATCCAAGAAGTGCAGCACACCCCAAAGAGAATAGACCCAAATAGGCGTTCTCCAAGACACTTACTAGTTAGAATGTCAAAGGTCAAAGAGAAAGAGAGGATCTTGAAAGCATCAAGAGAAAAACAATCCATCACATACAAGGGAAACCCAATAAGACTATGTGTAGATTTCTCAACAGAAACCATGGAAGCTAGAAGACAGTGGGATGATATATTTAAATTACTAAAAGAGAAAAACTGCCAACCAAGACTCCTATATCCAGCAAAATTGTCCTTCAAAAATGAGGGAGAAATTAAAACATTCTCAGACAAAAAGTCACTGAGAGAATTTGTGACCAAGAGACCAGCTCTGCAAGAAATACTAAACGGAGCACTAGAGTCAGAACCGAAAAGACAGAAGAGAGAGGTATGGAGAAGAGTGTAGAAAGAAGGAAAGTCAGATATGATATATATAATACAAAAAGCAAAATGATAGAGGAAAATATTATCCAAACAGTAATAACACTAAATGTTAATGGACTGAATTCCCCAATCAAAAGACATAGACTGTCAGAATGGATTAAAAAACAGGATCCTTCTATATGCTGTCTACAGGAAACACATCTTAGACCCAAAGATAAACACAGGTTGAAAGTGAAAGGTTGGGAAAAGATATTTCATGCAAATAACAACCAGAAAAGAGCAGGAGTGGCTATACTAATATCCAACAAATTAGACTTCAAATGTAAAACAGTTAAAAGAGACAAAGAAGGACACTATATACTAATAAAAGGAACAATTAAACAAGAAGACATAACAATCATAAATATTTACGCACCGAACCAGAATGCCCCAAAATACGTGAGGAATACACTGCAAACACTGAAAATGGAAATAGACATGTATACCATAATAGTTGGAGACTTCAATTCACCACTCTCATCAATGGAAAGAACATCTAGACAGAGGATCAATAAAGAAATAGAGAATCTGAATATTACTATAAATGAGCTAGACTTAGCAGACATTTATAGGACATTACATCCCACAACAGCAGGATACACCTTTTTCTCAAGTGCTCATGGATCATTCTCAAAGACAGACCATATGCTGGGTCACAAAGCAAGTCTTAACAAATTTAAAAAGATTGAAATCATACACAACACTTTCTCGGATCATAAAGGAATGAAGTTGGAAATCAATAATAGATGGAGCGCCAGAAAATTCACAAATACGTGGAGGCTCGACAATACACTCTTAAACAATGAATGGGTCAAAGAAGAAATTGCAAGAGAAATTAGTAAATACCTCGAGGCGAATGAAAACGAAAACACAACATATCAAAACCTATGGGATGCAGCAAAGGCAGTGCTAAGAGGGAAATTTATTGCCCTAAATGCCTATATCAGAAAAGAAGAAAAGGCAAAAATTCAGGAATTAACTGTCCACTTGGAAGAACTGGAGAAGGAACAGCAAACTAACCCCAAAGCAAGCAAAAGGAAAGAAATAACAAAGATTAGAGCAGAAATAAATGAAATTGAAAACATGAAAACAGTAGAGAAAATCAATAAGACCAGAAGTTGGTTCTATGAGAAAATCAATAAGATTGATGGGCCCCTATCAAGATTGACAAAAAGAAGAAGAGAGAGGATGCAAATAAATAAGATCAGAAATAGAAGAGGAGACATAACCACTGACCTCACAGAAATAAAGGAGGTAATAACAGGATACTATGAACAACTTTATGCTAATAAATACAACAATTTAGATGAAATGGACGGGTTCCTGGAAAGACATGAACAACCAACTTTGACTCAAGAAGACATAGATGACCTCAAAAAACCAATCACAAGTAAAGAAATTGAATCAGTCATTCAAAAGCTTCCTAAAAAGAAAAGTCCAGGACCAGACGGCTTCACATCTGAATTCTATCAAACATTCCAGAAAGAATTAGTACCAACTCTCCTCAAACTCTTCAAAAAAATTGAAGCGGAGGGAAAGCTACCTAATTCATTCTATGAAGCCAACATCACCCTCATACCAAAACCAGGCAAAGATATTACAAAAAAAGAAAACTACAGACCAATCTCTCTAATGAATATAGATGCAAAAATCCTCAACAAAATTCTAGCAAATCAAATCCAACAACACATTAAAAGAATTATACATCATGACCAAGTAGGATTCATCCCAGGTATGCAAGGATGGTTCAACATAAGAAAATCAATTAATGTAATACACCATATCAACAAATCAAAGCAGAAAAATCACATGATCATCTCAATTGACGCAGAGAAGGCGTTTGACAAGATTCAACATCCTTTCCTGTTGAAAACACTTCAAAGGATAGGAATACAAGGGAACTTCCTTAAAATGATAGAGGGAATATATGAAAAACCCACAGCTAGTATCATCCTCAATGGGGAAAAATTGAAAACTTTCCCCCTAAGATCAGGAACAAGACAAGGATGTCCATTATTACCACTATTATTCAACATTGTGTTGGAGGTTCTAGCCAGAGCAATTAGACAAGAAAAAGAAATACAAGTCATCAAAATTGGAAAGGAAGAAGTAAAACTATCACTGTTTGCAGACGATATGATACTATACATCGAAAACCTGGAAAAGTCCACAGCAAAACTACTAGAGCTAATAAATGAGTACAGCAAAGTAGCAGGTTACAAGATCAACATTCAAAAATCTGTAGCATTTCTATACACTAGTAATGAACAAGCTGAGGGGGAAATCAAGAAATGAATCCCACTTACAATTGCAACTAAAAGAATAAAATACTTTGAAATAAATTTAACTAAAGAGACAAAAAACCTATATAAAGAAAACTACAAAAATTATTTTAACACATTTATTTTAAATGTGTTAAAATAAATCACAGAAGACCTAAATAGATGGAAGGGCATACCGTGTTCATGGATTGGAAGACTAAATATAGTTAAGATGTCAATCCTACCTAAAATGATTTACAGATTCAATGCAATACCAATCAAAATCCCAACAACTTATTTTTCAGAAATAGAAAAACCAATAAGCAAATTTATCTGGAAGGGCAGGGTGCCCCGAATTGCTAAAAGTATTTTGAGGAAAAAAAACGAAGCTGGAGGTCTCACGCTGCCTGACTTTAAGGCATATTATGAAGCCACAGTGGTCAAAACAGCATGATATTGGCATAAAGATAGACATATCGACCAATGGAATCAAATAGAGTGCTCAGATATAGACCCTCTCATCTATGGACATTTGATCTTTGATAAGGCAGTCAAGCCAACTCACCTGGGACAGAACAGTCTCTTCAATAAATGGTGCCTAAAGAACTGGATCCATACGCAAAAGAATGAAAGAAGACTCCTATCTCACACCCTATACAAAAGTTAACTCAAAATGGATCAAAGATCTAAACATTAGGTCTAAGACCATAAAACAGTTAGAGGAAAATGTAGGGAGATATCTTATGAAACTTACAATTGGAGGTGGTTTTATGGACCTCAAACCTAAAGCAAGAACACTGAATAAATAAATAAATAAATGGGAGCTCTTCAAAATTAAACACTTTTGTGCATCAAAGAACTTCATCAAGAAAGTAGAAAGACAACCTACACAATGGGAGACAATATTTGGAAATGACATATCAGATAAAGGTCTAGTATCCATAATTTATAAAGAGATTGTCCAACTCAACAACAAAAAGACAGCCAACCCAATTACAAAATGGGAAAAAGACTTGAACAGACATCTCTCAGAAGAGGAAATACAAATGGCCAAAAGGCACATGAAGAGATGCTCAATGTCCCTGGCCATTAGAGAAATGCAAATCAAAACCACAATGAGAGGTAATTGGAGCTGAAGGGATACAGACTGTACAACAGCACTGGATATAAAAGCTCAGAAATGGACAGCACAATACTACCCAATTGTAATGCAATTATGTTAAAACACTGAATGAAGCTGCATGTGAGGTATAGGTTTTTTTTTTTTCTTCTTTCTATTATTGATTTAATTCTTATTCTGTTGTCTTTTTATTTCTTTTTCTAAATCGATGCAAATGTACTAAGAAATGATGAATATGCAACTATGTGATGTTATTAAGAATTACTGATTGTACATGTAGAATGGAATGATTTCTAATTGTTTTGTTAATTCTTTTTTTAATTAATAAAAAAAAACCACAATGAGATATCATCTCACACCCACCAGAATGACCATTATCAACAAAACAGAAAATGACAAGTGCTGGAGAGGATGCGGAGAAAGAGGCACACTTATCCACTGTTGGTGGGAATGTCAAATGGTGCAACCACTGTGGAAGGCAGTTTGGCAGTTCCTCCAAAAACTGAATATAGAATTGCCATATGACCCAGCAATACCATTGCTAGGTATCTACTCAAAGGACTTAAGGGCAAAGACACAAATGGACATTTGCACACCAATGTTTATAGCAGCGTTATTTACAATTGCAAAGAGATGGAAACAGCCAAAATGTCCATCACAGACAAGTGGCTAAACAAACTGTGGTATATACATACGATGGAATATTATGCAGCTTTAAGACAGAATAAACTTATGAAGCATGTAATAACATGGATGGACCTAGAGAACATTATGCTGAGTGGTCAAAACAGCATGGTATTGGCATAAAGATAGACATATCACCAATGGAATCGAATAGAGTGCTCAGATATAGACCCTCTCATCTATGGACATTTGATCTTTGATAAGGCAGTCAAGCCAACTCACTTGGGACAGAACAGTCTCTTCAATAAATGGTGCCTAGAGAACTGGATATCCATACGCAAAAGAATGAAAGAAGACCCGTATCTCACACCCTATACAAAAGCACAATAATACCTAATTGTAAAGTAATAACGTTAAAACACTGAATGAAGCTGCATCTGAGCTATAGGTTTTTTTTGTTTGTTTGTTTGCTTGTTTGTGTCTTTTTTTTTTACTATTATTATTATTTTTATTTTTTTCTCTATATTAACATTCTATATCTTTTTCTGTTGTTTTGCTAGTTCTTTTTCTAAATCGATGCAAATGTACTAAGAAATGATGATCATGCATCTATGTGATGATGTTAAGAATTACTGATTACATATGTAGAATGGAATGATTTCTAAATGTTGTGTTAATTTCTTTTTTTCTTTACTTAATTAAAAAAAAATAAATAATAAAGATACCTCTGATAAGGCCTTAAAAAATTCTATCTCTTTATGAGCTTGAAAATACTAAAAAAGATCACTTATCATTTCAGATCTGTTTTGGTCTCTGTGACACAAGAACAAAATCTCTGCCCTACTATCTCAAAAACTTGATGTTAAGAGTTGACCAAAAAATAGCATGATACTGGCATAATGATAAATATGCTGACCAGTGGAATAGAATTGTGAGTTCAGAAATTAACCTTTTTTGCTATGGACATCTATCTTTGATAAGTGGTCAAGTTGACTCAACTGGAACAGAACAGCCTCTTCAACAAATGGTGCTTGGAAAACTGGATATCCATGTCCAAAAGAATGAAAGAGGACCCCATCTCATACCTTATAAAAATTAATCAAATATCTAAACATTGGAGCTGAGACCATAAAAATTTTAGAAGAAAATGTAGGAACATATCTTTAAAATCTTGTGACAGGAGTGGTTCCTAGACCTGTTACACCCAAAGTGTGAATAATGAAAGAAGAAATAGATAAATAGGATCATCTCAAAATTGAAAGCTTTTGTGCATCACAGAACTTTGTCAGGAAAGTAAAAAGGGTCCCTACTCAATGGGAGACAATATTTGGAAACCACATATCAGATAAGAGTTTTAATATCCAGAATATATAAAGAGACCCTATAACTCAATAACAAAAAGACAAACAACCCAATTAAAAAATGGGTAAAAGGCATCGATAGATAATTTTCCAAAGAAAAAATACAAATGACTCAAAAACAAATGAATATCAGATAAAGTATAAATTCTAGTATCCAGAATTTATAAAGAGATTGTTCAACTCAACAACAAAAAGACAGCCAACCCAATTAAAAAATGGGAAAAAGACTTGAACAGACACCTATCAGAAGAGGAAATACAAATGGCCAAAAGGCACATGAAGAGATGCTCAATGTCCCTGGCCATTAGAGAAATGCAAATCAAAACCACAATGAGATATCATCTCACACCCACCAGAATGGCCATTATCAACAAAATAAAAAATGACAAGTGCTGGAAAGGATGTGGAGAAAGAGGCACACTTATCCACTGTTGGTGGGAATGTCAAATGGTGCAACCACTGTGGAAGGCAGTTTGGCGGTTCCTCAAAAAGCTGAATATAGAATTGCCATATGACCCAGCAATACCATTGCTAAGTATCTACTCAAAGGACTTAAGGGCAAAGACACAAACGGACATTTGCACACCAATGTTTATAGCAGCATTATTTACATTTGCAAAGAGATGGAAACAGCCAAAATGTCCATCAACAGATGAGTGGCTAAACAAACTGTGGTATATACATACGATGGAATATTATGCAGCTTTAAGACAGAATAAACTTATGAAGCATGTAATAACATGGATGGACCTAGAGAACATTATGCTGAGTGAGACTAGCCAAAAACTAAAGGACAAATACTGTATGGTCTCACTGATGTGAACCGACATCAGAGAATAAACTTGGAATATGTCATTGGTAACAGAGACCATCAGGAGTTAGAAATAGGGTAAGATAATGGGTAATTGGAGCTGAAGGGATACAGACTGTGCAACAAGACTGGGTACAAAAACTCAAAAATGGACAGCACAATACTACCTAATTGTAATGTAATTATCTTAAAACACTGAATGAAGCTGCATCTGAGCTATAGTTTTTTTTTTGTTTTGTTTTTGTTTTTGTTTTTTTATATATTTTTTGTACTTTTTATTTTTATTTTTTCTCTATATTATCGTTTTATTTCTTTTTCTGTTGTCTTGCTATTTCTTTTTCTAAATCGATGAAAATGTACTAAGAAATGATGATCATACATCTATGTGATCATATTAAGAATCACTGATTGCATATGTAGAATGGAATGATTTCTAAATGTTGTGTTAGTTAATTTTTTTAATAAAAAAATGAAAAAAATGCTCAATTTCACTAACTATTATGGAAATGCAAATCAAAACTACAATAAGATACCATCTCATGTCTAACAGAATGGCCATTATTAAAAAAAAAAAAACAAAAACCAGAAAACTACAAGTGCTGGAGATGATGTGGAGAAAGAGGTACATTCATTCCCTGTTGGTGGAAATGTAGAATGGTGTAACCGCTCTGGAAGACAGTTTGGCAATACCTCAGGAAGCTAAGTATAGAATTGCTATATAATCCAGCAGTCCTATTACTAGATGTAGATTTGGAGGAACTGAAAGCAAGGACACGAACGCATATTTGTATACTGATGTTTATAGTGGTATTATTCACGGTTGCCAAGAGGTGAGATCAGCCCAAATGCCCATCAATAGATAAGTGGATAAATAAACTGTGGTGTGTGTATATATATATATATATGATGGAATATTACACAGCTGTAAGATGGAATAAAGTCATGACGCATGCAAGGTTCATGTGGGTGAAACTTGAGGACATTAGGTTGAGTGAAATAATCCAGAAACAAAAGTACAAACACTGTATGTTCTCATTAATATGAACTAACCATAATAAGCAAACTCTAAGAGTTCAAGTTGAGAATACAGGTTATCAGGAGATAGAAAGAGGGTACAGATTGGGTATATGCTGCTAAAAGACTACAGAATGTTCAACAGAATTGATTGTAAAGATTCAGAAATGGAATGGGAGCACAATACAATACTGTGTGAGGGTTGCACAATATTGTATATATGATGAACAGAGCAGAGTGTGAGTATAGTTGTAAGAGAAAGGCTCAGGTCATATATGACACCAGAAGGAAAGATGGATGATGAAAACTGGGACGTCTAACTAAGCAAATTCTAGAGTGGACAATGATGGTGATTGAATGTACAAACATAAGAAAGTTCCTACATGAGGAAGAACAGATTAATGTCGCTATTGCAAGGTGTTGAAAATGGGATGGTACATGGAAAAAATGCAATCAATGCAAACTAGAGTCTATAGTTAACAGTAACATTGTAATATTCTTTCATTAATTGTAATACAGGCAATATACCAAAGCTAAATGTCAATAAGACAGGGATATAGGACAAGCATATGGGATTCTGGTTGTTGGAGGTGTTTCTGCTTTTTATTTTTAATTTTTTTCCTCTTCCTCTTTCATATACGTTGTGGTGGTGAATGCATAACTATGTGATTATATTAGGAACCACTGATTGTACATTAGGATGGACTGCATAGTGTGTGAATAAAACAGTTTAAAAAAAATAGAATTGACCAAGATAGTGTGAATGGCAAAAATTTACAAAGGAAAATTCACAAGTACAAATATAGGCTTTATTTATTTCGTATGTACATCTATAGTCACCAAAGGCAAAGCATTGGGGAATATAGACGTTGTGAAAACAAAGACAATTTTATAGACAAGTAATGAGGGCCACACATAAGAAGATTCCAGAAGAAGTCTTCAAGCTTGAGTGGGCAGAAGAATCAGATAGAGGGGTTATTAAATATGTGGATTCCTGGGCCCCAACCCACTACAAACTCTGGTATAATAGGTCTGAGTTCTGGGAAGGAACTCTGTGGATTTAACGAGTCCCCAGGAAAGTCTGATGCAGTTGGCCCATGGATCAGATTTGGAGAATAACAACTTACAGTTTAGTGGGGAAGATAGAAAAAAAATCAATAATTAATTTCCTATAATTTTTAAGATCCCCAAAATGGGCCTGCAATAGTTAAGTTGGTGTTGGCAGGCTGGCAGGGGCTGGGAAACTAGTGAGAACTAGCGAGAAGGATACAATGATGGTACATTAGATGGATCTCCCCAAATTTCTCATCCTTGCCACTTTAATCTTAGGTCACTTTCAAGAGTTGGCATATGTGTTAGGATTCGGTTGTGCTCTATGTGTCAAAAACACAAAAGACCAATGGCTCAAACAAGGTAGAAGTTTATTACTGTCATCTGGAAACAAGGTCCAGATTTAAGTGGTCTAGGACTGTATCGTGTCTCTGTAAAGTTGCTAAGGCTCCTCCAGGCGACTTTCAGTTCACATTCTATCATCCCGAAAGTGTGGCCCCTCACACTTACGGTCAATATAGCAACTAGAGCACCACCAGATATAGGCTCCTTCCAAGTAGCATGATGAAAATAGGAAGGGCGATGGAAGCACAGTTGTCTCTTCAGTAGGTTTCCTAACTGCAATACCATTCTGTTCATATCTCACTGGCTAAAGTAGTAACTGTGGCTCGTATTGCTGCAACAAGGTGCTGAAACATATTTGTTGTTCACCAGGCAGCCACATGCCGACATAAAAATCAGCGTTTCTATTAATAACAAATAAGGGGGAATGCACTTTGAGATGGGCAATAGCAATCTTACTCCTGGATGGGAACCTGGGGCTTGAAGCTTGTTCAACGCGTCTGAGGTCTGCGTTATGTCCCTGAGGTAGGGCTCCTTCATCTATCAAGTGGTTTGGTTTTTTCAAGTGCAGACATCAAATCACCAGCATTAGAATCATGTGGGAGATTTATTAATTCAGAAACCTGGGTCACATCCCCATTGATACTGACTCAATTCACCTGGCTCGATTCCACTGAATTTGGGAAGCAACAATTCATGCCTTGTTTTCACCCCTTGCTGCACATTAGAATCACTTGGCCAACTGAATTAGAAAATTGAGTGTGGGTCTGGGCATTAAGGCTCCCCAGAATATTCTGGTGTGTAAGTCAGGTTAAGAACTATGTAATCTTCAAGTCCCTTCCAACAGTTTCATCCTGCGGTAACCCCTCCAGTGTCACCCTTGTACCCCTGACTCGTTATTGCCTGATGATGATGCTCCTGAAGAACTGGCCCAGCAGAGAAAAGCCAGCGGGACTTCTGGGCAGTTAAGTAGTAGACCTCAGCTCAGGGATCATAAGATAAGGATTTTCTAAGTTTGTGGTATGTAAATGCCTCTGGCCTCTATCTTGTAAAGTTCATTTCCCTAGCAATGGCTGCATCTCTAAGAAACAGAGGGTCAACTCCTTTGAACAGGGTTCGAATCCTCGATTTGAAGCTAAAAAGTCCTGTGTTCCTTAGCTGATAAGTTGCCTGCTCAAGGCCTTTGTTTCTCTCTCTCCAAAATTGAGATGATTCTTGATTTACTTCCTCCCCACATGAGGTTATTTTGCTCATCAAATGATAAGTTTCTAAACATTAGGGTAAAAGTCACATGTAAATTATTTGGAAAAAAATATTCATCAAGCATATGTTAAGGACTAATGAAAGTGTTTTGAATTATTTAAATTGAGTTCAAACACCCAAAACTTTGATTTGAAATTTCCTACTAGCAGGTGATATGAATAATTAAAGTTTCTCATTTAATCTAAAGGAAATTTCTCTTACTGAATTTTTAATAAAACATCCAAACTGTGAATACCTTAGCTGTTGCCCCTAGTTCTTCCTGATTAACCTAGCTCATCAACACTATAAATTGTATCCCTCTAAACTGTTCATTTTTCACAAGAATCATTTCACTCTGTCATTATATTGGGGACAAAACCAGGTATTTTTCATTAATGACACACTTTCCTTTACTATGTACATTTTAGGTACAGGTGGACAGGGCTGGGGAAAACCATACAACCTCCTGGAATGATTTCACTTTAAATGGATGATGATTGGCCACAAGTGGGCTCTTTAACACCACCTCAGTCCTTCCCCCATCTACTCTCCTAGCCGACTATTTCACACCTCCTCTCTCTTCAAGCCTCCAGAGCGCCTCACTTTCAGCTCATTAGCTGAATCTTGCTCCCTAATTCACCAAACAAATAAAAGCCATCCGAAGAAAACCTGCCTTACATCTACACACCTGTCTGTCCCCATAATTCATAAGTCATCTCTCCTATTACAACCAGGAACACCTGTGTTCCTAGCGAAGGGAAACCCTGCCACCTGTCCATCAATCTTCAGCTCCCCTCCCACATACTCAAGACTTTGTTCCAAGAATTCTCCTTTGTCTCTCCCATACTGTCAGAATCTCCCACTCTCATGGATCTAATCTGTATATAAACATGCTGTTTTTCTCATCCTAGAAACAAAACCCTTTCTTGATCCCACTTCCCCTCCAGGTACTGCCCTATTTTTTTTTTTTCTCTCTCTTTGAAGCAAAACTGCTTGGACCCAGTGTATCTCAGCATATTTCTGTATGACATGCCTTGACAAATGCCATTTCATGTTCTTGCTTCAGGTTTAATTAACTAGAGAAGTAGGGGCAATCACTGGAGTTATTTCATTAATGTAACTTTCCTTTATTATGCCCCCAATCTCATGATGTAAGAAGTGCCATTCATAAGATGGTCAGCATCAGTGCTGATCTATGATCTATTTGTGTCCCATTTGCCATGAAATAAGAAATTGAGAGTATTTATAATTTTTAGAGCAATTTTACACCTCTAGTATATCCACGTACATGATCAGTGTCAGCAATAGGGTTTGCAACTTAACTTTTGTAAAGTGTGTTCTGATGACACTGAGGCAATGACAGGTAAGGATTTTGAAATGCTTCACCTGATTATAAGGTTGCATTACTTCCTTCACTGAAAAACTCTTGCTGTGAAAATGACATCAGCTGAACTAAATAATGTGCTTAGTGATGGAAGAAAAATTGTGAGCTATGTGAAGGCTAATGTGCTAATTTCAACGCTGTTCTCTTTATTATTTTCTAATGTGGAAGCTGATCACAAAGAACTGTTAATGTACACTGAGATAAGATGAGGCGGAAATTCTGTTGAGAATGTTGAAACTGTAGAGTCAACTTGTAGTGTTTCTGCAAGATAAGAAACCAGTTTCCCAAACTTTTTTTTTTAAACAATGATTTACCATTTCTTAGTATTTTAAAAAATTTTTTATTAATTAAAAAAAATTACAAGAAACACAAACATTCCCAACACATACACTAAGCAATTCACAATATCATCACATAGTTGCATATTCATCATCATGATCATTTCCCAGAACATTAGCATCAATTCAGAAAAAGAAATAAAAAGACAACAGAAAAATATAACAAACAGAAAAAAAAATTTTACATGCCATATCCCTTACTGATCCCTTTCATTGATCACTAGCATTTCAAACTAAATTCATTTAAACATTTGTTCCCCCTATTATTTATTTTTATTCCATATGTTCCTCTCATCTCAACAGATAGATGAGGAGATAAAAGGAGCATCAGACACAAGGTTTTCATAATCACACAGTCACATCGTGAAAGCTATATCATTATACAATCATCATCAAGAAACATGGCTACTGGAACACAGCTCTACATTTTCAGGCAGTTCCCCCTCCAGCCTCTCCATTACATCTTGGATAACAAGGTGCTATCTACTTAATGCATAAGAATAACCTCCAGGATAACCTCTCAACTCTGTTTGGAATCTCTCAGCCATTGACACTTTGTCTCATTTCACTCTTCCCCCTTTTGGTTGAGAAGGTTTTCTCAATCCCTTGATGCTGAATCTCAGCTCATTCTGGGATTTCTGTCCCATGCTGCCAGGAAGATCCACACCCCTGGTAGTCATGTCCCACATAGACAGGGGGAGGGTGGTGAGTCTGCTTGCTGTGTTGGCTGGAGAGAGAGGCCACATCTGAGCAACAAAAGAGGTTCTCTTGGGGGTGACTCTGAGGCTTAATTTTAAGTAGGCTTGACCTATCCCCTGTGGGGTTAAGTTTCATATGAACAAACCCCAAGACTGGGGGCTCAGCCTATAGCTTTGGTTGTCCACACTGCTTGTGAGAATATCAAGAATTCAACTTGGGGAAGTTGAGTTTTCCCCCATTCTCACCATTCCCCGAAGGGGACTTTGCAAATACTTTTCCACTCACTGATCAAGTCACTCTGGGATTCATCAGGGCATCACCTGGACAAACCAACAAAATCTCATGTCCTATACAAAGTTCCATGTACTTAAGGTGTTCAATCAACTATCTACATAAGTTATATTAGGAGATGCACTAGTCAAAGTGTAGATTTGTACCAAATAAACATTTTTTGCTTTAGTCTCACACATTAGTTGAAATTTTAAAATATTAAGTACCATCTATTTCAGCACACTGCAGTAATGACATTCTTTTGTTCTTCCTCATGCAAAAACGTTTTTTAAATTTGTACATTTAGTCACTATCATTATACACTCTAGGCATTCCTAGATTACACCATCTCAATCTTTATCATCTATCTTTCTTTGTGATTTCATTTATGTCCCAGCCCTCCTCCCTCTATCATTCTCATATGCAACTTCATTCAGTGTTTTAACATAATTGTATTACAGTTAGGTAATATTGTGCTGTCCATTTCTGAGTTTTTATATTCAATCCTGTTGCACAATCTGTATCCCTTCAGCTCCAATTACCCAATATCTTATCCTATTTCTATCCCTTGATGGTCTCTGTTACCAAGGAAATATTCCAAGTTTATTCACTAATGTCAGTTCATATCAGTGAGACCATACAGTATTTGTCCTTTTGTTTCTGGCTAATCACACTCAGCATAATGTCCTTAAGGTCCATTCATGTTGTTACATACTTCATAACTTTATTCTGTCTTACAGCTGCATAATATTCCATCTTATGTAAATGTCACAGTTTGTTTAGCCAACTGTCTGTTGATGGACATTTTGGCTGTTTCCATCACTTGGTAATTGTTAATAATGCTGCTATAAACATTGGTGTGTAAATGTCCATTTGTGTCCTTGGCCTCGTGTCCTTTGAGTAGAGACAGCATATAGATGGGTCCTGTTTTTTTAATCCATCCTGCCAGACTATGTCTTTTGATTGGAGAGTTTAATCCATTAACATTCAGTGTTATTACTGCATGGGTGGTACTTTCTTCTACTATTTTGCCTTCTGGATTTTATATGTCATATCTAATTTTCCTTCTTTTTACCTTTACTCATTGTCTTCCTTTCTACACTCTTCTCCACACCTCTCTCTTCTGTCTTTGTATCTGTCTCTAGTGTTCCCTTTAGTATTTCTTACAGAGCTGGTCTCTTGGTCACAAATTCTCTCAGTGATTTTTTGTCTGAAAATGTTTTAATTTCTCCCTCATTTTTGAAGGACAGTTTTGCTGGATATAGAATTCTTGGTTGGCAGATTTTCTCTTTTAATAATTTAAATATATTTTCCCACTGTCTTCTCGCCTCCATGGTTTCTGCTGAGAGATCTGCGCATAGTCTTATTGGGCTTCCCTTGTATGTGATGGATTGCTTTTCTCTTGCTGCTTTCAAGATCCTCTCTTTCTCTGTGACCTCTGACATTCTGATTATTAAATGTCTTGGAGTATGTCTATTTGGATCTATTCTCTTTGGGGTACGCTGCACTTCTTGGATCTGTAATTTTAAGTCTTTCATAAGAGTTGGGAAATTTTCAGTGATAATTTCCTCCATTAGTTTTTCTCCTCCTTTTCCCTTCTATTCTCCTTCTGGGACACCCACAACATGTATATTCATGTGCTTCATATTGTCTTTCAATTCCCTGAGTCCCTGCTCATATTTTTCCCCTTTAGCTTCTGTTTCTTGTCAGATTTCAGATGTTCCATCCTCCAGTTCAGAAATCCTATGTTCTGTCTCTCGAAATCTACCATTGTAGGTTTCCATTGTTTTTTCATCTCTTCTACTGTACCTTTCATTCCCATAAGTTCTGTGATTTGTTTCAAACTTTCGATTTCTTCTTTTTGTTCATTCCTTGCCTTCTTTATATCCTCCCTCAATTCATTGATTTGGTTTTTGATGAGGTTTTCCATGTCTGTTCGTATATTCTGAATTAATTGTTTCAGCTCCTGTATGTCATTTGAATTGTTGGTTTGTTCCTTTGACTGGGCCATACCTTCAATTTTCCTTGTGTGATTTGTTATTTTTTGCTGGTGTCTAGGCATTTAATTACCTTAATTAGTTTATTCTGGAGATTGCTTTCACTTCTTTTATCTAGGATTTTCTTGCTGGATGAATTTGTTGTCTATCTGTTCTTCAACATTCAGTTCAGCTTTATCTGGACCTTTAGCTTAAGTTTTGTTTAACAGAGGAGAATTTTTCAGTTCTTGTTTCTTGCCCTGCTTGTATGGTGCCTTTTTCCCCCCACCCTTAGGAGGGTCTACATGGGTATTATAGACCCCAGCTGGATATTCCTGGACCAAACTGGCCTCCTATCAGGGGGAAGGAGTCACCTGCCTCAGTTTTCCCTGAGGGTGAGACCCAGCAGGTTGAAAGACTTTCCTGTGAGGTCTCTGGACTCTGTTTTTCTTATCCTGCCCAGTATGTGGCACTTGTCTGACTGCAGGTCCCACCAGCATAAGATGATGCAGTACCTTTAACTTTGTGGCAGACTGTCCCTGCTGGGGGCGTGGTGGAGACAGAGGAGAGGTCGTAGGCTTGTTTTCATGGCTTCAAATTACCAAGCCCTGGTGTCTGAATTCCTTGATGGAGGGATTGCACCTGGGTGGGGCTTCACCCCTCCCCTGGGGAAGGCACAGGCTCCAGATAAGCACCCAAAAGAGCTCACTTCTGCCTATGCCTGGGGCAGTTGCAACCTGAAAAGTCCTGCTGCTGTATCCAGAGGTAGTCAAGCCTTTGTAGATACACAGCCACAAAAACCTCTGTTTCCTTTTTTTTTTTTCCCCTTTTCTGTCAGTCCTGCCCCCTTGGTGCTGGGGCACAAATGAGCAACCTCCGCTTTGATCAGGTTCTCCTAAGCTGGGGGCCTATTTTTAGTAGTCAGAATTTGTTAATTAGTTCCACAATTGGCATTTGATTGTGCCCAGTGCCTGCTGCTGGTAAAGTCCTTTCCTTTCCCCTCTGGGAAGTGGCCTGTGGGGGAGGGGCACTGGCCACCGCAGCTTTGGGGACTCATGGTTCTGGGGGGTGCTTGTAGCGGGTCCAGCTGGTCCAGACTGGGGTACGCTGTGTGTCCGGTCACTGACGTGATCCCAGGAGCTGTTCTGTATTGTTTCTGGTTATTTAGTAGTTGTTCTGGAGGACGAACTAAAATGCACATGTTGTTAAGCTGCCATCTTGACCCAGAAGTCTTCCCATTTCTTAGTATTTTTATTGAACTTTTTCAATATATTTTTCTTAAATTTATGCCCAGTTATGACAACTAAATGGGAAACAACAACTACAATTCAACAAACTGTGGTATTAAAAATAACATGGGGGATCCAAGATGGCGTCTTAGTAAGGTACATGCGTCTTAGTTCCTCCGACTCCAAATCAACTAATAGGTGAACAGAAACAGTACAAAACAACTCCCGGGGCTACAGCAGGGAATGGACACACAGCGTAACCAAGTCTGGGCTGGCTAGTCTGACTGCGAAACTCAGCTGCGGTGAGTGAGATCCCCGAGCGGCGGGCGATTTCCCGAGCAGCCGCAGCTGCGGCGGTCCGAGCTAATCCCTCCCTCCTTCCCGGGCTCGCTGAGAGACTCGGAGAGACAAGCTTCCCAGACAAGGCGGCCGGCGCCACACTTTTGCGGGCGGCTTCGAGTCCGCGACTACAAGTCTCGGATCAGAGGGCTATCCAAAGTCTGGGCTGGCAAGTCTGATTCCGAGTCTTGGCTGCGGCGAGACCCCCGAGCGGCCGCAGCTGCGGCGGTCCGAGCTAATCCCTCCCTCCTTCCGGGGCTGGCTGAGAGACTCGGAGAGACAAGCTTCCCAGCCAAGGCGGCCGGCGCCACACTTTTGCGGGTGGCTTCGAGTCCGCGACTACAAGTCTCGGATCAGAGGGCTATCCAAAGTCTGGGCTGGCAAGTCTGATTCCGAGTCTTGGCTGCGGCGAGACCCCCGAGCGGCCGCAGCTGCGGCGGTCCGAGCTAATCCCTCCCTCCTTCCGGGGCTGGCTGAGAGACTCGGAGAGACAAGCTTCCCAGCCAAGGTGGCCGGCGCCACACTTTTGCGGGCGGCTTCGAGTCTGCGACTACAAGTCTCGGATCAGAGGGCTATCCAAAGTCTGGGCTGGCAAGTCTGAATGCGAGACTTGGCTGCGGCGAGACCCCTGAGCGGCCACAGCTGCGGTGGTCCGAGCTAATCCCTCCCTCCTTCCCGGGCCGGCTGAGAGTATCGGAGAAGTAAGATCCCCAAGCCGAGGCAGGCGGCGCCCTTCTTTTGCGGGCGGCCTCGAGTCTCGGCTTTAAGTCCACGGCTACGAGTCCCGGATCAGAGGGCTATCCAAAGTCTGGGCTGGCTAGACTGACTGCGAGACTCGGCTGCAGTGAGACCCCCGAGTGGCATGCGATCTCCCGATCAGCGGCAGCTGCGGTGGTCCGAGCTACTCCCTCCCCCCTTTCCGGGCCGGCTGAGAGTATTGGAGAAGCAAGTTTCCCAAGCCGAGGCAGGTGGCACCCCTCTTTTGCGGGCGGCTTCGAGTCTCTGCTTCGAGTCCGCGGATACGAGTCTCAGATAGGAGGGCTATCCAAGCCGCGGAAGCCCCGCCCCCCACGGGAGGCTTCCTGGTCCGGTGGGGAATCCCCCAGGCCCGCTGCAGCCCGCAACCAGCCACAGGGTCCCCTCAAGCCGCGGCAGCATAAGCCCCCACCACGCGCGGCCCCTGAACCAACGGAGAGATTTGGATCCGAAAGCCCCAGGCCATGGAGATCGGTGACTGGGGGAGACCCATTCCAAACACTTGAGACAAACGTGTGCCACATGCGCCACATACTGGGCAAGATAAGAAAAACAGATCCCAGAGATTTCACAGAAAAATCTTACAACCTTGCTGGGTCCAACACCCAGAGAAATCTGAATAAATGCCCAGACGCCAGCAGCAGAAGATAACTGTCCACGCTCAAAAGATTGAGAATATGGCCCAGTCAAAGGAACAAACCAATAGCTCAAATGAGACACAAGAGCTGAGACAACTAATGCTGAATATACGAACAGAAATGGAAAACCTCTTCAAAAATGAAATCGATAAATTGAGGGAGGACATGAAGAGGACATGGGCTGAACATAAAGAAGAAATAGAAAAACTGAAAAAACAAATCGCAGAACTTATGGAAGTGAAGGATAAAGTAGCAAACATAGAAAAAATAATGGATAGTTACAATGATAGATTTAAAGAGACAGAAGATAGAATTAGTGATTTGGAGGATGGAACATCTGAATTCCAAAAAGAAACAGAAACTATAGGGAAAAGAATGGAGAAATTTGAACAGGGTATCAGGGAACTCAAGGACAATATGAACCGCACAAATATATGTGTTGTGGGTGTCCCAGAAGGAGAAGAGAAGGGAAAAGGAGGAGAAAAACTAATGGAAGAAATTATCACTGAAAATTTCCCAACTCTTATGAAAGACCTAAAATTACAGATCCAAGAAGTGCAGCACACCCCAAAGAGATTAGACCCAAATAGGCGTTCTCCAAGACACTTACTAGTTAGAATGTCAGAGGTCAATGAGAAAGAGAGGATCTTGAAAGCAGCAAGAGAAAAACAATCCATCACATACAAGGGAAACCCAATAAGACTATGTGTAGATTTCTCAGCAGAAACCATGGAAGCTAGAAGACAGTGGGATGATATATTTAAAATACTAAAAGAGAAAAACTGCCAACCAAGACTCCTATATCCAGCAAAATTGTCCTTCAAAAATGAGGGAGAAATTAAAACATTCTCAGACAAAAAGTCACTGAAAGAATTTGTGACCAAGAGACCAGCTCTGCAAGAAATACTAAAGGGAGCATTAGAGTCAGATACAAAAAGACAGAAGAGAGAGATATGGAAAAGAGTGTAGAAAGAAGGAAAATCAGATATGATATATATAATACAAAAGGCAAAATGTTAGAGGAAAATATTATCCAAACAGTAATAACACTAAATGTCAATGGACTGAATTCCCCAATCAAAAGACATAGATTGGCAGAATGGATTAAAAAACAGGATCCTTCTATATGCTGTCTACAGGAAACACATCTTAGACCCAAAGATAAACATAGGTTGAAAGTGAAAGGTTGGGAAAAGATATTTCATGCAAATAACAACCAGAAAAGAGCAGGAGTGGCTATACTAATATCCAACAAATTAGACTTCAAATGTAAAGCAGTTAAAAGAGACAAAGAAGGACACTATATACTAATAAAAGGAACAATTAAACAAGAAGACATAACAATCATAAATATTTACACACCGAACCAGAATGCCCCAAAATACGTGAGGAATACACTGCAAACACTGAAAAGGGAAATAGACTCATATACTATAATAGTTGGAGACTTCAACTCACCACTCTCATCAAGGGACAGAACATCTAGACAGAAGATCAACAAAGAAATAGAGAATCTGAATATTACTATAAATGAACTAGACTTAATAGACATTTATCGGACATTACATCCCACAACAGCAGGATACACCTTTTTCTCAAGTACTCATGGATCATTCTCAAAAATAGACCATATGCTGGGTCACAAAGCAAGTCTTAACAAATTTAAAAAGATTGAAATCTTACACAACACTTTCTCGGACCATAAAGGAATGATGTTGGAAATCAATAATAGGCAGAGTGCCAGAAAATTCACAAATACGTGGAGGCTCAACAACACACTCCTAAACAACGAGTGGGTCAAAGAAGAAATTGCTAGAGAAATTAGCAAATACCTCGAGGCGAATGAAAATGAAAACACAACATATCAAAACTTATGGGACGCAGCAAAGGCAGTGCTAAGAGGGAAATTTATTGCTCTAAATGCCTATATCAGAAAAGAAGAAAAGGCAAAAATTCAGGAATTAACTATCCATTTGGAAGAACTGGAGAAAGAACAGCAAGCTAACCCCAAAGCAAGCAAAAGGAAAGAAATAACAAAGATTAGAGCACAAATAAATGAAATTGAAAACATGAAAACAATAGAGAAAATCAATAAGGCCAGAAGTTGGTTCTATGAGAAAATCAATAAGATTGATGGGCCGTTAGCAAGATTGACAAAAAGAAGAAGAGAGAGGATGCAAATAAATAAGATCAGAAATGGAAGAGGAGACATAACTACTGACCTCACAGAAATAAAGGAGGTAATAACAGGATACTATGAACAACTTTACGCTAATAAATACAACAATTTAGAGGAAATGGACGGGTTCCTGGAAAGACATGAACAACCAACTTTGACTCAAGAAGAGATAGATGATCTCAACAAACCAATCACAAGTAAAGAAATCGAAGCAGTCATTCAAAAGCTTCCTAAAAAGAAATGTCCAGGACCAGATGGCTTCACATGTGAATTCTATCAAACATTCCAGAAAGAATTAGTACCAACTCTCCTCAAACTCTTCAAAAAAATCGAAGTGGAGGGAAAACTACCTAATTCATTCTATGAAGCCAACATTACCCTCATACCAAAACCAGGCAAAGATATTACAAGAAAAGAAAACTACAGGCCGATCTCTCTAATGAATATTGATGCAAAAATCCTCAATAAAATTCTAGCAAATCGTATCCAACAACACATTAAAAGAATTATTCATCATGACCAAGTAGGATTCATCCCAGGTATGCAAGGATGGTTCAACATAAGAAAATCAATTAATGTAATACACCATATCAACAAATCAAAGCAGAAAAATCACATGATCATCTCAATTGATGCAGAGAAGGCATTTGACAAGATTCAACATCCTTTCCTGTTGAAAACACTTCAAAGGATAGGAATACAAGGGAACTTCCTTAAAATGATAGAGGGAATATATGAAAAACCCACAGCTAATATCATCCTTAATGGGGAAAAATTGAAAACGTTCCCCCTAAGATCAGGAACAAGACAAGGATGTCCACTATCACCACTATTATTCAACATTGTGTTGGAGGTTCTAGCCAGAGCAATTAGACAAGAAAAAGAAATACAAGGCATCAAAATTGGAAAGGAAGAAGTAAAACTATCACTGTTTGCAGACGATATGATACTATACGTCGAAAACCCGGAAAAATCCACAACAAAACTACTAGAGCTAATAAATGAGTACAGCAAAGTAGATCAATATTTGGAAACGACATATCAGATAAAGGTCTAGTATCCAGAATTTATAATGAGATTGTTCAACTCAACAACAAAAAGATAGCCAACCCAATTACAAAATGGGAAAAAGACTTGAATAGACACCTCTCAGAGGAGGAAATACAAATGGCCAAAAGACACATGAAGAGATGCTCAATGTCCCTGGTCATTAGAGAAATGCAAATCAAAACCACAATGAGATATCATCTCACACCCACCAGAATGGCCATTATCAACAAAACAGAAAATGACAAGTGCTGGAGAGGATGCGGAGAAAGAGGCACACTTATCCACTGTTGGTGGGAATGTCAAAATGTGCAACCACTGTGGAAGGCAGTTTGGTGGTTCCTCAAAAAGCTGAATATAGAATTGCCATACGATCCAGCAATACCATTGCTGGGAATCTACTCAAAGGAATTAAGGGCAAAAACTCAAACAGACATTTGCACACCAATGTTTATAGCAGCGTTATTTACAATTGCAAAGAGATGGAAACAGCCAAAATGTCCATCAACAGACGAGTGGCTAAACAAACTGTGGTATATACGTACGATGGAATATTATGCAGCATTAAGACAGGATAAACTTATGAAGCATGTAATAACATGGATGGACCTAGAAAACATTATGCTGAGTGAGTCTAGCCAAAAGCTAAAAGACAAATACTGTATGGTCCCAATGATGTGAATCGACACTCGAGAATAAACTTGGAATATGTCATTGGTAACAGAGTTCAGCAGGAGTTAGAAACAGGGTAAGATAATGGGTAATCGGAGCTGATGGAATACAGACGGTGCAATAGGACTAGATACAAAAACTCAAAAATGGACAGTACAATAATACCTAATTGTAAAGTAATCATGTTAAAATACTGAACGAAGCTGCACCCGAGCTATAGGTTTTTGTTTTGTTTTGTTTTGTTTGTTTTGTTCTTATTATTATTACTTTTATTTTTTTCTCTATATTAACATTCTATATCTTTTTCTGTTATAATGCTAGTTCTTCTAAACCGATGCAAATGTACTAAGAAACGATGATCATGCATCTATGTGATGATGTTAAGAATTACTGATTGCATATGTAGAATGGTATGACGTCTAAAAAAAAAAAAATGGTCAGCACAATACTGCCTAAATGTAATGTAATTATCTTGGAACGCTGAATGAAGCTGCATCTAATCTATAGTTTTTTTGTTTGTTTGTTTGTTTTCTCTTATATATTTTTGTACTTTTTATTTTTATTTGTGTTTTCTCTCTGTGTTATCACTTTATTTCTTTTTCTGTTGTAGTGCTATTTCTTTCTCTAGATCGATGCATATGTACTGAGAAATGATGACTATACACCTATGTGATGATATTAAGAATTACTGATTGCATATGTAGAATGGATTGATTTCTATTGTTGTGTTAGTTAATTTTTTTAATTAATAAAAAAAAAAAGATCTATATGGGAAAAAAAAATAATAACATATACCCCATCAGGAATTACACAAACCCTTTCCTTTTCATTCATTCAAAAGAGAGCTCGAGGCAGTCCCACTACTTGGGATATACCCAGAAGATCTGAAAGCAGGAACTCAGACATCTGCACACTGATGCTCATAGCGGGATTGGTCACAACTGCCAAAAGATAGAAACAACCCAAATGTCCATCAACAGATGAATAGATAAACAAAATGTGGTATAAACTATACAATGGAATATTTATTCAGCAGTAAGAAGGAATGAAGTCCTGAAGTAAGGGACAACATGGATAAACCTTGAGGACATTATGTTAAATGAAATAAGTCAGACACAAAAGGACAAATGCTGTATGATCTCACTGATATGAACTAATTATAATATGTAAACTCATTGATATAAAATATAGCATCTAGGTTACCAGGATTATAGAATGAGACTAAAGAATGGGGAGCAGTTGCTTAACTTGTGCAGAATGTTTAACTAGGGTGAACTCAACCATTTAGAAATGGGCAGAGGTGATGGTTGCATGTTACTGTGAGAATCAGTAACAGTTTTAATTTTGTGTGAATTTGGCAGAAGGGTTATTTATATTACCAGAAGGAAAGTTGGAGATTAAAATATGGGAATGTATAGCACAGTGAATCTTACAGTGGACAATGTCCCTGATTAACCATACAAATATAAAAGGTTCTTTCATGAACTAGAGCAATTGTATGACACTATTACAAGGAGTTAATAGAGGGGTATATGGGAATAATATACTTACTGCAAACTATGGACTATATTGTTAATAATATTTTAATAGTCTTTCATCAACAGTAAGAAATATTCCACACCAGTAATGGTAAATAATGGGGAGGAGGTATAGGAGGAATTGGGTTTGCCTTTTTCTTTTTATTTATATTCTAGAGTAAGGAAAATGTTTGAAATTTGATCATGGGGATGTATGAACAGCTATGTGATGATACTATGAGCCAGTGATTGTCTACCTTGGATGTTTTCTATGCTGTGTGAATATATCTCAATAAAATTGCATTACAAAAGGAGAGAATCCTATGCACAAGTGTCAAATGGGAACACTGTCATCTTTTTTTAATTTTTTTACCTCAGGGTGGAAAACATTTATTCTGGCAGTGCTTTTACAATTGCAGGAAGTGGTTTTGATATCATAAGTTGCACAAATAGAAAACATAACAAATGTGGAGGGCATTTGCTTGAGAGGCAAGGGAATACCTGGCTGAAAAAATTCCTCTTGTGCTTAGTGAATTGCCCGTCAGCCTTGGCTGGCTGCTGGGTCTACCCAGGTGTTGGAAGACAAATCGGAATTTGCAACATAGATGGTGAAAATTCCTGCAGAACAGAGTGTTTCCTGTATATTCAACCCTCCCTTTGCCCGCTCCCCACCCCCCATTCCTCCAGCAGATTCTTAAACTTTTCTGGAGCTTTCTTTGGTCACATGACCCTCTATCATAACTTTTTTGCTAAAACCCACATGACCCCAAGGTTTCTTACACTGCTTCTCTAGGGCTTAGGTGACAGTACAAAACATCACCTGTCCAAAAAAAAAAAAAATAGCAGACAGTGTCAGAGAGTTCAAATCGTGTTGAGAGGCTACTCTGGAGGTTACTGTTATGCAAGTTTCGGCTAGATATTGCTACTATCATGGTTTACCAAACCCCAACCAAAACCATTCGTAATAACCCTAAAGAACATCTAGGGATCTTTCTGAGATTCTGTAAAGGTTCCATGAATTATGATTGCTTTCCAGAAACCTACAACTTCTAGATAGGTTCCTAGGCCATGTAAGTCCTGAAACCTAGAAGGGCCAACATCTCCAGACCATCTATCCCCCATCCCATATTATCAGCAGCCCTTTCCAGCATGAAAAAGTTAGAATGGGCATAGCCCAAATACCCCTAAATTTGGGAGAAAGATCAAAGGAGAGGTGGAGTTATAACAGAGAAGAAAGAGTTTAACAAATGAGTATGATTGCTGAATCATTATATTGATTTTCTTTTAGTCTCCAGTGTCTTGGATCAGCTAGAAGGAAAAACCTAAAATTGTGGAGCTGTAACCCATACCAAACTCTGAAATATGTTCTATAATCAATTATTGTGGTGTGCTTTGAAATTTATTGTTTTTTTGTATATTTTTCAAATTTATTTTTACTATAAATGTTGCAAAAAAATTTATAGTAAAAAATAGCAAATATTAAAAAGGTGGGCATTTCTGTTCATAATATGAAACTTTAGCAGGAAATGTCACCCAATGGAGTGTTTTTTGGTCTTTAATATGGTCGCCTGGGGAGTAAGCCCTAAGTCACACACTTCAGAGCCTTTTAAAAAAACTGGTCCAAGTTGGCTAATTTGATAGTTTAGGAAATAACCCATGCCAATTAAAAAACATTTTATGTGCAACAATTGGATGGTCCCTAAAACAATCAAATGTCACCATTCAGTTTATACTTATACACATATATGCACACACAAAGAGAACTGCAACAAAAGAATTAACCAGATTAATCTTGTGACTGTATTCTGAAAATAAACGATATCTCAAACTTGGGAGGAGGTGCCATATTCATGTATTAAAACTGTTTTAGCGTCCCTTTTTTATTCCTGTCAAAATAGTTCTCTGCTATGAGTTTTATTCAAACAAAATACAGAAAGTTTAGATATACTTGTTTCCTGCTGGTTAAGCTGCCACCAATTAAACCTATATTAGGCAAATCAACAAATGACAAGCAAAGCTAATTTTTCACATTAAAAACTTGGATATACACTGTTTTTTCAAAATGCATATAGGTTTTTTTTTTTTAGGATTTTTTTTATTTTATAGTTTTTTTATTAATTAAAAAAAGAATTAACAAAACAATTAGAAATCATTCCATTCTACATGTACAATCAGTAATTCTTAATAACATCACATAGTTGCATATTCATCATTTCTTAGTACATTTGCATCAATTTAGAAAAAGAAATAAAAAGACAACAGAATAAGAATTAAAACATTAATAGAAAGAAGAAGAAGAAAAAAAACCCTATACCTCACATGCAGCTTCACTCAGTGTTTTAACATAATTGCATTACAATTGGGTAGTATTGTGCTGTACATTTCTGAGTTTTTATATCCAGTCCCGTTGTACAGTCTGTATCCCTTCAGCTCCAATTACCCCTTCTCTCTCTCTTTTTTTTTTTAATTAACGGAAAAAAAGAAATTAACCCAACATTTAGAAATCATACCATTCTACATATGCAATCAGTAATTCTTAACATCATCACATAGATGCATGATCATCAATTCTTAGTACATTTGCATCGGTTTAGAAGAACTAGCAACATAACCGAAAAAGATATAGAATGTTAATATAGCGACAAAAATAAAAGTAATAATAGTAAAGTCAAAACAAAACAAAACAAAACAAAACAAAAACCAATAGCTCAGATGCAGCTTCATTCAGTGTTTTAACAAGATTACTTTACAATTAGGTATTATTGTGCTGTCCATTTTTGAGTTTTTGTATCTAGTCCTGTTGCACAGTCTGTATCCCTTCAACTCCAATTGCCCATTATCTTACCCTGTTTCTACCTCCTGCTGGACTCTGTTACCAATGACATATTCCAAATTTATTCTCAAATGTCTGTTCACATCAGTGGGACCATACAGTATTTGTCCTTTAGTTTTTGGCTAGACTCACTCAGGATAATGTTCTCTAGGTCCATCCATGTTATTACATGCTTCATAAGTTTATCCTGTCTTAAAGCTGCATAGTATTCCATCGTATGTATATACCACAGTTTGTTTAGCCACTCTTCTGTTGATGGAGATTTCGGCTGTTTCCATCTCTTTGCAATTGTAAATAATGCTGCTATAAACATTGGTGTGCAAATGTTCGTTTGTGTCTTTGCCCTTAAGTCCTTTGAGTAGATTCCCAGCAATGGTATTGCTGGGTCGTATGGCAATTCTATATTCAGCTTTTTGAGGAACCGCCAAACTGCCTTCCACAGTGGTTGCACATTTTGACATTCCCACCAACAGTGGATAAGTGTGCCTCTTTCACCGCATCCTCTCCAGCACTTGTCATTTTCTGTTTTGTTGATAATGGCCATTCTGGTGGGTGTGAGATGATATCTCATTGTGGGTTTGATTTGCATTTCTCTAATGGCCAGGGACATTGAGCATCTCTTCATGTGCCTTTTGGCCATTTGTATTTCCTCTTCTGATAGGTGTCTGTTCAAGTCTTTTTCCCATTTTGTAATTGGGTTGGCTGTCTTTTTGTTGTTGAGATGAACAATCTCTTTATAAATTCTGGATACTAGACCTTTATCTGATATATCATTTCCAAATATTGTCTCCCATTGTGAAGGCTGTCTTTCTACTTTCTTGATGAAGTTCTTTGATGCACAAAAGTGTTTAATTTTGAGGAGCTCCCATTTATTTATTTCCTTCTTCAGTGTTCTTGCTTTAGGTTTAAGGTCCATAAAACCTCCTCCAGTTGTAAGATCCATGAGATATCTCCCAACATTTTCCTCTAACTGTTTTATGGTCTTAGACCTAATGTTTAGATCTTTGATCCATTTTGAGTTAACTTTTGTATAGGGTGTGAGAGATGGGTCTTCTTTCATTCTTTTGCATATGGATATCCAGTTCTCTAGGCACCATTTATTGAAGAGACTGTTCTGTCCCAGGTGAGTTGGCTTGACTGCCTTATCAAAGATCAAATGTCCATAGATGAGAGGGTCTATATCTGAGCACTCTATTCGATTCCATTGGTCGATATATCTATCTTTATGCCAATACCATGCTGTTTTGACCACTGTGGCTTCATAATATGCCTTAAAGTCAGGCAGCGCGAGACCTCCAGCTTCGTTTTTTTTCCTCAAGATGTTTTTAGCAATTCGGGGCACCCTGCCCTTCCAGATAAATTTGCTTATTGGTTTTTCTATTTCTGAAAAATAAGTTGTTGGGATTTTGATTGGTATTGCATTGAATCTGTAAATCAATTTAGGTAGGATTGACATCTTAACTATATTTAGTCTTCCAATCCATGAACACGGTATGCCCTTCCATCTGTTTAGGTCTTCTGTGATTTATTTTAACAGTTTTTTGTAGTTTTCTTTATATAGGTTTTTTGTCTCTTTAGTTAAATTTATTCCTAGGTATTTTATTCTTTTAGTTGCAATTGTAAATGGGATTCGTTTCTTGATTTCCCCCTCAGCTTGTTCATTACTAGTGTATAGAAATGCTACAGATTTTTGAATGTTGATCTTGTAACCTGCTACTTTGCTGTACTCATTTATTAGCTCTAGTAGTTTCATTGTGGATTTTTCCGGGTTTTCGACGTATAGTATCATATCGTCTGCAAACAGTGATAATTTTACTTCTTCCTTTCCAATTTTGATGCCTTGTATTTCTTTTTCTTGTCTAATTGCTCTGGCTAGAACCTCCAACACAATGTTGAATAATAGTGGTGATAATGGACATCCTTGTCTTGTTCCTGATCTTAGGGGGAAAGTTTTCAATTTTTGCCCATTGAGGATGATACTAGCTGTGGGTTTTTCATATATTCCCTCTATCATTTTAAGGAAGTTCCCTTGTATTCCTATCTTTTGAGGTGTTTTCAACAGGAAAGGATGTTGAATCTTGTCAAATGCCTTCTCTGCATCAATTGAGATGATCATGTGATTTTTCTGCTTTGATTTGTTGATATGGTGTATTACATTAATTGATTTTCTTATGTTGAACCATCCTTGCATACCTGGGATGAATCCTACTTGGTCATGATGTATAGTTCTTTTAATGTGTTGTTGGATACGATTTGCTAGAATTTTGTTGAGGATTTTTGCATCTATATTCATTAGATAGATTGGTCTGTAGTTTTCTTTTTTTGTAATATCTTTGCCTGGTTTTGGTATGAGGGTGATGTTGGCTTCATAGAATGAATTAGGTAGTTTTCCCTCCACTTTGATTATTTTGAAGAGTTTGAGGAGAGTTGGTACTAATTCTTTCTGGAATGTTTGGTAGAATTCACATGTGAAGCCATCTGGTCCTGGACTTTTCTTTTTAGGAAGCTTTTGAATGACTAATTCAATTTCTTTACTTGTGATTGGTTTGTTGAGGTCATCTATTTCTTCTTGAGTCAAAGTTGGTTGTTCATGTCTTTCCAGGAACCCGTCCATTTCATTTAAATTGTTGTATTTATTAGCGTAAAGTTGTTCATATTATACTGTTATTACCTCCTTTATTTCTTTGAGGTCAGTAGTTATGTCTCCTCTTCCATTTCTGATCTTATTTATTTGCATCCTCTCTCTTCTTCGTTTTGTCAATCTTGATAAGGGCCCATCAATCTTATTGATTTTCTCATAGAACCAACTTCTGGTCTTATTGATTTTCTCTATTGTTTTCATGTTTTCAATTTCATTTATTTCTGCTCTGATCTTTGTTATTTCTTTCCTTTTGCTTGCTTTGGGATTAGTTTGCTGTTCTTTCTCCAGTGCTTCCAAGTGAACAGTTAATTCCTGCATTTTTGCCTTTTCTTCTTTTCTGATATAGGCATTTAGGGCAATAAATTTCCCTCTTAGCACTGCCTTTGCTGCATCCCATAAGTTTTGATATGTTGTGTTTTCATTTTCATTCGCCTCAAGGTATTTACTAATTTCTCTTGCAATTTCTTCTTTGACCCACTCGTTGTTTAAGAGTGTGTTGTTGAGCCTTCAGGTATTTGTGGATTTTCTGGCACTCCGCCTATTGTTGATTTCCAACTTCATTCCTTTATGATCCAAGAAAGTGTTTTGTATGATTTCAATCTTTTTAAATTTGTTAAGACTTGCTTTGTGACCCAGCATATGGTCTATCTTTGAGAATGATCCATGAGCACTTGAGAAAAAGGTGTATCCTGCTGTTGTGGGATGTAATGTCCTATAAATGTCTGTTAAGTCTAGCTCATTTATAGTAATATTCAGATTCTCTATTTCTTTATTGATCCTCTGTCTAGATGTTCTGTCCATTGATGAGAGTGGGGAATTGAAGTCTCCAACTATTATGGCATTTGTGTTTATTTCCCTTTTCAGTGTTTGCAGTGTATTCCTCACGTATTTTGGGGCATTCTGGTTCGGTGCATAAATATTTATGATTGTTATGTCTTCTTGTTTAATTGTTCCTTTTATTAGTATATAGTGTCCTTCTTTGTCTCTTTTAACTGTTTTACATTTGAAGTCTAACTTGTTGGATATTAGTATAGCCACTCCTGCTATTTTCTGGTTGTTATTTGCATGAAATATCTTTTCCCAACCTTTCACTTTCAACCTATGTTTATCTTTGGGTCTAAGATGTGTTTCCTGTAGACAGCATATAGAAGGATCCTGTTTTTTAATCCATTCTGCCATTCTATGTCTTTTGATTGGGGAATTCAGTCCATTAACATTTAGTGTTATTATTGTTTGGATAATATTTTCCTCTACCATTTTGCCTTTTGTATTATATATATCATATCTGACTTTCCTTCTTTCTACACTCTTCTCCATACCTCTCTCTTCTGTCTTTTCGGTTCTGACTCTAGTGCTCCCTTTAGCATTTCTTGCAGAGCTGGTCTCTTTGTCACAAATTCTCTCAGTGACTTTTTGTCTGAGAATGTTTTAATTTCTACCTCATTTTTGAAGGACAATTTTGCTGGATATAGGAGTCTTGGTTGGCAGTTTTTCTCTTTTAGTAATTTAAATATATTATCCCACTGTCTTCTAGCCTCCATGGTTTCTGCTGAGAAATCTACACATAGTCTTATTGGGTTTCCCTTGTATGTGATGGATTGTTTTTCTCTTGCTGCTTTCAAGATCCTCTCTTTCTCTTTGACCTCTGACATTCTAACTAGTAAGTGTCTTGGAGAACGCCTATTTGGGTCTAATCTCTTTGGGGTGCGCTGCACTTCTTGGATTTGTAATTTTAGGTCTTTCATAAGAGTTGGGAAATTTTCAGTGATAATTTCTTCCATTAGTTTTTCTCCTCCTTTTCCCTTCTCTTCTTCTGGGACACCCACAACACATATATTTGTGCGGTTCATATTGTCCTTGAGTTCCCTGATCCCCTGTTCAAATTTTTCCATTGTTTTCCCGATAGTTTCTGTTTCTTTTTGGAATTCAGATGTTCCATCCTCCAAATCACTAATTCTATCTTCTGTCTCTTTGAATCTATCATTGTAGGTATCCATTGTTTTTTCTATCTTTTCTACTTTGTCCTTCACTTCCATAAGTTCTGTGATTTGTTTTTTCAGTTTTTCTATTTCTTCTTTATGTTCAGCCCATGTCTTCTTCATGTCCTCCCTCAATTTATCGATTTAGTTTTGAAGAGGTTTTCCATTTCTGTTCGTATATTCAGCATTAGTTGTCTCAGCTCCTGTATCTCATTTGAACTATTGGTTTGTTCCTTTGACTGGGCCATATTTTCAATTATTTGAGCGTGATCCGTTATCTTCTGTTGGCGTCTGCACATTTAGACAGATTTCCCTGGGTACTGGATCCAAAAGTTAGGAAGATTTTTCTGTGAAATCTCTGGGTTCTGTTTTTCTTATCCTGCCCAGTAGGTAGCGCTCGTGGCACACGTTTGTCTGCGGGTCCCACCAGTAAAAGGTGCTGTGGGACCTTTAACTTTGGAAAACTCTCGCTGTCCGGGAGGTTCGCTAGCCGAAGCGGCTTGGAAGAGTTCTAGCCGGCCCGGGGACCGAACGCAGGGAGGGTTGCTGGCCGCCGCAGCCCGGGAAAGCGCCCGTCTGAATTTCCTAGTCGGCCCGGGCAACAAGTGTGGCGGGAGGGCGCCAGCGGCAGCGGCCCGCCCGGGAGAGTGCACGTTCCCGGGGAGTCACGGGTTTGGAAGGGGCCTCCCCCGCCCGTCACCGTTCTCCGCAGCCTGGGGATTTCCGATCCAGTTCTCTCAGTTGGTCCGGGGGCCCGCGCGTGGTGTGGCCACCAGCCGCCGCGGTTCCAGGGGACCGCCTCTCCAATTCTCCCAGCCGGCCCGGGAAGGGGGAAGGGAGTTACTCCGGCCTGGGAAGGGGGAAGGGGGAAGGGAGCGCCACCCGCGCGCCTCGGCGATCTCACCCAAGCGGCTTCTCTCAGCCAGCCAGCTGTTCCAGGATGGGGTACGCTGTCTTTTTTATCTCTGTTGTGGCTTTGGGCGCTGTTCTGTATCGTTTCTACTCCCCTAGTAGCTGTCCTGGAGAAGAAACTAAGATCCGCGCGTCTTACTAAGCTGCCATCTTCTCCGGAAGTCCTGCATATAGGTTTTTAACATGGGGAATCATTATTTTCATCAGAACTTTTTTGGCTATGATTGTATACCTAATAATTATGAGTCTAATAGCAATTCTTCATATTAAATGATTTCATGCATATTTTCAGTGAACAATGTCTATAGTTTTTATAAATCTTTTCTTTTTTCTGTATTTCTTCTGACTATGTTTATTTAAATGTAAATTTGTGTCTGATTCTAATAAAATAGGACTTTAATTCTGCATGTCATTTTTAATTTCATTTTTCTCATAATTCATTTTTATTGCATTTCCAAAAGTGTCTATTCATGAAAACCAAAAAACTTGTTCTTCAGCACACATTGTTTGAGAAGCACTGACTTAGAGGATGCTTTATGTTGTTATAAATTTAACTAAAAATACCCTACTTATTAGTTGATAGATTGAAATTTTGTTTTTCATTTTCAAATGAAGTTCAGGGATTCGCAGAGTGAATAAACAGCACTTATTTTATTGGGTAAGTGGATGAGAAAACTTAAATGGAAATAAGGAAAATCAACTTCTCCAATACTACTTTTATAGCTAATGAGTCAGTTCTTAGAAACTACAGAATGGTAGTCTCCCCAAATCCAAATTTAGAGATATTTCCTTCCTGACCGTAGATTATCTCTGCCTGTTTTAGGATTTCATACAAATGAAACCATACAGTTTGTATTCTTTTGTGTCTAGTTTCTTCCACTGAAACTTAATGTCTGTGAGATTCACTTATGTCGTTGTGTCTGAAGTGGTAGCTGATTCTTCTTCATTGCTGTTAGGGACCCAGGGTGTAAATAAATAAAATGAATTTATTTATTCATTTTACTATTGATATAGATTTCTTTTATTTCCATTCTGGGGTTGGGTGGTTGGCTATAATGGATATTATTTTCAACATTCTTCTATATATCTTTTGGTGAAAATAAGCACTCATTTCTTTGGGGTACCTTTCCATGGATAGAATTCCTGGGTCATTGGATGCTTAATATTTAATTTTAATAAACACTGCCAAGGAGTTTTCCAAAGCAGTTGTACCAATTTACAGTTACCCTCGGTGTATATGAGAGTCCTACATACTCCATAGCCTCACAAATATTTTGAAAGTCTTCTTAATCTTAGTCATTCTGATAAAGGTGCAATGGTATCTCATTGTGGCTTTAACAACAAATTCCTGGTAATGAGCTACACGATGCTTTTTAGTGAGCTGTTTATTACCAGCCTTTGGCATGTAAAGCACTGAAATTCAAGCATTTTAAAGGCTTTATAGCAACTTGATCAATGCATTTCATTTTGTTGACTCTAATAAAAATCAGACTTGTATTTTTTTAATTTGCTTTTCAAGTTTTTTTTTTGTTGTTGTATTTTATGATAGTATCAGTCTGAGATGGGTTGGAAATTTTAAAAAATTTCCTTCATCACAGATACTTTGAATGTTGAAATATAAGATCAACCCACAAGGGTTATAATGTGCAAAGTTATCCAAGGTGAAAGAATGGAGCCTTAGAGAGAAAACTGGATGAAATACATAAATACACTTCAAGAAATATGGGCGGGCCGCGGTGGCTCAGCGGGCAAAGTGCTTGCCTGCCATGCCGGAGGACCTCGGTTCGATTCCCGGCCCCAGCCCATGTAAAAAACAAACAAACAAACAAAATACAATAAAACAAGAAAATGTCTAAAGATGTTTCCCTTTCTTCCTTCCTTCCTTCCTTCTCTCTGTCTTTCCTTCCCTTCCTCCCTCTTAAAAAAAAAAAAAAAAAAAAAGAAATAAATTGTCCACACTTAGGGTGGGATAGATCTGTCATGGAAGCTGAGTAAAGAGGAAAGTCCCCATGTCCCATTTGCTGGCAGTGTCCTCATATGTAAATTATTGGCCTGGATCAGTGAGCTTTTCGATAACAGGCCCAGGCAAACCCCGGGCTCACGTTGGACAGTTTGCGAGATGCTTTGAAAGATGGCACTCTGTTCTGATTCCATGCTTAACATCCTTTCCTGGTGCTGATTTAGCTTCCCACAGGACTCTGCTGTCCAAGTGTAAATGATGAAAATAGAGGTACACTGAGTATTCTCTTGACGGTCATTTCTCACTGTAAACTAATAAGTTGGTATTTCTACTTTATCACTGCTAGGCCAGGAGGAAGAGGGCATGCATCTGCTCTCCTGGTTGTTATTAAATCAGTTTTGAACCTGCAAGATCTAGATCCACCCTCCAGACTGTGCCAACAGCACCGGGGGGTAGCTGTCACCCTCTAGAGTTCACCTGCTTTCTGAAACCCTGTGGCTTTTAGAAAAAATCCTGACTTTGCCATGGGCTACAGGAATGCTGTGTATTTAAAATTTCCAGTGTTTCAGAAACCAGGGACTATGTCAATACAAATCAGACCTTTTCATTCAGTAAGGATATTTAAATAAGCTCAGTTGTCTCTACTAGGTGTGAGAGGAAGATTCTAGATACAAGAGTTCTAGGAACTCTCAGACAGTGAATTTGCTCCATATCCTGGTACCTCAGCTATCCTCCAGAGGTAGATGTGGCCCCCTCCCAGCTATTAGAGACTTTCTGCCTAAAAATCACTTTTTCTTCCCTTGAATATAGAGAATTGTCTAAAACCAGGAGCAAAATGGAGTTCAAAGTATCGTTTTTATGAATGCCTCGGCAAGTGCCCAATTATCCTTTATTTAAGCATTGCTAGGTTGGAGACAAAAATTGCTCCTAAGGCCTAACAAGAGGCCTTCTAGTGCCTAGATTTAGTAACCCAAATTTAGAAGCTCATTTGTTTTTTTTTTTAAAAAAGAACAGCTGTCTATTCCCAGAGCCTTCCCAAGCCAATAATAATAATAATAATAATAATAATAATAATAATAATAATAAACAAAAAAACCTGGGTTGGTGGTAGAGAACCTGAGTGCACTTCTGCTGCCAGCCAGGGGCCTGTCACATGCGTATGCAATGCACTAGCAAGACAGAGAGAGGCAAAGAACTGCAGGTGGTCTCCCACCACCATCCCCACCCGGAGGCCTTGCCTGGTCTCCATGGTGTGTGAAGACAGAAAGCACAAGGTGGAGCAGGTGAGCTAGAGGAGCCCACCGCACCTGAGCTCAGGCAGATAAAGGAGAGGCATAGAAACCTCACCAAGAGGTAAAAGACGGCCAGAGCTTGTCAGGTTCTAGCCAGTGCCCCTGGCTGCTTCTCCAACAGAGAGAAGAAGCCACTAAGAGGGTAGAAGAGAAACAGGCAGAAGCTCATTGCCCAACATTCCTTGGGAGGACAGAGTGTTGGTGGAAAATTGACTCACAGGGGCTGAGGCAGGCACATTGGGGCTGAAAACTTTTCCTTCAAAATTATAATTCTTTCCTGGGATGGTCTTGTGAACAGAAATTATGGACCACGCTTATACAATGATCCTTCCCCCTAACCCTCCCTACATCTCTGCCCACTCTGGCTCTCTCTACCTGTCCACTGTCACAGGTCATTGGACCAGGGATGTACCAATGAGCTTCTTCTGGCAATTTGAAAATGAGATGAAAACAGGTGTATTTTAGACTAGCTGTGTTTTTGGACCAAAGAGATGTAAACTTGAATACAGCTTTTTTTCCTGCTACATGAAATGAGAAGCAGATAAACTTGGCTGCAAACACATACATGTAAAGGAGCAGGAAAAAAGAACACTGTCCTGTAAGAAATTGAAAATGGCTATAGCTCTTCTCCTACCGTGACCTTCTTCCTTCCATCAGTAAGGCAGCTGCTGTATACTCAGATTGATAAAATATCGATCTACTCTGTCTAGCATGATACCCACTAGCCACATGTGGCTATTGGGCATCTGAAATGTTGTTAGAAAGAATTGAGAAGTGCCGTTAAGTGTAAAATGCATAACAGATTTCAAAGACTTAATACGATCAAAAGAATGTAAAATACCTCACTACTAATGTTCACATTGATTATGTGTTGGAAAGATAACTTGGATATATTAGGTTAAGCAAAATACGCTATTAAAATTAACTTCACCTAAAATGTAACAAATAAGGTATCAGTGGCTGAGAGAGTTCAGATAGAGTCAAGAGGCTATGCTGGAGGTCACACTTATGCATACTTCAGTTAGACATTGCTACCTAATTGTTGGCAGATTTGAGATTCAAATTCTAAATTTTGTTTCCAATTTCTAAATTACAAATGGAAATCTTTAGTATTACTAACAGATTAGTAGTAATTATTTAAATATTTAAGCAATTAAATTTTAAACTGGAAATGAAAAGAGTAAACAAATCAGCAACTGTCTTAGTTTGCCAGAGCCGTTATGACAAATTTTGCATAATGGGTTGACTTAAACCATAAGGATTTATTTTCTCACAATTTTGAGCCTGGAAGTTCAAAATCAAGGTATCAGTAAGGCCATGCTCTCTCCCGGGGTCGGTAGCATTCTGGTGATGTCACTCCTCTGTCACACGGCAGTATCCTTGGTCTGTTCCCATGGCTTTCTCTGACTTCTGTCTTCTGGCACCTCTCTGACACTCAGAATTTCCTCTTTTTTTCCAGATCTCCAATCATACACATTAAGTCTCAGCCTTATTCGGTTTGGCTACCACTAAATAGGATCTTGAAAGATTCTATTCTCAAATGAATCTTCACCCTGACTCACCTTAACACATTCAAACATGTTATTTACAAATGGCCCCATAGCTACCGGAATGCTGATTAAGACTTGAACATGTTTATTGTGGGATCCATGATTCAATCCCCAACAGAATCCTTTCAAGTTAATGCATGGAATATCCTAGGCAAACATTGCATAATAAAACAAAATTCCAGTAAGGGTTGGGTCTCTCATGGTTGCAGGGCATCAACAAGTAAGCTAGTGGCTGAATGAGCCAGATTTTTTTTCAAATTCTTAGCATATTATTATAAGATGTACTACTTCAAGAATCAATTTATGATGCATATTACTAGATTTCTTATGTGGTAGTAGAAATAAAAACTCATTGTTATATCTGGATTCACTTTTTGTTTCTTTTTTTACATAAATTATGTTACTTGAACTAATTACCTAACTTCTCTGAGCCTCAGTATCCTCATCCTTAAAATGTAAATAATCTCTGCTATAATTCAGTATCAGTAGACTGATCCTGAAAGTTGTCACCAGGAAGTATGACAAAGCCATAAGAGATTGACACAATTCGATGGAGTATTATTTTAAATTGGTATGGATGTAGAAAGTATATGAAAAAAGTATATGATTCCCCAGAATTCTAAGGATTTTGAATCTTAACAGGAAGATGCTGGAATATTTTAAAGCCAAAGAAATGGAAAAAAAAATTTAGTGATAGTATGGGTGGGATTTACAATCTTCTGGGGGTAGACAGAGGATTAGGTGATGTATAAACTAAATCCAGTCAAATTGGCCACCTGCTCAGCAACTTCAAATAGGCAAAAGGAGAAACATCTGACTGACCAAGAGAAACCCAGTTAGTAGCCCAGTTGGGTCATTAAATAAACTCAAGCAAGTGAAGAAAGCAACTCCAAAGTTACATGAAAAGGTAATCACTCAGCTCCTTCCAAATTGTGAAGACGAATGGAAACTGTTTTTACTGGTAAACATCTCTCATCCCTGGGGAAGATTTTACAGAATCAACAGGAAATATCCGCAAATATAAGATTTATAAAAGTGTCTCATGGAACTTTAGGAATGTAGAGTCCAAAATCTGTAGGGCAGGCTGTGAAGCTAATGACTCGGATGGAGGGTCTGGATGAACTACACAGGAGAGACTCACTGGTTGAAGCAGGAAGAGAAGAGAGACGCTCTCTTCTGAATCTTCCTTAAAAGCCTTCCATTGATTAGATTAAATGTCATCAATGGCAGAAGACACCCCCCTTTGCTGATTACAAATGGAATCAGCTGTGGATGTAGCTGACCTGATCATGATCTAATTCTATGAAATGTCCTCATAGCAACAGAAAGGCCAGCACTTGTCCAACCAGACAAACAGGTACCACCACCTGGCCAAGTTGACACATGAACCTGACCATGACACTCTTTTCCCCCTTTTGGTCAGGATGGAATTTTTGATCCCACAGTGCTAGAGCCAGACTCATCTCTGGGAGTTATCTCCCATGCCGCCAGGGAGACTTTCACCCCTGGATGTCATGTCCCACGTAGGGTAGGGAGGGCAAAGATTTCACTTGCAGAGTTGGGCTTAGAGAGAGTGTAGTCCTCATTTTAATCGCATCTTCAAACATCCTTTTTCCAAATAGGTCCATATTTGTGGGATCAGAGGTTAGGACTTGAAAATATCTTTTTGGGGGAAAAAAATTCAACCCTTAACATCATTGTAGTCAGGATTAGAGAACACATGCAGAATATTAGTACAGAATAAGTGCTTAATAAATGTCAGCCCCAATGATCTATGGCTGAGTAACAAACCACCTCAAAACTTGGTGTGTTCTAACATCAGCCTTCTTATTATGTTTGTGGATTCTGTGACCCAGAAATTTGAAAAGAGCACAGCAGGAAAAATACTCCATGGTATTTGGGACTTCAGTTGGATAATTCAAATGCCTGAGGGCTGGAATAGCTGGGACTGTACGACACGCTTCTGAGATGGCTTCATGCATCTGGTGCCTGGGCCCAGCTGGCTAAAGAACAGGCTCAGCTGGGATTGGTGACTGAAGTGTTTCCATGTGGCCTCTTCGTGTGGCTTGGGCTTCCTTAGAACATGGTTGGGCAGTAAGACTACTTGAAGCTCACAGCTGTTAATAATAATAGCTACTGTGGCAGTTGTAAAACGTGGCCCCAAATCCTTGCAATTTATTCCAGCAAGAAGTAGGATCTATGCCCCCTGCCCTTGAAGGAGGAAATGCACAAAGACTAGAAAAATTCAATGGTTTGCTGTTCTACATGCATCATGGCACAGTAGTATGGCCAATGTATGAGTTTAGGGTTTGAAGATTTTAGGCCTGGGTCCCTAATTATCTCTGGTTCATACCAATTCCTGTGTAGGTCTGTTCTTGATTCCCGAAACTCTGCTCCTACCCACGCTGGTTCCCCAACTTTCTGATACAACAGGTCCTTGGTTACTGCTCTGCCTCCTTCTGGCAGTCAGTGCAGGCTGTCCTTTTTCTCCAGAAGCCTCAATAGTGGGAGGCCAGCCAGTACCAGCAAGCTGCAGATAGGTGTGAGAATGCAGAGGATTGTGATGGGGGTTCTGAACCTTTACTGCAGAGTTAGCACTAAGTGAAACTGTGGGTTTGCTTCTGTATTAGTTTGTTATGCTGCCAGAATATAATATACCAGAAATGGAACAGTCTTTTATAAAGGGTATTTATTATGTTATAAGTTTACAAATTTTAAGTTCCGCTTAGTTCTTCTGGAACACAACTCTGGGCTCTGGCTTGCTTAGCTTCTCATAGGAAGGCACACGGTGATGTCTGCTGGGCTCTGCCCATGTCTAGGCATCTGCTCTCTCCATCAGCACTCCAGGTATCTAAAAACATCCATGTCTCGGTCAACTCTGAAACAACTGTTCTCCAAGTGTCTGCATCTGAGATTGCTCCAAAATGTTTCCCCTTTTCAAGGACTCTACTAAAATAATGTAGACCATCCCTGAATGGGCAGAGTTCCATCTCCGTCTAATCAAAAGGTCGCACCCACAACTGGGCATGTCACATCTCTATGGAAGTCATCCAATCAAAGCTTAAACCCTTAATCGGAGGTCTGCCCCCAAGATTGGATCAGAATTAAAACATGGCATTTTTGGAGAACATAATAATTTCAAACTGGCACAGTTCCATAAAACAAAAACACCTTGAAAACACTGAAGACTTTTTTTGAAAACTATCATTTCAGAAATGCACCCTCATGTACATTTATGTATAATGGTCCTTTTAAGAACAGTATCATTCACTTTGTTATTTCTCTTCTTTCTGGCAGGTGTCACTAACTTATACCATAAGCTAGTTAATCATTAAAAGGCATTCCTGCTCTGGTTTCGTAAAAGGTCCAACAGCTTCAAAGAGTTAATGTACTGCCTTCTCTGCCTACTGCATTCTGAGTGGGTAGAGAGAGGATAATAGGAATGTGGCAGAGGTCTCAGACACTTAAGGCTCGGCTGCCTTCTGATTACCCTGGGCTCTCCTGGCTCTGTCGGGTTCTTTTACAGGTGGCTGCTGTTTACCCAGAGGAATCAGGAAACTGATTACATGAGTCTGCACAATCCATCACCATAGCTGAGGAAGAACTCAGTCCTGTGGTCCTGGCTTCTGCATAGGTAACACAGCACCCACTGTCAAGAGTCTGATTCAGCACAGAGTTGCCTAGGATTCAATCGGAAACTCTTCCCTCCGGTTTGCCTTTTCTGTTTGCTTGGCTGCATCCATTTTACCTCTCAGCTTGTTAAGCACCTGCACTTGGAGCCCTCTTTCTTTATTTTGTAATTTTTAATGGCAATCGTGATTGAGCATCATAAAATCTAGTCCTTCGATCTTACAGGTTTTTGGACATTTTCTCTGTTGGGTTGAGGTTAGGATTTAGGAGCTTCCTCCATATAAATTTTCTACTTTGGTTGTTTTGGAATGTCTCTGGTAACCATGCACAAAAATGAAAGCATTTTTTAACATCTCCCTGAAGTGAATAAGACTGGAGAGCTAAAATATCCAAGGGATATGCTTGAGGAGCAAGGTTTGAATGCTACTCAGTTAAGTATGGGAATTTGTTCTGCTGAGTGTACACGAGAGCTGAGGACAAGACTGAATTGCTTGGAGATTTTTAGGAGCTATATATGTTGCAGTGGGAGGAGGATAGGGTTACAATCAAATATTGAAGGCAGAGAACTGGTTGGGACAATGCGGAAGGATGAGACTGGAGAGAATAGAGAGAGAGTTAATGGGGAAGCATTATTAAGCTCAGCTGGATGAGATGTGGTATAACCCTTTCCTTATTTTCATGTAAAATTTATAAAATTTGACTTTGAAATTATATTAAAAAATAAACATTATATTTTAAGACAGATCTAGATTTATAGAGAAGTTGTGAAAATAGTAGAGAGTTTCCATATACCCCATAGCCAGTTTCCCCTAGTATTATTATCTTATATTAGTATGGCACATTTGTCACAATTAAAGAACCAATATTAATACAATTATTAAATTCAATACTTTATCCATATTTCTCTAATTTTATATTTTATCTGCTGTCCTTTTTTTCTGTTCCAGGATCCCCTCCAAGTTGCTGCCTTAACTTGTCATCTTATCTCCTTAGACTCTTCTTGGCTTTTACAGTTTTTGAGATTCTCCTCATTTTTGAGGACGTTGACAGTTTTGAGGTGTATTGGTCAGTTTTTGTACAATTTCCCTGAATTGGGGTTTGTTGGATGTTTTCCTCATGGTTAACCTGGGGTTATGGGTGCATGACAGAAAGACTACAGAGGGAAAGTGACATTCTCATCACATCATACCAAGGACACATGCTATCCACAAGACATTGATATACTGACCTTATCTGTTTGCCAGGTTTCTCCAATGCAAAGTCACTTTTACCCACTTTCCATAGTGTACTCTTTGGAGGGACATTCCCAGGCACAGCCCATGCTTAAAAATGGGGAGTTAAGTTTTGCCTCCTTGAGGGCAAATTATCTACACAAATAATTTGGAAAACTGCATGGGCGATTTGTCTTTCCTCCCCTATTTATCTGTTATTCCAATCATTTGTTTTTTCCCCAATGTATTTTGAAACATGTTCAAACTTATGAAACAGTTACAAAAATAATACAAACCACATACAGAAAAGTCCAACATACTCCTTCTTCCCCACCCCTAGACACCCAGGTCCATCGATTTTGAAATTTTGCCCCAGTTGCTGTTTTTCCCTTCCTTCCATTCTTCCTTCCCTCCTGCCTTCCTTCCTTCCTTCCTTCCTTCCTTCCTTCCTTCCTTCCTTCCTTCCTTCCTTCCTCTCTCCCTCCCTCCCTCCTTCCCATTTGTCTGTCTGTCTGTCTGTCTATCTATCTATCTATCTATCTATCTATCTATCTATCTATCTATCATCTATCAATCTATCTATCATTTTAATTTCCTAGGCTGCTTAATACAAATACCATGAAATTAACTTACAGTTTTAAGGCCAGGAAGATGTCCAAATCAAGTCAATACCAAGTTGATGCTTTCTCTCTGACCAGCTGCTGTTGACTCTTGTCCCCACTGTCACATGGCAAGGCACATGGCTGTGTCTACTGGTCTTTCCTTTCCCTTCAGGGTTTCATCAGTTTCAGCTTCTTGCTTCCATAGCTTTCTCTCTCTTTGTCTGAAGTTCATTCCACTTATAAGGTCTCCAGTAATAGGATTAAAAGCTATCCTGATTGATGTGGGTCACACCTTAACTGAAGTAACCTCATCAAAAGGTCTTACTTACATGGTTCACACCCACAGGGGAACGGATTATATTCAAGAACATGTTTCACTGGGTACATAAAGCTTCAAACCACCACACTATTATCCATCTTTTTATCTATTAATTCATTTTCTGATTACTTGAATGTAGGTTGTGTATATCAGTGCTCCATGAACACAATACTGCATGTATATTTCCTAAGAACAAAGATATTCACATATGTTACCACCTTAGCAATTTATCAAGTTTAAGAAATTTAACATTTGATATAAAGCTCACAGTCTATATTCCAGTTCCTTTTAGCCTTTTTCTTCCCTTGCTAGATTCCATCGAGGATCATGTATTGCACTTAATTGTCATTGTCTCTTTACTTGTTTTTTTCTTTTTGAACTTGTGAGAACAGATATATAATATAAACTTTCCCATTTCAGTCACTCCTAAACACACCATACAATGGAATTAATCACATCCACGATGTTGTGGTATCCTCACAATCTTCCATAACTGAAACTTTCCCTCCTCCCCAAACAGAAACCCTATGCCGACTATGTATTAACTCCTTATGCCCCCATCTTTCACCCCTAACAATTCATACTGATTTCTGTCTTTATAAGCTTGCATGTTCTCTGAAATTCTTTATAGTTATCATGGAGTGTAAATATAACATCCTAGATCTATAATATCTCCTTTGATTTGATACTAACTTAACTTTAATTTTATACACAAACCATGTTCTTATATCTCTCCATCCCTCCATCTTTATGTAGTTCTTGTCACAAATAGCATGTTTATACATCATGAGCCCCAAACCACAATTTCTCATCATATCTTATACATTTGCCTTTTAGATCATATAGCAAGTACCAAGTGGAGTTTACAAAGCAAAAATAAAATGTACTGAAATTTGTATTTACCCATATCATTACCCTTACCAGAGATCTTTATATCTTCATGTGACTTTGATCTGTTGTCTAATGTCCTTTCCTTTCAACCTGCAGAATTCTCTTTAGCATCTCTTGTAGTGCTGGTCTAGTGGTGATGATCTCCCTCAGCTTTTGTATATCTGGGAATGTCTTAATCTCTCCCTCATCTTTGAAAGATCATTTTGCTGGATATGGAATTCTTTGTTGGCATTTTTTTTTGCCTCCAACACTTTAAATATGTCATCCCACTGCTTTCTTATCTCCATGGTTTCCAATGAGAAATTGATATATGTTTATTGAGGCTCCCTTTTATGTGATACCTTGCTTCTCTTTTGCTGCTTTCAGAATTCTCTCTTTATCTTTGGCATTTGACAGTTTGAATAAAATATACTGCAGCATGTGTCTGTTTGGTTTTACCCTGTTTGGAGTTTGTTTAGCCTCTTGGATAGATATATTCATGTCTTTTGTTAAGTTTAGGAAATTGTCAGCCATGATTTCTTTGAATTTTCTTTCTACCCCATTCCCTCTTTCTTCTTCTTCTGGGACTCCCACAGTGTGTATATTGGGGTGCTTGATGGTGTCCCACAGGTTCCTTAGACTCTGCTCACTTTTCTTCATCCTTCTTTCTGCTCCTCAGACTGAATGATCTCTATTGTCTTTTTTTCAAGTTCTCTAATTTTTTCTTCTGCCAGCTCCAATCTGTTGTTGAAACCCTCCTAAGGAATTTTTAATTTCTGCTACTGTGGTCTTCACCTCTGTTTGGTTCTTTTCATAATTTCCATCTTTCTATTGATAGTCTCTTTGTTTTCATCTATTGTTTTCCTGATTTCCTTTAGTTCTTTGCCCATGTTTTCTGTTAGCTCTTTGGGGATATTTAGGACCATTTAAAAAAATTCTTCATTTGGTAAGTTCCATACCTTTTCCCCTTAATTTATGGTTTCCAATGCTTTAATCTTCTCCCGTGCCTGAGCCATTACTTCCCATTTCATGATATGTGTTGTAACCTTTTGTGCAAGCCTTGGCATTTTTAATACCTTAATATGTTATTGCTGGAACTTAGATTTTGAGGCTTCTATTCCTTAAGCTTGTATCCAGTTAATGTTATGATAAAGCTTTCCTTGAAAGCCAGGAGCTAACAAAAAAAAAAAAAAAGAAGAAGAAGAAGGAAAAAGGAAAACACATTTTCTAATGTTTGCAGATTGACCTGCACTCTCTTTCAGGGTTTAACCATATGAGTTTAAAAAATAGCTCCAGGCTGAAGTGAAGGGCCTGTATGTATCTTGTCTTGGGCATGTGCAGGTGGCTCTGGGAGTTCCCCCATTTAGAGGGTCCCAGATATTCCCTCTTTCTCAGGAAATAGTTTCCTCATGGTCCTGGGCACAGCACTCTATGCCCTACAGCCAGCAATTCCTTGCCTCAAGCAGCACAACTTGACTGCTTTCCCACAGCATTCTGTAAGAGAGCTCTATGGGCCACAGGGCTTTCTACACAGCGTGTTCTGGTACGGCAAGTCCCTCAGGCCACCACTAGACAGATTAGGTCAGACATACATGTTCTCAGTATGTACCCAAAGATTACTCTGCTCCTTTTGGAACCGGCACCAGGGATCAACACTGGGAGCGTGGGCTGGCTTCACACTGAGCTGAGGGAGGGGCCAGACAGGGCACTAGAAGAGCCTACAGCTCTGAGGTAGGCTTTTTCTTGATTCAGTGCTCTTCCTGTTACTGCAGTCCCTTGACTGCTTTCTGTAGCTTTGAGAAAGATGTTTTTGCCAGTTCTTGCTGGATGTTCAAAACTTTTGTGGTGGGACAGAGCCCTGAAGCATCTCACTCTGCTCTCTTGATCCCCAATCATTTATTTATTTATTTATTTATTTATTTTGCATGGGCGGGCACTGGGAATTGAACTCGGGTTTCTGGCATGACAGGTGAGAACTCTACCTGCTGAGCCACAATGGCCTACCCTTTTTTTTTTTTCAATCATTTATTTTTAGTAGTGTGGACATGTGGGTATTTATTTTATTCTTTGGGTTATAATTCAATATTGATGTGTTTATTTTATTGCTCAAATTATTCCAGCTTTGTCCCTCCAACTCTTTTAGCCAACTCCTGTTTCCTTTTGACATACACTTAATTAGGTGGCTTTTTGTTTGTTTGTTTTTGAGAGGTTTTTTTTGGCTGGTTGTACTTTATTGTTGAAAGTGACAAGGTAGGACTCTCAGTTCCTCCCCTTCTCCAGAGGATCTGGGATGGAAACTGTAGAGGACAGGTGATTCTCAGTACTGGGGATTGAATGGGGCCAGGACTCCCCTGCAGCTGACAGCCTCTCTTTCTCTCATGCTGTCACTGGGACTGGTTGTCCAGAGGCTCTTACTGCTTAGATGTCATGTAGACCATAAGGTCCAACATCCTGTTGCTGTAGTCAAATTCATTGTCATACCAGGAATTGATCGTTGAGGGCAATGCCAGCCCCAGCATCAAAAGTGGAAGAGTAGGTGTCAATGTTGAAGTCACAGGAGACAACCTGGTCCTTAGTATAGCCCAGAATGCCCTTTCAGGGGCCCTCTGACTCCTGCTTTACCACCTACTTAATGTCTTCATACTTGGCCGCTTTCTCCAACCAGCAGGTCAGATTCATGATGGACATATTAGGGGTGGAGATGCAGAAGGCCATGCCAGTGAGCTTCCCATTCAGACCTGGGATGACCCTGTCTACTGCCTTGGCAGCACCAGTAGATGCAGGGATGATATTCTGGGCAGCCCGCAGCCGTCATGCCACATTTTCCCCAAAGGGCCATCCACAGTCTTCTGGGTGGCAGTGATGGCATGGACGGTAGTCATGAGTCCCTCCACAATGCCAAAGTTGTCATGGATGACCTTGGCCAAGGGGGCCAGGCAGTTGGTGGTGCAGGAAGCATTGCTGACAATCTTGAGGGAGTTGTCACACTTCTCATGGTTCACACCCATCACAAGCATGGGGGCATCAGCTGTAGGGGCAGAGATGATGACTCTTTTGGTGCCACCTTCAAGCAAGCCCCAAACTTCTCTATGGTTGTGAAGACACCAGTGGACTCCACAACATATTCAGCACCCGCCTCACCGCATTTGATGTTGGTGGGATCTCGCTCCTGGAAGATAGTAATGGGATTCCCATTGATGACAAGCTTCCTGTTCTCAACCTTGGCAGTGCCTTTGAATTTGCCATGAGTGGAATCATACTGGAACTTGTAGACCTTGTAGTCGAGGTCACTGAAGGGGTCATTGATGGCAACAACCTACACTTTGCCAGAGTTTACAGAAGCCCTAGTGACCAGGCACCCAATATGGCCAAATCTGTTTATTCTGACCTTCACCATCGTGTCTCAGAGATGTGGCTGGCATTGCACAAAAAAGATGAAGCTGTCTGTTGAGCAGGGAGGAGCAGAGAGCCTTTTGTGAGTTTTTAAAAGCATTTCCTTAATTTCTGGCACTATGACATGCTTCAAATTCATGGTATTTTTTTCTGCCCTGGTCCTAGAATCACTCATTTCTCCAAGAAGTCCTGGTTCCTATTAATGAAGAGTGGTTTTAGAAACCAGGATCTGCTATTAGGTGTTCTTGTTTCTACTGGGGTGTCATTGCTTCCAGGTCCTTTCGGCTGACCAAGCAAGGAGATACATGTGTGAATATTAACCCATGTATAGACACATAACTAGAAATGTTTCCAAATATAAACATCTGTGTCTCTATTAACTTTTTACTAAGGTCACTGACCCTAATCCATTACTGCATGGATCATTCTAGCCTCTTCTCCTTGCTTATCTGTAAACTTATACTCCAAAAGTGAGAAACCATCCTATTTGCTTACTCAATTGTTCAATAAACATGTATAGTGGTAGGAAACAACTTTATTGACTAGAGTTGATACAAACTGTATGTAGTGTTTATGTATAGTTATGTACACTTTCTTTTGCTTCTAGTCTTACAGACTTCACTCATGTCTAAGGTTAGGCCAGCTCCTTTTCCCTGAACCCCTATCAGTGAAAGTGTTTCATGTATTTGTAATACAGTTAGAGTGTTTTGTCACATTCTACATTCCATCCTGGGATACCTAGACCTCTTAAATGTTTTGTCTTTAATTTGTATGCATTAAGGTTTGCTCCTTATGCTGTGAAGTACATAGTGTGATATATTTACCATTACAGTAACATACAGAATAGTTTCATTGTTCTAAGAAATCCCTGCATGCTTCACCTATTTAGATACCTAGCCCAAATTCATGACAATTATTGTTCTTTTATTATAGTTATAGTTTCGCCTCTTGAAGTTAGTTTTTGTCCAGGGGCTATGAGGGGAAATGCGTCAAAATGCCGTGTCTGGTTCAAAGTAGACAGTGAGAGAAATAGTAGGTACTATTGTGAGCCCACAGATACATGGACCACTGCTATAACATAATCAGAGTTTAACCCACTTATTCTTAGAGTTATTTTCATTTTTTGTAGAACATATATTGTACTAGTTTGAAACTATTACTTACCCCAGAAAAGCCATGTTTTAATCTTAATCCAATCTTGTGGGGTCAGATGTGTTGTTTTAGAGTGGAAACCTTTGATTGGATTGTTTCCCTGGAGATGTGACGCACCCAGTTGTGGGTGTGGCCTTTTGATTAGATTGAGATGTGACTTTACCCATTCAAGGTAGGTCTTGATTAGTTTGTTGGAGTCCTTTAAAAGGGGAAACATGGCCTTAGAACTATAAACTTATAACTTGATAAATTCCTTTTTAAAATGCTATTCCATTTCTGGTATATTGCATTCCAACAGCAGTCAACAAACAAAAACACATACTATGTGCTAGGTGTTAGAAGGCAATGAAGAATAAGATAGGGTTCCTGGTCTTTGTAGGACGTACCCTTAAAGTTAGTTAATAAGCTATCGAGATGTGGAAAAAATATTTTGCTTTCTCATTTGATTAAAATATATCCGATTGTCTGGTGCATGAATATATTTCAATTAAGTTGCATAAATGAATATATACATCCAACACCTCCCACAGAAGGTTTTTTTTTTTTCTGTATGCTGTATGGCAGGGTCACATTTCATTATTTTTCCATGTGAGTATCCATTATTGCAGTACCATTTGTTTAATTTTTGTTTGTGTGTTTTGCTTGTTTGGGTTTTTTGGGGGGGAAGTGCATGGATGTATAATTTTTTCTGAATACTTTCTACAAGTTGAGTTTGGAGATTCCTCACATATTTTTAACACATTTGCTCATCATAAGATACCTATGATGTAAGGACCATTACTATCTTCATTTTCCAGATGAGGAAACAGAGGCACAAAGAAGATAAATAACTTGCTTAGATCCCATAGTCAGCAGCAGGTTCAGAATTTGATACCAGACTGGTCCAAAGCCCATGCTCTAACCTCATGGTTTGGCATCATAGGATTTAAACATAGAGATATGGACAGCCTCACAGATGGAGGAGAAGGCATGGACAAAGACCTAGAGGCCAGAAAGTACAGATTGAGTCTAAAAATTACTGTTTCCGTTTGACTGGAGGGATAATGGAAGAGGAATGACTGAGGGTAGGGACCCACATGTAAAGTGAAAGAGTCTAGGTGGATATAACAGAAAGGTTTTTGCATATTATATATGACATATGTATGTATATATATTACACTTTAAATTAACCCCTCGAAACATATCAATATTGTGGAGGGGGCTTGGTGCATTTCTTAGGGATACAGGAAGAAAATCATGAACACTTATATTAATGCTTTAAATTCAACAAAGAACCTGTTTGATGATGCATGTTATTCTGAGTATTATTCTCTTGAGGGAAAAAGGAATGAACAACCTCAATTTTTTGTTGCATTTTCAACTATCTTTGTGTGGAGAATTTTTGGTGTGTTTTTATTATCTTCTTTATATATTTTTTTGTATTTTCCAAACTCAATTTGTATTATTTTTATAATCAGAAAAAACAAGTTATGCTATACTGAACATTCAATCTTTATATAGGCAGTCATGCATTTTATCTTGTTTGTAATACTTTTATAGGAGTTTTCAATTACATCATAAAAGTGCCTTACATCTGCTAGCATAGCATCTGTCTTCTAAGGAGCTTCAACATCATCTATTTAGATCTCACAAGAGTCCTTGGAGGCTAATGTTTTTTCCCCAGCTCAGAGAGCTGTATAAAACCATAGATGGAAAGGCTGGCAGGCTTTCATCCTGCTTGACAGATCTCAAAACTAAGGCTCTGGGGCGAGGCAGCGATCCATCCAGGGCTGAGCAGAGAGTACAAGAACCAGGATGAGTCCCAAGAAGCCCCAAGTTCTAGTTGAATAAGCAAATGTCTAGACACAGTGTCCAAAATTCCACATTAGTGCAAAACAATTTCTCAGAGGCAGCCAATCAACAAATATTGACTGCATTTGCAGTGTGATATGTGACCTTTCAAAGGAAATGGTTCACAAGGAAACTCAAATAAAAATGGAGAGAGTTGTTCAAAAGTATTTTTCATTTATTTATTGGAAAGGCTACCAATTTATTTGTTGTTAGAACAGCAATCAAAGCTTCCCATTGAATCTTGGCTGAAATGTGTTAATAAATCTGTATCTCTTAACAGAGACATCCTATATTTAAGAATTTTTTGTTTCCTTATGATATTAGCATTTAAAAATAGATACAAACTTGAGTACCTTTTATGATTTAACAAGGAAGCTAAAAATTACTCATTTGAATCCTTGACTACAGTATTTTTTTGTTTGATGGTAATTATATTTCTTGCTATTATTCAAGTCTCTGGGAAATACTTTCATTGAGTTAAAACATTAGAACTTACATTGGAAAACTAGAGTTTAACTGGGTAAAAATAATTTCCACATATTGTTTAACTTTAGAAATAATATTTGAATGTAGATCCATCTAGTTCTGAACAGGCATGCAGTATATATTAAAATCATTTAAAAATCATTCTTCTTTTGCAAAATTGAGAAGTGGGTCACAGCATTTCTAGAAAATAAAATGTATGGTATGATCATACTGTGTACAGATTATGTGGGCACCTAGTTTGTGTTTACTCTCAAATAATGCACATTTTTGGAGCACATGAGTATATTCTTATTAATGAACACTGAAAGATGCCCACAACCAAGTATTGGAAAGATTGTCAAGCAGCAAATGCACAATTATGAATCATGTGCATTTTTCTGATTTGAGTAAAATACTCAAAGGCAAATCAGCTTTCTTTTATATATACAATAGCATAAAAACTAGTAAGTGTTTAGATATTTAAATGAACACCAAATATTACAGAATACAACTAACATGGCTCTATTAAAAACTCTCTTCAGGACTTACAGGAAGGTGGCCAAATAGAGTAGCTCAAGATCAGCCCTGCCCCATGGCAAAGTTAGAGAAGGTACAGGAGGGCATCTGAGGTGGTGATTTGGGAATGCAGCTGACCTAGGAGAGCCTTCTGTACCACATGGAGCAGGCCTGGTTGCAGAGGCCGAGAAACTGAGAGGCAGAAAGCTGGAGCCTGACATGGAGGCGTTGAGCCCATGGGAGTGCACGGATGGGAGCCTGGGACTAGGAAGTAAGCCAGGCTGCAGTCCTTGGCCCCACTACCCTCATAAGCACAGCCCTGTGACCGGTGACTCACCCCACACCCTACACACCCAAACCCTGTCACCCGTTCCCATTCCCCACACTCTGGGTGCTCCCACCCCCCCAGCCCCCACGCACGTACATGCCCCACAACCCCACCCCAAGTGCAGCACAACCCATCTCTCCTGCACTCCTCCCAAGCACCATCTCCTCCTCCCTGTTTCCTGCAAGCACATAAATGTTTCGGGCACTAACCTCCATACCTAGGCTACCCCTGCACCCCCCACCCCCACCAAGCTCTACTCACCTATTTACGGCAGTCCCAGACCCATGCATACACACAAGCCCTCAATCACATCATTCAGCTCTGGGACCTGCACTGTACAGCAGTCCTAGAACCATGCATGCACACGGCCTTCAGCCATACTTCCCAGCTCTGAGAAAGTGCTGACCTGTGCAACTGAGTCACATCTGCCCCTGTTCCATGAATGCATAATGTTGACCTGCTGCCACAGCTCTATGCATGTGCAAAAAGGGCCCCTTGCATTAGACCAGCACACACCAGGTTTGTGCACACCAGGGTTAATCCCTCCAGACCAGTGAACTTGGACAGTTGCATCCTCCCAGGCTGCTGGGCACCCATGTTCACAAGCATCAGCATAACATCCCCAACCTGTGCCTATACCTGCTCTGAAACAAATCACCACACTGAGTGTGCCACCCCATACCCTGCTCCGTGCTGTACAACCATCATGCAAACACAAGGCCTTAGACTACTGAAAGAAATAAACTCCCGAATTAAATTAATCAAGATATTTACATGCCATGAAGACAGCAGAAGATCACCAATAATATCACAATGTGACAGATATAGCCCTGCCTAATGACCAAACTAAGACACCAGAGGAGACACAGACACTAGAACAACGAATCAAAGACGTTCATACAACGCCACTTATTGATAGCAAATGAAATAAAGGAGATCAAGAAGACAGTAGAAGAACATAAAGAGGAATTTGAAAGAATAAATAGAAAAATAGCAGATATCACAGAGATTAAAGACTCTGTTGACCAAATAAAAAACATACTAGAGGCACACAACACTAGATTTGAAGAGACAGAAGAAAGAATAAGTGATATAGAGGACAGGATAACTGATCTCAAAGACTCAAAACAGCAAACAGCAAAAAAGATGGAAAAATTGAATTGGATCTCAGGGAAATGAAAGACAAAACAAAGTGTGCAAATGTAAGAATCATTGTTATCCCAGGAGAAAGAGGAGTAAAGGACTAGGAAGAATTGTTGAGGATATAATGGGGGAAAACTTTCCAACCCTCAAAAAAGACATAAATATACAAGTCAAAGAAGCCCAACAAACTTCAAACAGAATAAATCCAAATAGGCCTCCCCCAAGGCACAATCTGTCAAATACTGAAGAGAAGCAGAAAATTCTGAAAGCATCAAGAGAAAAACAATATATTACATACAAGAGAAACCAAATAAGACTGAGTTCAGACTACTTAAATAGCAACCTGGAGGCAAGAAGGAAGTGGTATGATATATTCAAGATCCTGAAAGAGAAAGACTTCCAGCCAAGAATTCTGTACCCAGCCAAATTGTCCTTCAAAATTGAGGGAGAGATTAAAGTTTTCACAGGCAAAGAAGTCCTGAAAAAATTTCTCAACAACAGACTGACCATACAAGAAATACTAAAAGAATTTTTGCCAGCTGGAAAAAAAGACAGGAGAGAGAGGTCTAGAGGAGGGCCCAGAATTGAAGAGTACCACTAAGGGTAATTAAAAGAATACAAAAAAAAAAGAGGGAGAAGAATATATAGATCTGACAAATAAAAAAGATAAGATGGTGGATTCAAGAAATGCCTTTTCAGTAATAACTCTGAATGTTAACAGACTAAACTTACCAATAAAAAGATACAGATTGGAAGAATGGACTAAGAAATATAATCCAGCTATATGCTGCTTACAAGTACTCATCTTAGACACAAGGATACAAATAGATTGAAAGTGAAAGGATGGGAAATGATTTTCCATGCAAGTTGTAACCAAAAGAAAGCAGGAGTAGCTATACTAATATCAGACAAAATAGGCTTCAAATATAAAGACATGATAACAGACAAAGAAGGACACTATATGCTAACTAAAGGGTCAATTTGCCAAGAAGATATAACAATCATAAATGTTTATGCTCCCAATCAAGGAGCTCCAAAGTACATGAGACAGTCAGTGGCAAAACTGAAGGAAGCGATAGATGTTTCAACAATAGTAGGGGACTTCATATAGCCTCTCCTCTATAGAGAGAACAACCAGACAGAAAATCAACAAGGAAATAGAGAAGTTAAATAATTTGATAAATGAATTAGACCTAACAGACATTTATAGGTCATTTCATCCCAAAGCACAAGGATATACATTCTTCTCTGGAGCTCATGGAACATTCTCCAGGATAGATCATATGCTGGGGCACAAAAAAGGTCTTGATAAATTTAAGAACATTAAAATTATTCAAAGCACTTTCTCTGATCACAGTGGGATGAAGGTGGATCTCTATAACCACCAAAGAATGAGAACATACACAAACATGGAGATTAAATAACACACTCTCAAAGAACGAGTGTGTCAAAGAATAAATTGCTAGAGAAATCAGTAGCTATCTGGAGATTAATGAAAATGAGAAGACAACTTATCAGAACTTATGGGATGCAGCAAAGGCTGTACTGAGAGGAAAATTTGTTGCCTTAAATGGGTATATTAAGAAACAAATAGAGCAAAATCAAGAACATAGCAACACACCTGGAGGAACTTGAGAAAGAACAGCAAACTAACCCCAAAGCAAATAGAAGAAGAGAAATAACAAAGATTAAAGCAGAGAACAAAAGAACAATAGAAAGAATCAATAAAACCAAAAGTTGGTTCTTTGAGAAAATCAATAAAATTCATGGGCCACTAGCAAGACTGACAAAAAAAGAGAGAGGATGCAAATAAACAAAATCAGAAATGAGAAGAGGTGCATTACCACAGGCCTTGAAGAAATAAAAGAAATCATAAGAGGATACTGTGAACAACTATATGCCAAGAAACTAGACAACTTAGATGAAATGGATAAATTCCTGGAGACACACAAACAAGTTACACTGAATCAGGAAGAAACAGAAGATGTGAACAAACCAATCACAAGTAAAGAGATTCAATCAGTCATCAAAAATCTTCCTACAAAGAGATTTGTAGGAAGCCAAGGCCAGTTGGCTTCACAGGGGAATTTTATCAAACATTCCAAAAAGAACTAACACAAATCCTGCTCAAACTTTTCAAAAAAACTGAGGAAAAAGGAACTCTACCTAACTCATTTTATGAACCTAACATCATTTTAATACCAAATCTGGCTACAGATGCTGTAAGAAAGGAAAACTACAGGCCAATCTCCCTAATGAACATAGATGCAAAAATTCTCAATAAAATACTAGCAAATTGAATCCAACAGCACATTAAAAGAATTATACACCATGACCAAGTGGGATTTATACCGGGAATGCAAGGATGGTTCAACACAAGAAAATCAATTAATATAATACAGCACATTAACAAATTAAAAGGGAAAAATCATATGATCATCTCGATTGATGCTGAAAAAGCATTCAACACAATTCAGCATCCTTTTCTGATAAAAGTACGCCAAAAGATAAGAATCAAAGGTGACTACCTCAATATGATAAAGAGAATATATGAAAAACCAATAGCCAGTAGCATACTCAATGGAGAAAGACTGAAAGATTTCCCCCTAATATCAGGTACAAGAACAGGATGCCCACTGTCACCACTATTATTCAACATTGTGCTAGAAGCTCTAGTGAGAGCAGTCAGGCAGGACAAAGAAGTAAAAGGCATCCAAATTGGAAAGGAAGAAGTAGAACTCTCATTATTTGAAGATAATATGATACTATACTTGGAAGATCCTGAGAAATCCACAGCAAAGTTACTTGAGCTAATAAACAAATTCAGCAAGGTGGCAGGAAACCATCAACACTACCACAGCAACAAGAGGTAAATAATGAGGAGAGGGACAAGAGTTAAGAGGAAGTTTAGATATCCTTTTTGGTGAGGGTATGTTTATTGGTCTTCTGTCTCTTGGGAACAATGAAATTATCTAAAATTGAGGATGTTGATGGACTGTGGACTTTGGGCCCTCTACATGATGCTTGATGAATGCAAGGGGCTGAAGGATGCACTGATGGAGAAGTAGATTAGCAAACGATGGTGTATACTTTTGAACGAGGGTTGTGGTGCTACAAAAAGGAACGATGTAGTGAGGCATGCAAGTATGTGAATGAACATGTGGGACATTTGGTGAGACAAAATAAACCAGAAACAAAAAACCAACAATGGTATGGTCACCTTTAGAAAATGCTTATAAGAAAACAGGGGCCTAGATTATGAGCTTTTAGAGCAGACACATTAAGTCCGGAGTGGTGATTATTATTTCTGGATTTTGAGAGGCTGTTATATATATATAAAACCTAATATTTAGAGATAAAAATGCAGTCAAACTGGTTGAGGTTAAAATAATTCAGAACATAGGGGTAGGGAAAACAGTCTCTATATTTTAGAACCACACGTACTCTTTGAGACCAATGGAAGAAAGGTTTATTTGGTCTGGAACCGAGATTTTCTGTAGTGCACAATCTAGTTCAACCTATCTGTATAGCTCATTTGAACAACTGAAACACAGGAAGCCCAGAATAAGAAAAATGTCCTTTAATCTTCTATAGATTACTTTAATGCCTGGATACATCCTGGAGTATATTAAGCAGATAATCAAAAAACACTGGCAATGTTCCCTGAGGGATGGGAGAAAGACTATGAAAGTACTAATCCTTACCATCAGGGAATCCCCGGATGATGTGTCAAATTTAGGGACACCCAAATCAATAGGCCATGCCCTTGATCATGAGGCTTACTCTTGTGAAGCTTATGTAGGTAGTAGAGAAGCTTAGACTACCTTTAGGCATGCCTAAGAGTTACTTCTAGAGGACCTCTTTTGCTGCTCAGACGTGGCCTCAGTCTCTCTAAGCCAAACTCTGCAAGTAAAATCATTGCCCTCCCCCCTACGTGGGACATAACACCCAGGGGTGAAAGCCTCCCTGGTGATGTGGGAGATGACTCCCAGGGATGTATCCAGACCTGGTACCATGGGACCAACAATTACATCCTGACTAAAAGGAGGAAAAGAGGTGCAATAAAGTATCAGTGGCAGAGAGAGTTCAAATAGAGTTGAGATGCTACTCTGGAGGCTGCTCTTATGCAAGCTTCAGGTAGACCTTGCTACCTATCATAACCTGCCAACCCTCAACCAGGACCATTCCAACCAATCCTAAAGAACAACTAGGGCAATATGTTAGATTCCACAAGGGCTCCAGGCACTAGAGTAACTTTCCAGAAACCTACAACCTCCAGATGGGTCCTTGGTCCAAATAAGTCCTGAAACCTAGCCCAGCCTCTCTAGAACATCAGATAGTCCCATCTCCCTACCCCTTATTAGTGACAGACCCTCCAATATAAAAAATTTAGAATTACCATAGTCCAAACACCCCTAAAGAGAGGGATAGAAAGATCAAATATGATGGTGGAGTTATACAGAGAAGATAGAATTTAACAAATGAATACGAATACTGAACCATTAAATTGATATCTCTTTTAGTCTCCAGTATTTTAAAGCAGTAGAAGTAAAAACCCAAAATTGTGAAATTGTAACCCATGTCAAACTCTGAAATATATTCTATACTAATTGTGGTCGGTGCTTTGAAATACATAGCTTTTTTGTATATATGTTATTTTTCACAAAAAAAAAGAAGGAAAAAAGCCAATTGTAATGGTAAAAAAATATTTAAGCCCTCTAGCCTCCTATATTCTGGAGCAGCTAGGAGGAAAAATGGGAGAGGATCATATGGAAGACCATGACAAACTCTGGGATCTGTCCTATAACTATTTGTTGAAGAGTGCTTTGAAAACTATTGCTTTTTTATTTCCTTGTTTTGTCTATATGTTATAGTACACACACACAAAAAAACAACTCTCTTCAACTATGGCATTCAAAGACAGAAGTACAATAGTTTCTTTACAAAGCAACTAATATGAAAATATGCAAATGCCATAAGTTCATATGTAGGCTGTTATTCTCATATAGGCAGGTCATTAGATATACTTTCAATTCTTTCCTGAGGTATGTTTTTGTGGTTTACCACCATTGTACTGCTGGACGCATTATCTTTGATCATCCTTTCCTAAAATGATTTCTTTCAAAAAGCCCACAAAAAAATTTATTCCATGGGACATTATTTCATAATACAGAGGTTGGGAACTGCAAATAAGCACTGGAACAAGTCTTACAAATATTTCATTTTTAGAATTTGCTACATACATTTTTTACAGTTTGTCACTTTTAAAAAATTGAAATTACCACCCAAAGTCAAGAACATTCACTGAAGCATTGTAGGATGTTAGAGATTAGAGGATAAAATGAATGACACAAAGGGAAAAAGCCATAATTCTTGCCAGGTTTATTTGGTATTGTGTTCAAAAAGAACTGTACATGTTGTAATCAGTTCACAGTTAAATATTTCTACTAATCTGTCTTGGCAGAACAAATGTTTCTCAGGTTTTCAAGTTCCTCTATAAGACTCCTGTTCTGAACTTCCAGCACTGCACCTCGACTCTGCAGGCATTTTACAGACTCTTTCGACATTCTTTAGTAGCTTCCCTGAAAAAAAAAGTAGAAGCAAAAAGGCAAACAAAGCATTTTTTGCATGCTACTGACAGATGGATTGAAGTAAGATTGGTAAAGTGATCATGGTTGCATTCCAAATCTTGGAAAAACACTCCCAAATCAATTGCAAACATGAAAACCAAATTGGATTGGGTCATGAGTGACCCTTCCACAAGTCCGCATGGCAATTGGCAGACATGCTGCAACTCCTGCCTTGGTTAAGTTTATGGTAAACAAGGTCCAAGTCAAAGATAGTTACTCTGCTTTATGGCAATAGAGATCTTTGAGGGTTTCCTCCATGGGAGTCTTGTTTTGGTTTTCAAGACATTTGCAATATTCTTTCTTCTTCCTGTGACACTCTTGGGCAGCTTCCCTGTTTTTATTACCTCAGTCCTCATTTTTGTGTTGCTTTTTCTGCTAGTTCTGGGAATGTGCAAACTCCCCAGTGGGAAAGTTATTCCCTGTGGAAGCTGCCATAAGAGCTGGGGTTTGGTAGTTTGGCGTGCCACCAGAGGTGGCATATTGCCCCCCGCTAGTCTAATATATGCTACTCAGGACTGCTGTGGTAGTGATGTTAGGGGGTATCCCTTCTTCTTTGGATTTTTCTTCCTCAATGTCGGGAACACTGGGCATAACAGAGGAAACTTCATTCAGTATTTTTCTATAAGAGGGTCTTCATGAAAGGATATCTCTACGTTTATGAGAATCAATTCCACCTTCTGATTCAGCAGACGCATCTGTCTCTGCTATTGTTGCTACTTGAACAGTTTGTATTTGTGGTGACTGGATAATAGATGGCTGTGGTGCCTGCATTGCTTCCTGGACATGTGCAGTTTGGCCTGAAGGTAACTGCAGTAGCATTACAGGTGGGGGAGCCTCTTCCAGTGCCTGATCCAGCTACGGAAACACACTGTAATGGGTTTACACTACAGACTTGGTCACTGATTAGGGCCAGAAGGAGGTCGAGATGCCGAGTCGGCTCACAGCTCAGGAACTGCACAGCTGCCCAGCAACCACAACAGAGGGCAACCTCACGTAGCCCCCACTCAGCTTTGTTGCTGCAGCTGCTGCTTCCTTGCGGAGTCAGGTCCCCTGCCCTATTAATTGTACTCTTTTTATCAGTGTGACTTGCCCACAAGGGCCTCCCTATTAAAAAAACTGACAGCTGAAAAGCTTGGAATTTAGGTAGGATATGGGGATGATTCAGCCCTACTCAATTTTATGGGATAGTTGCAGACGCTGGCACCAGTAATTATTGCACCACTAGAGGCATCAGTGGTCCTTTCGGTAACATTTGAATACCAAATATTTAAAAAGCATGCATTCTTAAAATGGAGAATTAGAGAAAAAAGCACTGGCACCTGGCAGGCACTCTGACATATTGAGCCTATCTATCCTACAGTAACTTTCACAAATCCATAGACAGAGTTACACTGCTAAGGAACAGTGATTCAAAAATTATGCTCTGTCACAAAGGTGGGGCTTGAGGGACAAGCACAACATCTTGCATTTTCCCTTTCTATTCCTATCACTGACCCAAAGATGTAGTGTTCTGGCTTTAAGCATCTGATGGGTGATTGACCCCACCCTATGCCACATTGGAAACATCCATTATTTGAGTTCACACTGAGGTTCTCTAGTGTTTCTTAGATTGTAACTGAAAGCTAGTGACTCAAAAGAGTTTCCAAGTCTCATGTGTGGGTGTGAGACATATACCAAATATCTCTGCCCTGTGTTGGAACCTTTAATATAAAGCTTTATTCAAGATACAAAGCTTGCTTTCCAGTGAAATAAAATGGCTTTCAACTTTTTGGTGTTATCAGGGAAAAAGACAGAAGCTAGATAGACCATCATTGTAAGTGGTGCTAGTGATCTATTTACCAATATATTACCATGGATTCACATGTCCTTCAAACTCAAGGCATATTGAACCCCAGGATTAAACAAAATTTGCCCCAAAGATTGTTTTGATAGTACAGTACCTAAGACATTCCACTCAAGTCATCTTAATCATTATAACCAGTCCCTCCTTTACTTCCGTTGAACTTTACTAAGCTAAAGGAAAAAGATTCTTTCTTTACACAGTTAGTACATTCTTCTTCCAACTTCTATCTAGATCTTTCATCACTCTTCCCAGATATCACCTCTGAAATGGGTTCTTGGTTTCTATTTTCTCTTAGTCCACTCTCTTCTATTTTAGACACCAAATGTTGCTCATTGAGTATGTATATTGGACATCCTGATTCTGCGACTATTACAATAAACAAAGTCACATGCTAAGTTGGGGAGATGGCAACTGGTCATACCTCCATTCAGGATGAGCCTTTCTCTCACCAGGATGAAGAGCTGCACAGGGTGTCATTAGAGGATTTTTTTTACTACACAATACCCTTGGACATCTATTGTAGTCTCCTTTCTCATGACCTCTTCCTTACTGGATGAACTGCTCTACCTTGAGTTCCAGTTAAACCTTTTGGGTATAGGCACAGTCATGCTTTTTGAGTCATAAGTCTGCCTCAATTCCTGGAGTCAGCTTTACATCAGCATCACATAAGAAAAGTCTATTAAAGAACTTTAACAGATTTCCTGGAAAATTCTTCTTCCATAAAATTCCTGTGATTTTTGCCAAAGCATAGCTTGCAAATTGTTGAAAAAGGAAGATCACTATTAATTGTGCTACCTGGAAATGCCATTCAGTCACTTATGCATTTATTCACTCAACAAATATTTACTGAGCACCTCAATGTGACTACCAATATGCCACACATTGATGATGCAATCATAAGCAAAAAACCAACACCATCTCTATGCTCAAATAGTTTATTGTTTACTCTACTGAGTTGGTCATTAATCAAATAATCATACAAACAAGTGAGAAATTTTTAACTGTGGTAAGTGCTAAGAGGTTAGAGAAGCCTTCTCTAATGAGTGATGATGGGGATATAACTGAAGAAAGGATGGAATTTGACTGACTAGGTAGAGAGGAAAAGAACAGTCCAGATAGTAGCAACTGTGGTGAGAGAAGTGGCAACTGTGGTGACAAAGGTGCTTTGGATGAACCGAAAGCCTATGTGACCCGGATATGGTAACTAGGAGAACATGGTTTTGGGTCATTTAGTGCCTTATTGGCCATGTTAAGGATTTGCTATTTACCCTCAAAGCTACTTTTTTTTAGTTTACTAATGCTGCCTGGAAATGCAATATGCCAGAAATGGGTTGGCTTTTACAAAGGGGATTTATTAAGCTACAAGTTTATCGTTCTAAGGCCATAAAAATGTTCAAACTAAGGCATCCAGAAGAAGATCGCTTTACTTAGTTTAGGAAAGGCTGATCTAGGAAGGCACATGGCTTGCATCTGCTGGTCCTTTGGTTTCTAGTTTCAAAGTGCTTCCCCAGGGGCATTTTCTTTCTCTATCTCCAAACGTGTCTGTGTAGCTGGATTCTAAAGCTTTTTTTCCGAAGTTTCCCTCTTAAAGGATTCCAGTAAGCAACCTCACCTTGAAGGGTGGAGACACATCTCCATGGAAACTACCTAGTCAAAAGGTCCCAGCTGCAATGAGGTGGGCCACATCTCCATGGAAAAAACTTAATAAAAAAGATCCCACCCAAACATGGTACAGAACTCCCAGAATGCACTGGGACCCAGCATCAAGGGATTGAGAAATCTTTCTTGACCAAAAAGGAGAAGAGAAAAATGAGACAAAATAAAGTTTCAGTGGCTGAGAGATTTCAAGCAGAGTCAAGAAGTATACCATGCATGGAATGTATGTGTGTGAAGATTTGTCAATAAAAACATTAAAAAATTTTTAAAAAAGATTCCACCTAACAATACTGAATCAGGATTATAGAACACGGCTTTTCTGGGGTACATAACAGTTCCAAACCAGCACATAACTGTAAGACATTGAAGTGCTGGAGGGAATGGGGGTATTATAAAGTGATCAGTGGTAGTACAGTATATTACACTCTGGTGGTAGTTTAGGGTGGACATAGGTGGGGCTAAGATGTAAGAATAGAACCAGCTAAGTACTTTTCTCAGCCTTTTACCTGCTTATAGATGTTTCAGGGTCCAAAAGTCTCTTTTCATTGCGTACTGTCTTGGTTCCTTTCAGTCCAAGCTGTTACAATTTATTTAAAAACTTTATGGCATTCTTATAAATCAATTTAGACTCCACTACATTATTCAAAAGCCACACTTTTTTTGGGGGGGGGGGAGAGTTAATAGGCTGGAAACCGAAAGAATTAAAAAATAATTTCACCGTTGATTGAATTTTTCTTTCCAACTTTGCATTATAAAAATTGTTCCTTTATTCTTATACATCTGTATATAAATTTTGTACTTGTGAATATTTTTATGAGATCAATTCCCAGAAATGGAATTGGTAGCTCATAGGGTATATGCCCACAAAATTTTGATAGTTATTGCAAAATTACCTCAAAAGGATAACAACAACATACATTTCCACTGTTACAGTGTCTATTTTCCTTTTTCTAGCCTTTTTGTCTTTATTAATCTTTTGTTATTAGTCTACCATTATTATTTTAAATCTAATCTTAATCAGTTAGGTATAAAATAATCTAATTTTTCTTTGTATATCTTTGTTGGTAAAGAGCATCTTTTCATATTTATAAGCCATTTTTTATGCCTTCTATAAACTCTCTGCTTATGTTTTTTGCTAATTTTCAGTTGATTGACTTCTTTAAAACTATTTTCTTGTTGGTGTACTTTATATGTTTTGAAAATTATTATTTTTTATTTTGAGAAAAACTTTTCTCTATCATGGGTCTCCTCTGAGGCTGCTGTAAAGCTTAGATTCCATGTAAAGTCACAACAAACTAGAATGTTGAGAAGCCCAATTGTTTAAAAGAAAGGGTCTGAAAGCCACAATCTTAAGATACTTAGATTATTGGTCATTTCGAAAGAGTCTATGAACCACTACGATGAGGTCTTAAAGGATTTTATTGCTACCCTCAGTTTCATATTTAGACCATGTTTTTCTTGATTATGTCCTGAATTTGATTTCTGATTGTTTGCCACATAAAGAGGGTGGAGAAGACAGACAATTTTGTTTTTGAACCCAACAAATCCTAGCTCCTTTATAATTGACAGTACTTTCTTTCTCTTCCCACTCATTTTATCGTAAGCAGTGAGAAGCCAGACAGTAACTACACCACTTTGCCTGCAAATTTCCTTAGCTTTATCACCTAGTTCATTAAATAACCATAGGCAACAGTGTTGCTAAACTTTCTATTGCTACATAACAAGGGTCTCCTTTCCTCCAGCTTTCCAACTCATTTTTCTCACTTCTTTTAAGCTCTAACCAACAGCTTCAAGGCCTATTCACCTTCTGCCCAACTCCTCATCCCAAAGACATCATCACAAGTTTTAGGTTTTGTTATGGCCCCATTGTTATGAGCCCACTTTCAACATACCATGCTTCTCTTGCTATCTATTGCTGTATAACAAACCACTACAAAAGTTGGGAGTTTAAAACTAAAGCCAATACTTAGTAGTTTAAAACTAAATGACTAAAATAAAAGTAACTTATTTTGCCCATGAATCTGCTATTTAGGCAAGACTCAATAAGGAAGGCTCTTCCCTGTTCCACGTGGCATTAGCAGGGATTTCTCAACCATGAGCAGGAATACATGCTTCCCAGATGACTCACTCATGTGTTTGACAAGTGGGTGCCAACTCCACCAGGAGCTTTGCTAGGGCTCAGGAATGGAGGGTTCAGTTATTCTCCCTTTGGGCTTCTCCATATGGCTTATATTTCTTCACAGCATAGTGGTTGGATTCCAAAGTGAATGTCCCAAGAGATGTGGAAACTCTACAATCTTCTATAATCTAGCCATGAAAGTCACATAGCATTTCTGTTGTCATACTCTATTAATTGAGTCACAAAGGTCCACCCAGGTTTAAGGAGAGGGAACATAAACTATACCTTAGGTGGAGGCATGGCAAGGTTCTGAAAGAGGATGCAGGATGAGAAATATTTTTGCAACTTTTTCTGGAAAAATTGCCACACCTCTTCACCCTCCTAACAGTGTCTGATTGATAAAAATTCTTAATTTTATTGAAGTTCAAACTACTAGTATTTTTTGTGTGTGATCAGTTGTGTTGGTGTGCTATTAAGAAAGCTTTGCCTTCCTTAAAGTTACATTATTGTTTTTAATTCTCATCACAACCCATAAAATTAGGTTCTTTGGTATTATTGTCCTCAGTTTTTATGGAAGAGGAAACTGAAGTACAAAGAAGTTAAGAACCTTGCATATGGCCTGACTCAAAGTCCTTGTTTTTAACGTTCCATTTCACCGTGATGCTCTTGGCAGCATAGAATTGAGCACGAACACCTATTCCTACTGGACCTATTTTATCAGGTCTGACATCCTTGAGAGAATCTCAGAGCTGATTCTCCCTATGGAAGCCTGTTTGTCTATCTCTATTTTCCTTCCACTCCCCAGGAACCAATACTCTACGGTAAACAAACTCTTTCAAGTCCCTAGATGATCTTGTAAGAAGTCATAGAGGTCATGAAATTAGGCTTAAACTCAAAGCTTTTTTTCTGTTTTGTTTTGCATTTTCGCAGCAAATAAGATAAAGAGAATTGCATCGTTCTGATCCAAGTGGCCCCAAAAGTGGGTTCTATTTCTAGTACTGAATATAAATAGCGATAGGATCTTACGCACAACAATTAACAAGTCTGTAAGACGCAAGATGAGTATAAAAATACCTGTACCCTGTATTTCAACAGGTTGTCATGAAGAAAGGAGCTAATAAACCTTAAAGTCATTAATAAAACATAAGGGCAGTGAGTCTAATGCTTCTTTACTCATACTAAAAAGAGCAAAGACCTGCCAAGAGGAAAACCAGCAGAGTGTGGAAAAGAGCCTTCTGCTAGCCAGAGGCAAACTCAGGGAAACACTGTGGTCCAAATAATGGCATCAACATAAATGCTTGTGCTTTTATCTAAATTGCATGTCAAAGCGTTTGGAAGCCTGTCGAATTTTTTCAGCAATTCCCTTCCTCACATGAACTCCAAGGTAGTTTAAGTTAAATGACTCATTAGAGGAGGGAAGAGGCAGCTCAGGACTGTGTTTAGTTAATTTTGCAGGTTTCCTGTTGTTAACACAGGTTAGAACTGAGAGTAAGATGGTGTTTCACAAGATGATTGTCCTTTACCAATTCAGAACGATTTCAGTTCTGAATGTAGTTACAGTATGTGACCAAAAAATTATTCACTTTGGTTTCTTGCTTTGCTTCAAGTGACACCATAATAGAATTAAAACATTTAATTTCTAGTTACTAAACGGCAGGATCAAAAATTCCTATATCAGAAGAAAATATAAATTCTAATTAGGGCCAAATTGAGAAGTGGCTACTGAGTGCTAACTATGTGGCAGGCAGTTCTCTAAGTTTCATACAGATGTTATTTTAGCACTTTCAATTCCCATGACAGCTCTGTGGGCCTGATTAGATCATTTTGCATATTTACAGATGTGAAAATTGAGGCACAGGATGGCGTTGGGATCTACAATTTGTACCAAGATACTCAGATATCAGAGTCTGTCTTCTGAGTCTTATCATCTCTCTATAAAATATAAGATTAAATGCTAAAAGTGATTTTAAAAAATATTAGCCTAGATATTTTCATAGATATCATTCATAGATGACAGCCTAAAACAGTTAAACAGGAAAAGACCCTGGGGAAGATAAATGCTTATTAGTGCCAAAGAGGAAAAGTCTTAGAATCATCACTTCTGCAAAGAGGAAAGAGCCATTTCCAAATCCCATCCAATTCAAAAGTGCTGGCTCCCTCCTCTAAGTCAGAGTAGGTGCAATCACTTTACGTCTGTGCCACTGCAAAGGCAACTGCAATGAAATGGTTGTGGGCAAAATGGTAGCTGTGCAGATATTTCAGTGACTACCCTTCTGGAAACCAACCAGTTAATGAATTAGACATTCAGTTAATGAAGAAGCTGAGAAACAGCAGGGAGAAAGAAATTCCACAAATGACATTAAAAGCCGTGATACAAGGGTGTTACCTCTCTGAAGCAAACAAACCTGGTACCTGAATGGCAAGGGAACTCAAAACGGATTAGCAAATGATGTAGCACCAAGGCATTTAAAAGGGAGTGATGACAAGACATTAATCACATCTGGTTAAAAGTTTCTTCTATTCCTTAATGGGGAAAACTTGGAATGAATGTCAGAACTAAATACTATATTAGTTATGGTGGATGTATAAACAGGTTCATGCATATGCCCTTGGAGCAGTAATTTCCTACTGGATTTTCAACTGTCAGGACTTGCAACGCTTTGCCTAGGCCTGAAGGGTTTTCTTGGGCATCTAGATGTACTAGAGAATTAACTATACATTCCTCTCACCCCAACACACACACATCCCACCAATGTTTGCTGGGAGGTAGTGGGTACATAACTCAGCCCCTCACCTCTAAGCAGAAAACTCAGGTATGTTTCTCAAAGTCTTCGGCAGGACTAATCTTCACTAAGAACTCATCATTTTTTTTGCTTCTTTCCCTTCCCTGTCTCATTTCCTCACTCACCTACCAGTGTTTTCTGGAATCATCTCCTAAACAAACTAGTTGCACTGTAATCCTTGTCTCAGAGTCTGTATCCGAGGGATGTCAAACCGGGATATTCTATCAACATATAATCAAGTTAGGCTTTTCTTACTCTATGTGTTTAGTCTTAATTAAATAACTCAGGTTTTGTTATTGCCAGCCAATACTTGAACTGGATAAATCTGACACATGTCCTATAGATTCTCATGCTCAGATGTAGACAGACCAATTAATAACCTTGTGTCTAGCACATATAGACTATTCTCTCTGGGTTGCCTCAGCCTACACAACTCACCAAGTGTTGCACTTAGTTTTTTTCCCAATTGTTAAGAAATATTTCCAAAATTATTTAATCAGCTCTACTGTCAGCTCCAAGAAAGCAAGAACCTTGCCTATCTTGTTCATAGCTATAATAGCCTCTTGTTCTCAGAAAAATGTCCAGTCCTTTGGAGTGAATAACCAAATGAATTAAAAAAAAAAACAAATAATTTTTAAATGCTATACTAGCAACTCATTTCATAAAAATTATTAAAATGAGTTTCTTATTTAAGATATATGTTTATTAAAGATAGTGTGTATCATTAGAATAGTCAATATGTGTCTTGCTGGCAATTACTTTGTTGTTGGAACTAAGAATTAATGAACTTAGGATAACTGCTATGTTCTTAATGTACTCTTTTGAATGACAACATGGATTTTAGAGTAAGACAGCCTTAGGTTCAGATTTGTCATGCCACTTACTGGCTGAGTATTGGACTTTCTCATCTATAAATTAGCCAACATAGTATTTCTTGATTCAAAGGTACCCATTAGCTATAAGATCACTATTATTTTATGTACCATCAAGAAAGAAAAAAGCTGCCAATTGAACTATGACAATTAGGTTTTCTTTTCACAAGGGTGGTAAGATGTACCCAGAAATCAGGAGGTTAAAATGTGAACAAATATGCATATTAGAGTAATAAAATATGTAATAATATTAAAATGCAAATAATATATTTAAAGCACATATAGAAGCAGTCAATATCTAATAATTCATTTCCTCCTGCCTTAGTTAAAAGTTCAAATGTTACAAAATGACTGATTTCACACTATTATATTCAAACAGATAGATAAAAGGAAGAGTAAAAATACTGAGAAAGTTTGTTGTTTGAAAAAGACAAAAGCTGTGCAAACAATTGAACCCTGAAATGTTAGATAATTGATGAGACAAAAACCACAGGAGAAAAAAAGCATTAAACTTTTAAGTGAGGAGAAAATCACTTCTAATAAATTTAGAATGCAATTAATGAGGATTAAAAATAACTGTGTATTGCAATTGTGAAAACATTAAAATATCAGCAAACCATTAAATAGAAACATTTTACAGTTGAGACTGTGGCACATTTCCTCATATCCTGAGCCAACCAATTGGAACAACAAAGTAATGAAGGAAAGAGAAAGATATGGGAGTGAAATGTTAGAAGCACTCTCTTTAAAACCAAGATAAAATAAAGATGCTCCCTATCACCACTTTTATTCTATTTAATATTATACTAGAGGTTGTAGACAGAGCAATAAGACAAATTAAGAAATTATAAGAATTGGAAAGGAAGAAATAAACAGAAGTCATTTGTTGATCATATGATTGTCCTGATAAAATACATAAAAGAACAATATAAAAGTTAATTATGCTTTACATACCAGCAACAGTTTACAAACACATGTTTCTTAAAGGGCTAGCCACAGAAAGAAAAATAAGGTACCAGTGTATAAATCAAAGTTTAGAGAGAAAATTAGAAAAACGTATTGAAAAACATAAAGGATGTAAGTAAATGTAGAGATGTACCAGGTACATGGAAAGGAAGACTCAATATTTTAAAGATGTCAGATTTCCCCAAATTTGGAAAAATCCAATTCCAATCAAAATCCCAGTAGGCCTTTCATGTACTGTGACAACCTTATCCTAAAACTTAAATGAAAAACCACATTGCCAAGAAAAGTCCAGATATCTTGAAGAAGAATAAATATGGAAACTTGCTATAACAGATATTAATACATAAAAATACAATTATAAGGGAATGTGGTACTGGCACAGGAATTGACAAAGATATTGCTGGAACAAAATAGAAAGCCTGGATACAGACAACACAAATATGGAAACTTGATATATAACTCACAGACATAGCATGGTAGATCCATGGGGGAAAAGGAGAGTATTAAATAAATGGTATTAGGATATTTGTTTTTCTTTTTAGAAGAAAAAGAGAAAGTTGGAACTCTATTTCATATCAGACACAAAAATCAATTTCTGATACACTAAAGACTAAAATGTTAAAAGCATACACCGACACTAAAAACACAAGAAAAAAGTCAAGAACTGTTTATAATAATTTTTTTTTTCTTTTTTGGCATGGGCAGGCACTGGGAATTGAACCCAGTGTTCTGGTATGGCAGGCGAGAACTCTGCCACTGAGCCACCATTGCCCACCCCTGATTATAATAAATTTAAAAATTTCTCATCAAAGGTAGCAAAAGTTGTAAAAAGACAGAAACTAGAAAAAAATATGAAACACACATATACCTGATAAAGAATTAGCATTTAGAACAATTAAAAAGAAATCCTCTTCTCAATGAGTAAAAGACAAAAATCTCAGTAGAAAAATGGACAAAAGACATGAACATGCATTTCAGAATAGGAAACATAAATGGCCAATAAACATATGAAAAGATAGTCCCTATTCAATATTCATACTAATCAAGGATACGCAAATTAAAACCACTGTGGTGGATTGAATGTACTAACTGCCCCCAGATTCTCATGCCCGCTTGCATCCACACTTTTGGTAGCACCCTTCTTCACCAACTGGAAGTGACCATGTGACTTAGTTTGGTCAACCCAACAATAGCAAACTTATTGTAAGCAAACTTGTAAAAGTACTTGTGTATCTCCACTTTTTCTCCCTGATATCATTTAAAGATGTCAGACTTCCCCAAATTTGATCTAGAACAATCCAGTTCCAATCAAAATCCCAATAGGCCACTCATGAAATGTGACAACCTTATCCTAAAACATAAATGAAAAACCAAATTGCCAAGAAAAGTCAAGATATTCTTGAAGAAGAATAAAGTATGGAAACTTAGCCATGAAGACAAGCCTGGAGTGACCTAAATGAAGTATGAGAGACCCACGGATAAAAGCTGAGCATAGAGACCTAGGGCCCACGTTCCCCCTCCATACTGAGAGCAAGTTACTGCATGTTGCCACTTATGTGACCCAGACAAAAACTGAAGGTCATCAGACCTCCTCAGGAAGGAAAAGAATGTACAGATGGTATTGTAAACCACTTATCTTGTAAAGTATTGGAACTCCTCTCCCCTGATATGTTGATAACAAATCTCCAACCCCCTGTGTCATGAGACCCTGCTGAAACTCTGTTCTCATACCCTATGGAATGTCCTTGTCCTAAACCCTTATAAACTGCCCCTTGCACTCACCCCTCCCCACCTTATGGAGCGCTGACTTCCATTTCCTGAACAGCTGCCATCTGGAAGAATCTTCTCTTGTTTGTAAGTCCTAATAAAATCCATGCCTAATTCTGTGCCTGACATGTTTTTTGGTCTTGGGGCTCCACTGACCCATGCTTTTCAAAAGCTGGATTGGAACACTGAGTCTTCCCTTCTTAGGCCATGACCAACCACTCCGCTGCTCATCTGCCAGTGTCTACAAGTCATGAGGAAGCCTACCTGAGCTCGAGAGAGCCTGGTCCGCATCAGCAGAACCATCCAGCCTACCCTAGACAAGTGAGCAATAATAAATGATTGTTTTGAGCCACTAAGTTTTGGAGTGGTTTGTACATAGCAATGACTAACTGATATAGGCACTATCAGACTGGAAAATTAAGAAGTTCGACAATACCAAGAGTTAGGGAGGAGATAAAGCAACACACTAGTCATGAAAACAAGTACAACCATTCTGGAAAAATAATATACCATTATCTTATAAAGATGAAAATATCCTATCACCCAGCAGTTCTATTCTTCTATATGTGCGGGTATGAGACACGTATAAGGATGTTCACAGCAACATTGTTTGTAATAGCAAAAAATGCAAACATTTAAAGGGTCTAATATCATAAAGGTTAAATAGTTTGTAGTATTTACATAAATTCACTAACAAAAATCAATAAACTAGAGCAAAATGCATCAATATTGATTAATTTTACAAATAATGTTGAATGAGAAAAGCAAGTGACAGAAGAACACAAACAATGCAAAGTTATTTATATAAAGTTTGGAAAGATACAAAACAAATATATTGTTTTTAGGTACATAAAATGTAGTAAAATTATAAAAAAAATGATTACTGCAAAATTTCTTATGGAGAGCACATTAGAGCAAGACAGGGACATCAAAAGTTTTGGTAATAGTTTATTTCCTAACCTGGGTTGGTAGGCACACAAATACTCATTTTCTTACTTTACAACTTTTATGCTTTATATCCATTGAAAAGAATCTATCTATCTATTCTTTTGAAGTATTAAAAAAAGGAAGGAGAGAGAGAAGGATGGAAATATGTTTCTATTACTCTATCTATATCATTATTGTCAGGTACACAGGTCAGAGCCTGGGGGATCTCACACACTATATCCCATTGCTATGCTTGCCAGGTGTTCTAGTTTGTTAGCTGCCAGAATGCAATATACCAGAAACAGAATGGCTTTTTAAAAAGGGGAATGTAATAAGTGGTTAGCTTACAGTTCTAAGGCCATGAAATTGTCCCAATTAAAGTAAGTCTATAAAACTGTCCAAATTAAGAAGAGGTTACCTTCACTCAAGAAAGGCTGATGAAGTTCAGGGTTTCCTCTCTTAAATGGAAAGGCACATGGTGAACATGACGACATCTGCTAGTTTCCTCTTTTAAAGGATTCTGGTAAACTAATCTAGACCCACCTGGAATGGATGGAGTCACAACTCCATTGAAGCCATCTAATCAAAAGTTACCACCCACAATTGGGTGGTTCACGTCTCCATGAAAACAATAAAAAAGCTCCCAGCCAGCAATATTGAATGAGGATTAAAGGACACGGCTTTTCTGATGTACATCAAAGATTCAAACTAGCACTCCAGGCAAAGATGATAGGTATGTGTTTTGCTTCCTGCTGTTATCTTTTTCCAAATCAGAAGTTTCCAAAGGACTGCATTTTTTCATTTCCTTTTGCCATGACTCCACATGACACTTTCTGAGCACACAAGCAGCATGCTATTTCCTGCATTAACACAGATGTAGGAAAGCAGATGGCTATTTATTAGATGGGAGGATGAATGCAAAGAGACAGTGTACCTCCAACACAGGACAGCTATAAATCTCCCAACTGTCCAAGTTTACTCCCTGATGTAGGAGAGACTAGTTTTTTAAGAGGTTAAGGTTACTTTTAACTTGCAATCAATCAACTGGTATTTACCATAAACCTTGAACAGTGCTGAAATATTAGGGTACAAAAGTACATTAAGTATATACCCAATAGAATTGAAAACATATATCCACATAAAAATCATGTACATGAACATTTACAGCAACATTATCCATAATAGTCAAGAAGGAAACAACTCAAATGTTCATCAACTGATGTATGGATAAACAAAATGTGGCATATACATATAATGGAATAATCAGCTCTGAAAAAGGAAGTAAGTTCTGATACATACAGCAATATGGATGAGCTTTGAAAACATTATGTTGAATGAAATGAGCCAGATACAAAAGGACAAATACTGCATGATTCCACTTACATGAAACATCTAGAATAAGCAAATACATGGAGACAGAAAGTAGAATAGTGATTACCAGGGACTGGGGGGTGTGGGATGGGGGTTGGGGTAAGGAATGACTGTTTTATGAGTGTGGAGTTTCTTGGGGGGAGTGATGAAAATGTTCTCAAATTAGGTAGTGGTAACGGGTGCAGAACTTTGTGAATATGCTAAAAGCCAATGAATTTTATACTGTAAGACAGTGAGTTTGGAGGTATGTAAATTATACCTAAAAGCAAAAGCTAATCTGTTGAAAATCAAGATAGTGGTTACTAGAGGTGTTGGGGACAAGTGACTGGAAGAGAATATGAGGAGATTTTGAGGTGCTGATTATGTTCTGTTTCTTAATCTGAGTACTGATTACATAACTGTATTCATCTTACGAATGTTGATTGAGCTGTGCATCTAAATATAAATATATATTAATGAATATTTATTATGAATAAAAATTTTAGAAAATTAAAACGAAGTGTGTAAGATTCATCCACTTGATAAATCTAAATTACCATAGAAGAAGCAAGGAGGCAGCCCTTGACTTGGCTGATAAGATCAGTGAAGTCTTTCTTGAGGAAGAGATGCTGAGTTTTGAAGGATTGGTAGGAGTTTGCCAGGTAGTAAAGGAAGAACCATCACAAGACTTCTATGGTCCTTGATATACAAAAATCCCATCTTAAGAGGGAAAATGAAAACAAACAAACAGACAAATAACGAATTAAAAATTGTGGAAAGTGTGAAAGAGGAAGCAAGGTGGGCTTGAGCCAAGAATGAGAGCCTCAGAGAAAGTGGGGATGGAGCTGACCTATTTTGAAGAGAGCAGGCTAGTGAAAATCTATGCCTTATAACAGCACCACCTCTTCTCCCTTGGCATTAATGGCTGGTTAGATAACAACTCCATGATTGAATGGATTAATATTACTATTGAGCGCTCACTGTGTGCCAGGCACTGTTGTATAGCTTCATTTAGATCTCAGACTAATTCTATGATACAGGTATTATTCTCAACCCCATTTTCAGATAAGAAAACTGAAGCATAGCACTTAAGGTCACACACAGAGTCAGTAAGAGGGGAGCCGGGATGGAAAACCAGCATCCTGCTGTATACCACTATGTGTTATTCTTTTCAAAGACTACCGACCTGTGACTTTAGGAATCATGCAGGGCGTCTCAAGAGGAGCACAGGTGATCTTGGGAGGAGCATGAGTTTTTAGAACAGAAGCATTATGTGTCGCAACTTTACATGATGGTAATGCTCAAGAGATTATTCCTTGGCTTTTTAGCATTTATTTTCTGTCATTTGAGTGATTTGTTAAGCAGGAGTCAGATCTTGTGCAGTGGTTTCTAGATGCTTGGATTTTGCAGTTTGGTGTATTGAAGGTTATAAAATATTTGGAACTCACATAGGATTGCCAGTTTTTTTTTTTTTTCCACATGGGCAGGCAGCAGCAATCGAACCCAGGTCCTCTGGCATGGCAGGCAAGCATTCTTGCCTGCTGAGATTGCCAGTTTTTAATTTTGTCAAGTAAAAACATTTAAACAATGAGAATTTCTACTATCGTGCATTAGTTTCCTCAGCTTGTAAAATGGGGATAACAGAGGTACTTACATTCCATAGCTAATGTGAGCATTCAATGAGTTAGGATGGATAAAGAAGGTGGAACAGCACTTGACATATAACGACAACTCAAATATCACAATATTCTTATAGAAGAAAAGACATTTTAGCATGAAATTTAGAAAGGCCACAGTGTCAGAATAAAGAAGGACTGTAGGGCTCACTAGCCTGACATTATTCTCATTTCACTGGCTTGATGGGAGTCATGTCTTAGACGAGCATCCCTGTGCAGCCTGGTGTCTAGAGATCAGTGGTAAAGTAGACAGGCCACAAGACAGAGATATATACTCACCTTTCCTCAATCCAATGCTGTGTGGCTTGGGCAAGTCGTCTAACTTCTCTGAGCTTTATCTGAAAAAAGTGGACAGCCGGGAAAGTGTGCATCTAAAGTCTCCCCTCATTCAAATTTAGTGAAATAGACTGTTATATAAGGAGTTAACGTTCAGTTAAAGAAGAATCCATAAGACTACTCGATTCTTCTACTAACTACTAAAGTTTTGCCATACTCAATATGGATTTTTTTTAAGGTGACTAAATTGATTTGTGATATTCACTACATGGGAATGTAGTTACTGCCGATGCTTTTATTTTCTCAGAGCGGAGAGAGTATGATAATTCACTTTGAATGATAAAAATATTTGACTCTTGTGGTTTGAAGCTGTCATATACCCCAGAAAAAGGCCATGTTCTTTTAATCCATTCCTGTGGGTGCACACCCGTTGTCGGTGGGATTTTTTGGTTAGGTTACTTCAACTGAGATGTGATCCACCCCATTCAGGCTGGGTCTTAATCCTTTTGTTGGAGTATTTTATGAGAGGATAAAAGTGCAAGTGCAGAGAAGCCCCAGAGAAGCTGAGATTCAAGGACACACCCAGAAGCTCAGAGAGTAGGCCACTGAAGTAAGAAGCTAAAAGCAACGAAACCCTGGAGGGAAGGACCGCAGATGCCGGCCATGTGCGTTCCCATGTGACAGAGATGTCCTGGATGCCAGCAGCCTGTCTTCAGAGTGCAGGTGTTGTCCTGTTGATGCCTTGTAGGGACATTTTCACAGACCAAAAACTGTAAATGTTAAGTTAAGAAATCCCCATTGCAAAAGCCAACCCATTTCTGATATATTGCATTCTAGTAGTTTTGGCAAACAAAAACAGTTCCAGAAGTAGCTCCATTCTTACATTTATCTCTTCTCTGGCAGCAACTTTTTTCACTGCAATTCTGTTATTACTGGAATTACTTCCATTGTGCATGTACCTCTTAGGTGAGGGAATGTTCAATGCCATCCTAGAGAAGGAAAACAAGAAAGCAACTTTGATGTAATGAAAAGAGCACTGGACACTGAATCAGAAGACCTGAGTTCAAATTCCACTTCACCTACTCCTTAGCTGTAAAAACCAGAGTAAATTTTATACTGCCTCTGAACTTCACTGTCCTTACCCACAATGGAGATGAAAAACCCTTCCTCACAGGATGGTTGTGAAGATTAAATTCATTAATGCATCCAATATTTGTTGAGCACCTACTATATATATGCTAGACACTGCAGATATGGCAATGAACAAGACAACAGGGGATAACATGGACATTGAATAACAATAACAAGACTGATGAATATTAGTTACCGAAGGGGAAATAGGGATGCTGCCAAATTGCATGATGGGAGATAATTAGCCAGGAAGAAGTGACATTTCCACAGGGAGTTGGAAGATGAGTAGAAGTTATCTTGTTGAAGATAAGGGAAGATAAGGAAGAAGGAAGAGTGTTCCAAGCAGGAGAATGTAGTATGACTCTGAGGTCTTCACTGGTTTCGGCTCAATCAACAGTGAAGAAGTCGATGGTAGGGCTGCAATTTTGAGTTGCACTGAATGAAACCAAACAAATGTGATTTAGGTAAGATCATAATTCAAAGACAGTTTTTCCTGAAAATGTTCAGCTAGATGAGTTTCCTTCCAAGCATGAGCCAAGCTCCCATTTAAATTCTTTTTAGAGATGGGCTAAGAACAATAAAGTAGGCTAATTTTTTGTACTTTCTTTTCCAGAACATGGTACATTTAGTTACATTCTGGGGCAATTTGTCATTCAAATCCCTCTGGTGTTGAGTCATGTCATATTTTCACTACATTTCAAGCTACTTCACAAAAACTGAATAACATAATTGGTCTCTGTCAAATCTAACTTCTTAACAGTCTTAAGATCCTGGGTAGTTAAATTCACTGTAATTTTTATAAAGGTACAAGTCATCGAGGTTTTTCAGTATCATTTGTGCACTGCGACTCATCAAAGCCTATTATAAAACTAAATAATGGATAAGGGAGAGGTGTGGTAGCTAAAAAATTAAGGGTTAAAATGCCAGTAATCAGGGAGAATGTGGATTTTGGTCTTAAAGTTAAATGCTTTTAAGATAGTTGTGCTGGTTTGAAAGGATGTATGGACTCTAGAAAAGCCATGTTTTAATCAAAATCCCATTTCATAAAGGTAGAATAATCCCTATTCTATACTGAATGCTTGAAACTGTAATCAGATCATCTCCCTGGATGATGTGATTTAGTCGAGAGTGGTTGTTAAACTGGATTAGATGACGACATGTCTCCACCCATTTGGGTGGGTCTTGATTGGTTTATTGGCATCCTATAAAACAGGAAACATTATGGAGAATGAAATTCAGAGATAGCAGAGCAGAACAGCATAGTCACAAGAGTAGAGTCCACCAGCCACTGACCTTTGGAGATGAAGAAGGAAAATGCCTCCCAGGGAGCTTCATGAAACAGGAAGCCAGGAGAAGAAAATAGCAGATGACACCGTGTTTGCCATATGCCCTTCCAGCTGAGAGAGAAACTGTGACTGTGTTGGCCAAGTGCCTTTCCAGATGAGAGAGAAACCCTGAATATCATTGGCCTTCTTGAACCAAGGTATCTTTCCCTGGATGCCTTAGATTGGACATTTCTATTGACCTGTTTTAATTGGACATTTTCTCGGCCTTAGAATTATAAGCTAGCAACTTATTAAATTCCCCTTCTTAAAAGCCATTCTGTTTCTGGTATATTGCATTCTGGCAGCTAGCAAACTAGAACAATAGTACTTCATAAAGGGAGAATCATTTAGAATGCTCATTAATTAGGCTTATCTTTACACCTCTATTGTGAATATACTAAATAATTTAAATAGAAGCCCCTAGCTTTTTATGAGACATTGGTGTGTATCAGTGATGATTAAGAATTTTTGCAATTAACAAGTAACTATCAACTGAAGATATTTTGATTTTTATCAGGGATCAAGACTCAGTCAATGTGATCAATTGTTATATTTACTAATTACTGCCTTTAATTCATTTGTGCTATACTCAACATATATTATTGAATGCCTTTTTTAAATTACCAACTTCTGTGTTATACCATGAAAATATAAAATATGATAAAAGTGCTTAGAAAATGAAAAAAAAAATAGTACTTCATAAACCCAGGTACAATAAAATATATCTTGTGTTTTCCAATTATGCTGTCCAATATGGTAGATACTCACATATGGCTATTTAAATTTAAATGTAAATTCATTAAAATTTATTTAAAATTCAGTTCCTCATTCTCACTAGCCACATTTTGAGTGTTTAAGTCACATGTGGCTAGTGGCTACCATATGGACAGTGTAGATATACAACAGCTGTGCCATTTCAGAAAGTTCTTTCGGGCAGCTCTGACTTAGAAGCTGAGTCAATAAAAAGAACTAGGAGGGTAGTTCAATGGTAGAATTCTTGCTTGCCATGCAGGAGATCAGGGTTCAAGTCTCACTCCATGCACTTCCCCCAAAACAAACAAAAAACAAACAACAAAAATTCAGCAAATGGTGCTGTAATAACTGGATACTCACATGTAAAAATAATGAAATGGGATCCTACCATACAGCATACAAAGAAAAAAAAAGCCAGTACCAATATACCAGGCCCTCTGTAGGCTGCAATAAAGAAACAAGTTCAAACACAAAGAAATCAAATGTCAGGGCTTAAAAACATTTTGAGAATGGGAGATTCAGAGAGAGAAGAGAATGCTGCAGCACCACGAAGCAGAGTGCACCAGCCAGAGACCTTTGGAGATGAAGAAGGAAAACATCTCCCGGGAGCTTCATGAAACAGGAAGCCAGGAGAAAAAGCTAGCAGATGATGTTGTGTTCACCATGTGCCGTTCCAGATGAGAGAGGAACCCTGACTATGTTCACCACGTGCCCTTCCAGCCAAGAGAGAAACTGTCACTGTGTTTGCCATGTGCCTTCTCATTAGAGATAAACCTTGAACTTCATCGGCCTTCTTGAACCAAGGTATCTTTCCCTGGATGGATACCTTTGATTGGATATTTCTATAGACTTGTTTTAATTGGGACATTTTCTTGGCTTTAGAACTGTGAACTTACAATTTATTAAATTCCCCTTTTTAAAAGCCATTCCATTTCTGGTATATTGCATTCCAGCAGCTAGCAAACTAGAACACTGGCATGATCCCTCTGAGTGTAAGCAAGACCTGTGATTTCCTACTAACCAATAGAATATGGCAAAGGTGATTTGATTCCATAAGGTTGTAACTTCCATATTACTAGCAGACTGACTGTGCTAATTTGAAACTATTATGTACCCCAGAAAAGCCACCTTCCTTTAATCCTAATCCAATCTTGTGGGGCAGACTTATTGTTTTGATTAGATTATTTCCATGGAGTTGTGGCCCCATTCATTTAAGGTGAGCCTTAATTAGTTAACTGGAGTCCTTAAAGGAGCATAGAGAGAGAAAGAGATCAGAGCCAATACAGAGAACAGCTGCCTACACATGGATGTTTGAAGATGCAGAAGGAGGATGCCCCAAGGGAAGTCAGAAAGACTCATAGGAACTGAGAGAGCCATTTGAAACCAGAAGTGAAGAGAAAAGGACAGCAGACATTGCCATGTGTCTTTCCATGTGACAGAGAAACCCCAGACATGATCGGCTTTTCTTGAGTGAAGGTATCCCCTTGATAGCTTAATTTGGACATTTCCATGGCCTTAGAATTGTACATTGGTAATCTAATAAATTCACTTTGTAAAAGCCAAACCATTTCTGGTATGTGCCATTAGCAAACCAAAACTCAGACTCAATCTCTTCTCAGCTTATACCCTTCGTAAAGCAAACAGCCATGTTGGGGAGGCCTGTGTGGTAAGGAACAAAGGGAGGCCCCCAGCCAAATGGGCTGTAAATAACTGAATCCTGCTAACAACCACATGCACTTAGAAGCAGATCCTTCCCCAGTTGGCCTTCCAGATGAGACCTCAGTTCTAGCCAAAACTTTGATCATAGCCACATCAGATACCTTGAAGTAGCGAACACAGTTAAACCAGACCCAGCTTCCTGATTCCCCAAATTGAGAGATGATAAATGTGTGTTGCTTTAAAGCACTAAATTTGTGTTAATTTTGTTATGCTGAATGTGCAATCAATATATTTAACAAAAAACCTCAGTTGGGGACTATACTAATTCACATTGAACCTCAAATATATAGTTTGATCCATCGTACTCAAGGTTTAGACCAAGCAGTATTGACAACACCTTAGATGTTAGAAATGCAAAAGACCAGGCACCATTCTAGATCTATTGAGTCAGAAACTGCATTTTATCAAGATCCCTGTATTTCTATATAATCATAGTCAGGTCTGGGAAACTTTGGTGAGAGCTCCTTCTCTGAAAGTTCCTTTTACCCTCTGGGAATTTGCCTACCATTGATGCAGTTACCAGCTCTGCTTACAGTGGGAATAAGCCATATAAGTACAGGGTCAACGGGGCATACTCAAGTGATCCCACCCACACCTCAAACAGATAAAATCTATTCTAAGAAGACTTAACATCTAGACCGAGGATGGGCTGGTTGCATTATTTAAATTCAACTTTTTTGGCCTCTGTTACTCAATTAAACATTGTTGGTGCCCTCAATAATCTTGCAATCTAGTTGGGAAGATGCATCATCTGCATAAAGCAGGAAATAACAAAATATAAGAGATGCTAAATGCTCAATTTGAGGCAGAATGGCAACTCAGGACAAATATGGTCAGGATAAGGTCTACAGAAGATTTTGGACATGAATTGACCCCTGAAGGTGAAGAGCACTATGTAGTTTGCCACTGATTGGACCCCAGATCATATTCTTAAAGCTAATCCGTTTCTGTGGGTGTGCACCCATTGTAAGTAGGACCATTTTGTGTATAGGGTCTTAATTTAAATTAAGATGTGACTCACCTCATTCAAGATGGGTCTAAATCCTCTTACTGGAGTCCTTTAATAAAAGGATGAAATTCAGACCGAGAGAAGGACACAGAAGCTGAAAGGGAAACATGCAGAAACAGAGAGGAAGGCATGGAAGCTAGAAGTGGGAAGAAATGAAACCTGGAAGAGAAGGGAGAAACCAGTGGATACCGCCATGTGCCTTACCATCTGACGGAGAAGTCCAGGATTGCCAGCAGCCTGTCTTCAGGCAGAAGGTATCATTTTGATGATATCCTGATGATTTGGACATTTTCATGGCCTCAGAACTGTAAGCTTGTAAACTAATAAATCCCCATTGTTAAAAGCCAGCCCATTTTTGGTATATTGCATTTTGGCAGCTTTCGCAGAGTAAAAGAGGTACATAAGACATTGAAGGGTAACAGATATCAAAGACAACGGGTAGGAATTATTGTGGGTCCATTGGTGAACTTGAAAGTAGGCCTGTTTGACTGAAGCACAGAATCTAAGTAAAGAAATAGTGAGAGATAGGGAAGTAGAGAAAATATTGTAGAGATGTTTTAATTCTATGTAATCAGAAAGAAAACATTTCTATGATAAAAAAGGAAAAAAGGAAGGAAGAAAGGGAGAGAAAGAGAAAGGAAGGGGAATAGAAAAAAGAAAGAAGGAAGGAAGAAAGATTACAACAGGTTCAGATTTCTCATTTACTTAAGGTATGATATAACAGCTGCCTCATGCTAAATGAGTTCCTGATTTACAGATGAGGTAGTTAAAAACCAGAAACATGACTCATCCACATTGGAGCTATGACAAAATGGGAGAAAAACTGAAGAGGAAAAGAGAGGAGTTTTAAAGTGTAGTTGGTATGCCATGGAGAGGGAGGGGTGTACTTCTTCCTTTACCTCAAGGCAAGGGGAACCTTTAAGCAAAACCACTAGGCCCTTCCCTGCCTGTCCTGACTTCCACCTGAAAGGTCTAAATGGTGAGTAACATCTTGGCCAGAGGCATTGACAGTGGAGCAAAGGATGAGCAGCTGCATTGAGGGGGAAGGGGATACTCTGACACACATAATTTTTTTTTTTTGAAGCAAAGACTGCTTCTTGAGGTTCAGGCAAATGGGAGGGAAGGTGGCTTGTTTACACAGTGGCCTGGAGAGGCAAGCAACTCGCAGAGAAAAGAAGCTGAAGATATCACTGGATGCCTAAGGGCCTGAGGAAGAAGTGAAGTGACAGCCAGAGTAGATGTTTTTCAACTCCGAAGAGAATTGAAGATGACAGATTCCCAGGGATAGGCAGCAGTCGCAGAATGTCTCTAAAGAACTCATGAAAATTCCCACAAGAGAAAAGTTTGCATTTAACATTTTCCATTACCATTGAGTTCTGAGGGGAGTACTGAAATAGAACTTTCTGACTGTCTCCCCTTCTTTCTCTCTTACAAACCTAACCTATAAGAGTAAATAAAAGACTGACCAGCAAGATGGGTATAAGGAGTAGGAGGACCTGGCAGGGAAGAGAGAAAAGGTTGGGTTCCCCTGGAGACAGATTCTGAGTGGAGATCTGCATACAGGAGGTTTATGAGGGAGTGGGGTTGGGCAAAAAGAGACATTGACCTGGGATGCAGTTGTAACAGAGGCCTCAGTGCTTCCTACAGGGTAGTTCTGGAGCTGGGTGCCCCTTTTGGAGTTGTCCCACCTTAAAAGATGGTTCTCTATACCTGCCCCGTCCATGACCTCAGGTGAGGCAGTTCTCATGCTGAGGGCAATGAGAGTCTTCAGAGCCCCGATACCCCCAGCAACTGGGGAAAGAATGTGGCAGCCCTGGGGCTACACCTGACACCACTTTCCAGTGTAGACATCCAGGGAGGAGCAGAAGAGAGGCAGAGGTTTTTCTAGTTCCTGAAATGGGACTAGATTTTTAATGATTATCCAGAGTAGCTTTTATTTCCTTAATGTTATCAAGAAAATCATGGAGCTTGCTCTAACTTTTACCTACAGGCAAGGAAAGAAACAACCCCACAGAATGAATGTACAGGGATGTAAATTGTAGCTAGCTACAGTAACTTACATCCCCAAAACCTTGATTATAACTGCAGCAGTTTCTGGAGAGGCAGCATCAGGAAAGAAAACCTTTGCAGAGGAAAATTCCTCAATGGGCATGTGTGAAGACAGACCATGGAGCAGGGGTTCTATGCTTTCCTGTTTGTTTGTTTTGCCTTAGACCCTTTAGACAATCTGGTGTAGTCTTTGCAACCTCTTTTCAGAATGATATTTTTTAAATGCATAAAATAAAATACATAGCATTTCAAAGTAAATAAATTATATTGAAATATTGTTACTGAGATATTTTAAAAAGTATGAGAATAATATATGTACTTCTTTATATACACATTATATAAGGGTTTGATTTTTCAATGTTTTATGTCTAATTTCAAGTTTCAACGTAATTTCAAAGTGGTATTGAGCATAAGCATTCTTTTAAGATATCTGCCGCAACTGCAAGATGATCCGAAAATATCTGATTTCTATTGGTTTCAATTCACAGGTACTGCTCATATCACTGTGGTTTGTTCCCTCCATTCATAATTGAAGGAGATTGAAAATAAAGATGCATTTTTTTTCTTTACCCAAGTTCACAGTTGAATTCTTCTATACATAGACCCCCTTGAGGAGTCCCTGGACTTCAGGTTAAAAGCCTTGCATTCTGGAATAGAGTCAAGCTGATCCTCTGCATCATAATAAAGTTACAGGGAGTTTTAGGTTCTTTGGGGGGAGGAGACAGGCTGTGGACGAGTGTTGAAGGCCTTGGAATTCTAGGAGAGGAGAGATCAGTGGAAAACTAGAGCAAAGAAATGAGTGGGGAACCAGGAAAGTAGCTGCCCAGTGAGGAATTTTTCATGGCGATGATGCTGGGAGGATGATGAGAATGAAAGTGTTTGTTGTTCTGTCTGTGCTAGATCCATAGTCCTGTATGCTATCTTTTTGGGCTTCAAGGAATGGGAGCTGTGGGAGGAATGGCCATCCACACTGAGCCCAGGATGGGGTGAGAAGACCCTCCTCTAGGGGACAGAATTCGTGGTGGCAGGTACTAAGAGATTAGCAAAGCAGATTAACTTGCTGGCAGTGCTCAAAGGAAAGAGAATTTGTATTGCTGGTCTGGGCCTTGAGAACAGAATTGTCCATTTGGAATTCTCAACGTTCCAAAGAAATTGGCAGGATCTAGATTATGTTGAGAAAGGACCTTTTGTCCTTCATCTCTCTCATTCCCTCCATTCCACTTCCCTGCTCTTAAACTTCACTTGATTACCAGAGTCCTCAATTTTTCTTAGATCAGCCTTGTGGTGGCCTATGCAGCCTACACTGAAATCCATCACCTGCACCCCTGCCTTTCAAGATTACCAAACCCCATAAAATGTCAGGGTACTTCCGGGAAAAACCTTAAACCTGTGTTGAAGACCTGATCTGTCTCTCCATTACTCTCCCTGGGTTGCTAGGCACAGTTATAGAACATTATACAGTCATGCAGATTGGCCCATGAAAAATTCAGTCTCCAGCCCTAGCTGCGCCCTCTGAGAAGCTCAGCAGTGCCTATACTGTTCCCCTCCGGAATAATTCAAACCTTTACCACCCTCAGGGCTCCTGAGAATTGGCAAAACGTGCTCCTGCCTCTACTTAGTTAATTATAATTTTATTGCACAACCCCAGACAGTTCTGTCCTGGGGCTGGGGGGGGAGTGGGATTTCCAGAGTCCTGGTGGGTAGCAGCCCTGACCGTATATACATATGTGCCCATATTCTTGTGCATTCCCAACACTGATCTCCCCACCCCTTCTGCCACCAACTTTGGGTCCCCAGATGTCAGCAGATTGCCTATTTTGTGCCATCATAACTCTCATCTCAACTCTCCTGGTTGATTGAACTGTATATCCCAGGAGAAAAAAAGATCTTAACTCATTCCTGTGGGTGTGAACCTATTGTAAATAGGACCTTTTGGAAGATGCTATTTTTATTAAGGTGTGGCCCAACTGAGTGAGGCTGGGCCTTAATCCTATTACTGGAGGCTCTTTTTTTTTTTCCCTCTAAAGCCAAGGGAGGAGCAGAAGCCAGAAGTTGACGGAACCCAGAAAAGAAAGGAGAGGACGCTGCCAAGTGATTGAAAAACCAAGGAATCCAAGGATTGCTGGCTAGGCAGAATATACCAATTGTGAGAGGAAGAAAGCCTTCAATCCTTTAAAACTATGAGCCTATAGATTCCTGTTGTTAAACTAACCAATTGTATGGTATTCGGTTTCGCAGCTGGGACACTAAGATAACAGGTAAAGAGAACTGTCAGGGTTGGAGTCAGGCAGGCATAAGTTAACTCTCTGAGGGAGAGAGAAGAGACCTCTGAAAAGTTTGGAGCATGATTGACATAGGACACAGCTATATGTGCATGTGTATGTGGGTATGTATTCCGGTGAGACTGTATGTGCTAACTCTTCCAAGATTGTGCAAGGCTATGTGTACAGTGTGGGCTTAGTAGAAGGAGGTTCTCTCTATGCTTCCAAGACCTGTCCAGGATGCTATAATCTATTCCTTCCACCTTCTGGGATAATTATGTAAATGGTGCTCTTGTATACTACACAACCTGGACACTCGTACTACTGGCCCTGTTCTGCTCAAAACCCTTGCATCATCCCCATCTCTTTCATTATCAGAGGATAATTTTGTCTGCATTCATTAGAATCTTCCCAACTGTGCTGGTTTGAATCTGTTGTGAACCCCCGAAAAGCCATGCACTTGAATCCTCATTCAATATGCTGGGTGGGAGCTTTTTGATTATCCATGGAGATGTGACCCACCCAATTGTGAGGGGTAACTTTTGATTAGATGGTTTGCATGGAGATGTGTCTCTACCCATTTAAGGTGGGGTTGCATACTGGAACCCTTTAAGAGTGGAGCATTTTGGAAAAAGCTTTAGAACCACGAAAGCCCACACAGCCAGAGACCTTTGGAGATGAAGAAGGAAAATGTTCCCTAGGGCATTTCACTTTCTTCACCTCTCCATCAATCCCAATGCTGCAATTTCTTTGAGATTCAGCTCAAGATGTACCTTCTACGTGAAGCCTTGCCCTGAGCCTCTCTATTTACAAAAATTTTGATTTTCTTGGAATTGTTTTACCCAGGGTTTCCCAATCAGGGTGATCTTGTCTGCCAGAGGACACTTGGCAATATCTGGAAATATTTTTGGTTGTCATAAACGGAAAGGACATTGCTACTGGTTTCTGGTTGGTATGGGCCAGGGATGTGGCTAAAATCCTACATTGTGAAGGACATCCCCTACCACAAAGAATTATCTGGACTGAAGTGTCAATAGTATTGAGGAACCCTGCAGTTTAGCCAGACTTTGGCACCATGCACCCTAACCTTGATTATTCATTAGGCACAGAATCTTAGAGCTAGATGGAAACTTTAGAAATCATCCTGACTCCCCTCGGAGTTTTTGAGTAAGAGGACAAACCCAGAGAGAAATGGCTCAAAGTCATAGAGTGAATAAGTCACTGGCAGAGGTTTGTCTTCTGACTCCTGGGCTTTGGACCATTTCCATTTTGCTGTGCTGTTTTCCTTCTCTCAAGGCTAGCACGGTTAGGATCTTTTATTAAACTTGCAGTGACTCTCTTCTCCAACTTCCTATGCTCATCCTAGCACTAGGTACACGATATATACTTGTTGTTAGATCAAAATAGCACTAGATTTTCCAAAATATCCTCTGCAAACAAATTTTCTAAAGAACAATAAGCTTAACTCCTGTATATACCTGTTAAAGGGATAGATAACTTCACCTAAATTACAGAAAGAAGGAATTCTACAGAGACCTTTTGGGGAAGTTTTTCAACACTAATTAGGATAAATATCAGCTAACAGAGTCTCATGCATTTATATAATGGTGATAAAAATTACCACTTTAGCAGTACAAAGGAAAACATCCCCCCTAAGGAAATGATTGACTGAATTCTTACAGAAAAATTGGAAATAAAAAAAAGCTAGAAAGGACAGCACACTGTATACATTTGTAAATGATTCCTATTAACTCTTATTTATGACCCATTTCCATCAATCAATCAATCAATAAATAAATAATTCTCCTCAAAGAAAAAATCATGTAAGCAGTTACTGAGTTCCAAAAGTATAAGGTTAAGGGCTGGCAATGGTGATGCAGTGGCAGAGTTCTCATCTATTGTGCCAGAGACCCAGGTTCGATTCCTGGGGCTTGCCTATGTATAAAAAAAAAGAAAAAGAATAGTCTAGGGTTAAGCATAAAATGACATAGGACATTCAGTTGGAAAAGGAGAGCTGACTGACTGAGATTCTGCATTTTGGTGGCAGAACAGTATGACAGATGGTTGCAAGCATGGCTCTGGAATGAGCTGGTCTTGGATTTGAGTCATGACAGCACCCTGTGGGACTGGGTGAAACGCCTTACTCCCTCAAATCTGAAGTCTCATCACTTTGAAGTGGGGATAATTAATAATACTTCCCACAATTTAAAACTGTGAGGCTCTGATGAAGGAACACAGGACATGTGCTTGTTACGGGACAGGGCCAAATCTTAGGGGATGACAGCTGTTGTTTTAGCTATAATTTCTACCAATTATTCTTTCATTATACTTAGTTTCTCAGAAGAAATAAGACATCACATTCATGATACAAAAGAGAACTTCCATATTGGGGTCCTCACATTTACAATTCAAAATAAAAGCATTGGCTTTTATATATGTGTATCTTCCTTCCTTTCTTCCTTCCACAGTTTGAAGCACCCCAGAAAAGGCTATGCTCTTTTTTTTTATTTTTTGGCATGGGCAGGCTCCAGGAATCAAACCTGGGTCTCTGGTTCGGCAGGCAAGAATTCTTGCCACTGAGCCACTGTTGCACCACCTCAAGGCTATGTTCTTTTAAACCATTCCTTTGGGTATAGACATATCGTGGGTGGGACCTTTAGATTAAGTTATTTCACTTTAGATGTGACCCACTGCATTCAAGGTAGGTCTTAATTCTTTTATTGGAGTCCTTTATGAAAGGATAAAACACATTTAGAAACTAAGAGATGAAATTAAGAGAAGTATAGAGAAGAGCATCAGAGAAGCTGAGAGAGGAAGCCACTGAAGCCAGAAGCTGAAAGCAATGAGAGAAGGATCAGCAGACACTGGCCATGTGCCTTCCCATGTGACAGAAGTGTCCTGGATGCCAGCAGCCTGTCTTCAGTGTCAAGGTATTATCCTGTTAATGCCTTGTAGGGACATATCCACAGACTAAGAACTGTAAATTTTAAGTTAATAAATCCCTACTGTAAAAGCCAACCTATTTCTGGTATATTGCACTCCAGTAGCTTTAGTAAACCAAAACAATGGGGTTATATGAAAGTTAGCAAAATCTATAGAAACTATGTCAAGCAGCTAATGTTATGGAAAAATCCTGGAAGGGAAGTTTCAGAGCCTTGGTTTCCTATGATGGCTCATACTAGATGTGAGATCACTTAACCATCTCTCAAATCAGCATTTACTCATTTGTAAGGTAAGGGGTGTGGTAGATGAATTACTAAGGTTTTCTCCAGTTCTAAACTGGAGAATAAATAGTTTTATTTCTGAAGAATCATAAACTGGCATCCAATTAAAATATTCTGTTAAATATGATCCTGCCTTTTTAATACTGATCTAGTTTGCTAGACTGCTGAAAGTAATATACCAAAAATGGGTTGGCTTTTAACAATAGGAATTTATTAGTTTACAAGCTTACAGTTCTGAGGTTGTAAAAATGTCCAAATCTAGGCATCATCAGGATGAGACTTTCTGCCTGAAGACTGACTGCTGGTGATCTTGGCTTCCTCTGTTACATGACAAGACACATGGTAGCTTCTGCTGGTGTATGGGTCCAAGTTCATGAAGAGCATGAGCTGGTGCTGCTGTAAGACTGAAAAACACACCAGGCACAGAAACAGATACAGACTTATTAGGATTTACAAACAGGAGAGAGTCTCTGGTGGTGGCTCTCCAAAGGGGCAGAGTACCATAGGGTAGAAGTGCAAGGAGCAATATGTGTATCATTTTAGAACAAAGACATTACATATACTATGGGGACATCGGGCCTCTAGTATAACCATAAAGGGGCCCAAGACCTGATGTTTTACTAAGATTAATGTTTAAGACTAAGAAATAATCAGTGCCATTTTACATCCACGATTACATTCTTCTCTCTCTCTGGGGAGATCGTTTTCTTGTTTGACCTTTGTCCTGGTTAAGCAGGCTATTTCGTGCCTGGGGTTTCACTCCCTTTTAGGAGGGGGCTTGGGCCCTGGGACACCATAGCTGGTCTCTCTCTTCTCTTTCAGGTTTTGTTGTTTCCAACTTCTTGCTAATGTGGCCTTTACTCTCTTTGTCTGAATTTCATCCTCTTATAAGGGACTCCAGTACAAGGACTAAGACCTTCCCTGGGCCTTGCCATAACTTAAGGAGCCTGATCAAATGGTCCTACTTACAGTGGGTTCAGGAATGGGTTAGCTTTTCTGGGGTCCATCCAGCTTCAAACCACTAACACTAAATTAAATTCAATCTGTGGGAAAAGAGTGAAACATTATTCAATTTTTAAAAGATATTTTACATTCTGAGTAAGTTGCTTGGTACAGGTATTTTGCTCCATTTTCTGAGTTCTATAAACAAGACCAGCTTCATGGATGTTGGACTTATTGTATAAGGAGAGCCCTGTACTGAGAAGCGCCTTCTGCTTGGTTTAAAGCTCTGCTGTTGCCACCTTGAAATTCTTAATTTTTGGACAAGGGACCCTACATTTTTATTTTGTACGGGGCCCTGCAAATTCTAATTTGTAATTTAGAGTTTGATTTCTAATCCGAGGACTCTCTCCTTAAATCTGGGGACCCACATGGACATTTTTCCTCTGCACTCATTCTTAATTGTTCCGTTGGCATAAACTAGGTTAGACTGCTTGGTTAGCCTGCCTGACTGCAGCATGGGCTGCCAACTGTGCAGAGGATTGCAGCTCCCATCTTTGGTTTCAAAGGCAAGAAGCTCTGTCCTTCTGCCTCAGCCATCTGCAGAGGTCTGAGCTACTGCCAGAGGTAATTTCCAATCAGAAATGATGGTAATAGCCTAGTGAACTGCACGGAGAATTTGGGGAGAAAATAAAATTGTCCTCCTTTGAAAACTAGAGTCGGTCAATGAAGTCTAGGAAGAGCCCTGTTGTGTAAAAACCTGCAGTCCCCCCTCCCCCCACGCCCTCTCCAGGCTTGTTTTCTTGAGCATTCTTCAAGACTTGTTGGCATTTCCTTCAGCATATACATGAACTCTGAGATGCTGTTTCAGAATTCACTGAAGTGCGGAAAAGAAAACTACTCAGAAAAAGGCTCTGGATCCTTTCAATGCTTGTGATGTGATTTAACTTCAAAACAAAAACAAAAACAAACTCTGACTTCTTATTCAGTACCTGCTGTCATCATGCCAGGCGCTGAGGATACAGCAGGGAGCAAACACACCGACAGTGAGCTAATGTCAATTCATCACGGTGTCAGTCATCGTGGGTCTACTTCCCAGCCTGTGCAATGGGAATGATACACATCTTACAGAGGACACTGGACATTGTAAGTGACTGGCACTTGAAGAGCTACTTTCTGAAGACTATTTGCAAGATGTATTGCGGGCCCACGGTTTAAAACATGGAAGTTGCTTCTGGTGATGTACGTAGAAATTTTTCCCCAATAAGGAGCAGTTTAAATGCAAGCTAAGACAGGAAGAAATACAATGATTTATCTTTTCTCCCCAATTTTCAAACATGAAGACTTGAACAGCGCCCCTTCCTAAACCAGTGACGGAGAGTGACAATTGGAGACAGAAGCCAACAGAGAGGAAAGATTTCGTCCAACTCCTGATCTGCCTGTCCAGAGTTGCCCGCCCCAAACCTCCCACTTTCTCTTCCCAGCCTCCCTTTTATTCTTCCCAATCCCGCCTTTCCCCGGCGCCTAGGCAGACTAGTCTCTGCAGCGACCCTACCACTGCCTGGGGCTCCCGGTTAAATTGGGGCGGAGGCAGACCCACGCCGTTTGAAAACGAAAAGAGCGCGGCGGCGAGAGGCGGGGCCAGGGCGGGGCGCGCTTTGCTCTGGGACCTGCGAAGGCCAGGACGCAGCTGGGGGAAGCGAGGCCGGGCCGAGGGGGCGGGGTCAGGGAGATCGGCCTCCTGCCGGGTTGGGCGGAACCGCGGGAGCAGTGGAGAGAGGCGGGGCCGCAGCGAGGTGGGCGGGGCAAGAGTAGATTGGGCCTCGTATCGGGATGGGCGGAGTCCTGGACGAGGCTGGGAGAAGCGAAGCCCGGCTGAAGGGGGCGGGGCCAGGGCAGGTGGGGCCTCGCGCCCCCCTGGGCGGGACCGCGGGCGCTGTGGGGAGAGGCGGGTCCTGGACAAGGTGGGCGGGGCCAGGCGCGGGGCTGGGATTGCGGCGCGCGGGGGCAGAGTAAAACCACTAAATCCGCCCGCTTGTCAGAGCGCTTCGCTGCTGCTAGGAGTCCGTGACCCGACGCCCTGGGGAGGAGGGCAAAGGGGCGCGACGATGGTTCCGCGGGGACTCGGGCCAGCAGTCCTCGCAGCTGCTGTCTTCGTGGGAGGCGCCGCGAGCTCACCGCTGGTGGCCCCGGGTGAGTACCCGGACGGGGACTGGGCGTGCGGGGGGAAACGTGGGATCCGGTGGGCAGCTCCGCTGCTGCTTGAGCTGCCCGCGACCTGGCGCGGCCGCAGGACCCCAGTGCTGCACGTCGGGCTGCACTCGGATGGTCCGGGTGACGATAGAAACCGCCCCTCCTCTCCCGCCTGCCCTCCTTCTCGCTCCTCCTCTGAGGACCTGTGCCCTCCCAGTCTTCCGGCTGTCTCGGGTGCGAAAGGACTCCCCCTCCCCAGGTCTCCCCCTGCTCGGGTGTGCTTCCGCGGGTGCAGCGCGCGGAACCTCCGGTGCAGAGCCTCCGGACCCCCCTCCTGCTGCCCTTGTCCTCCAAGGCCGAGTAAGCGGAAGATCGTGACACAGGGAACCCGGTGCGCTGCCACCGCCTCCCTCCTCTTTTTGAAAATACTTGAAAAGCTTGGGGGAGTTTCAGTTTCTTCGCTTTGCAAGTCTTCGTTTATTTTAGTGGTTGATGGATTCCTGTCACTGGTCGCGAATTCCGGATTTCTTCCCACATATCCTGGCTGAATCAAACTCGGAAAAAGGGAAGGCGCATTTGAAAACTTTTTTTTCCTTCATTGTATCGGTCGGTTCCTGTCACCACAAAAGGAACCTTCTGTGGTTGGGGCAGGAAGCCTCCAGCGTAGATGCTTAAGTACTGCCCCCCTCCCCTGTGAAGAACTTCTGAGCAGGGTTTTTTAAATTAAATTATCCTAAGAGGAGGTGTAGCTTGTAAGGAATACTTGTCTCACAGTCTTGTTTTTATACTACAGACTTCTCGGGATTCCATCACTGCAGTCCCCCCACTAATTTGCCAGCTCACAGCAGTAGTTAAAAAAGAAAAAAAAAAGCGACCTATACTTTCTTGGCCAATTGGGGTAAACAAAGCCTGGAATCTTACGTCAGCAAGCTCTTATAAGCTTGTCTTCACTGACGACTCCTCTTCAGGTCCAAATAATAAGCAACTGGAACCCTTCCAACAGTGACTATCTCCTCCATAAAAACATGAACAGTGCTCTTCGCTCCTGGAAGATACCAATCGCCTACAGCTGGTTGTTTTAAACTGGCTTATCACTTTGGCCTTCACTTTTGCATAGAAACCAGAACAGGTTAGGAATGGAATGGGGTGGATAATATGTCTCCTGAGTCTTTATTAGCAGACCCGCGTTTCCTTCAGCCGTCCACCCTGGGGGAATGGCAGCTGGTGAGATGTTTTATTGGTTGGGAGACTTTTCTGCATTTCATTTCGCAGGCAGGTAATTGAACCCTGTTGGGTTCAAATTGGGCCCCGAAGTTGGTAGACGGTGTCTAGAGTGCTATAGTCAGTGGCTCCAAAATTTAGAGAAGCACTTACCTGGAAGTGAAATAGTTAAAAATTCTGCGCATGATGCATGCAGTCAGCCATCAGCAAGAAAAATCCATCCCAAGAGTGGGTTTGTGGTTTGATGGATCCCTGAGCAGGTCTCAGGCCTGGTATATGACTGAAGAAAGCCGTTATCTAATCACACAGTAACATTTTGATGAAAACTTAAGAAGAGTGAAGTCTCTAAAAAGAAAAGGGTACTTTGTCCTACCGTCTGCCATGGGGTTCTCTTGAGGATCATTTTAATATTTGTTAGGTTCAGTGTAGACAAAGGGATGGAAATTAATGTTTAGTGCCTGGTATGTGCCAAGGTTTGGGTTGAGTACTTTATATACATTATTACACTTACTGTTCATAATCCTCTGAACTATTCGTTTCCAGCGAGGAAACTGAGGCTCAGAGAGGCTGAACAATTTGGTAACATCACACAGCTAGTGTACCAGTGTTCATTCAGAGAAACACAACCACTGGGAGATGTGTGTGTGCATGTGCATGTGCAGCCCTGCCTGTGTACCTTTTTCATGCATGCATGCATCTTTTTTTTTTTTTAATCTGGGATTCATAACTGAGCTTGTTTGATTCCAAATTCCATTCTCTTTCCATTCTACTCCATTGCGCCCCAGAGAGAAAACAGAACATAAATCAGCCTCAGCAGTCTTCTGAAATTCTAAGCTATACAGTTTAGGAAATCATTTTAAGCCTGTGGTTATCAGAAATTGTGAAGTTGAGGAAAAGAACAGATAATTTCACGAAGAGTAGTGGCAATGTCTCTTTCACTTCTTGCGTGGTAGAAGAATCTCATTAAACTCTTATTAACAGCATTTGAAACTATATACCACAAGCACCAGAAAGGTTGATTTTCCACATCTTGGCTTATTTATGTCCTTATGTTCTCTGGTTACTCTACCTTTGGACTTAATAGTTTCTGTACCAGACTGTGGGCATTATCCATGAGTAAGAAGTGGACAGAAAAGGTTCACAGGCCTAGAGAAATGAGATGTGCCTTCTTTGCCTCCTTTTTTTTTTTTTTGTTTGTGAAATGGGTGTTGCCTTAGTGGCTGCTAGTGAGGTCAAATGAGCTGATATCTCTGAAAGGTCTTTGCAAATGACAAAGTGGCGTTTTTAGCCTTTGTATCTTTTGTCACTGTATTTTTCCTCCATCATGCCCACAGGATTGATTTGTATGATAAGATAAACTGTCTAATAAATGAATATCACACATGTTGTGAGATTGTCTAATAAATGAATATCACACATGTTGTGAGATTGTCACTCTGAAGGTGGCTTTGCAAGAATAGGTAGGCTCACTGTAAGTGTTATAAAAACTCAGTGACATCTCAAATTTATGAGTTTATTGCCATTGACTGGGAATTAAGTAGCCAAGCCTTCTTGTTCTTTTTCTCTCAGCTATAATATAGTATTCTCAGTAGTTTTGAAAAATTCCCCAAAAGATTTAAAGATTGGAAGGAGGGGAAAGAATCTCCCTTGATCCCATTACTCCTAGGCATTCCTTACTGTTGACATAAGAGCATATTTCATTTTGACCTTCTCTTATAAGCAATTTTTACTTGGGTGGGATCATCATGCAAATACAGTTTTGTATGATCCCTTTTTCACTTAAGGTTATACCTAAAGGTTTCTCCATGTCCCTACAAAATCTTAAAATGCTGCATAATGTTCTAGTATATGGATTCAGTGTATTTTTACCTGACTGTGCCCACATTTTAGGAGACTGCAGTTGTTGCCAGTTATTTGCTTTTAAAAAACACATTGTTTCAGTGTACACCTCTGTGTGTAAAGCCTTGTCCAGATATTGGTTGATGTCCACAAAAAGTGGATTCCTGAAAGGTAATTTAGGGGTCTGAGGTATTCATATATATATTTTTTTTTTTACATGGGCAGGCGCTGGGAATCGAACCTGGGTCCTCTGGCATGGCAGGTGAGCATTCTTGCCTGCTGAGCCACCGTGGCCCACCCGGTATTCATATTTTTAATGCTACAGATTGACACCAGTGTTGGTGACCTGAAAGCTTGTCCCAGTTTACCTTCTTACTGCAGAGGTCCAAAGAACGCCACTTTTTACATTCTTGGCATTTTCTCTGAAAAATAAATCTTTGCTAATTTGTTAGGGAAAAATTGGTACTTCATTTTAATTTGTGCATCTTTGCTTACTAGTAGGTTGACTGTTTTAATGTTTGAGCCGTTAGTACATGTCTGTAATCCTTTATAGGTAATTTGGAAACCTGAAGAGCTCTGAAAACCAAAAGTGTCTTTTTTTTGTAGACTGGCATATTCTGTTGGTAGTAAAACCTGGCCTGAAGCAATGTGATATGCTATAGTATATATTTCTTTCACTTAGTTTGAATATTTATGTATTTTGCTGCAGCAGTGTTAATGAGTTTGATTTCTGGGTGTTAATGCTAAATGTATTGCGTTATTTTTCTAGAACCATGAGTCTGAATTTGGAAGCACATCTGACTTCCAGGTGTTCAGATAGGGGTTATGGTCCTGCATTTCCTCTGCTATGACTGGTCTGTTCTTCTCTTTTGGGAGCCCAAAGTAAAATTGCTCTGTTTAGCCTAACATCCTATGGGGAAGATAACTCCTCAAATAAGTGACACTTCATGAAAAGAAGCCCTACTAAGGTTTTTTTAGTGTGAACTCTTGAAAAAGTAAAGATGCTTGGAAAAAGCTGAAGTTTTTATTTATTCCAGGTGGCTTTGTGGATGAGTGCTTATTATAATGGAAACCCAATCGATAGATAAGAGGTTTTGGACTGAATCCATATCCCCTCCCTTCTCTTTGCTCAGCCAGTTATTGACACAGATCTCTTGGTAAGAGAAAAGAAACTGAATCCACCTCAGGGATGATTGAGGATGGAGAGGATGGCAGAAATCCCGGGCAAACTGAGTTCTTCTGCCAGTCATCTCAGCTTAAGAATCCTTTTGTCCCATTTATTGAGCTCAGTGGTCCCCTGATTTTCTGTTTCTCTTTTGTATTACCCCATGGCTCTCTGACTTACAGTCTTTGGTCATCAGCATTGTTCCAGGATCCCAAAGAGGGAGAATGCCTGAGCCTGTCTCCTGTTTCCTGTGCCTGCTGCCAGTCCCACCTGTCATCCCCACTCCAATTTGTTTGCATACCTCTGTGTAACTACATAATAAATATTGTACAGAGAGAAAAAAAATCTCTAAAACTCCCTTCTTCATCTGGATTATGGAGAAAATAACAGAAGCTGCTTCATTGAACTGTTGTGACAATTGCATGAGATAAAACACATGAGCACTTGGCACAATGTTTGGCACATAGGAAGTTCTAAAAAGGAATATTATCATTATTGTTTGACCCTTACCAGTTACTCATTACAGCTGTCAGATGGGAGCAGAGGGGGCTTTGGGGAGTGCCTGAGGTCCCAGTGGGGAGGTGAGATAGTCACCATTGGACCTGGCAAAGCATTCCCTTGGATCGCAGATTAGGGGGATCGAACTATTGGCTTCCCAAATTAGGCAAGAAAGGAGAGAGAGAAAGAAGGAAGAAAACTATTACCCATATAAGGATAGAACTTTTTAAATCCTCACCAGTTGGTTTATCTCTAGCTGGTTGATACATAGGTTTAGTCACAAATTGTGACTTTTCCCTTAGGCTTTGATGGAATTATCACATTGATATGTATATTAGTTTCCTAGGTCTGCCTTAATAAATTATCACAAACTTGGTGGCTTAAAACAACAGAAATTTATTCTCTCAGTTCTGGAGGCCAGGCCAGAAGTCAGAAATCCAGTATTGGCACATCCTTGCTCCCTCTGAAGATCTTTCCTTGCCTCCTCCTAATTTCTTATGGCTCCTGGCAATCATTGGCTTGTGGCAGCATAACTGATTTCTGCCTCCATCTTCAGGTGGCTGTTTCCCCTCTGTGTCCAATTTTCCCTCTTCTGTGGACAGCAGCCTAATCCAGTTGACTTCATCTTAAACATTAATTGCATCTGCAAAACTCTGTTTCCAAATAAGGTCACATTCTGAGGTTCCCAGTGAATATGAAATTTGGGGGGACATTATTTAACCCAGTATAACATGATTCTTGATTATCCAGGGTCTGACTATAATATTATGATTACTTATCATTATTTAACTTCTCACTGCCACCTGGTGAGTATTGTGATGGTGTCAAATCTTATGAAAAGGAAGAAGAATCTGTAGTATTAGACCTAGAAGGTCCCTTAAGGATCTCCTCAAAGCTTATTTAGCACAGGAGAAAACTAAATTGTCAGAGCTAGGACCTAAGTGGTTTATTTTTCAGTCTGTCCAGGACACTTTCCATTATGCGAAAGCTGTCTCTCCATTGCAGCAAACTCAGCTTTGCTGCTTCTGGCAAATTTCCTTGTTCAAATTTATCCTTGATTCTCATGCTCCAGGGTCTTATTTCTCAGCTCTTTGGGTCTGGGGTGAGCAGGACCTGAGAAAATGACTTCGGCTAAACTGATTGATAGGCGTAATTGTGTTGTTCTTATTCATATAATTTTAGATTCAGAAAGGACTTCCTTGCTCTTGTCTCCCCTCTCTTTGTAGATGGGGAAACCGAGCTCAGAGAGGTCAGTGGTCTGTAGGAGGTGGGAGGGGCCATAGCCCACAGCGAAGGAGCACATTGCTAGGTTTGTTGGGGAGAGACTGTGTGTCTTGTTCATTGTTACAGGCTCAGAGCAGGAACAGGACTCAGATAGTTAAAAGAAGGGAAGGAGGGAAGCCAGGTCTAGAATCCAGGTATTCTGACTCCTGGCCCAAGGTTTTCTTTTGTTTTTTTAATAATAAAGTAAAAGGTTACTCTTTTTAATAGTCAAGCACAAATTTTAAAACTTAGCTGCATGTATGCCCTCCCCCCACTTGAATTGGTGAGAATTGTCATCCTTTTTTTATTTTTTTCGTCTGAGGGCCTTTATTAGTCTTTTGGCCATACTGTTCCAAAGGCTTGACATGGAAAAATTTGGTCATGGAGAAAAAGAGTGACAATGAAAAGTAAAAGTACTGCCTTATCAAGTCAGGTGAATATAGTGTGATGATTCTTCTGGAAATGTTTGTGAAAATTTCCAGTGCAAAGGTTTTAAAAACCCCAGTGCATCATGAAAAGACAAGCTAAATTCAGTTGTGCTTTTACAACCAGTAACTTCAAATATTAATTATACATTCAACATATTCCTCATTTTATAATACTTATGCTGTTCAAAACTATTTGTTTCATGGGTTAATTTTATTTATTCTTTCAACACTTGTTAATACAGTGCCTTACTCTGTGCAAGATACTTAGGATAAAGTGGTATGAACAAAATAGACTCAGTCCCTGATTTTATAGAGCTCATAGGTTATCAGGGAAGATAGTTAAATAAGGAATAATGGTAAAGTGCCATTTGTACCTTGATAAGGAAAGTATGGCACCTCACCAGAGTTCTGTCTAACTTGGGGCTGGGACATGGGTGGAGAAAAGAGAGGCCAGTACAGGTTAGGCAAGACTTATTCAAGGAAATGAAGTTTAAACTTTTACCTGCGAAAGTGTAGGAGTTAGCTAGGTGAAGAAATGAGGAGAGAGTGGTCAAGGAAGAGGGGAGAAAGGAGCAAGAGAAGAGGCTGCAGCAGTTACTCCCAAACTTGACCATGCATCATCTGGTTCAAACAGATTCCTGGGCCTCACCTCCGGAGTGTCTGAGTCAGTAGATCTGGGATGGGGCTGGAGAATTTGATTTCCTAATATGTTCCCAGGTGATGCTGGCCAAGTATCAAATATAGCCTGGAGAGTAGGGAGGTAAGAAGTGGAAGAAATGGATAGGTCACATTCCTCCTAAGCCGAAATTCCCTTCCTTCTCTTCTTGGTATATCATCTCCTGTCCATTACCCATACTTCTCATTGGGATCAGTAATGGCACTTCCAGGAAATCTTCCTAGCTATTCTTACTGATGTTATTTCCTCTCGTGAATATACACATTGAGTCCATAAACACATGTCGCACCTGTTCCCTGTTACCTAACCCTCAATTATATTCATTTTCTCCCCTGTGTTTGTTTTGTGTCTAGAGCTTCTTGACCATATGAGCGGTACTCATTAAGAGCATTCAATGCAATTAATTCTTAAAACCATTATGAGAAGCAGGTCGCGGTGTTCTCTGTTTTGTATATGAGGAGACTGAGACTTACAGAGGAATGACCAAGGCAGAGGGAAGTTAAATTAGACTTGCTCAGGTCACAGATGAGGGTGTTACCGGACAGAGGCCGTGGATTCTTTTGCCTGATGTGCTCAATAACCAATTCCTGAGACACTGGGGTTCCAAAGAGAGAAAGACTTTAATACAAGGCATGTAGTAGGAGAGCAGGTGGCCTTTTGGCCCAAAATCTGTCTCCCTGAGTTTAGGGGGTTCAAGGTTTTTCAGGATTTTCAGCAAGGGGAGATGAAGTCATTTTGAAAAGCAAGTTCAAAGCAGAAAAGGAGACAGTGTTATCATTCTTATTTTAGTAGAACATAAGCTGAAAGGAGGGGAGGCAGAGTTATCATTTCAATAATAAAGGTGTAAGCCAAAGAAAGGGAGACAAGTGATCTTTCAACAGGAGAGTCTAGCCTATTTGATTTACAAATGTCAGGGGCTGAAATTAGTTCATGGCTGACTTCAAATTCTTTATAAGCGTTAGGGTTTTTGCCCTACAAGAAAATGACCAGATACGGGGAGTAACAGCTCTTATATTCATAAAGGCACAAGATAAGGGCTTTAACAATCATTTCAGATATCAAGGCAGCTGAATTATAATTTAGGAATTTCAGGTATTTCTCTCTGTCTGCTCCAATATACTCGAAAGCAAAAATGGAATATGATTCAGTAATTAAAATTGTCCCTTAATCCTAATTTCCTGGTTACAAGGGGAGCCAGAGCTAGACGTATGTTCACTGTTCTCAAATGCTCTGTGAATTATATGAAACTTCATATACTCTGTGCACTGGTAAAAGGAAGATTTGAAATTTAATTTTTCTTTGAACTTTTTCATTTTAAGTCCATCTACTTAAAGAGAACATCAAGAGATCTTAAAAGATGAATGCATATTTTTGTTTTCATTGGAAAATGGTTGATTATTTTAGAAATTCTTCCAGAAAGGTTCACATGCCTTTAAAGTAAATATTTGAAAGGCTGTTCCATTTAAATGTCATTAGGTTTATAAATGATTTTTTATAAAATTTTGGCGTGAGGTATCCATTAAGGAAACATCTGTTTCAGTTTCAGTTTCTTGAAAAGACCCAGATTAAACAGTTATGCCACTAGACTGGACACAAAAATTCCACTAAGTGGTTGAAGATTTGTACATAAACTGTACATAAAATGCGTTATAATATGTAGAATTAAAAACAAACAAAAACGTCCTTTCAGTACCTGTAACATGCCAAGTTTGCCCCACGTATATGTGTGAACATAATGCATTTTAAACTAAGATTCCCCAGTTTGAAGAATTCACTAGGCTTTCTCTCACAATCAATATAGGAACACAAATTTTCAAATGTTCTAGCAGCTCCTCATAACTGGAAATATCCAACACAATCATGTGAATTATCCACATTATAAAAAACAGAAGCCCGGAATTTCCTGGCATTGGTAAAGTGGCAGATGGCTAATGAGCAGACATTCCTTCATTTTTCTTTGTGAATTTGTGCTATATGCTTCTGTGTCATGAATACTTTTGCTGCTTCCTCATTTATTTCCATCCTCTTTCCTCCCTGTTAAAGGCAAAATACAAAACAACCATGGAAAGGAAAAGGGAGGAGGCATTAGGCATTGCTTAAAGCTGTGTGATAGAGTCAGGTGATGGACACTTAGTCTTCATACACAACTTGCAATTAATTTGAAAATGAGGGTCTTCCTTGTGTGAGATACTGTTAGATGTTTAAGAATGTAAAATGAATAACAAACTTGACTTCTTACCCCCCACAAACTTGTGACTGAGAAGGGGTGACAAGGTGTGAATATAAATCTTTATAGTGTAATGGAGGATATGTTTGGATAATCCAAGAACTACAAACAAAGTACCTTGTGGGATCAATGAGGAGGGAGAATTTATTTCTCATAAGAGGGATGGAAAAGACGTCATAGCTTGCAGCTTGGCATTTTAAGTGGACCTTAAGTGAGGTACAGGATGGCATGTAGAGCAGAAGGAATAGAAAAAGTTGCTGCAGATGGGTGTGGGCAGAGGGTTCTTCAGTGAAGTTTGCAGTGATGAGGCTGCAGAGGGGAGACAGGAGGGGAAATTTGAGTTCAGGCTTTGGAGAGCCTGAGACTGTGGACCCCTATTGTGTAGGCAGTGGAGGGCCAGGGACACAGTGGGGTGGAGGATAGGGGACCAGAAGAGGCCACAAAGCATCACAAGATGATGCAGGAGCCCCAAATACTTAAAATCAGGCCTGAATTTGAGATGTGTCGCCACTGCTTTCAGAAAGACGGTTGAGATTTCTGTTTCTGTTTTCTTCTGCAAAGAGAGAGAGGATGAGAGAGAATGAGAATAGCTGTTCCTCATACATCTCAGAGTTGTTCAGAGGATCAAACAGTCATTTGTAAGTAATACAAATATGACATATAGGCTTCATTTAATACATGTGATAAATTGATAGAACCAATTTTTCAAAGTTTAGGAAGTGCTAGAAGATGAGAATCATGGAGTAATTGCCATTTATAATGGACTTGATGGATGTGAGGGCCACAGAGTGTTCCTTAATGATAAAGTTTAGCTAATTATGTGCTTGTCTTCAGTTAGAGTAAATCCTCAGAAATTATACAAATCAGCTTGACTCCTGAGTTCTTAAACATTAAGCATTTATTTTTAGAAGAGGTTTGTTGTGCCTTTTCATTTTATTTAGAAGATGTTTGTTGTGCATTTTCATTTTATAGCCCTATTGTTGGTCAAGTACACATTGTTTTCTTCTCTCCTAGGGTCAAGAGGACTGTGTTGCCTGTAAAAGTTTAGGGCAGTGTCTTTAAATAAAACATGTGATCAGCACTGGGATGATTTATAAAACCCTGTTTGGCCAAGGACTGGAACTGTGGAAACTAGAGATGTCTCCAGCTCTCTGCCACTTCTGGCAAGTCTGTTTACTCAGTCCCTCAGTGTCTTATAATGTGATCAAAGAGATTCTGGGGAGAGAAAGATAACCCGCTTGAAAGTAATAAGTATATGTGAAATGACTACACGTTATGTAAATAGTGAGGATACAGATAATAGACTTGGTGTGTCTTAGTTCCTGTACAGAAGTGGGATAGGAAAGGGGAAGGTTTAAAGAAGAGAAGAGAGTTTTTTTTCTTAAACCATATGGTAGAACAGCTGTTGTTTTCTACCCTGCTCAGTTCTGCATCTTGACATGTAAATGATTAAAGACCCTTGGCTTTAAATGAATCAAGTCTTTCCTATTGGGGAAAACCGACTCAGAATATTCGACATTCATGCCTGGAATCGTATCTTTGAAATTATAGTGGCTTTCTATTTAGTTAAAGGCTCAAAGGGTATTTTTGTGTTTAGTGAGAAAGAAAAAAAATCTTATCAGTCCAGTGCCTTACTGTTTATGCACTTGGATACTATAGTGGAGTCAGGAAAATTGTATTTCTTATTTTAATTGAGATGAAATTCATATAACATAAAATTAACCCTTTTTTTTTGCATGGGCAGGCACCGGGAATCGAACTCGGGTCTCCGGCATGGCAGGCAAGAATTCTATCACTGAGCCACCATTGCGCTGCCCAATATTAACCATTTTAAAGAAAACAAATTTAGTAGCATTTACTGCATTCATAGTGTTGTGGAGTGACCACCTCTATGACCAAAAGATTTTCATCAGCCTCTTCAAAAGGATACCTAGTACCCAATAAGTGCTGTACTAATCTCTGCATTAAAGGATTTACAATGTTCTGTTTATGCTTATAGCATTAATATTACTGTTTGGTTTAACTATATGAAACTGCCAGTATTCAACTGTTTTTGGCCTTTAGTTAAAACCATTTCATTGATTGAATTTAGTAGTACTGATGATTACTTATTGACTGTTACCTGTGGTTAAAATAACAAAACCAAACTGTAGTGATTATCATCAACATACTTTAGAAAATGCAAAAAGTAGATAATAGAAAAAAATACTCCGAAGTGTTTGGGAGGTATTTTCTAACAGGCTGCTTCTTTCTATGTTCGTACTCTCTCCCTCTCCGCCCCCTCATTTTTTTGAACAATTTTTTATTGTACTGCATGTAATTATTGTGCGATGTATACTAAAATAATTTTGAAGAAAATCTGGAAAATACTAAGATGCAGAATTCTAAAAGGAAAATAAATAACTTGTTTATGATCTTGTTACCACTCATGGTAACTACTATAAACATTTTGATAACTTTTCCTTAAATAAACTGGGATCATATTAGCTTGAAATATAGCTTTGACTTTATTTTTTCACTTAGCATTTTTCATTAACCCGGTTGAGACTCTTTTGGACAAATTGGGATTTGGCAAATCTGATCCCTTTATATAAATTGTTTCTGTTGTTTTAAGAGTCAAAGGGGGATGTTCAGGGTTTCAGAAAACTAACCAACAATTTCAATAGTGTTAAATGTAGAGCAGGGTGGCATTTTAATTTCGCTTATAAAATGTACCAGGATTTTTTTTAAATTAGTACTTGGTATCAAAAATAGATCACTTGACTTAGAGGAAATGTAACTTTTAAATGTGTCCCCATCCCCCATAATTGACTCACTAAGAAAAAACACTGTCATTCTAGATTTATTAGATGAATAGAAATTACCCATAGATTTTCTGTGGAAGACTTTAACTTAACTACTTGAAATCCTCAGTATCTAGAATGGAGTTGAGCTGTGCCTAATACCATTTTGTAGAATTTTACTGAATGACAAAATTGTTAACTCTCTCACTTCAGGGGAAGTAGAACACAGTGGTAAGAGTGTGGGGTTCTGGATGAAATCTCACCTTTGCTACTTACTAGCTGTGTGACCTATACAATAGTTTAGCTTCTCTGTGTTGTAATTTTCCCCTCTGTAAAATGGAGTTGAAAACAATGGTACCTACGTCATGGGGTTATTATAAGGGTTAAATTAATTATTACCTGTAAAGTGCTTGGAGTATTAACTACAGCATAGGCACTTACTACGTGACTGTTATTTTTCTTGTGTGTCTAACCAACCTGTGTGTCTGGCCTGATTTTCAGAGTTCATATTTGGATATCATACTAGTGACTCTCACTACCTGTCCCCCCGCCCTTAACATTGATTCCTGTCTGTCTAGGGTTTTCCTAATTACTTCTAGATGATTTTCTTTCTTTCATTTGCCTTTTCTAATTGATCTTTATTCTCTCTCCTAGTCCTGCTTTCCTTTGCTTTCTCTAACAGCAGTGAGGAGAACTTCACATCACATTGTAAGGTTTGCGCCCCAAACTGGGCCATTATCTTTTGGGCCCCACATTTTTAGTCACTTCTGTTTCCCACTTCCCATATTCTCAGAAGTCAGATTCCTGTCTTGCAGGAATGCTGCGTGACTTAACCTGTGACTAATTGGAAAACCCTCTGTTTAGAAGTTAGAAAGTTTTCTGATTAGGTGTGATCTACTTCCTGTTCCTGGAAGCAAGGGAAATGCTGGCTTGTGGTGTTGTGGGAGCTGGCTGGCCCTCTGGCCTTCTGAGGGAACTCCTTCAGCTTGGTTCATGTTGTTTGTGGTCTCCTCCTGGAATTTTAGCCCCAGCTGAGCTGGGAGCTTTGTGAGGATAGTGGCTTATCACTTATTATCAGCAAGGATAATAATCACGGCGATGATAGTTGATATGTATGAGCACTGAGTGCTACACACTCAGCCAGACCAAGTTTATCTCATTTAATCCTCAGGAACAATTCTATTATTATCTTTGTTTTGTAGGTGAGGAAACTGAAGCATGGAGAAGTTAAATGATTTTCTTGGGGTCTCAGCTAGGAAGTAAGTTGAACACCGTACAACAAAGAAAAAGAAACTGCCTTCTGCTTTTGGCTCCTTGTTTCCTAGGGAGCAGTTTTGGCTTACAGCTTGGGCCCTGCCTGCACACCAACAGATCTGGGTTCAAATCCTAGCTCAACCATTCCCCAGATGAGTGACCTTGACTTAAATACTTGGTTCATCAATGTCTCCATTTCAATTATGGTTTTACTAGTTACACCCATCACAGAGTTGTAAAGATAAAAAAGATAATGCAAGTAAAAATGCTAGACACATAAGTACACTCTCAGTAAACTTTAGCTGCTCTTAGCAGTCGAGGTAAAGAAGCTGACCATCCCAGGGGCCCTGGATGGGACATGGTAAACCCCTAATACTCTACAGGGGGATCAGCCAATCTCTCTCTGTCTGCGGTGATGGATGCTGGGCCAGTCCTCCTTTTTGAAGCCCTTGCTTAACTCCATCTGACGCTGTTCCACCACTGGTTTTCCCATGTGACTATTTTGTGTTGCATTCTGCTTGGGTGGAACTTACTTGGCTGTGACTGCTGACCCGGGGAGAGCAGATTGTGTCCTGAAACCAGGGATCTTGTTCTCCCAGGCTCAGTCCTCTGTGCAGGCTCCCTCTCTATGAAGCTGGAGGGGAATTTACTGATTCCTAAAGAAACACCCCCTGGCTTCTGCTCTTGCTCTTTCTGTCAGAAACAAGGCATCTGGCCTGTCCTCTTCTTCCCATTTGATGGTTTTGTTTTGCAACTTGCTTGCTTAGCCTTCCTCCTGTAATTTAAATAATTTCTAACAGTTCTTGCTTGACCTCTTTTGATGAGTGTGCATGAACAGATCTGTTAGGAACTGTCGCTTGAGGAAAGCGGGCAGTGGCTGGCCTCTGGTGAGATTATATAAGCCCTGATTTAGCATCCCCTTATGGATCTGGTAGTTTGGGGTGAGATGGATCCCTGTGAAAACCCAGTTAAGGGCCAGTGCCCAAAATTAGATAGAGGAATGTGCTATTTGCAGCCTTCTTTTAAATCTTTGCAAATGAAAACCTTCTTTTGATTTTGACTAGCATAGAGCATGCTGTTATATTTACATCTTCTGGAGAGGGCTTCCCCAACAAATGTGTGAAGCTATGGGATGTATCAGTTCGGTTCTGTAAAGAAAATCTATTTAAAGATAAAAACTGTCGGTATGTGGCAAATGGGGGTCTGAGTCCACTAGACATTTTGCCCTACCAAAGAACATCTTAACAAAACCGCCTATCAAGTTACAGTGAAAGTAGATATGCAATTGATGACATGTCTTGAATGCCAGGAACCATTCTGGGGGGAATAGAAGCTCCTTTTACAGATTAAATTCAGCCAGTGTTTAAGGAGCTCTTGCTGTGTGCCAGGAACTCTGTGATACAGGGATTGGGATACCCTGTTCTCTTTGGGGAAAGATATGTTTGACCTAAATCTGGCTTTTTCTGTGAGTTCTGTGTTGTTTTCCCTGTGTCCTTTCCCTTAAGAGATACCCTTGTGTTTCCCAACTTGACCACAGCACATCTGGAGCTCTTCCCCACCCATTCTGGGTGACACTCTCCCAGGTCAGAGATAGCTGGGGAAGAGCTCAGCAGGTCTGAGTTTTGGTTCTTCTGCCTGTCTCATCTCTTTCCCTTTACCCAGTGATGTCATTTTAGGATGCTCATTAATTTATTTGCAGACTGAGAATATCATCGTCCTTCCTGGCTATTTCCGTGAGTTAGAGGTTTCAGATAAAATAATTAATGTGAAAGTGCTTTTGTATGGTGTGTCTCTACCTAATGTGTGTAATTGATGATTTTCTTCTTCCTTCTTCCTCCTTGCTCCTTCCCTCTCTCCCTCCTTTCTTCCTTTTCTCCCACCTTCCTTTCTTCCTCCCTCTCTTCCCAAAAGATTTTTAGATGCCATATAACTAACGTTGTTGGTACCAATTATGTTTGTGACAACTGCTGAATAGCTTCTAAGTAGATAATACATGTAAGTCAAAAATGAGCTCTTTTTCATTAGATAGAAAAAGGCCTTTCTTCTAACTCTTACTGTCATAATAGGGTTGTGAAAGGGGAAAATATAGGTATACTTCAGAGTGGCATTTTGGTTTTTTGCAGTTCAAATTAACATTGCTACCACTGATTTGAATTCATGTTCATTGAGATGATTCTTACATTAGCATAAGATGCATGCAGATTCTAATGTTTATTATATATATTTGAGTTATTTGGAGAGAAGCAGCGTTTTGGAGTTGAAGGTCTGAGGTCCTGCACTTTCAGCCCAGCTCTGTGAGTCGGTGATGGGTTAACCCACCTATTTTTTGTGGGGTGTATCGCTAGATAAACCCTAGGCTACCTCAGCTCTAACAAACACTGTTAAACAATGTGGCTAAGAGCTCTCGGGGTCATGGTGCCTGGGTTGGAGGCTGTGCTCACACGTCTTGGGCTTGTTATTGAACCCATGAAGCTACCTCACAGGGCGTTGGTGGAGATGAAACCAGATGCCACCTAGAGCAGTGCCTGGCATACTGCGAACACTTGAATAATGTTATAAATTTTTTTTAAATGTAGCAAATCCTTTATGACCGTCTTTTGAACAGAATCTGAAACTGATGTTAGATTTCTGAGGTTTTCTTGCTTTAAGGTCACTTTAAACAAACGGCTTCTTAGAAATTCCATTTCTTTCTTGAATGGTCATCGCTTATACTTTGAAAGTTACTGACGGGTCTGTGGTAAAAGTCTCTCTCCACTCCTGCACCCTTCCCAGGAGACAGACAAGCACTATCAGTACCTAAAGACTTTCAGAAATCCCCAAACTGACCACATTGGAAATAGCAAAAGAAAGAAAAGGGGGGTGAGGAGGAGGAAATGGCAGGGCAGAAGAAGAGGAAATAAAAGAGAGATTCAGCCTCAGGGGTCCACTGCTGAGCCCTGCCCTTGCTTACATCCTTTCCTGAGGACTCTGATGTGCCCTGTGGTTTAAGGTCCTCTGAGGGCTCCTCAGCTTTCTCTACTTTAGAGGCATGGTTGGTGGCCTCCTGGCCCTGTGATCCAATGCAGATAACTGGCCAGCTGACCTTGCTCAAGTCTGGGGGGAGGCTGGGTCAGCTGAGCCTTCTGTTGTATCCTGAATGCAAACCATTGTTTTCTGTACTCTGGGAAGATTCGGGAAGAACTCAGAAAATGAGGTCCTTGGCCGTGCTCGGAATCCTAGGGTTAATCCCCTCCTCCCTGAACAGTTGTGGGGACTGGAGCTGTGGTCAGTCTCTTGGTACCTTCTGGGGAACGTTGTTTGGTTGGGGAAATTGTGCCTTAAGAAGTAACATCAAAATGGTAAATCTCAGACAGCTGGCAAATGCTAGGGACTTCTTTTGACTCTGCAAAGATAGTTTTCTTCCCTTTATTTTGAATTGAAACCTGGGATGGTAAATCCTTGTAGTCTCATCATTTTATAAATATTTGTAAGTATCTTTGTCTTTATACTGACAACCCTTAGTTTCAGTCTTTGGTTCTGATAGTAGTGGGTGGGGTGGGGTGGTTGCGGTGGGGTTCACTTGTGATTTGGCTTCATCCCCCAGTCTCCTGCCTTTCAAGAATGAATATTTATTTATTTTTGCCCAGCCAAATTCAGTTTATCTTGTGAGGCCCAATAAAGTCCCTTTCCTTCAATGGCTGTCCAAATCATTTCCCTTCCTAACTCCTGTGGTACTTATGCAAGGAAACCCCATGTTTAGGATGCACTGTGCTCCAGACGTTCCTTTTTTGGGTAACTGGTTTAGAAGTTGAAAGGCATTTTCCCATTGAAAATGACAGTTAGAGTCCAACAAAACATATTCTTTAAAAAAAAAAAGATAAAATGGGGCTTCTGTTATAGTCCCCTCCATTTCATGAATTTATATTCCAGAAAAGTTGAGAGAATAGTAAAATAGACCTCTGTGTACTATGTGTACCTCTGTGTACACTGTGTACCTCTGTGTACCTATGTGTACTAACCACATAGATGTAAGATTTTGCCGTAATTGTTCGCTTGATCTATCACTTGCCTACCTACTACCTACCTACTCTTTTCTGCTGAACTATTTGAAAGCAAGTTGCAGACATTGTTGCATTTCACCCCTGAATATCTCTGTCTCCATTTCTCAGGATTAAAGATTTTCTTCTACATAACCATACCACCATTATCATAGCTAAGAAAATAAGCAATGTCTCTAATGCCGCCTAATTCCGGTTTCCTTAATTGTCCTCACAACATCCTTTATGGCTGTTTTGAAAATTTTATTATTTTTTTAAAACCTTTGAACCAGGCTCCAATCAAGGTTCCCTTTATTGCTTTTGGTTCTATTAGTTTCTTAGAAAAGCTGTTTGAGCCCAAGTGTAGCCAAGGGCAAAGAAGGAGGAGGAAGAAACTTTTTTGCTCTTAGGCAATATTTTTGACATACTTGGCATTCCCTCTCCCACTTTCAATGCCCTTCTCCAGTTCCCAGGGCTCTCTCTCCTGCTGCCCTGAGCCCAAGTTTGTGACACCCCAAGAGCTGCCCCTCCACCCCCTTCTATTCTTAAAGGCAGCTCTTCTCACACGGGCACTAGGAGAAGCCTCGGAGAGAGTAACATCTTGCAGTGGACCTCTTAGCCAAATGCATCTGTAAATCAGGGATTCATAGCCTGGCACTCCTGTCTTATGCATGTTTTTTTGCAGGGAAGGTACCCAGGCTTCTGTCTGTAGTCAAAAGTGTTCTTTGCTACCCAGTGCTTCTGTAGCACTGTACTATTAAGGTACTTTGATAAAATAAACGTAATTGAGAGACGGTGGTGGTAGAAATTATTGTGTCACGGTGGGTGGACTCTGGGCAGGCAGAGCCTGCCTGGGTGTCCCCTCCCCATCCAATCACAACGGTGGAATGGAGGAGAGAGGGACGGTAGCAGCTGTTTATCTGGGAATTGTTGGAAGTTAGTTGCTGCCTGAAGTTTCACTACAAAGCTTAGCCCTTATTTGTGTACTGACTTCTATTCTCTCATTTCCATGTAAACTCATTTGCTCCCCATAATTTTTACACTTCTTTCGCTTATCTGGGCATTTTGCTTATCTGGGCATATGGTGTGTCTCCATAGCTGATACTAAGAATGATCATAGAGGCTCTGACTTTGGTTGTCATTTGTAGCCAAATAGAAGTAATTTGGGGGGTGATTTTGTTTTGTAGAAGTTGCATTTCTTTCTCTGCTTTTATTACTTTAGAAAATATATTCAAACTATGCTTAAACAAGCTGCTTGATAAAGGAAGTTGTTTTGCACTAGTTAATAAATCCTAGATCTAACAAAGGAGGATTGAGAGTAATGACTGGTTAGTAGGATTGATTATGGTGGTTCTTGGTACTGAAGCCACGGTGTACCTGGATTTGCCTTCAGGCTCCTACCAGTTTTTAACTGTGTGACCTTGGGCAAGTGGCTTACCTTCCTCAAGCTTCTCTAAAGTCCTAGAGTTGGAGGCTCTAAAACCCTGGGGGGACCCATGGCCTAAAGACAAAGTATGTAATTCCCTCTGAGGGATCTAATCAAAATAACATTATTATTTATTGTAGCAAACTATGTGGAATAGAGATTGTAAATAGTCTCATATCCAGTCAGAACAGATTTTACTACCAAATGACTTTGTCACATTTGGCTCTGCTATGAAATGAGCTATTAAAAAAACTGTATTAAGAGCTTTTCGTATTTGGAGTTGTGAACTTGGGAGGGTGGGCTTGTGTTTTAATCTAGTAGCATGTACACAGTGGATTGGGGAATGGGACCAAAGAAGTCTGGAGAGTTGTGGAGTTTTTAGAACCATGAGGGACATCAGCTCCAGCTCATGATTTTTTAGATGAACAAACTGAGGGCCGAAAAGTTGAAGTGATACTCGTTCACTATCACAGAGGTAACCCATGCAAAGCTGGCTGAAAAAAGAACCTTTTAGAGAAATGCCAACTCTAGCAATCTTAGTCAATAATCTAGACAAAAGTAGCCTGTTCCCAGGTATTGTGATTTGAATGTTGGCCAAAAAGTAGGGACTTTTTTTGTGTGCTTTTTTTAAAAGGCATTATGTAACCACCAGTAATATGGGTTATTTGTTACCAGCCAAGTCCCTTTCCCATCACAGAATTGCTGGGAAACCCTAGCTTCTTCCCCTTTTTGATTAAGAGGGGAAGAATAGCTCTCAGAGCCATCAAAATACCCTTGACTTTGGTTGGAACAAAGCTGCTTAGAAGAGGTTTCAAGGGCCTCCTTATCTGGAATCAGGTACCATCCTCTTCCCCTTCATCTTAGCAACTCAAGCTATGCCTCTGGGTTTGAGGAATGCTTTTACCATGCCATTCTGTCTCCGCTTCCCTGACCATTGGAGCCACTTGGAAATATAAGTATAACTTGAAAATAGGCCAAAGCCGGGGTTAGAAATCACTGCTTTTGACTTTTTGAGTTGATATCGCCACTCTGCAAGTCATTGTAGAATTTTTTCTACGTTCCAACTGTCTTCAGTCTTCCCTCTCTCACGTCTGTTTTTGTGACTTTCTCAACAGGATCATGGCAAAGCAAACATACATAGTGGGGCTTCATGGTATAGTGAATTAACCCAGCCTGGGTGGGCCCATGGTTATTAAATGCTGGCTTGTGTTTAATGATTTTGGAAGGGAACCACACTTACCAGTAAAAGCTGAGAACTTCGCATTCCTGTGGCTCTTATTATTTATGGAGGATACTTAAAATAAGGCAGCAAGGCTGACGGAACCCCAGGTTGTGATCTGTGTAAGGGGAGCTCTGACTTGGGAGTTTGGAGGGAGGTCAGAAGTGGAGGACAAATTCTACTGGTCCTTCTGATAACCTGCTTTGGAATCTGGTGATGGGCAGTTTCTTTTAAAAACATACTCTGATTCTAGCTGTGCTAATTGGAACCCACGGTTGTGAAATTTGGGGTGCCTTTAATCCAGTACTAGGCTGTGAAGTATGAGAGCAGACCAGCATTTAGTATTTTAACAGAATAGTAGCTAAATGATGAAATAGTGTTGTAAGAAAAATGATTAAAATATAACTTAAACATGCATATGTATTTGGGTGTTTGCTTATGAGCCTTCCTTTCCATATGCGGACACCACGCTTAGAGAAGGTAAGAGGAAGCAGAATACAAGCATGCAGGATCCAGACTGCCTGGGTTTGAATCCAGGCACTGACATTTAGTATTTGAGTGGCTTTGGGAAAGTTATGTAACCTTTCTGTGCCTCAGTTTGGATAATATATGTAACTGTTCTAGTTTGCTAGCTGCTGGAATGCAATATACCAGAAACAGAATGGCTTTTAAAAAAGGGAATTTAATAAGTTGGTAGTTTACAGTTCTAAGGCCGAGAATATGTCCCAATTAAAGCAAGTCTATAGAAACGTCCACTCTAAGGCATCCAGGGAAAGATACCTTGGTTCAAGAAGGCTGATGAAGTTTAGGGTTTCTCTCTCAAGTGAGAAAGCACATTGCAAATACGGTCAGGGTTTCTCTCTTGGCTGGAAGGGCACATGGCAAACACAGCATCATCTGCTAGCTTTCTCTCCTGACTTCCTGTTTCATGAAACTCCCCGGGAGGCATTTTCCTTCTTCATCTCCGAAGGTCACTGGCCGGTGGACTCTACTTCATGGTACTACAGCGTTCTCTGTTCTCTCCGAATCTCCTTCATTCTCCAAAATGTTCTCTCTTTTATAGGACTCTAGAAACTAATCAAGACCCACCCAAATGGGTGGAGACACATTTCCCCCAATCCGGTTTAACAACCACTCTTAATTGGGTTATATCTCCAGGGAGATGATCTAATTACAGATTCAAACATACAGTATTGAATAGGGATTATTCTCCCTTTACGAAATGGGATTTAGAGTAAAACATGGCTTTTCTAGGGTCCTACATCCTTTCAAACCAGCACAGTAACTATTTCATAGATTTAATGCGTAGCTTTAGTGCTGGCTCATAAATAAATGCTCTGTAATTGTGGTGGGCATTAATGTTGTTAGTAGTAATAATAGTATAACAATAGTATAATAATAGTATAACAAACTCTAGTCTGAGTCAGACTTCTGTAATTTATGGAACCCTCCAATCCTGAACTGGTTCCTTCCTTACTCTGGCTGTTCTTTTGACCCTGACTGCTAGTTCCTTATTCTCCTGGGCTTCCCAGCCCACCATGACAGTCTGTGAGTGGGTTAACACAATTGGAGATTTGGGGTATGCATCGTGACTGGGCCCCGAATGCCATTGCATGATCCTTCCACAGTTCTTGCCTGTTCCTTTCAGTGTCTCTTCCTAAGCCATCCTAAACCATCCCCTCAAACTCCCTCTTCTTATTTCAAGAGAAAATAGGGGCTATCAGGCATCAGTTCCCTCATCTTCCCTATGCCCAGTGTAAACAATTCTAACTCATTGACACTACTCCTCTTGTCTTAGAGGGTCTCTTTTTCTCTTCTGGTGATCAGTCTGTCACTTCATATGGAAATCATCTTTCTCAAAGGTTGTCACTTCATGATTCCCTCGCATTCTCTCCCTTTTGCTCCTTCCCTTCTGATATTAAGTACTTTAGTTTCATCCACTCAGAAAAACAAACGTCTTCCCTTTACTCTACGAGCCAGCCTTACCCTCTCTGCTCAAACTGAGTCTCTGAAAAAAGTAACCTGAGCACAGCGTTGCTATTCCTAAACCTGCAAAATCTAGCCTCTGTCCTCCACTTCATTAAAAAGCACTCCCCATCTAGGGATTGAGAAAACCTTCTCAACCGAAAGGGGGAAGAGAGAAATGAGACAAAATAAAATGTCAGTGGCTGAGAGATTTCGAACAGAGTTGAGAGGTTATCCTGGAGGTTATTCTTATGTGTTATAAAGATAGCCCCTTTATAGTTTAAGGTGTATTAGAAGGCTAGAGGGAAGTGCCTGAAACTAGAGCTGTGTTCCAGTAGCCATGTTTCTTTAAGATGATTGTATAATGATACAGCTTTCGTAATATGACTGTGTGATTGTGAAAATCTTGTGTCTGATGCTCCTTTTATTTACAGTATGCACAGATGAGTAAAACATGGATTAAAAATAAATAAATAATAGAGGTCAAATGTTAAAATTAAAAAATATATATATTGGGTAGATGGAAATGCTAATAGTCAATGAGAGGGAGGGGTAAGGGGTATGGTATGTATGAGTTTTTTCTTTTTATTTCTTTTTTCTGTAGTGATGCAAATGTTCTAAAAAATGATCGTGGTGATGAATATACAACTGTGTGATGACATTGTGAGCCATTGATTGTATACCATGTATGGAATGTATGTATGTATGTTAAGAATGTATGTGCTTGTACATTGTTTTACGAATAATAATAAAAAAAGCTGCTCCCTCTAAAGCCACCAGAGACCTCTTGTGGGCTGTTTTCTAATGCTGTTTTAATTGCTGGCTCCACAGCACCTGCCCAGCTGACCACACATTCCTTCTCAAAACTTTTCCCTCTGTATCCTGTGGTAGAGCCCTGGCTTCTTTTCCTCCCTTCCTCTTGGAGCAGATCCAGTTGCTCGATGGATATTTCCATCTGGATGTCCCCTGCTTAAATCCATCTGTATGTGTTCAAAACTGAATGTATGATGTCTTCTCCCTGCCCAGCAGACTTGCTCTTTATTGGTAGTTCCCATCTCAATGACTGGTACCAGTGTCTGTTGTGTATTCAAGCCAAAACTTGGTTATCATTCTCAGCACGTCACTTGTCTTATATTAACTTTATATTAACTAGCAAAGCTTTGAGGCAAGATTTTACAAGTGGAGCCATAGCATACATCAAGTTTACAAAGGGATCTGTGATCCTCAAATGACTGAGAACTCTCTGGTCCACATATATTTTTTAATGCCTTTCTCCTTTGGTACTAAAGTAATGAATGTTAGTTATAGAAAATATGAAAATTACAAAAAAGTATGAAAATAAAAATTACCCATCATTCTACCACCCAGAAAGAATTACTTAATATTTTGATCTTTTCTTTATACATTTTATACCTTCATGCATTTTATTTTATTTTTTTACTAGTTGGATTATACTGTGTTCTAGTTTGCAAGCTGCTGGAATACAATATACCAGAAACAGAATGGCTTTTCAAAGGAGGAATTTATTAAGTTGCAAGTTTACAGTTCTAAGCTGTGAAAATGTCCCAATTAAAGCATGTCTGTAAAAATGTCTAATCTAAGGCATCAGGAAAAGATACCTTGGTTTAAGAAGACATTAAGGGTTTCTCTCTCCACTGGAAAGGCACATGGTGGATATGGTGACATCTGCTTGCTTTCTCTCCAGGTTTCCTGTTTTATGAAACTCCCCTGGAGGTGTTTTCCTTCGCATCTCCAAAGGTCTCTGACTGTGTGGGCTCTGTGTTTCTCATGGCTGTCATGGATCTTGTGGCTCTGAAGCTTTTTCCAAAATGTTTCCTCTTTTAAAGGATTCCAGTAAGCTAATCAAGACCCACCTGGAATGGGTGGCGTTGCTTCTCCCTCTAATCAAAGGTTAATACCCACAATTGGGTGTGTCACATCTCCTTGGAGATAATCTAAACAAATTTCCAACCTACAGTACTGAATAGAGATTAAAAGAAATAGCACCTCCACAAGATGCATCATTTCTATGGCTTTTCTAGGCACATAATCCTTTCAAACAGGCACATTCTGCCCTCTGGACTCAAAAAAAGACGTGTTTTTCCCATATACAAAATACATTCACTCCAGTACAATATCACAAAACCATAAACCATTTCAGTAACAATACAAACACAGTACAAGGTTAAAACTAGTACAAAATCTCATCAAAGTCAGCCACAGGTATGGTCTGTCCTAAGGCAAAATTCTCTGGCTCTGGACCTGTAAAACTAAAAAAAAGTTATTTGCTGCCAACATACAAAGGAGTGACAGTCATAGAATACATATTCCCATTTCCATAGGAAGGAAGAAACACAGGCTTTTGTCTCAGCAGACCCAAGCAGTTTCAAAAACCTCCAGGGCAAACTCCATTAGATTTTAAAGTCTGAGAGTCCTTTATCTTCAGAGCTTTAGAAAGTGGCAGTCCCACCCTTTCCAAGGGCCTATGCAGCAGCCCACATCTCTGCAAACACAACCTTGGGGGTCACTGGGGAGACCACCTTTTTCTCGGCTCCACCCTCTCCAAGCATCAGGGCTGCACCCAGGCTCTCTGCCATCTCTGGGTCACATGCTCAGCCCCTCATGTGGTGGCAGCCAGTTTCTCCCCAATCCCCAAGAAATGTATTCCACCCTCTCCAAGGCCTGAGGCTGCGCGAGTCTTCCACTGCACAGAGGTGGAAGGCCCATCCTCTGCCTTTGGGGCAAACTCACCCTGTCCAAGTGCTTGGGTGGGCCCGTTCTCCTGGCTTGTAGTTTCTTGACTTCAAACTTTAGCTTCCATAGTTTTGCCCCTGAAGTTATATTTTTCCTTTCAAACTGGCACATACTGAATATAAGATTTTGAGTCAAAATTTTAAATTCAGCATTGGGTTATAAGTATCTTCCCATTTCTTCATGAACAGTTTTAAATGCTGTGTATTATTCTATCAAATGGTATACAATAATTACTTAGAAATTTTCTCATTATCCCATATGTGGGTTGTTGCCATTTATTCACTTTAATAAATAATGTTAAAATAACTTTTCTATTTATTTGGACTCAAAATAAATAATTTGTTCATAATCCAGAGATGATTCAGCTGATGGTGAAGGAGAAAGATGAACTCAGTGTCTCTAAGAAATTTGTTAGTTTAAATTGAAGGGAAGCTAAACCTACTGAAGTTGACAAATGTTTTATGTATTGCTTGTGAATAGTTATTTGTCATTGAAAAGTCATTCTCATCATATTGTTAAAGTAAGTCACTGTGGATTTTTCAGTCAACCTTTTGCTCTTAGCTGCTCCCTATAGTCTATGATAGGGCTGTCAATAGAATTTTCTGTACTCAAAATATACTTTATCTGACCTGTCCATCTAGCCTGGGGACAATTAGCCATATGTGCCTATTGAGCACATGGAATGTGGCTAGTGCATGTGAGGACTTGAATTTTTTATTTTATTTAATTTTAATTAACTTAAATTTAAATAGCTGCATGTGCTAGTGGCTACCACCCTGGACAGTATAGGGCTATAATAATGATAATATCTGAACACTTTCATACTGCTTACCTTTTCCCAGATGCTCTTCTGAATACTTTATATTAAGTTGTCTTATCCTCACAATGACTCCATTGGGTAGTCTTCCAGTTACTATTGCTGTGTAACAACTTTATTCCAAAACTTAGTGGCTTAAAACAACAGTCCTTTATTTTTGCTTGGGAAGCTGCAGTTTGAGACAGCTCATCTTTCTTCCATGCAGTGTCACCTGGGGTTACAGGATCTGCTGCCAAGACAGCTTACTTATGTGGTTGGCAAATTGATGCTATCAGTGTCTCTGCAGGGCAGCTTGGGCTTCCTCACAATATGGTGGCTGGATTCCAAGAGCGAGTGCCCCAAGAGATAGGAAGCTGCCGTTTTCTTAAAGCCTGGGGCCTGGAAACTGATAAAGCAAAACTTCCAACATACTCTATTGGTCAGGCAAGGCACAGAACCTGTATTTAAGGGAAGGAGATACAGACTTCCCTTCTCAATTAGAGCAGTATCAAACATCCCCTGTAATTATCACAGGTAGGTACTATCAACTTGATTCCATTTTATAGATGAGGAAACAGCACAGAGCAATTAAATAACTTTTCCAAGATGATATGCCTAGTAAATGGCTAAGCTTTTATATATACCCAGGCATTCTGAGATTTTTAACTTCTGCTATATTGCTGTAATTCTCTGTAATTCCTGTTTCTATAATTTAGATTAATTTCTTCTTTAGCTTTTCTGTGATAGACTATTGATAAGATTAATTAAATTATATATGTTGGAAAAAACAAAACTGTAAATATATAGAATTTGCAAAACTTTGTTAGATGCCAGATTAATGGTGAAGATGTATGCTCAATAACCTGATTTAGGCAAGCAGTTTTGTTCCACTTTTGAGCCCTTCTAACTTCACCTCTGTTTCCTGCTATCCCCAAAGGAAATTTGTTACTGCCTCCAGATTGAAACAGGTGATGATTCTGAGTAAAACTTCCTCATTTGTAGCATGCTGCCTGCTTCATTCCTTCCTGAGCTTGGGATGTTTGTTATTAAAAGGAATTAAATAGAACTTGTTATATAAAAAACAAATCCGTACTCTGTAAGGAGAGACTTTATTCAAATGGATTCTTGTAAATAAGAACAATTTTTTTAAAGGCACTGTTGTAATAGAGAGAGGGAACTATTGCAATAGTGAAAATACTCTGATAAGTTCTGCCAGTGTCTCGATAGGCAAAAAGGGTTTTTCTTTTATAGAGAGGGGTAAAAAACCTGGTATGGGGAAGTGGGAAGAAAGGGTGGTATGATCAGATAATAGATCACAGAATGTATACTGAAGCAGCCTGTTTTCTGGGAGGCGTCTTCGAAATTCAGGGGCCTGGAGAGAAACTTAACCGGTTTGGTTAACAAGCATTTTGTTTGATTAGTGGAGACAGTAGTTTACCTAATCATTTATGAGGTAAAGAATAAGTATTTTAGAGTCCTTAGCTGGGCTGCCATAAGTAAACTAAGAAGGGCATCCATTGAGTCTTATCTAAGTCATATGGAGAAGGGTCATTCTTTGCGGTAAGGCCTTTTCTGGAACACACAGGCATGGGAGTATTGTGAAACCGTAAAAGGAGTTAAATAAATGTTTTTACTGAAGGCATGACTTGAGGTTAAACCCTAAGTCAGATGATCTATCTGCATATATTTAGGTACATGCATATATTATGTATGTTAATCCTTCTGAGAGAAGTTAGGAAGAAAGTTATAGGTTATCCCAAATTCTGGAACTTGCATGATAAAATAATGAATATAATATTTTTAAAACTTAAGAAGCTAGCTATTTTCTATCATGTTTAAAGATAATGGATATTTCCGCATGAGAGGGAGGTATCTCTTTTCTTCTGTTGTCTTTGGTATGCAGATTTAGCTTCTGTTTGATACTGTTTGCTGCAGTGATGAAATTGTGGTCATTTCACACCTGATATTTGTCCCCATGTAATTATTACAACACAAATTTTTTTCTCACCAGCATGCTCTTTTTTTTTTTTTTTGCATGGGCAGGCACTGGGAAACAAACCCACCAGCATGTTTTTGAGAAAGCATATCTTGAAATATTTCTAGCTTTCCAATTTTTACGTTTCTTAAGCAGTATGTATGACTCTCCTTGAAACTTATTTTATCACTTCAAACTCTGAACATTCCATATGATGTGACTTCATTTCAATCAAACCTCATCCTATCTGATCCTTCTTTTATTAGATAATTTTCTCCTTACTTGATGTCCATGACATTGTGCTTTGTTGACTTTTTCCACAGTCTGCTCTTTCTTTGTTATCTGTATTGAGACAGCATGTTAGAACTGTGTGCTCCAGGCTCACAGTTCCTCACTCTCTCTATAGAAGTGACACAGCTCCCGCTGTACAGACCCCTACAGAACTTTGTGGCACCACAGCAGGCCCCCATATCCTCTGGTATATGTTAAAGTGATAACTTGACAGGTCTTAAAGCAAATTTCACCTCTTCTCTGAAAGATGCCCCTTCCCAAGTTCCCTATTCTTGAAGTCACCTAATAGGTCCCAGGCAATTTTCTCTCCCTGCAATTTTCTCTTCTAGTGTCCCATGCATTCCTTCCAGACATTCCTCACAATTTCTCATGATCTGTTCAGATCAATACCTGTACTGACTTGTTTCATGGTGACTGCCAGTGCCACCCACGTCATCGCTCTCTATGCCCAGCTTCTAGCGTGATGCCTGGCCCATAATGGGCATGTGGTAAATGTTTCAATCAGTGAACTATGCAGCAAATGCACATCCTATTGTATTTTCTGTTTGCACCCCTGGACCCAAATCTCAAGGCCATCTCTGATCTGTCCCTCTTCTCCATACTCTAGATCTGCCAGTTTACTAAAACCTTCTTTAATATAAACCCTGCAAGGAAAAGTTTCATTGTGCGTTTTGTTCACCAATATAAGTGCTTAAAACTGTGCCTAGCATGTTATAGGGACTTTTAATAAATATTTGTTGAATAAATGAATTTGTTCTCTAAAATGTCTCAAATGATACTTCCTTCTCCTTGCTCAATGCTGCCATCCTGGCACTAGCCCTGTTAGAACTGGAATGTGTGTCTGTACAGGAGGTGAGGGGAGCAGGACAGGAGGAGGAGTCGGGAGGGGAAGATAGGAGGGAGAAAGGAGCAAGCGAGGGAAAGTGATTCCTGCATAAAGGCAACCCCTGATTTGCTCTTGTACTGTAGTATCTGCCCCATGAGGATAGGGTTGCTAGGGAAGAGATTCCCTTCTTACGGAAGCCACCTTCTAGGTTTGCGATGTTGGCACAGGTTCTATACGTTACTGGGTACCTGCTGATGGAATTGTATCAGGGCCACACTTATTGTGGCTGTGTCCACACAATGGGTGGAAACACAGTTAAGTGGTTCTTCCTGGCATTTATTCCCCCAGATCATGATGGATTCCAAGAAAGCTATAATAATAATAACAACAGCAAAATGTAACACTTACTGATATTTACTATGTGGCAAAAGTGGTCCTAAATTTTTACTTACTTTCAGTTTCTTTCATCTTCATAACAACCCTATGATAGTATGGATAGGTACAATTATTATGCACACCTCACAAGAAATAGCTACAAATTGTCCAGTGTCCCAGTGTCCTGGTGGAGCTAGAAATCAAACCCATGGCTCTTCAGTCTGAGCTCTTAACCACTAGGCACTCTTTTCTAATAACACCTAATGTTTGGATTGGCTCTATGCTAGGCACTCCATCAAAACCCTACATGTTCATCCCACACTGAGTACATACTTTATAGATGGGAAGGCACTTTACGGATGAAGAAAGTGGAGGCTAACTTGGAGAGGTTTAAAACAAAGATGACCCAGGTTGGGACCCTGGTGACAAGCAGCCGGTGGCAGGATGTGAATTCAGACTGTTTTATCTCAAGCCTGGGCTCTCACCCTCTGTGCCATGTGCTGCTGGACCAGCCAGTCTGTATGGCCATTGAATAGGGAGCAGGTTCTGATTTAACATGAAAACTTACCGAGGGTGATTGGATTTTTCTTGTCCCCAGTAGAACTCTAACACAGCCATTTGTGTTCGTTTCTGTAGACAACAGTGGCAGTCACACGTTGCACTCCAGAACAGAGACCACGCAATCGCCCAGCAGCGCTGGGAATGGGCACCCAGAATATATCGCGTACGCGCTTGTCCCTGTGTTCTTTATCATGGGTCTCTTCGGCATCCTCATCTGCCACCTGCTTAAGAAGAAAGGGTATCGTTGTACAACAGAAGCTGAACAAGAAGTCCAAGAAGAAAAAGTTGAAAAGATAGGTAAATAATCTGGATTCTTTTCATAGGAGGCTGGGTGGGGAGGAGCTTTAATAAGAAACCAGTCATATGTATCTTCCATCCTCATGGAGTGAAATGATGCATTTTAACAACAGGTGGTATGGTGTAGTGTGAGCGTAGACTTTGTAGTTTTCACACCTAGAATTTGAAACCTTGTTTAGTTAATTAAATACCAACAAGGTAATTGCCATGTGGCATTGGGCAAGTTAAATATGCCCTGAACCTCTGCTTTCTTATGCATAATTTAATTAGAAGTTTACTTGTAATTTAATTTAAATGAGGACAGTCATCTTTACCTTGTAGAGTTATTGGGAAATTTAGGAAGAAGATACATTTGTTGTTTGACACGTGGATTCTCAGTAAATATTAATCCTTTCTGATATTACTGAATAAGATTCTAATAAGAATGATGGGAAAAATAAATAGGTATCACCATTTTTGTGCTACTTACTATTGCTTGGGGAGTTTTATCTTAAATCTGTGTGAATGGAAATTTATGCTCATACAGTAAATGGTTACTAATAGCGCAGTAAAAGAATCTCAAGAGCTGAAGCCTTAGTATTAATTTCAGGGTGTTTTGCCCTTTCCTCTTTTTTTCTTTTTTTTTTTTTTACATGGGCAGGCACCAGGAATCAAACCCGGGTCCTCTGGCATGGCAGGCAAGCATTCTTGCCTGCTGAGCCACCATTGCCCGCCCTTGCCCTTTCCTCTTAACATGGAAAAGCCTGAGAGATGCAATCTGGTTTTCGCCACACATGCTTTTTCCACTCCTCCCTTAGGGAGGTCTCCTGCATCAGGCCTTGCAGGGCAGTAGCTAGGTCTCCATGCTGCTCTCTGCTTATCAAAGTCAGTTTGTGCAGAGAAGTGACATATGGAGTAGGTCACCCTTCAAGCAGGCCTGGCATGTGGGGTGGGGGTTGGTTCCCCATTCCTTGCCAGCTTCCTGGACTGTTGGTTTTTCCCACCCCCACTGACCTTTGAGGCAGAGAAAGAACATGGGTTGCACGATGAGTCATGTGTAAGCTTATGAGCAAACCAAAGCTGAGTTTGTCAACAGCAAGTGGAGCCTCCCCCTCTCCTCCCTCATAGTTGGTTGGCTTAACAGTCAGTTCCTATATTGTCCAACTAAAAGTGCATTTTAATATAGGACAAAGACTGACCATTGGATGGACAAGATACTTTTCCAAATAAATGGATAGGATGTTGTCCACCTTGATTTGTTCTATGTAACCAGCGTGTTTCAAACTTCCCTCTTCCTTCTTGTTTTATTAAAATAAATTATACAGATTGGTTTCAGAGTGGGGTTTGAAATTTTTCAAAGGTCAACCACATATACGCCCTCAAAATAAATTGAGTTTGCAGACAAATAAGCATGACAAAAAGTTAGGGAAATTTTGGAGTACATCTAAAAGGCAAGGAGAGTCTTATAAACATGGATGAATAATAAATTTGAAAAAGAAATGAATACTCATTTGTATAGATAGTCTGCAATTAAAATAAAAGCCAAGGAAATTGTTTTAAAATTTGGCTTTCTTCTCATTTTACCCTAGCATTTAAGGAAATGATGAGAGAGAGATGACAGTAGTAAGGACCGGTCAAAGGGCATGAAATTTTGTCTTGGAAAGTGAAGGGGTGTTCGGAATAGTGGACTTGTTGAGAAGAGATTGATAGAGGACTTTGATACTTTTTAATGCTTCTTATGCCAAGGAAATCACTACATGTTGTTTATTAGCTAACTGACCCCCTAAGCTTTCTGAGACTATTCAATGAGTTCTTGGGCTCTGAAGTGGAATGTCTAATTGACTTTTTGCAAGTGACCATTTATAACCTGTTTGTTCTTCCCTTCCTTTTTGACTTTCAGAATTGAATGACAGTATAAATGAAAACAGTGACACAGTTGGGCAGATTGTCCACTACATCATGAAAAATGAAGGTATGAATGTTTTCATGTTCCAGAACAGCTAGATATTAATGTTTTATTAAAAACCTACTTTGAAGAGTCAGGATTTGTATGGGCTCTCCCTCTGTCCTTTTTCTGAAGTTATTGGCAGTGCTTTATCCAACCATAAAGCGTTTCATGTAATGAGTTATCTAAGTTAGTTGTCTGAGTATTGCAGAGCTAGTCTTGGTGCTGGCAGCTTGTGTCTAAAAATGGCCTCACTGCTTACTGGTTGTGTGTGATTTGGGGAAGTCTTGTTACCCTACTAAACCTCAGCTCCTTCCTCTGTGAAATAAGGGTAATAATATTGACATCATAGCACCGTTATGACATGATGCATATAAAGTGCTTTTGTATAGTAAACTCTCAAATATTAAATCCTTTAAAAAGGTCATCCCTTATGAATTTAAGTGCTTTTTCCCCCCTCTAAAATGTACTGTAAACTCCCATCTTCTTAAGTATAGATACTTCTTGATTGGATAAGTTAAGATCAGTGTTCTGAACACTAGTTATAGCTCCATAGGATAACATCCCTCCAGCAACTGTTCAGGTACAAGTTACTTCTTGCCCACATACTCAATAATTGCAGATTCCATACTTTTTCTCACAACAATTAAAAAAAAAAGCAACAACTTTTTTTTTCCCCAGGCTTTGTCTCTGCTCTAATCTGAACTGACTCATACCATATGCACTGATGCAGCTGAGCTATTTGCCCCAAAGTTGAAATACCTCTGTACCAATCAGTGCATGCTTACTCTTCTGCTCCTAGCCCTCCCTAGGGCAGCTCCCTCCTCCCATAGTCTCCCAGTTCAGCAAGAGCTCAAGCAGGCCTAGGCTATTAGTTAGCCGGTGTGTTAGACTATTTAACTTCTATTCAACTGTTTTTAGTTTACAGAAACAGCAGTTTCATATGGCTCATAATTTTCATGTTTTTTTATAGTGCGTGCTTTTATAGAAGCTTCAGCCACTACAAAAAGGTTGCAGAATAAGCCATGGAAGTCTCCTTCCCTAGATCTGGGCCTTTCACATGTGAAACTGCTTCCTCTGGCTTAGGGGAGCTTAGAGGCCTTTGACGTAATTCCAGAAGCTTCATTTGTGTAATCTCATGCTAATCTTAAAACATCCCTATTTTTTGTAATATAGTTTGTATTATCACACCTATTTTGCAGATGAGTACAGGCTCCCAGTGATTAAATTTACACGGGTGGTTAGCCACCCATTTCTGTGTGGTTCCGGATGCAGTGACCCTTCAGCCATACAGCATTACCTCTTCTCTACTGTTTTACAGCTTTCAACTTGCTATGATCTATAAAACCAGATAACCAAACTTATTAGAATAGTGTTTAAAATAAGAACAAAGAAGACCCGAACATCTGGATCGCGATCTCTGTCTTCCAGAGACTTCCTCAGGGAACCATATTCAGTGATACTGTCCTAGAGTACTCAGTGATATGTTTCTTTTATATAAAAAGTGCTTCTTAAGTTACACAATCAATACACAGATACGCTCTTGGTGAGAAGCTTCAGCCACTACGAAAAGGTTGCAGAATAAGCCATGGAAGGCTCCTTCCCTAGATCTGGGCCTTTCACATGTGAAACTGCTTCCTCTGGCTTGGGGGAGCTTAGAGGCCTTTGGGGCCTGGGTATCTGAGAGCTAGAACAGGTGCTAAATTAGAAACTGCTGGATGGGGCCGGTCCCTGAACAGTTGGAGCAATTGTAGTAAGTCAACAGGGGAAACTTTGCCAAGAGCTGAAGTATCTTATGTGTAGACTTCATAGAACCTGTTGAGTATTTGCCATGTGTCAGGCCTGTTCTAAGGGCTTTCCAGGGAGGATGGACTCTCTGAGTTGGATACTTTATTCCTCTTTTACAGTTGAGAAATTGAAGCCCAGAGTGCTTAACTCATTTGCTCAAAGTTGCACAGCTGGCAAGTGACAGAGCTGGGATGTGAATTCAGGTGTTCTAATTTCAGTGTACTCTTAACCCCTGGTATGCTGCCTCTTCCCAGGTAGCATGAAAGAGGGATGCTACACTTATTCCTTTCAAGGAGGTAAAATGTACTGCTGGGGTAGTCTTCAGAGCTCCTTCAACATTAGTCTATTAAATGTTCACAACTGCCTTGTGAGGTAAGCCCCATTATCATACCCATTTTACACATGAGAGAACAGGTCCGTGGGTTAAGAAACTTGTGCAGGGTCATAGACAGCATATGGTAGGATGGTGCCAACAGTGGGTCTCTTCTCTTAATTAGTTCCGAGAAGACACAGTTGGGGCCCTGCTTTTGCTTTTGTGCAGGTTAGTGTTAACAGTCTTCTGTGATCGCACATCTGCCTCTGAGCTTTTTTTTCTCTTTTCCTTTTTAATATTGTTATTGAGAAATCTTCACACACATACATTCCATACAATGGTGTGCAATCAGTGGCTCACAATATCATCACATGGTTGTATATTCATCACCGTGATCATTTTTAGAACAGTTACATCACTCAAGCAAAAGAAATAAAAAGAAAAAAGAAAAAACTCATACATCCCATACCCCTTCCCCGTGCCTCTCACTGACCACTAGTGTTTCAATCTACCCAATTTATTTTATTCCTTATCCCCACTGTGATGGTTAGGTTCTGGCCAAGTGGTTATGCCCAGTTGTCTTCTACTTAAAAGAGGCACTGACCTGACCACTGGTGTGAGGATATTTCCTCGCTGGTTGATAAGCCAGAAGGGTAGTGTATTAAATCATCAGTCAGTTGATTGCGTCTGTGGCTGATTAAATATGCGATCAACTCAAGGCATGTCTCCCACCAAGGAGAATCCAACTAATTGAAGGCTTTTAAGGAAGAAGAGAGGTTTTTCACTGCTTCTTCAGCCAGCGAGCTTCTCCTGTGAATTAGTCCAGACTCTTCATTGGAGCCGCCAGCTTCATAGCCTGCCCTGTGGATTTTGGACTCTTCCATTCCCGTGGTTGTGCGAGACACCTTTATTAATCCCATATTTACAGATCTCTCCTGTTGGCTCTGTTTCTCTAGAGAACCCTGGTTAACACAGCTTGGTATTGGGAGTGGTTCTTGAGAAACAGAATCTTAAAAATGGATTTTTACAATTGCTTTTTTACTCTGGCTATACTCAGAGACAGTAATGACTTTGTTTCCAGTAATCAAGATGGCACTGACAGTCCATGGGGTGAGCTGGCAAAAGAGATACTCAAAATATCACCATTAAATTCTGCTGATTGTATGCTTATATGAGGCAAGGTTTTGGGTGAGAATGTTTTTGGCATCTTTATGAAATTTTGTGGGTCTAAAAGAGATTTAATGATGTTGGTTGGTTGTTGTTAGAGACACTGGATACAGTGATGAGGGAATGGGATGAGCTGAAGGCTTCAAATTTGCACCTTAAGTGCCGTATGAATGATGTAAACATTTTCATGAGTGCCCTGAAAGAAAATCTTATTTCCTGTGGTTGTTGCCTTGAGATCTCTGAAAATCAGACACAAAGTCTCATTGTGTGAGTAGCAGATTTATAACAAACTAAAATCCCAGCCTTGTAGGGTGTCTACTGTTAAAGTAAGGGCTTTGAATGGAAAAGAATGAGATCCTGAAAGATGGGATGGTGATGTATGGCTGGATAAAGATGGCGATGGGGAGATGGGATCCCTGGAATCTGCTGAGCCTTTGCTAGATAGACCTGTAATGGACTGCTCTGAGGAAAGAGCTTCCCCACCTCCAGCCTACCTTGTGGAAGTAGTTTCCTGGCCTCCAGTCTCCCCAGGGGAGTCTGCCATCCAACCTCCACCTAATGAGATTAACCCTTCACTGCCTGCTAACCCTGTAAACTACCTCCTTTGGGGAAACAACCCTCATTCCTCTGTCTGGAGCTGGTAATCCTGTTTCACCAGCTGAAACTGCAACAATTTCACAGCATTTAGTTTGAAAGATTCTTCTATTTCTTTTCGTAACCCGCCTTCTTTTCTTCAAGACCTATAACTAGGTTAAAGTCCCAACAGGTCCCTAAAGGTGAGGAACAAAGTGTGACCCATGAGAAGCTATGCTATACTCCAAAAGAATTGCATGAATTTTCCAATCTGTATAGGCAGAGTTCAGGGGAATATGAGTGGGAATGGATATTAATGGTGTGGAATAATGGTGGAAGGAATATAAAGTTGGATCAAGCTGAATTTATTGATATGGGCCTACTAAGCAGAGATTCTGCATTCAGTATTGTAGCTTGAGGGGTTAGAAAGGGCATTAACTGTTTGGATGGTTGGCTAAGACATGAATCAAAAGGTGGCCGACATAACCTGAGGTCAAAATGCCAGAACTGCCCTGGTATAATGTATATGAGGGGATTCAGAGGCTTAGAGAGATTGGAATGCTAGAGTGGATTTTTCATGGAAGACTGCTTACACACCCAGGAGTGTACAGATAACACATTTTCCACCAGAACCTTGAGAAATGAATTCGTGAGACTATCTCCATCATCCCTGAAGAGCTCTGTAGTTACCCTTCTCTGTAGGTCAGTTCTTACTGTGGGATCTGCTGTCACTGAACTGGAATCCTTAAACACATTGGAGATGATTGGATCCTGAGCTGGCAGAAGCCATGTGATGACAGTTAATCACTATAAACATGGTGGGCGTGGTCACCATAGTGGCAGCAGATTTAAAGCAGCAGTAAAATATCTGACTTGCAGAGACTTGTAGTGTTGGCTAGTAGATCATGGGGTACCTAGAAGTAAAATAGATGGTCAGTCTACTAAATTCTTGTTTGAGCTGTATAAGCAGAAGAACTCTAGGCCAAGTTAACAAAAGTCTAACTTGAATTACAAAAATAGAGAGTCACATCCCTTAATCAATTCCCAAATTTGAGACAGTTTGCAGACCCAGAGTCCCTGAAATGAGGGGAAGGCTGGATAGCCTTGAGGAAGGACCCTTTTATACTACCTAAAATTTACACTGTTACCCTTCCTCCCGGTCTTGCCCTAGGAGACCTATGGCCTTTTACCAGGGTTGACTGTGCACTCGAGAAAAAGGAAGTGATCAGATAGTTCAGGGATTATTGGACACAGGCTCAGAAGTGACATTAATTCCAGGAGACCCAAAACATCACTCTGGTTCACTATTCAGAATGGGGGCTTTTGAAGGTCAAGTAATCAATGGCGTTTTAGCTCAGGTATGTTTCCCCCTGGGTCCGTTCAGTCTCTGGATCCATTCTGTGGTCATTTCCCAGTTCCAGAATGCATAATTGGAATTGACATACTCGGCAACTGCAGAATCCCTACATTAGTTCTCTTATTCATGGAGTGAGGACTATTATGGTAGGAAAGGCCAAATATAAGCCAGTAGAACTGTCCCTACCTAGCAAAATAGTGAATCAGAAGCAATACTATATTCTTGGAGGGATTGCAGAGATTATTGCCACTCTTAAGGATTTGAAGGATGCAGGGGTGGTGATTCCCACCACATCCCCATTCAGTTCTCCTATTTGGCCTGTGCAGAAGGCAGATGGGTCTTGGAGGATGACAGTGGATTATCCTAAACTTAACCAGGTGGTGACGCCAATTGCAGCTGCTGTCCCAAATGTGGTATCATTGCTTGACTAAATCAACACATCCCTTGGTATCTGGTATGCAACTATTGATCTGACAAATGCTATTTTCTCAATATCTGTTACTAAGGACCACCAGAAACAGTTTGCATTCAATTAGCAATGCCAGAAGTATACTTTCACTGTCCTACCTCAGGGGTATATCGACTCTCTAGCCCTATGTCACAATCTTGTCCACAGGGAACTTGATTGTTTCTCCTACCAGACATCATACCGATCCATTATGTTGATGATACCCTGGCTAATTGGACCTAGTGTGCAAAAAGTAGCAACTAGTGTAGACTTACTGGTAAGGCATTTGCGTGTCAGAGGATGGGAGATAAATCCAACAAAAATAAAGTGGGTTTCACCTTAATGAAATTTCTAGGAGTCCAGTGGTGTGGGAATGTCAAGGTATCCCTTCTAAGGTGAAGGATAAGTTGTTGCATCTGGCTCCTCCTGACACCAAAAACAGAGGCACAATGCCTAGTTGGCCTCTTTGGATTTTAGAAACAACATATTCCTCATTTGGGTGTGCTACTCTGGCTAGTTTACTTGAGTGACCAGAAAAGCTGCTAGTTTTGAGTGGGGACTGGAACAAAGAGAAGGCTGTGTGACAGGTCCAGGCTGCTGTACAAGCTGCTGTGTCACTTGGACCATATGATCCAGCAGATCCAATGGTGCTGAAAGTGTCAGTGACAAATAGGGATGCTTTCTGCAGCCTTTGGCAAATCTCTATAGGAGAATCAAAACACAGACCCTTAGGATTTTGGAGCAAAGCCTTACCATCTGCTGCAGATAACTATTCTCCTTTTGAGAAACAACTTTTAGCATGCTAGTGGGCCTTAGTCGAGACTGAATGCTTAACCATGGGCCACCAAGTTACCATGAGACCTGAGTTGCCTATCATGAACTGGGTGTTGTCTGACCCACCAAGCCATAAAGTTGGGCATGTGCAGCAGCACTCCATCATAAAATGGAAATGTTATATTGGAGATAGGGCTTGAGCAGGTCCTAAAGGCAAAAGTAAGTTACATGAGAAAGTGGCCCAAATACCCATGGCCCCCATTCCTGCCACATAACCTTCTCTTTCTCAGACCAGAGCTACAGCCTCTTGGGGAATTCCTTACAGTCAGTTGACTGAGGAAGAAAAAACTCAGGCTTGGTTTACAGATGATTCTGTACAGTATGCAGGGATCACCTGGAAGTGCAAGCTGCAGCGCTACTACCCCATTCTGGGATGTCCTTTAAACGACAGTGGTGAGGGGAAATCCTCCCAGTGGGTAGAACTTTGAGCAGCGCACCTGGTTGTTCATTTTGTTTGGAAGGAGAACTGGCCAGAGGTGCATTTGTATGCTGACTCATGGGCTGTTGCTAATGGTTTGGCTTGAAAGTCAGGGATTTGAAAGGAGAATGATTAGAAAATTGGTGACAAAAGGGTCTGGAGGAGAGGTATGTGGATAGACCTTTCTGAGTGGTCAAAGCACATGAAGATATTTATATCCCATGTGAATGCTCACCAGAGGGTGACTTCAGCAGAGGAAGGTTTTAATAATCAAGTGGATAAGATGACCTGTCCTGTGGATACAAATTATCCTCCTTCCTCAGTCACTCCTGCCATTGCCCAGTGGGCTCCTGAACAAAGTGGACATCATGGTAGGAATGGAGATTATGCATGCATTCAGCAACATGGACTTCCCCTCACCAAGGCTGGCCTGACTGCAGCCACTGTTGAATGCCGAAATTGCCAGCAGCAGAGACCCACACTCAGTCCCTGATATGACATCATTCCCCGAGGTGATCAGCCTGCTACCTGGTGGCAGGTTGATTACATTGGACCACTTCCGTCATGGACAGGGCAGCAATTTGTTCTAACTAGAATAGACACACACTCTGGCTATGGGTGCATTCCCTGCATGTAGTGCTTCCACAGAGACTACCATACGTGGACCACATATGTGGATTTCCAGAATGCCTTATCCGCTGTCATGGTATTCTGCTCAGTATTGCTTCTGATCAAGAAATCCACTTCACAACAAATGAAGTGTGGGAATGGGCACATGCTCATGGAAGTCTCTGGTCTTACCATGTTCCTCATCATCCAGAGGCAGCTGGGTTGATAGAACGGTGGAATGACCTTTCCAGGATCCAATTAGGGTGCCAACTAGGTGGCAATAACTTACATGGCTGGGGAAATGTTCTCTAGGAGGCTGTGTATGCTCTGAATCAGTGTTCACTCTATATACTGTTTCTCCAGTTGTTTACAGTTCCCAGTTGTTTGGAATTAGTGTTAATTTAACATTCTCATTTTTTAAAGTTGTAAACTCATCATAGCATAACTTTTCTTAAAAAAAAAACCAAAGAAATAAAATTAAGCACAATCCTTCCACTTCATTTACCCGTTCATTTAGGCTTTCTTTGCCTATAGCCACATATTTTAAGTATTTACAGTCATGATCTATGAATGCTTTCCTGCTTTACTTTTTTAATTGGGCAAGTGGGCTAATATTTGCTGTGAACTCATGGTTACATTATTATTTGAATACCTCATGCCTTGAGTGTTGCAAATCAGTTTTAATTTAGATAAATATCTCTTGGAGGATGGACTTACAGCTGACCTGCACACTGATTTTTTTCCTCCTAACCCCCAGATTTGGAATCACCACAGTGCTATCTTTTAATTTATTTTTCTACATATTGCTGAATTGAGTAGTTTTTGGGTGGCCACTGGAGTGTTTTTGCATTCTATGAGAGTTTGGAAAATGTCTGAGATTCCATAGCTCAGCTGCTAGAGCCTTAAACCACGTGTGTGATAGTAAAAATTGAGAGTCCTGCAAAAAACATCCCAGATTATTCATGCTGAGCAGATGGATCCCTCTGTGACATTCTTCCCTTGGGGCTCCATTTATATTATGGCAGGAAGTATTCTTATATAAATTACTGTCGTTACTGAGTGGATCTCTGAAATGTGCTATGATCGTTATTTCTGAGAGTTTGTATGCAAATATCCTGAGAGCTATTAAACTGTACTTGTTTGTATAGAGACTTAATCTTGAAGCCAGTAGGAAGGAGAGTATTAGGGTTAAATGTTTTGGAGTCAGACAGACCAAAGTATATGTCCAGGTTTGCCATTCTTCAGCTGTGCGAGCTGCCAGAAGGTTATGCTCTCTTGGCCCCGGTTTCTCTAAGGGTACACCAATTCTACTTACTGTCAGGGTTGTGGCACGAGTCAAACATGGTATGGTCTGTGAAGATTTTAGACCGTGACTAGGACATACCAGGCACTCAACTATGGCTGTAGCAATAGTAGTTCTTATCTGGGAAGTTGCCCTCACTATAAGGAAAACCTTGCTGAGGGTACTTGTGGAAGAGAGAACAGTGCGTCTTCTTGCCTAATTTTGACTGTTTTATCATTCAGGCAGCAATTCAGGCTAGAAGAGAGGATTCATTTTCTAGGACTTACTGCCCATGAGAAAATTTCTCTTGCTCTTTATGGGTTTTCTTGCCCAGTAACTGATTCCTTCCATTCTCTGGAAGCCTGTGAAGGATGCCTCGTTCACCGAATGTTGACCAATGCAGGGAAAACCATCTTACTGGAGTTATGAATAACAGGCAAGGAGAAAAATATACATTCAGGAGAATTTAATTAGATTATTGCTCTCTTCTAGTGGTTTAACAATAAGATGAAGCATTTGTTTTAAGTTCTAATGATGGTGTTATGTTAAAAAGCCACGTCAAGGAAACCACAAATATTTCCAAGGGACAGATTTCTGAAATTCACTCTCAGGTGTGGACTGCAGTTTAACCCAAAAACAGGGTTGTGTGTGTGTCTGCACACATGTGTGTGTGTGTAAGTGTGTGTGTGCATGCATGTTGGCCCCTCATGCCCACCCTCCTCAGATCGGGTGGGTGTGCACAATGTTTGCATAGAAATTTGTGTCTCCTCTTCAGGACTTCACTCACAGCAACTAAGGACCTGTTTACTAATTATTTCTGAGATGACAGTGAGTTACAGGAATGCAATATGTAAGAAACACAAGTCTACAAAACAAACTTTGGTTGTGATTTTAATGTTTTATCTTTCTGGGATTCTTTATCATTTGAGTTGCTAAAGGAGGCCATCATTTTCTAAGTATTAATTTTCTCGGGAAACTAAATTTTTATTTTTAAATAACCCATTCCTATAAGAGTGATTGAGTGCTATTAGTTTATTCCTTTTTTTAACCTTTTTTTTCTGTTTATAGTTTTGAAGTTTGTAAGTGTAAGCCTACCAATTACCATATACTCCTCAAACCCACTATGTGAAAGTTATTTGCCTGAATCTAAATATTAAGCAAAAGGGAAAATGACTGACATAACTAGATTATACTTAAATCTGTTTTATAGAGGGTAATTTGGGAGAAGATACTATACATCAGCTTTCAGTACTTTTTTTAATAAGCCTGTTATTCAGATCATGTTTATAGTGCATTTGAGCCTTCTCACAGACGGTTATGCAGGGCAAAGAAACTGTTTATTTTAGAAAGGGATGGTATGCTCTGTTAATCCTCAAACGTGCACACACACTCAAAAAAACTTTGTCTTCTCAAAGATGGGGTGGGAATTATAATCTCTTCTACACCAAGGGAATAAAAATTGATTGGGGGTGGGGGTGGGAAAAAAAGTCTTACTCTTTTCAGTATAATACACAGATATACATGCAGTTCATAAGCATGTATCTGTGATATAATTTCATGGGAGGATGATTAGAAAAATGTCAAAAGAGGGCTCCTAAGAGAGGTTGTTCTAGTTCGCTAGCTGCCAGAATGCAACACACTGGGGACGGATTGGCTTTTAATAAAAGGGGATTTATTTTGTTAGTTCTTCAGAGGAAAGGCAGCTAATTTTCAACTGAGGTTCTTTCTTACATAGGAAGGCACAGGATGGTCTCTGCTGGCCTTCTCTCCAGGCCTCTGGGTTCCAACAACTTTCCCTGGGGTGATTTCTTTCTACATCTCAAAAGGCCTGGGCTGAGCTGCTAGTGCTGAGGTGAGGTATGCTTAGCTGCTTGGGCTGTGCTATGTTGTGCTCTCTCATTTAAGCACCAGTCAATTAAGTCAAACATCAGTCATTGCAGCAGGCACACCTCCTAGCCGACTGCAGACGTAATCAGCAACAGATGAGGTTCACATAACATTGGCTCATGTCCGCAGCAACAAAACTAGGTGCCTTCACCTGGCCAAGTTGACAACTGAATCTAACTGCCACAGGGTCTGATATTAAAGGTAGATAAACACTATGCAGTTGTATAACTGTTAACACTTAACAGCAGCTTGTCATACAGAGCCTGGTCAGCCTGTTGTGTCCCACCTAGTAGAGTTAATTTTCCTCTTCCAGGGATGTTGTTTGAGATGCTAAGTGTTGGCATTAGCTCACATAGTCAGCAGTGATTTTTGAGTTCTTTTCTCTCTAGAGAACTGTGGCAGTTAGATTCAGTTGTCAACTTGGCCAGGTGAAGGCACCTCACTCTGTAGTTAGTCATAAGAGCAGTTGACTTTAAAAGTCATAAGAGCAGTGCTTTAAAAATCAATGGAAAAGGTTTGGAGTCAGCACTAACGTTTGACCTTGCCAATTAAATATCCAAGAGAAACTTGAGCATTCACATTAGTTTTTTTATCCTGTCAGCTTGACCATTCAACAAGAGGTAAAAAGAGCAGAGTATGAGGCATCCTCAAGAATCTCTGGTACAGTTGAAAAATTTGTATTAAAAAATTAATATTAGAAGTCTAATTTGTCAGTCCTTATTAGATAATAAGTATTCAACACAACATTTCAAGATGTCTGCTTAGGCTGGAGGCTCATATGGTCTGAAGAAGCCAAATGACCCTCTTGGAAAATTAACCCTCTCCCAACCCTGATGTTATGTGGGATATTCTTTTTTTTTTTTTTTTTTTTTTTTTAAAGAGAGAGGGAGGAAGGGAAGGAAAGACAGAGAGAGAAGGAAGGAAGGATGGAAGGAAGGAAGGGAGGAAGAAAGGGAAACATCTTTAAACATTTTCTTGTTTTATTGTATTTTGTTTGTTTGTTTGTTTTTTACATGGGCTGGGGCCGGGAATCGAACCGAGGTCCTCCGGCATGGCAGGCAAGCACTTTGCCCGCTGAGCCACCGCGGCCCGCCCCAATGTGGGATATTCTTGATATTACATACCTATCTTGAGTTTAGGGATACTTATATTGGTACATACAAGTTAGAGTATGCATTTCTTAAGCCATACATTTAACTCTTCCATTTTTATCAAAATGAGCCAAATGCAATAAAGTGACAACATATAAATTCTCCTTTGGTTTGAGAGGAGGGGAGAAAATGTATTCTTCCAAGTTATATTGCTGAAGAAAAGCAAAGCTCTGTAGTAGACTCCCATTCCTCCTGCTATTTTGCAATTAGACTTAGTTTTCCTACTGTCTGGTGTGGTGGGACCCCAAGATTCTCAGTAGATTCTTTGTCTTTCTTACTAAATTCCTGCGTGATGAGAGTTATTCACAGATGGTACCATATTGCAGGATTACTTTGGGTAAGGCCCTCCCTTCTCCAGGGCCCTAGGACCTCATCTGTGAACTGAAGGAATTCAGTTAAGTGATTTGCAGCTTTCCGGATGTGATAAGTCTATGATTACTCGTTTTATTCATTCCATTTTAATTTTTAATTTAATTTTTTTTTTCTTAGCAAATGCTGATGTTTTAAAGGCAATGGTAGCAGATAACAGCGTTTGTGATCCTGAAAGGTAAGTGCCTCTTCCCCCTTTTAATATGGAATATTTTTTCAGTTGTTTGCTCAAATATGGTGACCTGTGAAATGCTGTTCTGCTAAAGTAGGGTTCTCAACTTTAGCACTATTAATATTTTGGGCAGATAGTTCTTTGTTTTCGGGGGGGGGAGGGAGTGGGGCTGTTGTGTATATTGGAGGATAAGCATCCCTGTTCTCTGCTTAGTAGATCCCAGTAGTATCCCTTAGCCCCCACTCCCAGTTGTAACAACCCAAAATGTGTCAGACATTACCCATTGCCCTCTGGGGGTGCAAAATCATCCCCACTTGAGAACTATTGTGTTGAAAAATAATAACGAGAGAAAGGTGTAGGGGTTAAGAGCAGAGCGTTGGACTTAGGAGATCTTGCCTGAGTCTTTCCTTTACCACTTACCAACAACCTATTTTTCGACAAGGTAACCGATCACTCTGAGCTGAAGTTCCATCGTCAATAGAGTGGAGCTAACCATAGTTCCAGGTACATTTGGTTTTAATGAGGAATGCCAAGCACTTCAGACATTGGAGGAGCTCTTTGAGCAGTAATGATTAAACACACAACTCCTCTGGTTTTGAGGATCTGCTACATTTTATTTTTGTATTACCAATTTAGGGTTATGGCTGCTCAGCACTATATTCCTGTGTAATTGATTACAGATGACTGTATTTCTGTATAATTTTTCATTTTTTCAATAAGAACTGTTTATTGAATGCCTGCTGTATGCAGGGAACTGTACCAGAGCTGGACAATCACAGGTCCTTGCCTTTGAGGAACACAGTCTAGTGGAAAGGGAGATGGTATATGAGGCTCCATGGTGGAGAGTGTGAAAATGTAGGAGAATCTGAGATGGGATGTTCTGGGGGCTCCATGGGCCGACAGGAGGTTAGGGAAGGTTCAGAGGAAGTGCCATTGGACAGGTGTGCACCAGGTGCAGACAAGAGGTGGAACTGGTTGTCGGTAGCAGAAAGTCCATGAGAAAATGCACTGGAGCATATGAAGCTGTGGGACTGCGGTGGCCAGTGGATGTCCTGTGTACAGCACAAAGTGAGGCTAGCAAGGCTGGGTGGGCCTGGGGTGACAGTCCAGGAATTTGGTATTACTGGTTACTGTGGGTAGTGTGCCAGCAAATCTTAGATATTTAGCTTGTGTTTGCCAAAATGACCTTGTTAGACTGGCATTTCACTCTGGGTGATGGGTTGGGGGTGGGGTGGGGAGACCACAGGAAGATTGGCTTAGGAAGCTCTGGTGATATGGTTTGTAGAGATAGGAGCTGTGAATTGTCCTACAGTCTAACGCTAACCACAGACACCTGGTGTCTTTGTCTCAGTCATCTGTGGGCATCTTGTGGCATCTGTCTTTGGGTCTTATACCTAACCTGTACTTATAAATATCTGTTGAACAAAAGTTGTTATATTCTTGAATTCAACATTATAATATGTGGTGTTAATATCTCAGGAAGCTGCTGCTATGTGTTTTTTATTTTAACAATTTAAAGGACATCCCTAAAGATCAGAGAAAACTTCAGTTTGTTTCTCTGATCTTTAGGATGTTTGAGACTCTCCCCTTAATCATGGAGTACATTTCTTGTTAAATATGCATTGGGCTAATTTTTAGCCACATAAAAGCTGATTCTGCTATCACAAGCCTTCCATGTGCCTTTAAGTTTCAGATTTCAGACTCAGCAGTGACATGCCACCTCACTACACCCTTGTGCGTGAGTCACAGGACTGGTTCCTGGTCAGTCTGGTCCTATCCTGGTTTAATTCTCCTTTTCTAGTAAACTAGAACCTTGAGGTGCCTTTTGAAAGTAGCTGACATCTGGCTTGTGTACTTCTTCTGTATTTTGGGTGGTCTGGTCTGATTTCTTCTAGCTTATCAAAGTGGCCTCTCCTGTTTATAAAGTGCTATAACATAGTGGTGAAGAGTGCTGGAATTAGACCTTTAGGTGTAGACTCCAAATGTATTACTTCTTAGCTGTGTGACCTTGGACAAGTTACTTAACTTCTCTGAGCCTCATTGTCCTCATTTTTGACCTCATACGGTTTTCTAAGTACTACTTGAATTAACGTGTGTAAAATGTTTAGAATAATGCTAGCTATTTTTGTCATTACTATTACCACCGCCATGAGCCCCCCTTTGGGCCATTACCCTTGATATCCTGATGTTAAAGCTTTCTTCCTTTGATCCAATAGCTGGATTGGATAAAAAATTCGTACCATCTTAAAGCATCTGATAATTTGATTGGAGTTTAAATTTCTCTCTCTTTCAGGACACATTTGTCCTGGGCATCTCTCTGCCTGAAGGTTCATGGAGACAGTTTGTTATATGTGGTAATTAGTATGATTTAGAAAGAAACCTCATACCTCAAAAGTCAAACATTATATCATCATAAGAAGCAGTTGTTTATTTCTCACCAATTAAGTCCATTCTAAAAATGATACATCAGATTATTGTTGTTAAAAGGGAACCATCAAATTGTATGGTCATGAATGCTGAGTACTTACTGCTTAAAAATAGTTTGCAAAGCCTATTGTATAATTCGAAGAGGCTTTTTTGTGTCTGTGTGGGGGTGTCTTAAACCTTCTTCCATTACATGGGGCAGGACTGCTCTAGCAGGTGCTTCATTTTAACTAACCTGTTTTCCTTTGCTTCTCCCTTAGTCCCGTGACCCCCAGCACTCCTGGGAGCCCACCCATGAGCCCCGGACCCTTGTCGCCAGGAGGCACCCCAGGGAAGCACGTCTGTGGTCACCATCTGCACACAGTGGGCGGTGTTGTTGAGAGGGATGTGTGTCAGCGGTGTAGACACAAGCGGTGGCACTTCATAAAACCCACCAACAAGTCCAGGGAGAGCCGGCCAAGGCGCCAAGGAGAGGTCACTGTGCTCTCTGTTGGCAGGTAAGATCCCTCACTGCTTGTGTGTGGTGTCGTGGCTCTACTGTCTGGGTTTGTACTTACCCATTTAATATAGAGTATGTTCTACAAAGCCATTTACTTATTAAATAAAAAGTGTATTCTTTTGAGTCTGGCTCATTCCTAACTCTGGGCTTCTTAGAATGTTTTGTGGTTGGAGTCCTGGATTTTTCCAACAACAGAAGAAGTCAAAGAAGCATCTTTAGCTAAGATGTGAGATGTACCAATTAAGGTAAATGATTAAGTACTGGCTGCAACAGATTCTCAACTTTATGTAGAGTAGACATTTATTTTGCAATTGTGGAAACCCAAAGCAGCATTCAAGAGACCAGTGGGTAGCTCTTCAAGCATTCATCTAGAGTCCTGGGCTCTTTCCATCTGCAGCTCTGCCAAGTTCGCTAGCTTTAGGAGCAAGTGCGCAGGGGATTGTCCGCAAAAGGTTCTTCACGAATAGGCCTGGACGTGACACATATCCTATCTATTTGCGTTCCACTGGCTAGACCTCTGTCACTTGGCCACGTCTAACTGCCCAGGTGCTAGGAAGTGCCATTCAGCCATGTGAGGGAAGAAGAAGGAGAGGGATCTTGCCCACATTCCTCCAGTCTACTGTGTACAATCTATGTAAACTGCTGTGACTGCTCCCTTTTAGGTCACCTCGGTCGTGTCCTGGTTCTCCCAGTTCTAAACAGTGCCTTTTACTTGTGACCCATATGTGATGTGTATATCTTGCAGTTGAAGCCATGAATCACTTTAACTTTTCATGTAAGGCACTTTTGCAGTGGACTGCTTTTAGAGTTTTTACTCTTTTGATTATGAGTGTCAAAATCGTATCACTAATGCCACACTTGGAAAGGAGATAGAGTGTAGCAGTTAAGAGCATGAATGCAGGAGCCAGACTGGGTTTGAGTCCTGGCTCCATTACTTACAAACTATTATGTCCACTCTGTGCCTCAGTGTCCCCCTCTATAAAATGGGGATGACTGTAACACCTTAGAGGGTTGCCTTGAAAACTAAATGTGGTAAGTCAAGTAAAAGTCTCAGACCAGTTTGACCATCAGGAAATGAGGTTGTTGTGGCTATTAGTGTTTTCCATTTGGCTGAGCTTCATCATGTATTTCACAAGCAATGAAGAGAAGAATGCAGGCTTGTTTCCTACTTAGAGCTAAACAGTACAACTCATGCAATTTGTTTTATTAAGAAGCAGTGTCATGGGAATTTATAAATGCAGAATGTAATGAGAACCTGGAGCTTGTTTGGACAGTCTATTTGGTTAAAAAAAAATTGTAGATTTTTGACTCACATTCAACATGGCTTTTGAAAATGTCCCAAATCCAACTTCTTTCTTGAATATTGGATACTGTGAACATCTAATGACTACAGGCTTTTTTTTCCCCATATGCATTGTCTGAGAGAGTCTTCCAGTTCCACAGAATAGATTTGTGTTTATGACTTTCCTTGCTCCTCCTTGCTCCTCCTTGCTCACTTTCTCAATGTCTTCCTCCTCCTCTTGGTGGATGATTTTAGAGAGGGAAGCAGAATTTATTTTAGATAATGTGAAGTGAAATTTAGATGAGAAATAAGGGAGACTTTAGAGGCTGGTTATGATTTGCTAGAAAGACAGCCAAATTAGGTGAAATTCTTTAACTTCTTTCTTTAATTATTAATAAAAATTAACCCAAATTTGCCTTTTAAATAGCCATAAAACAAACCAACTTAATACTCCCCATTACCCAATAATTCTGATGAAATGCAAAATAAGGGGCTTCTCTGGCCATATATGTTGAGATTGGATTGTCTGATAGATGTATCTTTGGACAAGGTAGTTCTCCAGCGAATATTTGGTTATGTCAGTCTAAGTTCCAAACTAGACTGCTTTTATGAGCTGTCTATGGTTAAAAAGACATACCTAAGCCTATGTCACTATAAGAAATCACAGGTCTGAGAGTATTTAATGTTTGAGTACCTGCATCTTTTATGCATTTAATTGCTGTATAAATTATCCAGCATAGTCTGAAATGTGGTTGAGTGAAAATCAGCTAGGAATTTTGGTGGGAGCAGGAGTATTTATTTGCTGGTTAGAATGTCTCACTTGTTGAATATGATATTTTTCATTTCTGCCCTAACTTTTGGCTAAGTGAGTTTGGAATCATCTGGAAACTCTTGTTTCACTTCAAAAATGAAACCAACTAGAGATGCTTCAGGGATCCAACCTCTAACAGAAGCTTTGAACGGCCAGTAAAAACTGGCAAAAACATCTTTTTCAAAGCCCAATAAAACAGTTAAAGGATACAGTTACTGGGTGAGTGCTGAATCAAGAGAAAGGCTACATAAAAGCAGTCAGCTCTCCTGGCTCCCTGACTATCTCCTCATCTATCCTTCGCTAGCTTGGTGCAGAGCTGGCCTGCACTCACAGTACAGCTCCCTGGTCTTGGTTCCAAAGGGAGCAGAGTAACCCTTGTACACATACTTGGAGATTGTACATCTGGCCCAGTCTTTCTGGTGGTGGCCGGAGGGATTTGCTGTTGTAGAATTGGCCCAGGTGTATAGTAGGCAGCTCACCGAGCTCTCCTATAGAGCGCTGTGTGAGACCAGTGAAGTCTTGCTGCCTGGTGCAAGGGATTGCTGGCTTTAGGACATGCAGTGCAGTGTCTGGAACCCTGAATAAACTGTTTCTTAGAGAAGAGGTAACATTCAGAACTGTGGAAAGGGGGAAATTCCTAGGGCCACATGTGCATGTTCAAGACAAGATACATGCACAGAAAGGATCAAGGAGGCCTATAAGCTTTGACTTGTAGTTATTCTCTAAATTCATTGTATGGGTAAACCCTGAAAGAGAGCACTTTCCCAGGTCAGTCAGCAAAGACTGGGCGAGGTGTTTTCTTTCTTTTTTTTTTTTTGTTAGCTTCTATCATTCAAGGAAAGCTCTTGTCATAACGCAAGCTGGATGCTAAGGCACAGATGACTCATAATCTAAATTCTAGCAATAACACATTAAAATTAATAAAAAAGTCCAGGTTTCCCCCCTGCAAAATATACAAAGAAATGTTGATTAAAGGATTAGAAACCATCAACGGAGAGGTCTTGATTTTGGACATACAAAGGAAAACTTTAAGACATCATCCTAAATATGTTGAAAGAGCTAAAGGAAAACATGGACAAAGATCTAAATCAGGAAAATGATAAATCAAACAAAAAGGATCTCAATATGAAAGGAGCAAAACAGAGCTGAAGACCACAGTAACAGAAATTAAAAATTCCCTGGAGGGGTTCAGTAGTAGATTGGAGGTGACTGAAGAAAGAATCTGAGAGCTTGAAGTTAAGACAATTGAAATTATGCAGTCTGAGGAGCAGAAAGAAGAAAAGTGCAGAGCCTGAGAGGAACCTGTGGGACACCATCAGGTGTATTGGTTTGCGTTGTGAGAGTCCCAGCTGAAGAAAGAGAGAAAGGGGGAGAAAGGATATTCAAAAAAACAATGGATGAAAACTTTCCAGATTTAATGAAAAATATGAGTATGTGCTTCCAGATCACTCAACAAACTTCAAATAGGATAAACCTAAGTAGAACTGTGCTGTGGCATATTATAATCAAACTATCTGTTTAGTTTGCTAAAGCTGCTGGAATGCTTTATTCTAGAAATGGATTGGCTTTTATAAAAGGAATTTTTTAAGTTACAAGTTTACAGTTCTTAGGTCATAAAAATGTCCGAGGTATATCCAGAGAATGATACCTTGACTCAGAAAAGGACTGATGATGCAGGGTTTTTTTGTTAGCTGGGAAGGCACATGGCAAAGTCTGCCAGCTTTCTCTTCATGCTTCTCATTTCAGAAGGATTCCTTGGGGACATTTTCCTTCTGCACCTCCAAAGGTGTCTGTCTGTGTCAGTTCTAAAGCTTTTTTCAAAATATTTTCCTCCTAAAGGACTCCAGTAAGTGACCCACCTTGAATGGGTAGAGACATCTCCATGGAAACCACCGTATCAAAAGGTCCCACCCACAATTGGGTACATCACATCTCCATGGAAACAACTCATTAAAAAGATCCCACCTTTGCTGGTTTGAAAGGATGTATGTCCCCTAGAAAAGCCATGTTTGAATCTAAATCCCATTTCATAAATGCAGAATAATCCCTATTCAGTACTGTATGTTTGAAACTGTAATCAGATCATCTCCCTGCAGGTGTGATTTAATCAAGAGTGGTTGTTAAACTGGATTAGGTGACCACATGTCTCCACCCATTTGGGTGGGTCTCAATAAGTTTTGGAGTCCTATAAAAGAGGAAACATTTTGAAAAACGAAAGAGATTTGGAGAGAGCAGAGCAGAATGACAGAGCCATGAGAAGCAGAGTCCATGAGCCAGCAGTCTTTGGAGATGAAGAAGGAAAATGCCTTCCTGGGAGCTTCATGAAATCGGAAGCCAGGAGAGAAGTTAGCAGATAACACTGCGTTCGCCATGTGCCCTTCCAGATGAGAGAGGAAAGAGGAACCCTGACTGTGTTCACCATGTGCCTTTCCAGATGAGAGAGAAACTCTGTACTCACCACGTGCCCTTCCTTCTCAGGGTTGAGAGAGAAACCCTGAACTTCACTGGCCTTCTTAAATGAAGGTATCTTTCCCTGGATGACTTTGATAGGACATATCTATAGACTTGTTTTAATTGGGACATTTTCTAGGCCTTAGAACTGTAAATTAGAAACTTATTAAATTCCCCTTTTTAAAAACCATTCTGTTTCTGGTATATTGCATTCTGGCAGCTAGCAAACTAGACCACCACCCAACAGTATTGAATCAAGCTTTAAGAGCATGGCTTCTCTGGGGTACACAACAATTTCCAACCAGCACACTGTCAAAAATCCCAAAGATAAAGAGAGAATTATGGTAGCTGCAAGAGAGAAGCAACATGTCATATACAAGTGAGTCTCAAAAAGAGTAAGTGCTAATTTCTTACTGGAAATTATGGATGTAAAGAGGCAGTGGGATGATACATTTAAAGTGCTGAGAGCAAAAAATTGCCAACCAAGAATTCTATATCTGGCAAAACTATCTTTCAAAGATGAGGGAGAAATTAAGACATTCCCAGATAAACAGAAAGCTAAGGGAGTTCATCACCACTAGATTGGCTTTACAAGAAATGACAGAGGGAGTTCTTCAGGGAGAAAGGAAAGGATAATAGATAATAGATTGAAGCTACATGAAGAAGTAAAGATCTCCTGTGAGGGTAATGACGTGGGTGAATATAAATGCCAGTACTATTGTATTTTTGGTTTGTAGCTCCATTTTTGCTTCCTATGGGCTCTAAAAGGTGAATGTATAACATGTAATGATAAATCAGTGGTTTGGGACTCAAAATGTGTAAACTTGTGATTTGTGATGAGAAATATATAAAAGCAGGGCATACAAGGATATAGGAAAAATAGTTTGTGTGTACCTTTGAAGTTAAATTAGATTATCAAACAAGATAATTAAAAATTTAGGAAGTTAAGTTTAAGCCCCATGATAAGTATAAAGGGAATATTGGAAAATATACAAAGTCTTAGAGGCAGAAATGAAAGTACAAGGTGTGAGAGGTAGGGTAGGACAGAGAGAATGGGGAGTTCGTGTATAACGGGTATAGGGTTTCTGTTTGAGGAGGTGGGAAAGCTTTATTAATGGATGATGGGGAGGGTACTGTGAGTGTGATTAATCCCATAGAATGGTATATTTGGAAATGGTTGAAATGGGAAAGTTTATGCTGTATTTTTGTTCCCACAACTAAAAATAAAAGAAAGGGCATCATAAGAGACAATGACAATTAAATGCAATACATGATCCTGGATGGGATCTCCTCTAGCAAGGGAGGAGAATACTGGAATACATAAAAGAAGTGGAATATAGATTGAAGTTTCCTATCAATGTTAATTTTTTTGAACTTGATGACTATGCTTATTCAGGTGGTAATTTAGTTTGTTAAGGCTGCCAGAATGCAATACACCAGAAATGGACTGTCTTTTTTTGTTGTTTGTTTGGTTTGTTTTTGCATGGGCAGGCACCAAGAATCAAACCTGGGTCTCCGGCATGGCAGGCGAGAACTTTGCCTGCTAAGCCACCATGGCCCTTCCTGGACTGGCTTTTATAAGATGGATTTATTTCGTTACAAATTTACAGTTCTTCAGAGGAAAGGCAGCTAGCTTTCTTCTGGCTTTTTCTGTCACATGGAAAGGCACATGGCAATGCCTGCTGGCCTTCCCTTACAGCTTCTGGGTTCAAATGACTTTCTTGGGGCGATTCCTTTCTACATCCCCAAACATCTGGGCCTGAGCTGACTCTGAGCTCCTCTCTTTTTTAAGCCTCACTGATTGGGGAAGACACTCCCTGTAGCCAACCACAGATGTAATTAGCCATAGATGAAAGTCACATGAGTCCCATGCTGACGGTTTAAGTCCACAGCAACAGGACAAGTGGGCACTGTTACCTGGCCAAGTTGATGCCTGTACCTAACTACTGTAGGTTGTTATTTAAGTGAGTATCCTCATTGTTCGGAAATGCACATGGAAGCATTAAGTGTTCAGGGACCATGATATACACAACTTATACTCAAATGTTCAGAAAATAGGTTGATAAATAGAATGATGTAGCAAAAAATGTTAAAATTGGAGGATCTGGGAATCTGGCTGTGTTGGAATTCTCTGTGTGGTACTTGTATTATTTTTTGCAATTGTCCTGTAAATTTAAAAGGTTTTCAAGATAAATAGTTAAAAACAAAACAGAACAAAGTAACCAATATCCTCTTTACCCCTTCAGATTTAGAGTTACAAAAGTGGAACACAAATCAAATCAGAAGGAGCGGAGAAGTTTAATGTCTGTTAGTGGGACTGACAGCATCAATGGGGAAGTGCCTATGACACCTGTGAAGAGAGAACAAAGTGGCACAGAGTAGCAGGTGAGTTGACAATGGGGTTGGAAGGTAGTGAGAGCCTGCCTGGGTCTGTGGTAGGATGGGAATGACATTTGGCAGGAAAGTGAGAAGCCTATCTCAGAAGTGGTTGGATTATAGTAAACTGAATGTTATTACTTGTTTGTTCAGAGTTGCTTGAAAAGAGGCCACAAATTCATGCATCTGCAGTGGCTTGGCCTACCTGATAATGAGGATTGAGGATTACATATGAGGCAATGTGGAGTGGTGGGGATTGTGGCAAATTAGAAATCACATTTTGTACCTATTGGGTTTGTATTCCCACAAGATGGAAAGCTAGATAGTCTTACTCAAAAGAAGGCAGAAATCCAGCTTTTCAAATGTGAAATCACCATAGGTTTTTAAACCTTTTTCTTAGGAAATTTGGACTGTGCAGTCCGAATGAAATGTCGTCATTTCTGGGTACACAGAGATTTGAAAAAGACTGGAACCAAAAAAACCAGTGCTGAAGTTTCCTTTATTGATTAGGAAACTAGTTTCTCTTTTTTTTTTATTAATTAAAAAAATTTTTTAAAAAATACCAAAAAACAGCAAACAAATGCAAACATTCTTAACTGTTGATCATTCCGTTCTACACATATAATCAGTAATTCACAATATCATCACATAGTTGCATATTCATCATCCTGATCATTTCTTGGAACGTTTGCATCTATTCAGAAAAAGAAATAAAAAGCAAACAGAAAAAAATTCATTTATAACATACCCCCACCCCTCCCCCTCATCGATCACCAGCATTTCAATCTAAATTTATTTCAACATTTGTTCCCCTATTATTCATCTTTATTCCATATGCTTTACTTATCTGTTGATAAGGTAGATAAAAGGAGCATCAGACACAAGGTTTTCACAATCACACAGTCACATTGTGAAAGCTATGTCATTATACAACCATCTTCAAGAAACGTGGCTACTGGAACACAGCTCTACATTTTCAGGCAGTTCCCTCCAGCCTCACCATTACATCTTGAATAACATGGTGATATCTACTTAATGCGTAAGAATAACCTCCAGGATAACCTCTCGACTCTGTTTGGAATCTCTCAGCCATTGACACTTTATTTTGTCTCATTTCACTCTGCCCCCTTTTCGTTGAGAAGGGAAAACTAGTTTCTTTGATGTGCCACGGTTCTAAGATTCTCCAGTAAGAATATTATTCTTTCCACTAAATATTTTGAAGCAATTTATAAGCAAAAGTGAATGCTTCTTGGTTTGGCGATTTTAGTTTTAGAAAATATCTTCTTAAAAGAAAAGAAAGGCCCTGTGATTATTTGATATGGTTTAGCTTTCATCTTATTCTTTTTCTGTTCTGGCTTGAGTAGCATTTATCCCTTTCATGTTTCCTATTGTTTGTTAAAAGCCTGCACGAAGACTCATAATTGAGTCTGATCTAAAAACTCCAGCTCCAGTGGAGTTTTAGCCACTAGTTAGAGTTAGTGGTTACCATATTGGGCTATACAGAGAGAGAACATTTCTGTTATCGCAGAAAGTTCTATTGGACAGGGAAGATGATACCTTGGATCTTAGAATTGGAATGCTGAGTGACTTTGGTAAATTGAAGAAGCATTCTGTTTTAAGGACTTACCTGTCTGGGAAGAGAAGCATCTATCTATACTAAACTTAAGGTGAGAAAGGCCCAGGCAGTTTAGCTGCAAAGAAAGCATGGCTTATAACATTGGTCTGGGTTTGAGTCATCATCCTGGCAGGATGTTTAGAGACTGAGCAGACTGTGTAAGAAGACTTGGCTCACTCTCAGGCAGAAACCACAAGGTGATCTTGGCAGACTGAGTCTGAATTAGATAGAGCCTTGCCGATTTTGGCCACTGCTGCCCAGAAAAGTTAAAAGAATTAGGATTATTCAGGTGGTTTTCATGGCCCAAGTTGTACCTGTAACAGACTATAGGAATTTAATCCTATCATCTGAAGTCCGGGCCACTTCTAAATGGTTTACAATTTGATGTTCTCTGCAAACAACACTGTCACCCAGCAGGATTTTGTAAAAGAGCATTTGGATTTGAACAGAAGACACAAATTCAAATGTGAGCTTTCTCACTTGGAAATTGTACTTAACTACCCTTTCAACTGATTTCCTTAAATGTGAGATGAAGGCATTAAATTTGGTGACTTAAGGCAAGTGCCAAGAGTGTCTGGTGCATAGCTGGCTCTCAGTAGAGGTAGTTATATTGTGTTGACCCATCCAAATCAGCAATGTAGCCTTAGAAAGGGAATGTATTTTCTGAGCCTTCAACTTGCTGTAATTAATTTTGAAACTTAAACATAAAAGTAGAGAGACTTTTATCATGAATCCTCATGATCCATAAAGTAATTTAATTATAGTATGTACCTTTTATTGAGTATTTACTATGTACATGGTACCCTTTGAAAGGTACTTTCCACGTGTGAACTCATTTCATCCTTGCAACAGTTATAGTTGGGATACTATTTAGTGCTCCATTTAGCAGATGAAGGACTCAAGCAGAGTTTTAGCAGCTTGTGTAGAGTTAGTAGCAGGAATATGATGGAGTTGAGAGGCAAACCCAGGTAACCTCCACGGCCTTACTATGCACCTGCACCCAGAAAAAAACAGATTCTGTGATCTAAGGTGGGTTGGGACTTGCTGGATGATGATGTCTGATTATCCAAATTGAGAATCAATGCTGGAAGAGGAGGGAAGAGAACATTCCTTAACTTATTAGAAATTTACATGTTTATTAAAAATTTCCTTGGCTAGTTTCTCATCCTAAAATAGAGAGTATGTTTAAGTTATTAACAACATAACTTGATTATCCAACTAGAGAAATCCTGAAATTTTTCTCTGGTTCTGGACTGATTATTACCTCTAGAAGGTAGATTATGAAGTAGGACAGGCGAATTGTGTGTCTAATATAAAATCTCATATATAAGACTTAAGAATTGTTTTGGTTCCTGCAAGTTATTTTTGTTCAAATTTGTATTTTTAGCCAAGCTACTCAGTGGAATGCCTTGTTCAACTATGGAATAGATTCAGTTATTCAGATGTAAATGCATATTCCCTCATTGTTTAGGTTTTTTGTTTTGTTTTGTGTTTTTAATTAAGGTGGTTGTTACCAGAAACTAGATCTAGTATTCTAAATAGAATGTTATTAGGACTGTGGCTGGGTTTTTCTCTCCCTCTCTTTCTTTCTGTCTTTAAAAAACACAATCTATTGTTTTTTTTTTTTTGCCTCTCCTCCCCCTTGTCCTTCTCTCTCTGCTTCTTTGGCTTGAGGTCTTTTTTTGTGGCTAGCTATAAATTGCCCTCTGCCTGATTTATTTTGGCAGTGCAGTTAAAATGGTTCCTTTTTCCACAGAACATGTGTTTTGATTTATTCTTAGAAGAATAAGCTTTTGTTCTTCAAAGTTAAATAAATTGAATTGCTTTCAGCCTCCAAATGCCATTGCCTTGTCTTCATTTTCACTAGTCTTTCACTTTTCAAAAATGATACAGTTGTAAGCATTCTGTATCACACATTTCTGAAGTATGCACTCCTTTTTCCATTTTATGATGGAATCTTATTGAAAGCCTTAATTTGGGACATTAACATATTATTTCTTATCAAATTAAAAATTCACATTACTAAGCATTTCCTTGTGTATTCTAAATTGTTTTATTATTGAGTGTCTTTGATGAATTTTTACTTTATTAAGTTTAGTGATTAAAAGCTGGGTTTCAGACTGCTTAGGTTTAATTTTACCTGTAGCACTTAATTTCCGATGGTTTTGGGCAAGTTTTTTAACTCTTCCAAGCCTCACGTCCTTCGTCTTTAAAGTGGGGCAGCTGCTAGAGACTTAAGTGAAATAATGTATGTATAGTTCTCAAATCAGTCCTTGGCACAGAGTTAGTCCATATACATATTCACTGTTACAAGTGCTATTCTTGCCATTCTCGATGGTCTTAGTTATTTATTAGCCCATTTCTCAGGCCTCAATTTTAGGTACCATTAAATCCCTTTTTACTTCTTAAGAATGTTCCAGCATTGGACTCTTCAGACACCTCCGAAATAGACAGTATTTGGCAAGCTCCTGAAGGATTTCCTTCTCTACCTGCACTGATTTCTTATTTGTGTTGAGGGCACCTTAGACAGAACAGTTGTTGTCTTACTTGGGATAGATTCTGAATTAGTAAAAAGGCAATCAAAATTTCTGACTCAGATTCTTCTCATTCTAAAAATCAGAGGGCAGGTCAAATAAAAACCAATAGGTTATCTGCACTGACCTTCCTCCACTGTGCTGGTCTCTGCTTTGGGGAAAGTCGTCTTCCTGATGAGACCTGCTTATGGGATCACTTGATCCTGCGCCCCCCTAGCCAATACCAAGTTGGTTCTCCTGACCTTTGGACACCTCAGTTTCTTCCTAACAATGAGGAGAAGCACACTTTCCTGGCTTCTTTTTTCTTTTTTATTGATATATAGTATACATTCCCATACCATATAATCATCCAAAGTGTGTGATCAGTGGTTTACAATATCATCATATAGCTGTGTGTTTATCATCACAGTCGATTTTTTTTTCTTTTTTTGTGAAAAATAACCTATGTACAAGAAAAGCAATACATTTCAAAGTACATCAGAACAATTAGTTATAGAACAGATTTCAGAGTTTGATATGGGTTGTAATGCCACAATTTTAGGTTTTTACTTCTAGCTGCTTTAAGATACTGAAGACTAAAAGAAATATCAATATAATGATTCAGCAGTTATACTCACTTGTAAAACCCTTCCCTGGTTTCTTCTGAGCTCTGTGACAAGTAATGGAATAGGGACTGACTTTGGGGGCCTCCCATGAAAGGTTGTGCTGCTTTATTTGTAGTTCTCTGTGGACCTCTTCTGTTAAATTTCTGTGAAAGAGGTGATGGTGGGAAGGTTCAGGTAGCACTTTTTATTTTCTTTCCATAACTTAAATTTTATCCAGGGCAAAATACATATTTAAAAAAAAGAAACAAAACAGAGGGATCTCCGATTCATTGACATTAGAGGAACAATAGCAAATACATTTATAAAAAGAAACTGCGTCTATAACAGTTGTCGATAAGGCCACCTACCTTGAGTTACCATTGCTGAACCCATTTCTAAAAGCCAACGGTAGCACTTTGATGCTTGGGTTGCTCTTATGTGGAAGCCAGATCCTGCTGAGTTCCGTCTTAAATGTGGAAATAGAAGGAGGTTGTCTGGGACTGTTCAGTGACTGGGCTAAGAAAAGGCAAGTAGAACTGACCAGAGTGAAGAGAAAAGCTGAATGAGGGACAAAAATTTAAAAGCAGTCCTGTGAGTTTTGATTGCTCATATCCCCATTATACTGCTGAAGAAATAAGCTCATAGGGGTTCCAAGTGATTTTCCCCAGATCCCAGGGCTAGGTGGTGGAGGGCTTGGATGGGAAGAGATCCACCATATGGTGCTAACAAGCTCACTGGCTGTAGAGTAGGGAGGAGGTTTGCTTTCCCTAACAAGGGGAAAAAATCCATATTCAACTCAGCCCAGTAGCTCACAGATGTGATCATTTCAACATTATCAGCTTTTACCGTGGCCTAGTGGTTTCTGATGGGGACCATCTGATGTAATTTGGCTTCTAAAGCTTTGCCTGGATCAGATCTGTTTTCTTATAGATAAACAAAGATCTTAGTCTTTGGCTTTCAAAGGCGCTGTGGTAGTTCAATTCAATTTAGGTATATTTTAATCTTAAAAAACAAAACAAAACTATCTACTGAGCTCCTACTATGTTCCAGGCCCTTTGCCAGGAATTGGGGATACAGAAGTGTGTATGATGGAAATGCAAAGGTTGCGTTGTTACAGAGCTTATATCTGTTCTTACAGTACAGTAGTATCTGCACCTTGGTCCCCTTGTTTTAAAGCCGGGAGACGGAGCTGAGCTACAAGGTTCTGTATATTGTTCAAGATCATCCTGATGGTTAATGGCAGAGCCTGGGTTCAGGCTTCCTTATAGTTCAGTCTCTACTGTTTCCAAGGCATTGAATGCTACGTGTTTGAAATTGAAGGTTATGTTTTAATTGAGAAATAAGACATGCACGCAATAAAATATTTAAACAGTATTTAAGTCTGCAGAGTAAAAAGTAAGTTAAAAAAAATGGTCTTTATTCACCTACTCCCCCTTCTGTATTCTTTCAGGATGATTCCACGTGTATGGATGCTTATACAAGCATAAATCAAGCATAAGTATATATGTACATCCCCCTTTTGTCCTTTCCAGAGATGAGAGCATAAATATTTGTTTGTAGCTTGCTTTTTATTAAAGTTGATGACTTTTTGGTTCTGTGGTGCCTGCAAGAAGAATGAATGCTTAATCTCCTACATCGATTGAGCCATGAGAAGTGTAAATGCTGGGCACATTTCAAAAGTTATATGCCCTGTTTGTCCTTTGCTGATGGGAGTAACTTGAAGACATTTATGAATATAATCTGGGACTTAAAAGTATGTTTTGATGGACTTAAAAACATACTCCTTTGTCATTGACATTGTTGTTCTTTCTAATTCATTCTTCCATAGCCTTGCCATTTGCACAGTAAATGCTGAGAAGTATTTGTCAGTATTCTCAGAATTTAGATAGCATGAAGGACCAGAGGTAATTATTTTGTTTTGTTTTGAAATGCTGTAAAAGCAAGCCATCTCCTCCCAGTCTATAACTGCCCAGGCCAGGGGGTTGCTGCAGACCCATTCCTGTTGTTGACCAAAAGCTCATCTGCCTGACCTCAAAGAGCTTATCTCCTTTCCATGTTTGGCCCTGACAGCCCTTTTTGACTTACAAAATAGGGGCTATGGCATCATCTGCCCTTTACACCAGGGAAATTCTGCAGCTTTGGGGAACTCATGGAGATTCTACAAGACCTAAATAACCTGAGGAGGCTCGAAGGAGGCAGAAAATGAAATGCTTTTGGAGGCATTTTTTTTGCCTATAATTAGGGAAAAGATGGAATTCCTAATTATAACCAGCATTTAAACTTTTCTTAATTTATTACTTGAGTCTTTGATATCTGCAAGCTTTTAATATCTTAAATAATAGTAGTATTTATTTTGTATAAATAAGTAAGGAAGTAATTACTGTGGTGGCTTTACAGTAGAGCTTCTGGAATCATATTACTTGTGTTCAAGTCTTGGTCTGTCACTTCTTAACTGTATAATAATCCTGGACAAGTTACTTAGTCTCTGATGCCTCTGTTTCTCCATCTGGAAAGTGGAGAGGGTGATGATGATGATGATTATAATAATAATGATGATGATGATGCCTGTCCATCAGGCAACAAGATCAGTTGTTCTTTGGCACTTACTGATCCCTAGGAAACATTAGATGTTATTATTACCATAGGATATTAGACGAGCCCTATTTAAATACTTAATAAATAACAATTAATATTTTGGTATATACATGTTTTTAATAATGGTGACATTTAATTAGCGTACAAATCAGTATAATCTTACTCAGTTTTTAAGGCTATCGTGTCACTATGCTAGGGAAATTAGTCAACGCATTCAGTATGGTTCGGTGGTTAACAGTGAGCCTGCCTGAGTTCTAATCCTAGTTCCATCCCTTACTTATTCTGAGACTTGAGATAAATCACTTAACGTCTTTGGGACTAAGTGAAGTGGGGAAAATGATACCCCTACCTTAGAAGGTATTCAAAATGCTTAGATTCTTGTCTGTATGTGATAATAATGAATACTTACAATAACGAGTTCTAATTATGTGCTAAGTACTAGTTTAGTTGCTGAACGTTCAAAAGAGGATTAAATTCCTGCACTCAAGGTGCTTATACTCCAGTGGAGGTAGACAGTGTTTTTGATACTTCTTAATTCTTCTGAGGCTCAGAGAGACAGACATGACCTTTAAGGTATCAGCAATATTATTTATGTGATACTCAGGTAGGGGCTTAGTTAAGGCCATTTAACTTACAAGCCAATAGAAAGACAATGTCTGACTTGTTCGATTTTCTTTTATTAGAACAGATGGTGCTATTCAGAATAAGAAGTTATTCTACCTGTGGCTTAGTGTAGGTAGTAAAGCATAGGTGTGTTGAGACTTGTAAGAAAATGCTAAAATCTATTTAAATGATTTCCAGTCAAATCCTTATTTTTCTGGGCACAGGATAATTTTGATGTGTATTGTATTTCCTTGGAATAAAGTACTGTGAATTTCACCAAGGGAAGGTAAATCACAAGAGTTTTGTTATTGTCATTTGGGAAATCCATTGTTGCTAAATACATGAACACGTTTATACGCTGCTGTGAGAAAATAACCCAGTAAATACCAACCTTTGGACTTCCCAGTAAGATCCAAATCTAATATTGGAAGACTCAAAACTACTTCCACATTGTGTAAGAAGTGCAGCATTTCTCATTGGCATTATTCAGTAAGGAAGGGTATGTAATTTGTAGGGATATACATTTCCCTCATGTTGATTTGAAAAGCTATTTCCAATCTAACGAAAAACTGTAATATTTTAATTTTTCCTGAATGGAACCACATATATTAATAGTTTCTCAATGTTAATACAAGGAAGTTAAGATTTTAACTACTAAACCCCCTCTCTTGCAAAAGGGGTTGTAATATGGTGAATTATGAAAGAAGAAATGGTTATCCTACATAAAATATGCCCAATTTTACTAATAATCAAATAAATACAAGATAAAATGAGATCATATTTTTATTTTACTGCTGGCAAATAGGCATGTTCACACTAGCATGACTATATAACTTACATCTACAATGTGTCTCTTTTGAAAGTAAATGGGGTACCATGAATAATTACTTTGGTTAAAAATATGTAAACCAACCCCATCCCAGGAATACTGGTTCATATGCCATGCTGGGTATTACCCAGTGTCAAAGAGGGTGGGGGGTGGTTGGGATTATCACCCACCCAGGGAGGAAACTGCATAAGTATAGACTTCTGCAGTGGCAGTTCAGAAATGTCAAAAATTTAAATATATATTCTTTACCCAAATGATTATAATCATTTGATGTCATTCAGATAAAGATATGCTCAAAATTACTCATTTCAACTTTGTTTATAGTAGCACATAACTAGAATCAATTTTAAATATTATCAATGGGGGATTAATTAAATGAATTATGCCTTACTCTTTTTTTAAAACATTTTTATTGATAAATCTCAGCACACAAACGTTCCATACACGGTGTAAAATCAGTGGCTTACAATATCATCCCAGAATTGTGTGTCCATCACCATGATCATTCTTTAGAACATTTGTGTCACTCCAGAAAAAGAAATAGAAAAAACGCATACATCCCATACCCCTTATCTTCCCTCTCATTGACCACTAGTATTTTCATCTATCTAATTTATTTTACCCTTTGTCCCCCATTATTTGTTTATGTTTTATCCATATTTTTACTCTACTGTCCATACCCTAGATAAAAGAAGCATCAGACACAAGGTTTTCACAATCACACAGTCACATTGTAGAAGCTATATAGTTTATACAATCATCTTCAAGAATCAAGGCTACTGGAACACAGCTAAACAGTTTCAGTTACGTCCATCTAGCCACTCCAATATACTATAAATTAAAAAGGGATATATATATATAATGCATAAAAATAACTTCCAGGATACCCTCTTGACTCTGTTTAAAATCTCTCAGCCACTGAAACTTTATTTTGTCTCATTTCTCTCTTCCCCCTTTTGGTCAAGAAGTCTTTCTTAATCCCTTGATTCTGGGCCCCAGCTTATCCCAGATTTTCTGTTGCACATTGCCAGGGAGATTTACATCCCTGGGAGTCATACGCCTTACAGTCTACAAATGCCAGTGGTGCTGTATATATAGGCACAGAGCATCTACTATCTATTACATGAGAAAAGCCAGTATTTTTTTTTCATTAGAGATCCAGTTTGTTTTTGTTTAATTAGAGAAGTTGTGGAGCAAGATTATGGTGTATATTTCCCCCTTTTTTTGGGGGGGGCATTGTTTTGTAAATTTTACATACATGGGACTCATTATTTATATGTTTCCTTGTTTGCTGAAAAATGGGTATTTGGTTTTTTTTTCTCTCCCAATTTGTGGTCTCAGTTATCCAGAAATCTGTTTAGAAGGGTGGGTTGGGGTTTCACCATTTCAACCTTTCCAAGCATTTTTATATGATTGACCAGCTCTCCTTGCAACTCTTTCCTAACTATAGTGTTTTCCTAATACTTCTCCATTTCTGTGGCCTCCTTTTTCCCCCTTTTGTCCTCCAAACATTATTGTCCCACATGGTTACATTCTTGTCCTCTTCCGTAGCTAAAGCAGTTCCCTGTACAGAGACGACACCTCTCCTCCTCCTACTCTCTCCACATGCTCACCTAATTCCCGGAGACCTCCGGATACACACGTGCACCTGCTGTTCCCCAGAGCATGTCCTGCATACTCGTGTGTTTCACTCTGAAGTGCTTTCCCCTCACTTTGCTCTTTGAAACCGATCTGTCCTTCAAAGCTCCTTTGGGGAAACCGCCTCGTTCCATGAAAGTTGTCCTTTCCCTACATGAGATTGATGGTGGCTTCTACTTTTCTTATGCCACAGATCTTTTTTTGCCTTGGGGTACAGCGGATTGTTTAAACTTCCTTGCTGAAACAGGCACAAATTTTGTCTTCTCACCTTTTGCTCTGCCTTTAGGTGCACCTTGTACAGAGTAGGCCCTCAGCATTTATGGTCATCCATCTGGTCATTAAAATAGATTCTGAAGATTAGCTGAATTCTAGTTCCTAAATATTTTGAAATAAAATATAATTCTGTAATTCAAAAGTTTTATGGTTCAGTTTGAATTATTGTCATTTTTTTTTTTTTTTTTTTTTTTTTTTTTTTTTTTTATTTTTTGAGAGGGAGGAAGGGAAGGAAAGACAGAGAGAAGGAAGGAAGGGAGGAAGAAAGGGAAACATCTTTAAACATTTTCTTGTTTTTATTATATTTTGTTTGTTTGTTTGTTTTTTTACATGGGCTGGGGCCGGGAATCGAACCGGGGTCCTCCGGCATGGCAGGCAAGCACTCTTGCCCGCTGAGCCACCGCGGCCCGCCGAATTATTGTCATTTTAATTAATTTAGTCCTTGAATGATTCTGCCATTTCTTCAATATATTTTAGTGACTTTAGCTAACTTCATAGTGTTTGCAGGGTTTACCCTTTAGAAGTGAATTTAATTCTTGTTATTATCAATTAACAAACATTAATACTTGGTTTGATCTCTTGGCTTAAGCTCCTCTATGTGCATTGAAATCTACTGGGCATGTTGTAAGAAAGCAGAGTCCTGGGCTCTACCCTCTTCTGTTCTGAGTTAGTAGATCTGGGGTGTGGCCCAAGATATCTGCCCTTTTTACTGATATTTACACTAATGCCAAAGTAGATGGTATTAGTCATACTCTGAAAAATACAGGCTTAACAAGACTGTACAGGAAAGGAAAAGCCTGGGTTAATATGAATCTATTGTGCTTTATAATAAACATAGAGCCTTTATTAACATAGTAAGATATTAACTCCTAAGATAACACACAATTTACAGCAAGATTTAAAGTACTACAAACACCAAGCACATTGTTTTCTTCTCACTAATCTATACCTGCCAGAATGTGAACCTACATAAGCAGTATCATTACAGGATCTGAGTGTCACATTTCCAGTAGCCCCAATACACAGTTATGAAGCCATGGCATGTTCAGTAGATCCTGGTACAAGATAATCCTCTAACTGAAAAGTTTGAGCCTTGAAGGATCACAGATTAGTGGTGAATGATCACATACATATGTTTTAAAAGTGCACTTTAAAAAAAAATTATTATATATTTGTGTGTGGATAACACACAATTTCCCATTTAGCCACTTTAAAAAAATATTTATTATTGTAAAAACTTAACTTACAAGCATATAAACATTCTTACCATACAAACATTCCATACATGGTGTGCAATCAGTGGCTCACAGTATCATCACATAGTTGTGTATTCATCACCATGATGACTGTTTTGAACATTTGCATCACTCCAACAAAAGAAATAAAAAAGAAAAAAACTCATTCATACCATACCACCCACCCCTCCTTCTCATTGGGCACTAGTATTTCAACCTTCTCAATTTATTTTAACCTTTGTTCCCCTTATTGTTTGTTTATTTTTTATCCATACTTTTTACCCATCTGTCTGTATCCTAGATAGAAGGAGCATTAGACACACAGTTTTTTACAATCACACAGTCATGTTGTAAAAGCTATATCATTATACAATCGTCTTCAAGAATCAAGGCTACTGGAGCACAGCTCTTCAGTTTCAGGTGCTTCCCTCTAGCAACTCCAATACCCCATAAACTAAAAAGGGATATCTATATAATGCATGAGAATAACCTCCAGCATAACCTTTTGACTTTGTTTGAAATCTCTCAGCCACTGCCACTTTATTTTGTCTCATTTCTCTCTTCCCCTTTTGGTCGAGAAGGTTTCCTCATTCCCTTGATGCTGGGTCCCAGCTCATGCTGGGATTTCTGTCCCACTTTGCCTGGAAGAGTTATACCCCTGGGAGTCATGTCCCACCAGGAGACCTCAGGGGTGAGGTCATATCTCTCTAGTGATTGGCATGACCATGCAGTGTGCTGGTGACTGCCTGGGGTGTCCCTGCTTTGCCGTCTTAAATTGTGTGGTCCTGGCAAGTTATTTAACATACAAGCATGAAAATAGTGCTTGTCCTGGACTCATGGAGTCATCAGGAATTGAGTTAAGGCAGCTGGAGAGCTTAGCATGGTGCCTGGCACCCAGACAGCACTCAGTAAAGGGCATTCAGTAAATGTCAGCTACTGTTACTATCAGCAAGTCTTTTCCTTCCTTAACTTCTTGTCCTTTGTTTCATTGTTCACCATCTGTTAGTGTCCTGTTGCATTTTTTGTCAGCCTGCACGTGCTTTCTGATCGCTGTCTGGCAATATGGAAGGCACCATTCAACAGTTTTATTAATGTACTGAACTACTACTTTTTAAAGAGTGTATTTATTAATCAAAATAATTGATATGTTTGTAATAGTGGAGTGAGTAGAAATTTAACAATGTGGAAAAGCCCCATAATGCATTCTGACCTTTTTTTAGGATCCTCCCTTTGCCACCAGAAATAAGGCCACCATTGGAAATTTACAGCCACAGATCTTGTGGGATCTTCTTTCTCTTAGATTGCTATTCTGACAAGAGAGGTATTTAGCTGGAAATTTGTATCTGTTGTGCTAGGAAAGATCTGTCTTTTAATAAGTGTGTGTTTGTGAAGAGGGAAAGACCAGAGATATAAATCAGTCCTGGGTCACTTTAAATAGAGTTTTAAAAAGATTAACTTTCCTTTTTCTGCTTAAATTCTGGTGTTGGCAAATGAAATCAGAAAGAAAGATAGACGATAAAGACTGAGATGGTATAACCTAGGAATGCCTAGAGTGTATAATGATAGTGACTAAATGTACAAATTTAAAAATGTTTTTGCATGAGGAAGAACAAAGAAATGTCATTACTGCAGGGTGTTGAAAATAGATGGTAATTAGTATTTTAAAATTTTAACTTATGTGTGAGACTAAAGCAAAAAATGTTTATTTGGTACAAAATTTATATTTTGACTAGTGCATTTCCTAATATAACTTATGTAGATAGCTTGATTGAACACCAACCAAGTACTTATTACTTGGAACCTTGGTTAGGACATGAGATTTTGTTGGTTTGTGCAGAGTGATGCCCTGATGAATCCCAAAGTGATTTGATCAGTGAGTAGAAAAGTATTTGCAAAGTCCCCTTCTGAGAATGGTGAGAATGGGGAAAAATTCAACTTCCCCAAGTTGAACTCTTGATATTCTCACAAGCAGTGTGGACAACCAAAGCTATAGGCTGAACCCCCAGCTTTGGGGTTTGTTCATATGAAACTTAACCCCACAAAGGATAAGTCAAGCCTACTTAAAATTAGGCCTAAGAGTCACCCCCCAACAGAACATCTTTTGTTGCTCAGATGTGGCCTCTCTCTCCAACCAACACAACAAGCAAACTCACCACCCTCCCCCTGTTTATGTGGGACATGACTCCCAGGGGCATGGACTTTCCTGGTAACGTGGGACAGAAATCCTAGAATGAGCTGAGACTCAGCATCAAGGGATTGAGAAAACCTTCTTGACCAAAAAGGGGAAGAATGAAATGAGACAAATAAAGTGTCAGTGACTGAGAGATTCCAAACAGAGTTGAGAGGTTATCCTGGAAGTTATTCTTATGCTTTAAATAGATATCACCTTATTATCCAAGATGTAATGGAGAGACTGGAGGGAACTGCCTGAAAATGTAGAGCTGTACTCCAGTAGCCATGTTTCTTGAAGATGATTGTATAATGATATAGCTTTCACAATGTGACTGTGTGATTGTGAAAACTTTGTGTCTGATGCTCCTTTTATCTACCTTATCAACAGTTGAGTAAAACATATGGGATAAAAATAAATAATAGGGTGAACAAATGTTAAAATAAATTTAGATTGAAATGCTAGTGATCAATGAAAGGGAGGGGTAAGGGGTATGGTATGTATGCATTTTTTCTGTTTTCTTTTTATTTCTTTTTCTGAATAGATGCAAATGTTCCAAGAAATGATCATGATGATGAATATGCAACTATGTGATGATATTGTGAGTTACTGATTATATATGTAGAATGGAATGATCAAAAGTTAAGAATGTTTGCATTTGTTTGGTGTTTTTTGGTATTTAAAAAAATTTTTTAAATTAATAAAAAAAATTCTGGTGTTGGTAGTGAGGACATTAAGCAGCAATTTGCATTTTTCACTTCTCTCAAAGATATTGTGGACAGGACAGATTTAGTCAGCCACAGAAGATCTGTGTTGAAGGAGGCTAACGTTATTCATTTGGGCATAGAAATAGATGATGGTTAACAGTCATAATTAACCTTTGGGAGTGGCTCCATATTGAGCATTTTATATATATCATCTTAAGTAAAACCCACATCAACCTAATGATGGAATACTACAGAGAGGACCAAGGTTGAGCATCTAGGAATAGAGGGTCTGGACTTGTCCAGGCTCCTGGCTCCCCACTCCTCATTCTTAGCCCAGGCTGCTGCCTTGTGCGTCAACTCTTGAAGTAGGCTGAATCTGTGCAAAGACCTCTGAGTGGGAAGCGCTCCTAGGTCGGAATGAAAATTGTTACTGTGATGAAACATTACCTTCCAGGTCTGACAGCTCACAACCTTGACTTTATTTTCCTCAGTTCAAAAAGTCTAAAATGCCCTTGGAAGTAGGTGATAAAAAGAGGAGATATAAAAATAGTTGAATACCTATTTTCTTGATAATGGCCTAGTTTAAGATTTTACTAGGAAAATGTCTCTCTCTCTTTTTTTTTTTTTTTTTTAACTTTTTCAGTTCCTTTTAGGACCATTTAATATTTTCCTACCTCTGGCTTTGCTACATTTTTCTCTGCTAGCATCTATCCTAAATATTAAATGACTCCTAGCTGAAAGTATTCCAAGACTTGACTTTGCTCATCCTATAATACAAATCCATGGTATAGCCGTGTTAGTGGCAGGCAATGCAATGCAGGGAATTACTTATTTCATTTATATTTAAAAGTTTGATTTATGCTATTTTAGGGGACAATGCTCCATTTCTTTTTCAGCGGAGATAAAGGTCCTTTACTCAACCCATCTTGTGTGGGAAATCTCTTTCTCTCTCTACCTCTTTCTGTTTGCCACTCTCTTATTTCTTTCTCATAACTATTATGAATATTGGGAATGACAGAAAAAGATGATGAGAATAATATTTGACTGCATGTCCTGAAGAGTGAGCTATAAAATGAGTAAAAAGTATGTTTGTAAGACACCTCTGTCAACTTTTGCCATCTCATATTTATGCAATCTGGTTCCATCTCCATTTTTGTTCAGCATTCATAGGCAGGCACAATTTTGGCAGATAAGAGAGTAGTAGCTCCTGAACTTGCTGTAGATTTACCAGCCTGGTAAATTTCAACATACGAAGGTAGGTCTAGAATTTTGGTTCTGTCCGAGAATATCCCAGTCTTCAAACCAGGAAATTAAAAGCTTCCACGAGGGTCACTAAGACGACATGTTTGTATGAAGCACTCTGGAAAGTATGAAACTTGCACAAACACAGGGGGCTTCATTTGTGAAGTAAGTGTAGACACTGACAAGGGCCAGTTGTTAGAATGACTTAAAAACATAGTACAGACCCCTCCAGGGACAGTGAAGACCTGAGCGTGAGGGTTTTTTCACTGTGTTCTGACTTGCCCCGTGAAATCCCAGTCAAACTGTCCTGTGCTCCTTGGAGTCCCAGGGTTGACTTCATTTGGTGTGGCTTAGGAGAGCAGCCTTGCCTTGATGCACCTAAGGTTCCTTGGGATTAAGCGTGTTCATCCTGCTGCTTGTTCCTTGTCAGAATGTGATGGAGGCATAAGAGAACAAGTTCCCAAGAAGTGCTAAGTGAAGCGCAGGGAGATGCGTACTTATCACTGTCAGAGCAGACGGATTCTCTCAGTCTCATGTTGTTCTCCTGTTCTGTTCTCCTCAATTCATACAGCTTTAATGAGGTCCTTTTGGAATTGTGATATTTACATTTCTTTAGACTGAATTCTTTTTTATAAAGAAGAAAGGTATGCTGGGGGATGGGGAGAGGGTAGCTTGTAGCTCCTCCATATTTTTAACAGGCAGATTAAATGTGATGTTATGTTTACCTTTTGTAAAGTTTTACCTTTTCTGTTTTCTCTTGTAGGAGTGATTTTATTTGAAGAGTTCTAAGAGACTGAAAACTTACAAGACACGAAGTTGCTTAGGGAATATTTTTGTATCTTTTATACAAAATTTTCTATCATGAAGTCTCCAGGCACGTGCAAGCGAGTATTGTTACTGTGCTGGATGCAGAATTCTGTTTGCTTTGAAACAACTTTGATTGAAAAAGTCTGGTGAAAATTTTATTACATTTCCAGGGAAGGAAAGAGTTCATTTTCTATCTTTCCGACCACCCTCAGCCACCACCCCTCCCAGTCCCCGTCCCTCGCTTTGGTGTACGTACTGCAGTTTTCCTGGCTGAGTAGTGTGTGTAGTGGGACTGTTCATGTACAGCCTAAGCTTATGGCTTGGGTTTGTGTGCATGTGTTGTTGTTCTCCCAGCCCTTACATCCCATTTTGATTTTGGTTGTAAGAAGATGCTCTTACAGTTTAACTGTTACAGAAAGTAAAAGACGAATCTTTGGTGGAGAAAGGCCCCTGGAGGTTATCTCGTCTGAGAATTTGATCCCCAAGAGATCATGCAGTCAGCTAGGACTAGGCCCTAGACTTTAGATTCCTAGGCAAAAACCTTAGCATTACTCCTCCCTCCCACATGCCAACCCTAGGTTACTTCTAAAATCTTGAGAGTTGTGTGTTGTTTTTTTTTTTCCTTTTTTTATTACTTAAGCTAAGCAACTCTTATTCTCCCTTTGAATAAAGGGGAAATGGTTTAAAGCAACTCAAACTAAAATATTCTTGTTTTGACAACCCAAAGCCAAAACAAAACAAAACAACCAACTTCTGTGCAGGATGGGCCCGCACCTACCTCTGGCATGTTTTTCTTGGTGCACTTCTGTTTTCCATCTTGTAACTAATGTTTGCTACTTAAAAGACTCTGGGTTGCTTTCCCTTTTAGGCCTGGCAAACCTCACTTTTTTTTTTTTTTTTAAGCTTTATATTTTATGAAGCACCTGAGAGAGCCCAGAGGCAAGGATAATAGTACATTTTTTGGTAGCTCTGGGATGAGGGGCGGGCTGTGGTGGGGTCCTCTGCCAGCTTCCCCGTTCCTGGAAACGTAAGACAAAACCCACCAGGTACAGTGAAGACCTGAGATGGAGGGGTTTTTTCATTGTCTTCTCACTTGCCCAAAAAAATCCCAGCCAGGATGCCCTGTGCTCCCAGGAGTCCCAGAGTTAACTTCATTTGGTGAGGCTTCGGAGAGCCACCTTGCCTTGAAGCATAGAAGGTTCCTTGGCATTGAGGATGTTTGTGCTACCATATCAGTGTTGTTGGTATGGTGTCTTGGACACTTCTTTTATTTCAAAGAGAGAAAGCATTTTTCTCATTTGGCGCCCAAAAGATGATTTCCATAAAAATATATTTTAAAGTATTTACTGTAAATATACTCATTCCTTTCAGTTTCTGGCATCAAGTTAAAAGTTTCTTATCTTTTAAATGAATGGTAGGATTCAGTTTAATGACTGTGTATTTTTTTTCTGAGAACTAAAAGGTACACTATGTACATAACATCTACACCATGGAATAGAAAAAGTCAGTATTGAAATAAATGTCACAGAGGCCCAGAAAGTTGCAATAGAGGAATTTGTGTGTGTATGTATTAGTGTAAGTAATATATGTGTGGTGTAGACCAGTTATTAAAAAGAAACAGGGGCAGGCCATAGTGGCTCAGTGGCAGAGTTCTTGTCTGCTATGCCAGAGACCCGGGTTCATTTCCCGGTGCCTGCCCATGTAAAAAAAAACAAACAAACAGGATCATCATTTTTTGCTTTAAATATGTCCTAAAAATGATGATTTTTTGTAAGATATTCTGAAGCTTTAATTAGTTCTTAATTTTACTCAGGTCAGTGCACTTTTTTTTCTACAGCCATGCAACAGACAAGAGAATGCTAAAAAAAAAAAAAACATTTAAAATTGTATTTATACCAAAAGTACATTTTAGATCTTTTTTAATATTTGAGCAATTTTTGTCTGGTTGGCTTCCATATATGCCAAAAATTAAGCATCCAATATTTTCAACGTGTGTGCTTTTTACTGGTTTATGTTACTAATGAGAATTCATAATTGTTCCCAAAGCAACTGATGTTTACAGGTCTTGAGCTTTCTCTCATTCTTTAGGATTGGGGATCCACAACAAACTTACCAGGCAAAACACTAACAATGGATAGCTTCTTGGTGAATGAGTTGGCTACCATTCTGATGTAAAAAAAATTGTAAAGGGAAATTTTCACCATTTTGAGTGTCAAATGTATTTTTAACTGTCTGGTTTGTACTTTTAAGATTTTTGTACTACCAAAGCAGAGTTAAAAATAAAAATGTTAAGTATTGTGTGTTGTTTTTTAATCATCTTATTATTGGTGCTTAAGACACAGAAAACACAATCATGGTGATATAATTTGTCAAACAATTTTACAGGGCCTAGTTTCTGTCTTGAATTATTGGTCTTCTCTGATCTCTGATTGCTTTTCAGTCTTTTTTTGTGTTTCATGATCTCGACGTTTTTGAGGAGTACTGCTCTGTAGGCTACCCTGCAACTTAGGTTTGCCAAATGTTTCTCATGACAATGTTGAGCTTTTGCATTATGGAAGGGGTACCACAGAGGTAATGTACCTTTTCCATTGCATCATATCAGGAGAACACAATGTCAATATTTATTACCTTTGACAGCAACCTTAATCAAGGTTGATTAGTCAAGGTCATATCTGACAGGTTTCACTTTAGTAAAGTCTGTTTTTCCCCTTTGTTATTAATAGATACTTAGGGAGAAATACTTTGAGATTAGACAAAAAAATCCTATTTTTACTTTAACTTTCACCATTAATTTTACCATCCATTGGGCAGATATTGCCTGCAGCAGATAATACTGTGTTGTTCCAATGGTCATTTCCTAGTTGCCTCATTTTTTCTTCATTTATTCATTGGAATTCTTCTGTGGGGAAAAGTTGCCCTTAATCCCCCATTTATTTATTTATTCACCTCAGTATGGATTCATGGATATTTATTTTATTCTTTGGGTTGTAATCCAATACTGTTGTCACTTATTTTGTTCCTCATGCTGTTCCAACTTTGGTCTTTGGGAGCTCTTTCAGGCTGGCTCCTTTGTCTTTTTGACATAGGCCCAGCTTTTAATTTTAAGTGCTTCCTTACTTTGACCAGGTTCCTATTGTATTTTCCTTGCCTTAGCCCTGGAATCAATAACTTGTTGAAGGAACTCTTGTTTGTTTTATTGGAGAATGGTATTTTGAAATACAGATCAGATGTGTTCATTGCTACTGGCACTCACAGCTTCTAGGACCTGTCTGGATAGATCTAGGAAGTGTGTGTATATATATATATGCATGCATATATGCACATCTATACTCATTTCTGCATCTTGTATAAAACAAAAGCAAAAGTCTGCCCCGACACATCTGAGTGCAGTTCAGCACCACCGGGTTCATTTCAACTTTCTGGTTTTCCTCATCTGTAACTTCTTTCTCTACAGTGAGAAAAAAAATCGACAATATTTTTACATATTTGTTCAAACCCTAGTGTATTGGTTTCTGAGGGCTGCCATAACAAATTGCATAACTTGGTAACTTAAGACAATAGGAACGTATTCTCGCAGTTCTGGAGGCCAGAAGTCTGACATCAAGATGTGGGCAGCGTTGGCTCCTCTTTGAGACCCTGAGGGAGAATCTGCTCCTTGCCTCTCCCAGTTTCTGGTGGCCACCGCAATCCCTTGGCATTCCTGGGCTTGTAGCTGCATCACTCCGATCAGCTTCCTTTTTCCCCTGTGTCTGAGTCCATCTTCTCTTTTTCTGGCTCATAGGGACACTCATCATAGGATTTGGGGCCCACCCTAATCCAGGATGATCTCATCTCAAGATCCTTATTCCAAATTAGGGTGTATTCTGAGGTTCTGGGTAGACATAAATTTTAGGGGAACACCCACCATCCAACCCACTATACTGAGCCTACTAGCCTGCATATGACGTGGTTTCAAGATTTGCTCCTGTGAGAGAAAAATTCACCACCTAGAGCAGTATTTGTGTACAGTCCTTTTTGCTTTTTGTCAAAACTCCATTTGCTGAAGTTACTTAGGTCAGCTCCTGTCTTCCCCACCCTCTTCAGTGTGGTGGTGATTCATTTGCAACACAGAGTCATTGGTCACCGTGTACATTCCTTTCCCCTGTATTCTTGTTAATTAAAAAAAATATATATATACGGAGAACTTCACTCTTTGTGATGCTTCATTGGATTTTTATTTTGAGTTTTGGTGTTCCTCCCTGCCCCTCCTTCCCCCCTCCCCCCAAAACAAGATGATCAATGACAGTTTATGCTGAGGAAGTGAAAAAACTGATTTTGTACATTTTGGGCTCGGGAAACCAAGAAATCCAGAATGTATGCACCAGGGAGGGTGTTGGAAATTCACCAGCTCCCTCATGATAGCCAAAAGGGGTCACCTGGCGTGACAGACTTTAGTTTTAATCAATCAGCCTTCTTGACATCCTCTCTAGTACAAAAACTGTGCAGAATGGGTGGGGCTAAGTTACTATTTTGCCTCCATGTCTTTCTCTGTTCATTGGAGATGCGATGACCAGTTGCTGGAAGTGGGCGTCTGTGGCCATCTGACGGGCGTGGGTGTGGACAGGACGCTAACCTGAGCAATTAGTCCGGCTCTCCTGACACTGACACGTCCTGCGGAATTTGCCAGGGAACTGTCCATGGCTCCTGCAGTTCCTTTTCAATCCTGATGTTTAGGCTTCTTCCCACCTAATGTGATAGAGTGAAAAGACAAGGGAATCTCCCTTCCCTCCCTTTCTCCCACTGAGAAAAGGATGTTGGAAGGGGTTGGAAGTGAGGTTTGTAACTTAGTGCTTGCACGGAGGGCTCCGCTATAGTCAGAGGGGACTGCGTTTTGCACCAGACGTGCTTGTCAGTTCTTGAACTCCCTGATCCTTTTATCTGGGTGGAGTAGACTGGTTCTACTTAAGCCTTCCCTCCCTCTTTCCTCATTGTCCCAGTACTGTTCTGGAGGACTTTTCTTAGGGGTTCCTCATTGTAGCGCCAGCCCCTGAGAGGATTCCTGGAACTCTGGCAACGCAGCAAGGGACCCATGCGCGCGGAGCTCAGCAGGTACCCAGACCTGCCTGGGTTTGTACAGAGCTGGGACTCAGCCCCCTCTGCTGGCTGAATGCGGGAACTGACGAGAGGATGGCTTCTCGGAGTGGGGCAAGGAAGGGATGCCATGTCTCATGGTGTGTAGCTTCTTTCAGGACTGGGCACACAGAAAGCACTCATGAGGATTTTCTGAATGAATGAATGAATGAATGAATGAATAAATAAATAAATAAAAATCCTACTTTTTGAAATGAAAGAATATCATTAACTTTTTTTGTGAGAGTAAAAGCTCAAGTTTAAGAACTAACCCATTTTTTGATCCTGCCGGTTTGTCTTTCTCATCAGAAATTCAAATTTCTTACCAGGGAGCTTGTGTCCAAGCAGGTGTTTACTTTGGATACTAGTAAGACTGACTGAATTCCCTATGAGAGAAAACCCCATGCCGTCAATCCTTTCAGTGCTACGAGAAGCAGTGTGGTCTTGGGGAAGTAGCCAGGACTTTGCCACTGAGTTTGAGTCCCAGGGCTGCCATCACTACTGTATGATATTGGGGAAATTATTTTATTTTTCCAAGCCTCGATCTCCTCGTCTGTCAAATGACTTTCCTCCCAAGGCTTGTAAGGATTAGAGAAAAGGCATGCAAGGCTGTGGCGCCTGTCATGGACTCCACACCATTGCCCTGCTGCCATGCTTGGTTAACTCAGTGGCGGCCAGGTGTGTCTGTCCCACAGCTGACTGCACAGGGAAGGCACTGAAAAAAGTGGCATGGGAAAAGGCCCAGCACACACAGCTTTGTCTGAGAGTTGAGTTGAAGCACCAGGGTTCTTGCTCTGGAACTGAGGCGCAGAGGAGGCACGGAGTAGAGGAGGGTCCAAGTGTCAAGGAGGCAGAAGTATAGAGGTAGAAAAAAGATCTAAGGATGAGGAGGCAGTGTGCACAGTGGGCAGTTGAGACTCCACCAGCCCAGCCCCTCTCTCTTCTTAGGAGACCTCTTCTCCCTCCCTCCCAGAGCCCAGGTGTTTCTAATGGGAGCTGCTGCTCATAGTACCCTTGTTCCCCTGACAGCTGGACCTATATGGGGTGGCACCTCCAGATGAGGCCCCTTCTTGGGATGTAGTCAAACTGGAGCTGGAGAATGGCTTATTTCTCTGGCTGCTAGTGGGCTCCTGGTTCATGGAGGTCATTTTCCGATCACATCAGGTTTCCCTCTTGCATTAAAAATACATTTTTAAAAAATAAAACATATTTGGAGCAGGGAAGGATAGAAGAAACAGGTCAATTTTAATGCTGCAGATATTCACTTTAAACCATTGCAATGCAACTTAAAATTGTAAATAACCATAATTTCTGGTGTGTCCTACAGTTAAATGATGAAAATGAGAATTTAAAATACATTAAAATCAAAGTGCCCTCAAGATGCATTTTACCTTGAGATGATCATTAATGATGTAGGCTAAAAAGGGCTTAACCCAGTTTAGAAACTCTAACCTTATTAGAAGAGTTCAGATGTTGAGTTTCAAAGCACTTTGGTGGTTACAGGCACTAGCATTTGGCCAGAAGGAATGCTGAGTGTTACTGATAAGAAGTAATATGATTTGACATCACCTTCACTGGGTCATAAAATCACAGCTAACATTGCTTACCTCATGCTGGGCACTGTGCTAAACACTTAATACCCTGTATCTCATTTAAACCTCATTATGGCCCTCACTGAGGCAGAGCCAGCACATCTCCTTTATAGGCGACAAAGCAGGGAATTCATGGTCCTGCCAGTGTTGTAAAAACCAAGTATCACTATTGGACAACCTCAGATATTTCACCGATATAGCCTTGACTAAGAATTCAATTCTTTATTAAAATATTTCCTCAGAATCAGAAAAAAAAAAAACCCCAGCTTTCTTTCCCAACTGATTTCAATACATATAATTTTACCAAATAAAAGTGAACTGTCCTTACCTCCACCATTTTGTTGAAAGTTCCCTCACCTTTCAGATCCTAGAATTCACTTCAGGATTGTAATTGTTGCATTCCCTGAAATAATGGTGATCAAAGGTTTTCTTTTCTTAGAAACTCTGAGTCTGTGAAGAAGTTTCATGTTTTGTTTCAGCCCTTCTTTTAGTCTGATGCCAACATGGGGGTCTCCACAGAGAGACTGGATTATATATTTGCCCTTTTAAAAGCACCAGCTTGTTTAACTTGGGTTCAGTAGAGACTCTGCCACTGAGTGTCTGTGATGGTGGACAGTTTATTTAGCTTTTAGATCCTCCATTTCTCCATCTGTGAACTGGGGTAGCCATAACTATGTCTCTCAGGGTCACCTGAAGTTAAGTGAGGTGATGCATACGCAGAACGTAGAACCATGCCCAGCTGTCCTAAATGCTCAACTCATGGTTGTTTTAAAAAAGTTAAGCAAGATTTGCAAATATTAAACAACAATAAACAACAACAACAAAACCCTTACTTGATGCCTTCCAGAAATTATTACTGAATAAAATTTCTTTATCAATAATTACATTATTTGGAAAATTATTTTGAAGTGATGTCTTTGCAGATATTTTCTCTTGCTTCTTTTTTTTCTATAAAATAAAATTTAAGTTAAATACCATAATAGTTGCTTTCTGTGTTGTCTCCTGGCTGATGGCTTATTTCATGAAAATCTTAGAGCTTGTAATCTTATGGCTTCATGCATTGGTGACATAAAACTTTGATTTCTCTCTAAGCCCCAACCTTAGACAGAGCATGTCAATCAACAAGCACAGACTGTAAACCCTGTGGCCCATGTCAGCCTTACATCTTTGATAAAAGATCCAAAGTTTACGTGTGCAATTCTCCATTGCCTGAGTTATATTTTGGAGAACGTAAAAGGATGAGCAGGACCCAGAGATAAAATTATTTGGGGGGGGTACTATTTTTTTAAGTTGTTAACTGATGTCAAGAAAAACAATTTATTGTTTTACTCAAAGTAACAAAGTTCGGACTGAAGAAATATTCTTATCAGTCTGTCTCAATAGTTGCACTCATGTTAGTTTGGAACGTGTAGTTCTGATAAGGGAAATAACCAAAATCCTTTGTCTACCTTCTCATCTCTAGGCTATATTTTTCTCTTATTTTAGGTTAACTATGCCAAAATGCTTAAAAGACTGCTTTTAATAGAGAGTGTCTTAAAAACCAGATTCAAAGAGGAGCATGGATAAAGGTGAACGATAGGTTAGTGGTATGGGATACACGTTTTCATGTTTGCTTGTATTCTAAGTATATGGCTCATACATATAAGTATGTTATATATGTTATCAAAAATATTAGTCCAGTTTTTTCTATTTAAAAAGTGCTTTTATAGTTTGTTAATGCTCTCAAAAATGCAATAAACCAGAAATGGTTTGGCTTTTATAAGGGGAATTTAGTAAGTTACAAGTTTACAGATATAAAGCCATAAAAATGTCCAAACTAAGGCATGCCAAGAGAGGTACTGTGCTAGTTTGAAGGTGTTATGTACCCCAGAAAAGCCATGTCTTTTAACCTTGATTCGATATTATAGGCTGGAAACCCTATTTATTAGATTGTCTCCACGGAGATGTGACATTCCCAGTTGTGGGCATGACCTTTTGATTAAATGGAGATGTGACTCCGCCCATTCAAGGTGGGTTTTGATTAGTTTACTGGAGTCCTTTAAAAGGGGAAACATTTTGAAGAAAACAGATGCAGATGCTTGGAGGACAGTTGCTTCAGAGCTGACAGAGACACGGATGTTTGGAGATGCTTGGGATACTGACAGAGAGATTAGCTGCCTAGACATAGGCAGAGTTCAGCAGACATAAATATGCCTTCCCATGAGATGCTAAGTAAGCCAGAACCAGAGTTGTACTCTGGAGGAGCTAAGTGAAGACCCACAGATGCTTAGAGAGGAAACCACTGGCATCAGAAGCTGGAAGCAGTGGAATCAGGAACAAGGACCAGGAGACACCAGCCATGTGCCTTCCCAGATCACCCGTCCTTGAGCCAAGGTATCTTTCTCTGGATGCCTTAGTTAGGACATATTTTTGGCCTTAGAACTGTAAACTTGTAACTTATTAAATTCCCTTTTCAAAAGCTGTTCCATTTCTGGTATATTGCTTTCCAGCAGCATTAGCAAACTAATACAGATGTCTTGACTCAAGAAAGGCCAATTGGTCCTTAATATCTGTCAGCTGGGAAGGCACATGGCTGGAATCTGCTGGTCTTTTGGCTTTTGGTTTCAAACAGCTTCCCTGGGGCATTTTCTTTCTGCATCTCCAAATGCCTCTGTTGGCTCTGAAGCTTTTCCCACAATGCTCCTTCTTAAAGGGCTCCAGGAAGCCACCCACCGTGAAGGGGTGGAGACACATCTCCATGGAAACGACCTAATCAAAAGTTACCTCCCACAATTGGGTGGATCACATTTCCATGGAAGCAACTTAATCAAAAAGATTCCATCCAACAATATTGTATCAGGATTAAGGAACATGGCTTTTCTGGGGTACACAATAGTTTCAAACCAGCACAACTAGTTCATGTGATTTTCTAAACCAGGAGTCACCAAATGACTTTCGCATACCCAAGAGGTGTGGGAAGAAAACATTAACACTCTGATTGTATTTAATTATCTCATCCTAGCATTGGTCTATAAAATATATAGCACATTAGTGCCAGAGTACAGCACGTTTATTTGTAAATAAACATTCATATATTGGGGGTAAGAGTGCAAACCTTTTTAAATCAATAACTGATAGTATCAGAAAGATGTGGAGATCCTTGTTGCAGTCTTAGTCTTTCTCAAAGTGGCTGGAGAACTGCCCATATCAATGCTGCAGAGGCCAGGGCCCCTCCTGAGACCTCTGAATCAAAATCTCTGAGAGGCTAGGCCCTGAAATGTGCTTTTTGAACAAGCAGGCTGGATGCTTCAGGGGTACACTGAGGCTGGAGAACTTCTGCTTTCGACTCTGGGAAGTAGAAATGATCCCCATTTTATAGACGAGAAAGCTGAGGCTCAGGCCAATTATGTAACATATTTTTTGTCTACTTTCTGGTTATACAGAGCACAAGGCACAGCCAGGTTCCACCCCTGGTTTAATAGGATGAAAGAGATGCGGGTGCAGGAAGTCCCAGACACATGCCCTCTTGTCAGAACCTCCGAAGACCAGGATACTGTGCTGCATGGCTGCAGTGCCACTGAAGAGCTAGTCCCTGAAGTGCTTTCTCCACCTCTAGGAGCCAGGAGAAAACAGATCTGAAGCTCAGTATGCAAACACGCATTCTTTTTTCTTTCCTCCCCAGGATTTTAAAGATTGCTTCCAAGATGATTGAAGAATGTGGTCAGCCAAGCTCCAGACTGCTTGGCCCCAAACGCTTTTTTTCTGTCTTTGGGTGGGCTTGCCATCCTCAGGGTCACATGGCCTCATCATAGAGACCAAACCTTCACTGGCTGATCACATTCTTACTCTCTGCCTAGCTTTCCACAGAACTAGGTAAGGCCTCAGTATTCGAGTAGTGCAGGGTAGTCTAAGAGTGAAAAGCACGAATAAATGCAATTTCTTTTCTCTCAAATGCATCTAGACTTGTGCTTCCTCAGTCCTGCATTTATACCTTTATTACAACATACTGCAATCTCACAATTAGCATTCAGAAATTCTTAGGTATCTGCATGTTGACTCTCGACCTAGATTGTGAACAGTTTTTAATTTCTCATTCAACAAATAATTGGCATAAAATTTCCAGCTTGTGCCATACACTATCCTAGATTTGGGTGAAAGGCACATGTTTATTATAGCTGCTTTGTTCAAAGTAAATCTGTAGTGGTGCCTCCAAAAAAAATAGATGTGCAGATAGGAATTATCTGCAATCAGCAGACCGGTTTACACAGAATGCTGTTTCTTAAAGTTGGTGGAGGGGACTTCGAAAATGACCAGACTGTTTCAATATGTTTACTCCAACTTGATACATGGGAGAAATTTACAGATCTAGTAAATATATAGATAAATAACTTACTTTGTTATAAATTAACAGGAAGATCATTTGCCATGCAAAAAATGTCAGCTTGTCTCTGTTTAATTATCACAAGATAAAATCCTTCCGAGACAGGATTTTAAAATTAATGAAGCTACATCTAGAGTAACTTTATAAAAAGAATAAATAGAATGTACAAATTTCCACAGTTTTATCATAAAAGACTCACTGTGCAAACAGGAGCCCTCCTTCGGTAAAGAGTCAAGTTCAAGTCCAAGACTAACGGCCACGTCCTGTGTCCACCTTAGATAATTGTGGAGATCAAAGGAACAAGTAACATTCTATCCTCTAAGTTACTACACAGTGATCACAAAACTAAGAAAGCCAGATTTTTGCTGAAGTGCTGGCTTTTAGTGCTTTGCTCATTCTTCCTTGGGAGACACTGATGGGAGAGTTACGAAGAGAATAGAGAACCTTACTTTTTGAGTTAGGGGTAGGGTAGAGACAGAATGGGGGAAATGGTGAATGGCAAACAGCTACAGAGTATGAACAGTAAGTGTGTGGTATAGAAGAAATCTAAAATTCTCTTTACACTTTTGGGGGATCTAGTTTATCAATTATAACAATTTGCTATTATCTGTGTTGGAAATGAGAGAAAAACATTTAATTCCATTATATATATATAGTAGCTTGAATTTCCCAGGAAAAAGCTAAATGTAATTTTTTTAGATCACAGGCAATATATAAATAAAATAATCTTAGGCTGGAATAAAGATTTAACACAGTAAGAATCCACATGGAGAACTGCGACGCCCACTCCTAATCGCATTTAGTGCCGTACCTGCAGAGTGCATCTGTGCTTTCACTTTGCCCAAAATGTTTGGAAACATCCACTAATTTTCAGCATCACTTTTCTGACAAGATATTGCACCAAGCTGCGGAAAGCCACTACCCACAGCAAGCTGCTCAGAGACCACCGATAACCTGGTGGATGAGGCTAAAACCTGGAGTTTCTTTTCCACGTAAGGATTCTATTGTTCCTCTGAAAGCCTTTGGTGGAGCCTGGATATTGCGGTAAAGAAAAAGGAGCAGGAAGCTTAAAAAACGCTTGAAATTCTTGGTCATCTGTAATCTTTTGAGATGTTATTCACACAAAGATGTATCTTGAAACCCTAAGCGAACTGTCAATTATGGTGAACTCTCTGCAGCAATCCTAAAATGGGAAATGAAGACACACATACACACACACACACATCAATGCAGAAGTGTGTTTTTGTTCAAGGAAAAGTGAACTATCTACACTCATTAATACCTTACTCTGCCCCCTTCCTTGTCTGAATTTGTTTACATCCTTGTGATGGAGACACCAACAGCAAGTTGGGATGGTGGTCCAGTCCTCCTTTCCCTGAACCAAAGACTTAGGCCCTTTATATGTCAAAAGTGTTACTAAATGTAAATAAATGCCTTCACCTTCTTGCTAACCAGCTGTATCCCAGGCTCTTGTGTTTTGAGGGCTTGGTGTGGCAAGCTCAATGCCCTTTCTCCCCCTTCAAGGTAAAATAACCCTGAATTATCTGGGGAAGCATAGAGTTAGAAAACTTTTTTTCCCAGTTATTCTCGCAGTTGGGTGTGATTGGAAAGGTTGAGTTATACTTTGGGGGAGTCCTTATAAGAGAGGGATTGGGCTCTTCCGAACCTTATTTTTTTCTTACATGGAAAGCAAATGCAATGACTGTAATTCCAGCAGCCATTCTGGAGCACCAGATGACCTTGAGAATGGAAACCAAACTCTAAAAGGAACATGGATCCTTGATACCAGGAAATGCCCTCCCTGCCCAGACTGCCACCTCCAGACTTCTTTTACATGAGAGATAAATAAATCAATATTTGTATCAACCACTTATCACATGCAGCTGTACCTAGTCCCAACTAATATGCTTGGGAAATTAAGGAATATGAATTCAGAAATATTAAGCATTTGATGTACAAAATGCAATAGCACACATACCTACAATGCAATTTAAAATGCCAGTTTATCTTCTAAGGGCTCTGAGTGACCCAATATGTAGAGATGGCTTGTCATTGCAACAACAAACCAACCCAGGGTAGCGTATGCCCATTAAGCATCTAATAAGAATGTCATCCTTAAAGATACTACAAATCATGTTTTATGACGATTGTACTGTAAATAGTTCACAAAATTAGTGCTTTCAGTGGTGCAGGTATAAAAAAATTTAAAGGGTTCAAATTAAGACATCATTTCCTGAGCGTTTACTGTGTGCCAGGTACTCTGTTAAATTAACTTTCATCATCTCATTTAATCCTCCTGAATACATACTAATATTATTCTCACTGAACAGATGGTCTAATGGAAGGAATATATTTGCCCAAGGTCACACGGCAAAGCTGGAAATCAAACCAAGGTCAGTGAGATTTGAGAGCCTGGGTTATAAAAAACATATTAAAAGTGTCTCCCATGTTTACATTTCTTTTAACTCCTCCAAATTCTCCAAAGAGCCTCATCATATTGGCTTTCCTTGTTTTTCCAGATTGGAAGGCTGAACTCCAGAGAGGGCTCGTCTTCCTTAATCTTAAGGTAAGTGGTATGTGTAGTCATGGTGTCAGAGTTTGAACTCCAGGGATGGAGAGCTACAGCCGCGCTCAGCTCACTGACCTGGTTTCCTCCTTGATTGCAATTTAATAGCCTAACTCTTGATAAAAACATCAAGGGTAACTGATACTCTCAGTCTGGAAAAATTGGAACCAGCTTTGAGTGAAGACAAACAGACACGTACGTTACATTTTAATCAGAACCAGACATTTAATAGTGTAAAATACTCCATAGATCATGTTGCTATTCCAGACCTCATGGGCTTAAAACCCAAATATGACAGAAGTAGTTTTAAGAATTATTTTGGCCAGCCTCCTCAATCTCAAAGGAAATTAAAAAGTAATAATGTAAAAAAAATGAAAGCATTAAGGTCAAGGTGTCTTAATATCACAGCTAAAGACTAACCACTTGTTTATTGGTGACTTCTGCTCAACCCTGAAAGCTGCTAAGCTTAACTCAGTGTCAAACGAATGGTTAGTTATTAGTTCCCTGGGTGATTGTCCCTGAAGGTAAGCCATGCGGGTACATATTAGGCACTTGCATTGGGGTAGTTACCTTTTCCATGTAGGTACCAACATCTGGCTCCGAAAACAAGATATGGCATTGACAGTCAAACAATGCTCTGTGATTCTGTGCCATTGAGATTAAGGGTCTGGATCTCAGAGCATTCTAATGAACATCTTTACCAGATACTCTCAGGAGTTTGGAGGGTTGGCAAGCAGCTTGTTTAATTTCTAGATGTGCTTTGGACATGGGCACAATACCCCACTCTGATTTTCTATACTAGTGTCCTGAAGGATAGCCCATCAACAGAATGATGTGCCAAATATTTAAGAAGCAGTATGGCACAGGTACCGACAGAAGGGATGCTGGATGTAAACACTGGTCAGGCTACCTGGGTGCATGCTGGCGGAGTGTCAGCCCTGGTTCTAAGGAGCAAACACATCCCGATCCGCTCAGCGATGTCCAGGCAGTAGCTTACTTGCTTGCACTACCCACCTCCCCTAATATGCCTCATCAACATCTTCTCCCGCAGTAGCAGCTTCTAAAGCCGCAAGGGCTTCTGCCACTGCTGCATCCTCGTCCACCATCTCTCCATTCTGGTCTCCGTGGGAGCCACGGGCAGCCTCCCGCCCATTTCTTGTATCAACCACAGGTGCAGCAGGAGCAGGACCCATCTCCTTAAAGTAGACACTTAAAACCTCTGTCGTCACGGCCTCATTTAATGAGTCCCAGCTTCTCTTCATGGAGAAGGGCATGTTCCAGCCATGCTCCCCTGCCCTGGGGTGAATTCTCTCCAGGGGCTCATCGTCAGCGTGGTTCTGGAAAAGACAATCCCTTTCTCCATGAGCAACACTGTCTACTCCTGAGCCCCAAAGTTGAGGGTAATCTGGGGCTGGGATCTGAATGGTACGGTCTTGAATGTCCACGGCATGGCTTTCCTCCCTGGAAGGAGCCCTGAAGTCTCCATTCTGGAAGATTAAGGTCTCTTCTGAAGCCAACAGTGCCAAGTTCTGTTTCTCTCCATCAAGGAAGGGTTGAGTCAGGTGACTGTCATTTGGAGTACTGCCCAAGGGGCCTTTGTCACCCTGGTGGGGCCTGGGGTTCCCGGTGGGCTGTGAAGTAGCAGCAGTGTCGATGCCATCGACGGTACCACCCGTCCCCTCCGTGCAGAGCCCTGCTCCATCCCTCTGAGGGTCAGGTCCTTGGGGAGGCCAGGAGGGCACCTGCGGACTAGCTGTCCTGCTTCTGCTCTCAGTCCTCTTCACGCCCTCATTCGGAAGGTCGTTTTTATGCACCAGGACTTCACTGCTCTGTTGGCCTTTTAGTTTAGCCGCATTATCTTCATCTAGCTTGCAACTGCTTACTTCATTGACGTAGCCTGGGGAGGGCACTTGAACTGGATCAAAGATATAGCTGGGGGTAAAGGAATATAAAAAGATCAGTCAGGTGTGCACCTCTCCTAATCCTTTCTACCATAGGCTTTGCTTCTTTCTACTCTCACTGTTAATGTAATTGCTGTGATCAGTTGTTCTTTGAAGCCTATGTAGTGTGTCTAAATCAAATAGATGTAGCTGGCATAAAAATGTCCTACCACTGGAAACAGAGCTTAAGAAGAGATCAAAAAGGAGACAAAGAAGACCAAGTACAAAGTGCTTCATGGAATTTAAAAATAAAATAAGTAAAATAAAGGCCAATGACAGGGAAATAAATAAATACTGAAGATAGATTGTGTCAATGGAATATCATGCAATCATGAACATAATTTTGATGTTTACAGCAGTATAAAAGATAATTATAATAAATATTTCTGAATGAAGCCTCACATATTATGATTACAGTAGAGTAAAATTATATGTGTCTGGAATAGAACCAGAATAATACCAATAGTTTTATTTATTAAGGAAGCAAACCTATCAGCTAACTATTTCCCTTTATTTTAGGTAGAATTTTATTCATGTTACCCACATTTTTGTGAATAAAATGAAAGCTAAATTAAAAGCACATATGTGGTTGGGGCATTTCCTTTTCAATGACGCAATATTACGCATCCTCTGAAACCCAAGCTTTTCTTTCGTTGACGCTCCCTGCAGTAATATAAATTCAACCCAAATCAAATCACTCTTAGAGAATGATGGCATTCTCAACATGCTCTGCATAACAGGCATAAAACTAGTTTAAAGATCTAGGCCACACGTCCTCTTAAGTGACATCAAACCAGTTCCAAAGTCTTAACTTATTAGCAATTTCAGTCATGTCCCACACTGGATAAATGCACTGAATCCATGCATGGTCTTTAAAAATGATTCCATGCACTGTGTTCCAGTAGCCTTGATTCTTGACCATGTCTGTATAGCTATATAACTTTTACAGTGTAACTATGTGATTGTGAAAACCTTGTGTCTGATACTTCTTTTATCCAGGGTACGGAAAGATGAGTTAACAAAAATTAAGGATAAAAAATAAATAAATAATAGGGGGAGATAAAGGGTAAACATTGAGTAGACTGAAATACTGTGGGTCAATGAGAGGGAGGGTTAAGGGGTCTGGGATGTATGAGTTTTTTCCTTTTCATTTCTTTTTCTGGAGTGATGTAGATGTTTTAAAAATGATCACGATGAAGAATACACAACCATGTGATGATACTGGGAGCCACATATCGTATAATACGGTTAGACGATATGTGTGTGGATATTTCTTAATAAAAATATGTTTTAAAAACTGAATCCGTGGGAATCACAAGTTCATCTGTTCAGATGAAGAACTTTTTCCAACTTTACCTTTGAATCATTTTACAGCACCTGCACCCCATCTGGATTGTTGTTTGTTACCATCTGGAAAAGAAAGTGTGAAAAGGAGAGGATACAGTGAATGATATTCTAATAAGAATTAAGTTTGCTTTTTTTTTAGTAAACACTCAGAATGAGTAATCACAATTTTTGGCAAAAGGGTACCATGTAGGTTAGGGAGGGCACTGGTTACCGGGAAAAACGTCACACACCTGAAATCACCATCTCAGAGGTCCCAAACACATATCAACATTTGTCTCTGAGTCAAACCCTCCCACCAATCCTATGAGTTATGTTATTTTCACCCTCATTTAACAAATGAATGAGGAAAATATGGGTCAAAGAGTGCTAGGGAAGAAGGGTGGGGTTGAAGAAGGATCTGTGCTGTCTTCTAATCCATTGCTTTCTATAGAGGACACAGCAGGAGCTGCAAACAAGGTGAGAGGGGTCCTTGCCAGGGGATTAGCTACTCACATATTAAAAGTAGGTCAGAATGAGACGGCTGATCTATATGTTTGCAATACAGACCCCAGGAAACGTCACAGCCAGAGTCAGCACTGCCAGCTTAACTTACACTAAATTGCTTCTGCTGTGCCTTTCCCACCTTGGGGACAGCTGTGGTCATCATCTGTGGACTCGAGTCTCTCAGCTGAAGGATATGCCCCTTCAGGCTTCCTGGCAGAATAGGGACTCAGGTCTATGCTTCTTTCATTTCCCACCTGCCCACTGACCCCAGCTACTTCCCAAGCTGAATTTTCCCTGCTTATTTCCCCCTGCACAAAACGTTCTCTTCATGTAGAACCAACCAACGTTGGTCTGGTCTTTCCTTAGAAAACCATAAAAATTGGTGTAAAGGAATCTTTAAGTTGTTCTCCATTTTTGGTATCTACAGCCTTTAAAAAGACAAGTCCCATGCCTTCTCCATAAAACGTGTGAACTATGAAGAGAGGGAGGTCATGACTGGCTGTGCCCCTGCCCTCCACCCCCCATTCTCTCTCCTTCCTTCGTTCAATCATGATGAATTTCCCAGGACGCTACTTTGTAAACCTCTGCCCAGAGAGGAAATTACTAGATTTTACGCTGATAAATAAAATTTGCCAATAATCCCTGTGGTAGGCTGAAAACTGGCCCCTCAAAAGACATCCATGTTCTAATCCTGGAACCTGTAAATGTTATTTTATATGGCAAAAATGAAGGAAGGAAGGAAGGAGGAATTTTGAGATGGAGACATTTTCCTGGATCATCAGGGAGGTAGAGGGAGAGAGCTGATGACTGATAGAAGAGGAGGAGGCAATGTGACTACAAAGGCACGTATGGAGTGAGGTAGCCACAAACCAAGAAATGTTGGTAGCCACCAGAAGCTGGAAGAGAGTTAAGGAACAAATTCCCCTCTAGAGCTTCCAGAAGATCTGCCACGCTGCTGAGACCTTGATTCTAGTTCAGTGATACTGAGTTCAGACACGGCCTCCAGAACTGTGGCAGAACACATTTCTGTTTTCAGAAGCCACCAAGTTTGTGGCAATTTGTCTGAGCAGCCACAGAAACCAATACATCCTCAAATCACTTCATGCATGAGCATCAAATTCCTCCTTGGTCAAACCCTCTTGGGAGGACTAAGGAATCTGTATAAAAGTCCACTGGGCTACCCACCCCTATCTTATCCATCTTTCTTTCCTTACTGTGCTTGATTTTCCTTCTAGTATGTGTTACTACTGAACATTCTGTCATAGATGTATTTATTTATGATCCATTTTTTCTGCTAATGAAATAAGAGTTATGAGGGCAGAGCCTTTTTTCAGGTATGATTGCTTAGCAGGTAGGATATCATTTGGAACACAGTAGACATTCAGTAAATATTTGGTGACTGAATGCATGATCTAACAGCTTGGATGTAAATCGAAAGCAGTAACATGCCATTTATGTGTCAAAATACAATCAATACATTTTTAGTTTTTGCTGACCATGTCAGATAGTTGTTGGGTGTGAGCTCTGGGGACAGACAACCCTGATTCAGAGTTGTCTCTTACTGGCTTCATGATGTTTGGCCTTAACTACTGTATCTCTAGATGAGATGATAATATACCAACCTCATGGTGTTTTTGGGTTAGTATTCATAAAAAGCATAGAGCAGCTGGAGTTTCAAGATGGCGGCTTAGCAATGCACGTGTTTTAGCTTGTTCTCCAGAACAACTACTAAATAACCAGAAACAGTACAGAACAGCTCCTGGGGCCACATCAGTGACTGGACACACTGCGTACCCCAGTCTGGACCAGCTGGACTGGCTACAAAACCCCCAGACCATGAGTTCTCAAAGCCACGGCGGCTGGTACCCCTCCCCCACAGGGTGCTTCCAGAGGGGAAAGGAAAGAGACTTTACCAGCAGCAGGGGCTGAGCCCAACCAAATGCCAATTGTGTAATTAATTAACAAATTCTGACTACTAAAAATAGGCCCCCAGCTCAGGTGAACCTGGTCAAAGCAGAGGTCGCTCATTTTTGCCCCAGCGCCAAGGGGGCAGGGTTGACAGAAAAAGAAAAAGAAAAAAAAGGAAACAGAGATTTTTGTGGCTGTGTTTCTACAAAGGCCTGATTGCCTTTGGATACAACAGCAGGGCTTCTCAGGCTTCAACTGCCCTAGGCATAGGCAGAAACAAGCTCGTTTGAGGGCTTGTCTGGAGCCTGTGCCTTCCCTTGTGAAGCCCAATTCAGGTGGAATCCTTCCCTCAAGGAATTCAGACACCAGGGCTTGGTAATTTGAAGCCATTAAAACAAGCCTACAACCTCTCCTCTGTCTCCACCAGGGAGAGTCTGCCAAAGTTAAAGGTACTGCATCATCTTATGCTGGTGGGACCTGCAGGCAGACAAGCACCATATACTGGGCAGGATAAGAAAAACAGAGCCCAGAGACTTCACAGGAAAGTCTTTCAACCTGCTGGGTCTCACCCTCAGGGAAAACTGATGCAGGTGACTCCTTCCCCCTGATAGGAGGTCAGTTTGGTCCGGGAAGATCCAGCTGGGGTCTATAATACCTATGTAGACCCTCCTAAGGGTGGGGGGCGGGGAAAGGCACCATACAAGCAGGGCAAGAAACAAGAAAACAGGAACTGAAAAATTCTCCTCTGTTAAACAAAACCTAAGCTAGAGGTGCAGAAAAAGCTGAACGGAATGTCAAAGAACAGACAGACAACAAATTCATCCAGCAAGAAAACCCTAGATAAAAGAAGTGAAAGCAATCTCCAGAATAAACTAATTAAGGTAATTAAATGCCTAGACACCAGCAAAAAAATAACAAATCACACTAGGAAAATTGAAGATATGGCCCAGTCAAAGGAAAAAACCAACAATTCAAAGGAGGTACAGGAACTGAAACAATTAATTCAGAATATATGAACAGACATGGAAAACCTCATCAAAAACCAAATCAATGAATTGAGGGAGGATAGAAAGAAGGCAAGGAATGAACAAAAAGAAGAAATCGAAAGTCTGAAGAAACAAATCACAGAACTTATGGGAATGAAAGGCACAGTAGACGAGATGAAAAAAAAAACAATGGAAATCTACAATGGTAGAGTTTGAGAGAGAGAAGATAGGATTAGTGAAATGGAGGATGGAACATCTGAAATCTGACAAGAAAAAGAAAATATAGGGAAAAAATAGAAAAATATGAGCAAGGACTCAGGGAATTGAAAGACAATATGAAGTGCATGAATATACATGTTGTGGGTGTCCCAGAAGGAGAAGAGAAGGGAAAAGGAGGAGAAAAACTAATGGAGGAAATTATCACTGAAAATTTCCCAACTCCTATGAAAGACTTAAAATTGCAGATCCAAGAAGTGCAGCATACCCCAAAGAGAACAGATCCAAACAGACGTACTCCCAAACACTTACTAGTCAGAATGTCAGAGGTCAAAGAGGAAGAGAGAATCATGAAAGCAGCAAGAGGAAAGCAATCCATCACATACAAGGGAAGCCCAATAAGACTATGCGTAGATTTCTCAGCAGAAACCACGGAAGCGAGAAGACAGTGGGATGATATATTTAAATTATTAAAAGAGAAAAACTGCCAACCAAGAATTCTATATCCAGCAAAATTGTCCTTCAAAAATGAGGGAGAAATTAAAACATTTTCAGACAAAAAATCACTGAGAGAATCTGTGACCAAGAGACCAGCTCTGCAGGAAATACTAAAGGGAGCACTGGAGACAGATACAAAAAAAACAGAAGAGAGAGGTGTAAAGAAGAGTGTAGAAAGGAAGACTATGAGTAAAGGTAAAAAGAATGAAAATTAGATATGACATATAAAATCCAAAAGGCAAAATGGTAGAAGAAAGTACTTTCTTTCTACCCATACAGTAATAACACTAAATGTTAATGGATTAAACTCCCCAATCTAAACACACAGACTGTCAGGATGGATTAAAAAAAACAGGACCCATCTATATGCTGTCTCTACTCAAAGGACATGAGGGCAAGGACACAAATAGATATTTACATTCCAATGGTGATAGCAGCATTATTTACAATTACCAAGAGATGGAAACAGCCAAAATGTCCATCAACAGATGGGTGGCTAAACAAACTGTGGTATATACATATGATGGAATATTACACAGCCGTAAGACAGAATAAAGTTATGAAGTATGTAACAACATGGATGGACCTTAAGGACATTATGCTGAGTGAGATTAGCCAAAAACAAAAGGACAAATACTGTATGGTCTCACTGATATGAACTGACATTAGTGAATAAACTTGGAATATTTTGTTCGTAACAGAGACCATCAGGAGATAGAAATAGGGTAAGATATTGGGTAATAGGATCTGAAAGGATACAGATTGTGCAAAAGGGCCGAATATAAAAACTTAGAAATGGACAACACAAAACTACCTAATTGTAATACAATTATGTTAAAACACTGAATGAAGCTGAATGTGAGAATGACAGAGGGAGGAGGGCTGGGGGCATAAATGAAATCAGAAAGAAGATAGACAATAAAGATTGATATGGTATAACCTAGGAATGCCGAGAGTGTATGATGATAGTGACTAAATGTACAAATTTAAAAAATGTTTTTGCCTGAGGAAGAACAAAGGAATGTTATTACCACAGGGTGGTGAAAATAGATGGTAATTAATATTTTAAAATTTCAACTTATTGCATTTCCCAATATAACTTATGTAGATAGTCTGAACACCATATGTATTTGGAATCTCAGGTAGAACATGAGATTTTGTTGGTTTGTCCAGAGTGATGCCCTGATGAATCCCAGAGTGATTTGATCAGTGAGTGGAAGAGTATTTGCAAAGCCCCCTTTGGGGAATGGTGAGAACAGGGAGAAATTCAACTTCCCCAAGATGAATTCTTGATATTCTCACAAACAGTGTGGACAACCAAAGCTATAGGCTGAACCCCCAGTCTTGGGGTCTGTTCATATGAAACTTAACCCCACAAAGGACAGGTCAAGTCTACTTAAAATTTAGGCCTAAGAGTCACCCCCAAGAGAGCCTCTTTTGTTGCTCAGATGTGGCCTCTCTCTCCAGCCAACACAACGTGCAGTCTCACCACCCTCCCCCTCTCTGCGTGGGACATGACTCCCAAGGGTGTGGACCTTCCTGGCAACGTGCGACAGAGATCCTGGAATGAGCTGAGACTCAGCATCAAAGGATTGAGAAAAATCCTAGAATGAGATGAGACTTAACATCAAGGGATTGGGAGAACCTTCTCGACCAAAAGGGGGAAGAGTGAAATGAGACAAAGTGTCAATGGCTGAGAGATTCCAAACAGAGTCTAGAGGTTATCCTGGAGGTTATTCTTATGCATTAAGTAGATATCACCTTGTTGTTTGAGATGTAGTGGAGAAGCTGGAGGGAACTGCCTGAAAATCTAGAGCTGTGTTCCAGTAGCCATATTTCTTGATGATGATTGAATAATGATATAGCTTTCACAATGTGACTGTGTGATTGTGAAAACCTTGTGTCTGATGCTCCTTTTATCTACCTTGTCAACAGACGAGTAGAATATATGGAATAAAAATAAATAATAGGGGGAACAAATGTTAAAATAAATTTAGTTTGAAATGCTAGTGATAATGAAAGTGAAGGGTAAGGGGTATGGTATGTATAATCTTTTTTTTTCTGTTATCGTTTTATTTCTTTTTCTGTTGTCTTTTTATTTCTTTTTCTAAATCGATGCAAATGTTCTAAGAAATGATGAATATGCAACTATGTGATGATATTAAGAATAACTGATTATAAATGTAGAATGGAATGCTGTGTTAATGTTTTTGTTTGTTGTTCATTTTTTTAATTAATAAAAAAAATCCTAAAAAAATTTCAATTTATGTGTGAGACTAAAGCAAAAAATGTTTGTTACAAAATTTATATTCTGACTAGTGCATTTCCTAATATAACTTATGTAGATAGCTTGGTTGAACAAAATGAGCACATGGAACCTGGAGTAGGACATGAGATTTTGTTGGTTTGTCTAGAGTGATTTGATCAGTGAGTGGAAAAGTATTTGCAAAGTCCCCTTCAGGGAATGGTGAGAATGGGGGAAAATTCAACCTCCCCAAGTTGAATTCTTGATATTTTCACAAGCAGTGGGGACAATCAAAGCTATCGGGTGAGCCCCCAGTCTTGGGGTTTGTTTATATGAAACTTAACCCCACAAAGGATAGGTCAAGCCTACTTAAAATTGGGCCTAAGAGCCACCCCCAAAAGAACCTCTTTTGTTGCTCAGATATGGACTCACCACCCTCCCCCTGTCTATGTGGGACATGACTCCCAGGGGTGTGGACCTTCCTGGTAACATGGGACAGAAATCCTAGAATAAGCTGAGACTCAACATCAAGGGACTGAGAAAAACCCCAGAATGAGTTGAGACCCAGCATCAACAGATTGAGAAAACCTTCTCAACCAAAACGGGGAAGAGTGAAATGAGACAAAGTGTCAATGGCTGAGAGATTCCAAACAGAGTCAAGAGGTTATCCTGGAGGTTATTCTCACGCATTAAATAGATATCATCTTGTTATCCAAGATGCAATGAAGAGGCTGGAGGGAACTGCCTGGAAATGTAGAGCTGTGTTCCAGTAGCCATGCTTCTTGATGATGACTGAATAATGATACAGCTGTCACAATGTGACTGTGTGATTGTGAAAACCTTGTGTCTGATGCTCCTTTTATCTACCTTGTCAACAGATGAGTAGAACATATGGAATAAAAATAAATAATAGGGGGAACAAATGTTAAAATAAATTTAGTTTGAAATGCTAGTGATCAGTGAAAGGGAGGGTTAAGGGGAATGGTATGTATAATTTTTTTTTCTGTTTTCGTTTTATTTTTCTGTAGTCTTTTTATTTCTTTTTCTGGATTGATGCAAATGTTCTAAGAAATGATCATGATGATGAATATGCAACTATGTGATGATATTGTGAATTGCTGATTATATACATAGGATGGAATGATCATATGTTGGGAATGTTTGTGTTTCATTCTTGTAATTTTTTTTAAATTTAAAAATTAATAAAAAAATTAAAAAAAATAAAGTATAGAGCAGTGACTGACACATAGTAAATACTCAATAAAAGATGGAGGCCTTGCATCCAAAACAGATTTAATCTAATTGCCATGGCATGCATACACAATGAGCACTTTAACAATACCCATACAGTATGACCATGTGATTGCGAAAATCTTTTGTTTGGTGCTCCTTTTATACAGGGTATGGACAGATGACAAAAAAAATGGTAAAAAAAAAAAAATAATGGGGGGGATAAGGGGTAAAAAATTAGGTAGATTGAAATACTAGTGGTCAATGAGAGGGACAGGTAAGGGGCATGGGATAAACAAGTTTTTTCTTTTTTCTTTCTATTTCTTTTTCTAGAGTGATGCAAATATTCTGAAAATGGTTATGATGATGAATACACGTGATGCCATTATGAGCCACTGATTGTATACTTTCGATGGACTGTATGTGTGTGAAGCTATCTCAATAAAAAATGCACAAACAATACGTATATGTACTTGTTTTTGGAATAAGGGACGACTGGTGTATTTCTAGCAACTGTGATGCCATTTAAAAAGCAAATACCTCAAGTGCAATAAAACTTCCATAGAAAGAGAAATCATTAGGGTCTTAGCTAGTAATATGTGAACAACCTTTTGCCTTTTTCAAAGCACTCTTGCTTAAATTTTCCCAATTCCAAAGCTGAGGATTTTGTTCCCAGTCTCTACTCCCCACTTAGGTCCATTTTCTGCTATTAATTCCTGGATCAGATGGATAAATAGGATAAAAAGTTAACACATGCACCTTCTTCCCTCAACCAATACCCCTCCCCACTTTCTCATCTATAACCTAAGCTAAAATCCTGCTCCTTTCCATACCTGCTGTATCTTTATCTTGGACTTACTTGAAAAAAAAAAAGTCAGTCATGAGGATAGGTGGCAAAAAATTGTCAAAGAAAAGGAAAAATGGGTTTTGAAGTATTTGAGAAACAAAGAGGGCAGACTGGGTCATAATCATGTAATTGAAGGAATAACAAAATATTCATTATTGAAAAATACCAGGTAGGTCAATTTTATGATGATGAGATCAGGAGTTGTATGTGGGAAGAGTTTTCTAACTCTTCAAGGAAGGAAGGAAGAGAAGGAGATAGGGAGGGGAGGGAGGAAGGAAGAAAGGAAAGAAGGAAGGAAAGAAGGAATGATAGGGAAGGAAGGAAGGGACGGAGGGAGGGGAGGCATGTCTAAAGTGACACGTTGCATTCCCAGCTTCACGGAGCCAACAAGACGGACCCTGGGAACACTGGCCATGTCTACCTAGAGCCTTTACCTCCACCAACACTTGTGTGACCACAGCCAACAGGAGTAACATGCACTGGAACAAAACCACTGCTGAGCTTTAACAGCCCAACTGGAAAACCACCTCTTCCTTTTTGCTTCTGGAACTTACATTCATCTATGACTTTTAGGAAATCCTCTTCCCCCAGGAAAACTACAGGAGCTATATTATTCTTCAAAGCCATGTAATTAGAAGGGATGCTTTGACAGTTTTGCCCTTTCAGGAGCCCATTTCCAATTTGGCTTCTCTCCCATCACCTCCCTTCAGGGCACAACCACCTTGGTTTTCTAAGACCTGGTCCCATACCTGAGGGCAATGCGGCTGCGCCTCTCCCAAGCGTGGTGATGACGGCCTCCTCTGGTTAGAGGTTCTGTCCTCTTTCATCTGGCTGTATTGTGCTCTCCCAGTGACATTCCTTCTCTCTAACGTCCAAGGTTGTGTCACCTGCTGGTGAAAAGGGTGGAAGTGAATATATTTCTACCCAACCCCTGCAGGGTCTGCATCTACAGTTATTCTTCTTTGGACAATGGGCCAAAGTACTTTACATTATATGATGCATAATTTCAAATTTAACTCCTTTCTCTTTTCATTTGTCATGTCCACATCTTGTCTTTAGTTCTGTTATTTCCAGGTACAAAGAGAAAATACTACTTGCCCAAAGTGATGCAAGGAAATGGAAAAAAAAGTATGCTTTTTAAAAGTGAGATTGGGTATAAAACAGTCTACTTAACTTCTTTCTTCTTTTTTTCCCTGTCTGTTGACAGTTAACTCAAAGGTGAGAACTCAGCTGTCGGGTGCCCTTTATTACTAAACAGGATCAAAATTTGCTTTCTCTTTGGAGTATAAAAAAGCAAAAGAGAAGCAAAGCAAATCCCTTGCAACTGTCACGTGGTTTATACAGGGGAAAAACAAATACCATTAGGATGGCTGTGTTCAGCCCCTGCTGGCGCCTGCTGCTTGACTCCTGGGTCAGGGATTGACTCTGTCTCGTGTTTGTGGTAAAGTTAAATAGTCCTGTGTTTGAAGATGGCCAGCTAATGCCCTGTCTTACTGGTGAAGTCTCCTTGCAGGAAAATCCTGTTTCACTGGGTAGGGGTGGCAGTGAACAGTGCAGGTGGGGTAAAGAGGGGAGAAACAGGAGTTATCTGATCAGGTGGAGAAATTGGTTTGAGTTTTCATTAGGAAGTCAAAGGAATATAGAAAAAAGGTTCAACCCATCTGGAAAGGGCTGCCTCTTAAAGTGACAGACCCAAAGAATGACCAGGCTGGGCCAAGAGGACACAAGAGCCAGCTGTAGTGTTTCTACTGGCCAAACCTGGGACAATTCATTTGGGCATCAAATAAATACTAACAATAAGAATTACAGCCCACTGAATACAACAAGACTCCATGGGTCCACACTGATACACATAAATAAAGGAGGGAAAGCTCTACCTTACAAGCAGAGAGCCAGCTAACAAATAGAGAAGGAGAAATGGAATTAGAAAGTCACTAATTTGCAACCATAATAATACTAATTGATTCAGGCAAGAATCATTAATGGATGTTAAGATTAGTGAGTAAACATTTGAGGTCAACAGCATAGTTATATGGTATCAAAACATCTATCCACCACATGCTATTACTTACAAAGGATAAATAGTATCTTTACAGTGGAGAAACCTGCTCCATAGCACCTTAACCTAATTCATAGTTAGCACTGCTGGTAATCAGCAGTCTGTGCCTCCTGATATAACATACTGAGAACTCAGCACCTTTCTGTGGTTTTCCTGCCAAAAATACATATCTGAATCTAAACATGAGGAAACATCAGCTAAACCCAAACTGAGAGATATTCTGCAAAAGAACTGGTCAAAAAATGTAATGTTATGAAAAACAGAGACTGAGGAATTATTCCAGATTAAAGGAGACTAAAGTGACATGAGAATCAAATGTAATGCATGATCTGGGATTTCTTTTTTCTCATCTTCATTCACAATTTTTATGTCTTACAATCAATTTCTGAATCTTCAAAGTTGATTTGTCTTTTAAAAGAATGAATACTTCTTACTCATTGCACAATTTCACCTCCCTCTCCTTCCCGCCACCACAGGAAAACAAAACCAGGGAGGGAGTAACTTGGGGGGCAGTTGAAATGTGTACTCCAAATTCACAGCAAAGGCTTTCCAGCCCACCATCTTGTATGTATAGAACAAAATGGCAGCACCTCAAGCTCACTCGAATGAAGTCTCAAATTCTAGGCCGTGGTAAAACGATGGGAGTGAATGTCATGGGAATACAAAATGGAAGCGGGGTCATTGGCTTCCATTAACTTTCCATTAGCATCTTGACCTGGCTGGGAGCTATTATAAATGAAACCAGAAATAAGTTACCTAGACCATAGCAATGAATTTGTTTCTGTCATGTTTTTCATTAAGTCAGAAGTAGCAAGTTTTAATAATGGGCTTCTCGAGGCACGCAGTTTTTCATATTCAGCTCCTTCAAGGAAGTACTTCCACTCAAACTTAACACAGTCAAGGACAGAATATTTCCGGAGGCTCAGGAAGAATACAAAGAACAAGTAAGTAAATGCTGAGGGCTTATGTATGACCAAGATGGAATACTGAATATACAGAAGCAGTGATGCTGTTAAAGTGCTAGTGACAAAGGGTAATCTAACATTAATATACAACTCAACTGCAGTGTTCAATATGGCATGTGGTTGTCTTTTTTTTTCTCTTTTTCCTAGCCCAGCCCTACCTAAAATATAAAATAAAACTACAGGAATGAAATGAACAATCAATTAAAATCAGTAGCACGTTGTGAAAAAAATCATACTTTTTTTTTTTTTAAGTAATGAAGAAGTTAAATTATGCAAAGTTCAAACATCCAAGAGATACGGTCTCCAAGAAGGCTACCTGAGCTGAGGGGGGGCCAGAAGGGAACCTGGGAGTTGAAAAGACAAAGGGAACACAACAACAAAGTGCAGGGCTAGAAATTTCACTTTAAAGTAAAAAAGAAAATAACATTTCTGAAAATATTCATGAGAGCAACAATATCACCTGCTGGTGGTTTGGTGAAGAAGGAGAATGGAAGCAAACCTGGATATTAAGATGAGAGAAGTGCTGAACTTAATTATGATACACTATAATATGACATACCATATATCACATGCATGATATACCTTAATATGCTAGAAACAGAAAGTGGAGTACAGGTTATCAGGAGCGGGGATGGGTGGAGGAGGGAAGAAGGAGATTAGAGAATTAAAGCCTAGTGGGTTTAGGGTTTCTGTTGGGGAAGATGGAAAAGTTCTGGTAATAGATGGTAGTGAAGGTAGCGTGACATTGTGAATGCAATTGTTCCCACTGAGTGGTAACCTTCGGAGTGGCTGAGATGGGAAACTTTATATTGTACATATGTGTCCACACCAACACTAAACTAAACTTTCCAAAGTTACAAGGGTAATTAAATATAATGGATGAACCTGAACTGGATCTAAGAACTGAAGAGAAAAGGCACAAAAAGGACAATATTGGGACATTAGGAACAAATTGGAGTATAGCCTGTAAACTTTATAGCAATACTGAATTTCCTAAACTTGATAACTGTACTTCAGGTTATATAAATGAATGTCCTAGTAATTAGGAAATGTACATGGAAGTATTAAGTATTCAAAGAACGTGATATTTAACGCCTACTCGTAAATGTTTAGAAAATAGTTAGATAGATGGATAGATAAATGGATATGTATAAATATATGGCAAATGTGGTAAAACATTACAAGCTAGGAGAGCTGGGTATCTGGGTGTGTGGGTGGTGGTAGGTTGGCATTCTCTGTATGGGTTTTGTATTATTTTTATAACTGTTCTGTAAGTTTGAAATTTTTTTTTTAAGTTTTTTTTTCTTTTTTAAATCAAATCAAGCACATGAGCTGAGACAGATGGGAAAGACTGTGGTTCCTCTTTCCCAGACTAGGAAACAGCAAAACCTCTGTTGTGTAATTCCAAGGGTCATGGATATTCTGCTTCCAGATTCTATTCAACAAGTTTTAAAAGTGTTTCTGGGCAGTGATTTGAGTTGATAGTGAAGATGGAGTACTTGCAAAAGAGATACAATAAAATTAAACACTTAAATTTCAACACTGCTTTGAAAAACCAAGAAAGCACAGTCTGAGATTTCATGTAACCTGGTCAGCCTGCAAATCTGACAAATACTTAGTGAGCTGTTTTTGGATACTGAGCTCCTGGACTCACGAGAAACGAATGAAAATAACTCCTAGGCACTGCCCCTCTTTATAGAAGGAACTGGAGCCTGCCTGCTCAACCTCATAGACTGCACCCAATCTGTAGTTTATAAAGGACTAGGAGATAAGTTCTTGACTATTCAATTTATAGCCTGTTTTTTGGCAAGCTTTGAAAATTCACCATGACAAATTTTTCTTGCATGTATATTTTTCTCCTAAATAGGCTGAGCTTCTATCATTGTGAGAGAGGAGAGCCTGGAAGACTATGTCAAGATCATCACTATCAGAACCATCAATAGTTCATTAAAATAGGGGGTGCAAGGGTAGTTCTGTGGCAGAATTCTTGCCTGCCATGCGGGGGACCTGGGTTGGATTCCCGGCCCATACACTTCCCAAACAAACAAGCAAAGAAAGAAAGAAAAATAAACAAAAATTCGACAAATGGTGCTGCAATAATGGGATACCACATGGAAAAAGAATGAAATGTGACCCCCACCATACAGCAGACACACACACACACACACAAATGCCCATTAAATAATACTAAAATCAAAGTGCCCTCAAGATGTGTTTTGCCTTGAGACGATATTAATGATGTAGGCTAAAAAGGACTTAACCTGTTTAGAAGCTCTAACCTTATTAGAATAGTTCAGGTTTTGAGTTTCAGAACACTTTTGGTGGTTACAGGCACTAGCATTTGGCCAGACAGAATGGTGAGTGTTACTGATAAGAAGTAATATAATTTGACATCACCTTCACTGGTGTGCTGGTTTGAAAGGATGTATGTCCCCTAGAAAAGCCATGTTTTAATCTAAGTCCTGTTTCGTGAAGGTAGAGTGGTCCCTATTGAATGCTGTGTGTTTGAAACTGTAATCAGATCATCTCCCTGGAGATGTGATTTAATCAAGAGTGGTTGTTAAACTGGATTAGGTGATGACATGTCTCCAACCATCTGGGTGGGTCTTTGATGATTTCTGAGGTTCTATAAAAGAGGAAACATTTTGAAGAATGAAGAAGATTCAGAGAGAGCAGAGCAGAACAACATAGCCACGTGAAGCAGAGTCCATCAGTCAGCGACCTTTGGAGATGAAGAAGGAAAATGCGTCCCAGGGAGCTTCATGAAGCAGGAAGCCAGGAGAAGAAGCTAGCAGATGATGCCGTGTTCACCATGTACCCTTCCAGATGAGAGAGGAACTGTGACCGTGTTCGCCATGTGCCTTTCCAGATGAGAGAGGAACCATGACCGTGTTCGCCATGTGCCTTTCCAGATGAGAGAGAAACTCTGACTGCATTTGCCATGTGCCCTGCCACTTGAGCAAGAAACCGTGAACTTCCTTGGCCTCCTTGAACCAAGGTATGTTTCCCTGGATGCCTTTGATTGGACATTTCTATAGACTTCTATGGACATTTTCTTGGCCTTAGAACTGTAAACCAGCAACTTATTAAATTCCCCCTTTTAAAAGCCATTCTGTTTCTGCTATATTGTATTCCAGCAGCCAGCAAACTAGAACAACTGGGTAATAAAAAAATGGTAGCTAAATTTGTTTACTGCGTGCTGGGCACTGTGCTAAGCACTTCATACCCTGTATCTCATTTAAACCTCATTATGGCCCTCACTGAGGCAGAGCCAGCACGTCTCCTTTATAGGTGACAAAACAGGAAATTCATGGTCCTGCCACTGTTGTTAAAAACCAAGTATCACTGATATTGGACAACCTCAGACATTTCATAGATACAGCCTTGACTAACAATTCAATTCTTTATTAAAATATTTCCTCATGGGGGAACAAATGTTAAAATAAATTAAGTTTGAAATGGTAGTGATAAATGAAAGTGAGGGGTAAGAGGTATGGTATGTATAATCTTTTTTTTTTCTGTTATTGTTTTATTTCTTTTTCTGTTGTCTTTTTATTTCTTTTTCTGAATTGATGCAAATGTTCTAAGAAATGAATATGCAACTATGTGATGATATTGAGAATTACTGAATATATATGTAGAAAGGAATTATATGCTAATGTTTTTGTTTGTTCTTAATTTTTTAAATTAATAAATTAAAAAAAATAAAATATTTCCTCAGACATATGGAATAAAAATAAATAATAGGGGGAACAAATGTTAAAACAAATTTAGTTTGAAATGCTAGTGATCAATGAAAGGGAGGGGTAACGGGTATGGTATGTATAATTTTTTTTTTCTGTTTTTGTTTTATTTCTTCTCCTGTTGTCTTTTACTGAATTGATGCAAATGTTCTAAGAAATGATCATGATGATGAATATGCAACTATGTGATGATATCGTAAATTACTGGTTATATATGTAGACCAGAATGATCATATGTTAAGAATGCTTTTGTTCGCTTGTTGTTAAATTTTTTTAATTAATAAATAAAAAATAAGTAAATAATGGGAGAGGATAAGGGGTAAAAAAATTGGCTAGATTGAAATAGTAATGGTCAATGAGAGGGAGGGATAACAGGTATGGGATGTATGTGCCCTTTTTTCTTTTTTATGTCTTTTTCTGGAGTGATGCAAATGTTCTAAAAATGATCATGATGACGAATACACAACTATGTGATGATATTGTGAGCCACTGATTATATACTTATGTGTGTAAAGATATCCAAATAAAAAAATTGTTTTAAATGTAAAAAAAAAAAAAATTTCCTCAGAATCAGAAAAAAAAATAACCCAGTTTTCTTTCCCAAATGATTTCAATACATATAATTTTACCAAACAAAAGTGAACTGTCCTTACCTCCACCATTTTGTTGAAAGTTCCCTCACCTTTCAGATCCTAGAACTCATTTTAGGGTTGTGATTGTTGCATTCCCTGAAATAACGGCGATCAAAGGTTTTCTTTTCTTAGAAACTTTGAGTCTGTGAAGAAGTTTCATGTTTTGTTTCAGCCCTTCTTTTAGTCTAAGGCCAACATGGGGGTCTCCACAGAGAGACTGGATTATATATTTGCCCTTTTAAAAGCACCAGCTTGTTTAATTTGGGTTCAGTTGAGATTCTGCCACTGAGTGTCTGTGATGGTGGACAGTTGATTCAGCTTTCAGAGCCCCCATTTCTCCATCTGTGAACCGGGGTAGCCATCCCTACGTCTCTCAGGGTCACCTGAAGTTAAGTAAGGTGATGCATATGCAGAACATAGAACCATGCCCAGCTGTCCTAAATGCTCAAGCAGGTTTGGAGAGGGCAGAGATTCAAGATGGACATGTTAATGGTTATGAAAAGGAAGTATTTCACTTTGTTTAACCTAATGTTTTCCAAAATTATGTGACCACAGAACTTGTTTGTTTTCATAAAAGGCTCATTAACCAATAGAACTTGTGGTGTGTGGAACACTTTGGGAAAAACAACCACCAAAATCACAGTCTTCATCATCAGGGTGGTTAAAATGGGAAATTTTATGTGGCAGATATGTTGTAATAATAATAAAACAGAAAAACAAAGTAAGTTCTCAGGGGCCAAAGGAGTCAAAGTGAAATTTCAGGGTTGAAATTGGGATTTCTGGTCAAAGACTCTGCCCTGGGCCCACTAGAATCCCGCCATTTAAAGGGCTGCCTCCCTGACATTTTCTAAGACCCACCTTCTGATGCCACTTGTATTAGCTAGGGTTCTCTAAAGGAACAGAATCTACAGATTTCTGTAAAGATAAAATTTTTAAAAGTGTCTCACATAATCATGGTCATGTAAGAGTCCAAGATCTGTAAGACAGGCAGCAGGCTGGCAGCTCCAATGATGGTCCTCAACAAACTCAGGAGAGGCTGGCTGGGCAACCATGGGGATGTAAAAATCCAAAGTGTGTCAGGCAGGCCACAAGCTGACAGCTCCAATGAAGGTTCTTGATGAAATCTCAGGAGAGGCTGGCTGGGCAACCATGGGGGTGTAAGAATCCAATGTCTGTCGGGCAGGCCACAAGCTGACAGCTCCAATGAAGGTTCTTAATGAACTCTCAGGAGAGACTGGCTGGCTAAAGTAGGAAGAGTGATTGTCTCTTCTGAATCCTCCTTAAAAGCCGTCTGGTGATTAGATTAAGTATCACTCATTGCAGAAGACAATCTCCTTAGCTGATTGTGATTGCAATCAGCTGTGGATGCAGCCAATGTGCTCATGACTTAAGTCCATGAAATTTCCTCATAGCAACAGACAGGCCAGCACTTGCAAGATCAGACAACCAGGCACCACCTGACCAAGCTGACACATGAACCTGACCATGACTTCACTCACCTTAGGGTCTGTATTGCTCCTGTGAAGTTTCCATGGCTTCCACTCTGAGGAGCAAGTCACGTCCTGGCCCTATGGCTTTACTGCTGCTGGCTTCACATACCTCTGATGTTTGTGTTGAATGTGGAAACATGATGATTTTTTGCAACATTCTTGCAATTTTGCTTTATGTTTTTTCTTCTTATGGTTCTTACATTAAGTATATTAAGATCATTTTAATGGGTCTTAAGAATATTTCATAGCGTCCTTGCCTCTATTCAAGATCTGATAGCATTTATTTTCATTTTCTCATTTAATAATTAGTCTGCTGTCCTTAAATTAGGTGTCTGATGAATTGTCAGAGTGATTACACAGCATTTTTACTGACCCCACAACTCACTATCGAGTCTATTACGGAGGAGAGCGTTTATAGTTTCATGGGGAGTGAGGGGAGAGAAGCATGGAGCAGGATGGAATTCATATAAACTTTTGGAAAGTTTCATCACAGCATGTGTCAGTCTAGCCTAATGTTTAGTGTCTAAGCAATTGAGGTTCAGAGCTGTGGGTTCTAATTCTAGCTCCATGGCTTATTAGCTTTATGACTTCTAGACAAATTTCTTAGTATCGGTGAGCTTCAGTCTTCTCATCTGCAAAATGGGAATGATGATAGTTCTTGCTTGTTAGGACTGTTTTGAAAATTAAATGGGACAAAAGTATTTAAAGCATTTCCCATGGGCTCTGGCATACTGCCAGTACTTATTAATGATTATCCTAAGTAGTTAATATTTGACTGTTTACATGTCAAGTACTGTTTTAGTACCTATGTGTAAGGTACTGTATTAATTCATTTTAACTTTACAACAACACTTTGAGGGGTTGCTGCAACCAATATCTTAATAGTGAGTAAATGGACACAGAGAGTTTATGTAACCTGCCCAAGGTTATCAGAGTAGGAAAACGGTGTAAGGTAGCTATTATGAATGCTGTTGTTATTGCTTTCATTATTATTAATATTGGCTTCCGTCTTAATAGGTTCTGTTTTCTTTTTTCTGAGTTCACTGGATTACACAACAGGAAGCAGCTTCAGTAGCTTCTGCAAATGGGAACTGGGTCCTCTTGATTTGGGCTGACACAATTTTATAGTTGTGGTTTCACAAGTTCACCACCAGATGGCAGTCTATAGAGGTGATGTTAATTGACTTCCCAGGGACTTGGTATAGGAAAGTTTGAGAATTACGGCACAAAGGTATAGGTGCTTTACCACATGGCAAAGTGAGGGGGTGGGTGATGTGGTAGGGTCTCCTCTCATTCTGGCCTGGCATACAGTTTATTCCGTAGTTTAACCAGACATGGTGGGATCAAAAGTCTCCCACAATTCAACAGAGGTTGAACTCTCACACTGGCACATTTGGACAATAATTTTGCTGAAGGAGCTGGGGAGGGAGAAATATATAAGCTGTGCTCCTGTGATGTCCAGCCCCCCACCAAGCCTCGGTAGGCCTGGATGCTGCTGGGCCTGACCACATGGCTGTTCTTCTCTCCTTGAGCTTCCGTGGTGTTCTCTCCCAGTCCCCACATGCTGCCCATGGCCTGAGCTGGTTTTGAAGCCCCAGCTTCTGGATGAGAGTATGTGGCCATGAGCTAGGAATAAGAATAAACTACAAAATAAACATGGCACATTCTGAAAGTTTTGGGGGGGAAGAAGCCCATTATTTTTATATTAAAATAAGTTCAGAATATTGTTGGTTAAAAGGAAACATTTGCATGAATTTTGAGAATTTAACAGAAGATACGACGAATTTTCAGGCTGCCTTAGTAGTTTGTGGTTAGCCCTTCAGACCCTCCATTAGCCCTCCAGATCCTTCTCTATTCCATGGGTATCATTTTAGGGGAAACATTTGAGACACTTACACCCCTATTGTTTGAACCGTAAACTACTGGGAGTAGGTCCCAGTCTGGAGCAGATGAGATGTAATTCATTGCTGAGTAAAGTCAGTGTGTGTATGTGTTGGGGGGACTGGGAGGGAGTGGGGGTCCTGGTAGATGCACAGAGAAAAGAGTAGAGGGCACTAGGTTGTTTAAAGAATCCAGTTAGGTTTGAGTGGGGCTGATAATTTGCATTTCTAGCAAACTCCCACGTGATGCTGCTGCCTGGGAACGAGACTTTGAGAACCACTTCTTGACCACTTGAAGGCAATAAAGATAGTCCAGGCCTCTGCTTTGTTATGTTCCTGGTTGGTTTAAGTGAACTTTACTCAAAGGGGAGGATTAAAATCCTAAGAATCCTTATGGCTGGGTGAGTCCCTGGCAAATGGTGAAGTAGCTACTAGTACCACTGGTCCCTTTGGTTGACAAATGATTTGACCAGAAACAAGTTGGCACACATGATCATTTAGTTAGAAAATAATTTTGGCTAGAACCTAATATCTATAATTGCTGTCCCCAATCCCATGCCCATTGGGTGCAGTTTTATAATTCTCTTTATTGTCTAAAAATGTTGTCTCTTTTTCAGAATTTGCTCTTTAAAATGTTCTAATTTGTGTTCAGCCAATTATTCCTTCTCAATGGGAGCTACAAGGGGGAAAATTAGAAGAAACCAAGTATGCGATAATATGGGATTAATGTGAATAACCTAAATGTTTAATAATTGGGAAATAGTTGGAACAAACCTAAGATAGTGTGTTGGCTCACTGCCTGTTTTCTCTCAGATCCATTCGCTGCCTTCCCTCATTCAGCTTAGCATCTCAGGGAACCCTGTCATTGAAGCTCCCTTGCCCTCTGGACTCTAGCAGGTCTCACCAATGTAAGGTGCTGGTGGAACACTCGAGGGGGGAGTTGGGGAGAAAACAGGGTATTTCTCCCTCCCCCCCCTCCTTTGGACAGTAGCTCTGGCAGAGGCTCTATCTCCCCCATAACTACCGCCTCAACTTCTGGTTCTGGTGAGACCCCCCTTCCTAGTCTCCCAGCCTCATGGTGGCAGTGTGTTCTTGCTTTGATAATCTCCGTGTGCCCTTCGTCATCCCATTGGGTTTCTTAAACTATACTGAATTTCTACTCTTTGAAAGCAAGGGTTTCCATTACTGACTGGATCTTGCCTAATACACATAATGTCCTGGTCAAAGTTTTTCTGGCTAAGTTACTAAATAATACACAATATGGGCCTTGGATTTCGCAAAAGTTGGTACCATCTAATGTATATGTTGCTGCTTGTTGTGTGCCTGACATGGGCAGGCCAGTCAGTGGAAAACGCCATGGCTGGCCGGGGAGGAACTTTAGCCTCTCTGTCATCTCCGTCAAGTTCTCCTCCCTTTCCCTTCCCAAATCAATCTATTTTCTATGAAAAAGAAACCTCAGGATATGCCTCCTAGTGTCACTCAAAGCCCCCCCAAAACTCTCCTACACAGATATTCTAAAACTGTCACCTGGGAAAGCATAGGGGATATCAGGACTGTTATACTATTTTCAATACCTCATGAAAATATTCAACTTCTGAAACGGGTGTGACATTTATGTAGATGCTCTTTCTGTTTGTTAAAATACAGAAGGTGATCTATATTCTGCTTGTGTGCATCACACCCTATTAACCCATTTTCTATGATCAACATGGTGGTGGAAGCTGATTTCAATCTGTCTTTCAACACTTCAGTGACCTCCAACTCAACAATCTAAGAAAAATATCTAAAACTCAGATATTGTCATGTGCTTACTACTATGCTTTCAAAGTATGCATTGAGGAAGCCATGCAAATTATCATGGACACCACTAAAGAGAAAGTGGCTGAGACCATATAGAGCTCTCAAGGAAAATCTCATCAGAGCTGCAGATTTGTTGGTGATACAGAATTTGAATGCTCTCTCAAGTGCTGCTACTTGTGTAGGTCTTTCTTTACTGATGAACCAACAGTTCATCATTCAAAACCAAACCAGGAGTATGATTGCTGAATCATTATACTGACATTTCTTTTAGTATCCAGTACCTTAGTGCAGCTAGAAGTAAAAACCTAAACTTGTAGAATTGTAAAACCCATACCCAACTCTGAAACCTGTTCTACAACTAGTTGTTGCGATGTGCTTTGAAATTGATTGCTTTTTTGCATATGTTATTTCTCACAAAAAAGAAAAAAAAAGCTGATTGTGATGATAAATGCACAACTATATGACACTGTGAACCATTAATTGTACACTTGAATAATTACATGGCATGTGAATATATAATATATATCAATAAAAATAAAAACATCAACTTAAAAAAGGTCAAAGAGTAAATAAATACTAGGGAGGGATGAGGAGTAAAAACATTGGGTAGATTGCAATACTAATGGTCAATGAGAGGGAGAAGTAAGGGGTGGGATGTACAAGCTGCTGCTTTTTTCTTTTAATTTCTTTTTCTAGAGTGATGCAAATGTTCTAAAAATGATCTTCGTGATGAATACACAACTACTGGATGATATTGTGAGCCACTGATTGTATACTTTGGATGGAACGTATGTGTGTGGAGATATCTCAATAAAATTATATATATAAAAAGACAACCCCACACAAAACACCGAACCAGGCTTGTTGGTAAGGAGGAATCACTGCAGCGCTAAGGTTCAGGCCTCACTGGTGATGGGTGGCAGAGTACTGCCTTCGGGAAGGCTTTTAGTTTCTGAGAATATGGTCAGTGTACTATGGAGAATCCTCAGATAATATAACATAGCTTTTTTTTTTTTGAGAAGATTTAAACAATCTTAAATGAAGATTCTTCACTCCACACTTGCATTCTATGTCCTTTGCATGTGGGATTCAGTGAACTCTCTTCTATCATAGTCTTGGCCACTATGGAACCACATCATGAGACAAAGCTCATTTCAGTGCAGCTTATTAGGCGGCTTAGCTGACTTTAATTCAAGTTATATGGGAAGCTCTGTATCATCAATCTTTAGTAGGGTGCCTACTTAGAACACAAAGACATACCTGACATTAGTGATGATTGTTTTCATTTTTGTGGCCACGTTACCAGAAGGACTGGTTAAAGAACATTTATAAAATCATATAGGAGGTTTAGAAAAAGAGGAGATAGAACTGAAAAGTCAAAAACACAGAAGACAGACCCACTGTAGCAGTTAAGGGAGTGGGCTCTGAAGTCACATTTGCATCAGCCTGTTATAAACTGGGTGACCTTGGATAAGCCGTCTGGAGCTCAGTTTTGCCATCCATTAGATGGGAAAATATTTAACACTTCACTTTGCAGAGTTCTTATGAGGATCACATGATCTAATCATGTGACGGGCCTCACACAGTGTGTCTGGCAAGTAGGAGATTTTTAACAAATGTTGAATGTCCGCACAGTTATGGTCGTCATCTGTGGGAATAATCTTCAATCCCTGGATGTGGTTCTCTTTCAGACATTATACACAGGTGCATGTGATGGTCTGGTCAAATCCTCCTTGGAATCACATGGGGCAGGGGCATGTCTCCAACACAGGGTATGCCCCCAATTTTGGTAATTAATGAACATGCTGTTTTCAGAGTACACAGAGTATGAGGCCATAGGCTGGTTCCACTGGAGCAAGTCATAGAGGAGGTCATATCACAAGAAGGTTGGAGAGCGAGAGGAGATTTTAATTCCTAGATGAAAAGGGGAGGAGACCAAGAGAGAAATAAAGGGAAGGATGGCTCAAGGTCCTAAACCTGGTTCCCAAACTTGAGAGTGCACTGGAATCACTGGACAACTGAGCAACACACCAGATTTTCTGGTTCAGCAGATCTGGGGTGATGCCTGAGAATGTGCATTTCTAAGAAGTTCTCAGATGAAGGTGGTGCTGCTCATCTAGGGACCATGGTCTGAGAACCACTTTTCTGAGGACATGGTCTTTATCTGAGAAGCCCTGAAATGCCTATGGGAGAGACTGACTCAAAAAAATCTTTCAGTGTGAAGGCTTATTGGGTCATGCCTCATCACACACATATTAGTACTGTGTCCCAAAACAACAAAAGCAGAAAGGAAAATAAGGGAATCCTACTAAAACCCAAATGAGCGAGAAAGAAATAGACTTTGGGGACTGCTTTGTCTCTTGGCTTTAATGTTTTAGGTAATAAAAAAATATAATGGAAGGCTGAGTAATAGAAAATTTAATGGAAAGGGAAAAGGATAGATTTTTTCTCCAGTGCTTAGAAAAAGAAAATCAATTCGCTTACCTGCTGTGGAGGTTGTCCATTAGATTTCTCTATTAGTCTAACTTCTCTTCCTGCAACAACAAAAACATTGAAAATTAAGGACTTCAAATTGGCTCCTTTTCACAGACAAGTTGCCCTGTGAATGCTGACAGCAGAAAGCACCTCCTGAGGGGCAATGGGCAGTGATGTGGGGAGAATGGAGTTTTCTATGACAGTACTGGCCCTGCTCTATAGGGCTCTTAGCCCAGTTTGGCAAGTGCTTTAAAATGTGTCAGATCTGTGTTTGCAGTTCAGCACCTGATACATACAATTGACTCAAATTTCAGTTTTTCATTATAAAATACAATTGTAGGGAGATTAAAATGGCATAACACACAAGTTGTTTCTCATATTTCTGGGCATGTTGAAATTGTTCAATAATCAAAAGTTGTCATTGTTATTTATTACTGTTGATAAACATTAAGAGGAAAACACCCGGGCGGGCCGCGGTGGCTCAGCGGGCAAGAGTGCTTGCCTGCCATGCCGGAGGACCTCGGTTCGATTCCCGGCCCCAGCCCATGTAAAAAACAAACAAACAAACAAAATATAATAAAAAACAAGAAAATGTTTAAAGATGTTTCCCTTTCTTCCTCCCTTCCTTCCTTCCATCCTTCCTTCCTTCTCTCTGTCTTTCCTTCCCTTCCTCCCTCTCTCTTTAAAAAAAAAAAAAAAAAAAAAAAAAAAAAGAGGAAAACACCCCATCTTCTCTGAAGGATAAAGTTTCTAACTAGGCAGGAGAAAAAGCTTCCGGGAATTCACACCTTGGGGACATTTCAAACAAAGTGTCAATGAATAAATGTAAAACATTTCAATAAAATACGTAAGTTAGAAAATATATTTGCTTAGGATGAAATATAATAATGGTGAGAACTTGAGAAAATGAAATAAAGGTTCAGATTTTTATCAACTTCTCTGCAATTATTAGACTAATGCATACACCTTTCTTGAGAAATGTTCTGTACTCCACCCCCAAGTACATTACATATTGTGATAATAAACTCTGTCTCAAACTTATCATATACTCTTGGAATGATTTCATCTTCGGGGTGATTCAATTTTATATTCTCATCAGTAACACTGTTTGGCCCATTACTGTTTTCTATTGTTCAGTAATTCCTTAAAAATCGAATACATTGCTCAAATGTCACACTTTATTACTCATAATCCAATTCAAATATTATTCTATAAGGAAGACACTGAAGGTGAGAAAGAGATGAGAAAAGCAAAGCCGATACCCTTGAGGGGGCCACCATCTAACTGGGGTAGGCAAGGAGATAAGAATATATAAATAACTAAAATACTATGCAGAGTACAAATCATCATGTCTCAGTTTGTTAGGGCTGCTGTTAACAAAGTCCCACAGACTCGTGGTCTTAAACAACAGGAATTTACTGTCTTGCAGTTTTGGAGGCTACAAGTGCAAAGTCAAGTTGTCATCAATTTGTGTTTTCTCTGAAGTCTACAGTGTTCTGGTGGTGGTTAGCTGGCAACTCATAACCCAACCTCTGTTTCCTATACTGTTTCCAAATTTCCTCTGCTTACTAGAAATTCAGCCATGTTGAATATAAGGGCCACTCTGATTCAGTCTGGCCTCACCTTAACTACTGACAACTTCAAACCTTAAATACTAACACCTTCAAAGATCCTATTTACTAATGGGTTCACACCAACACGACCAGGGCTTAGGACCTGAACATGGCTTCGCTGGAGACATGATTCAATCCATAACAAATACCATTAAAGGAACATAAACCAACTCTTGGGATGTTCAAGACTGGGAGACTGTAAATGGGCAGCTTCTAGAAGCTATGATAGCCCGAGATGGACATTAAAAGATGGGTGGTGCCACGACAGACAGAGAATGGTGTGACGGAAACGCCTTCTAGACAGAGCAGATAACGTGGCAAAGAGGAGGTAAGAAAGGATGGAGGATTATTTAGTTGACAAATAGATGATGATTTTTTTTTTTTACTGGGAAACTGCAGTAAAGAGGTCACCCTATCGCATGCCCTACAGAATGAAGGCCTTATGCACAGAAGAGTAAATATTCTTTTACTCTGTTTGGGGTTTAAAGAGTAAGCAGTGAGCAGAGTTATAGGAGATGATGATTTCTCTGGAGGATCATGAATCACTTTGAGTGAGATGAGAAAAGGGAAAAAGAATTGTAGGGTCTGAAAATCTGCAGTTATGGTATGGAAAGATACTGGGAAAAAGAAACAGAGAAGAAGCTGTGGAAAATATTTAAGATCCACATCATCACAGCTTGAGATATCAGGTCCTAATTAAACACTATCAAAAGCTTTGCAGAGCACTGAGAAAATTCTTAAAGTCAAATCCTTCTCATGACTTCATTAATACTGAACTCCGTACAACAAACCCAAAACCTATTCCTATAGCCACACCCTGGCTCCTAAATATCAGACCCATATTTTTCAAATGAGTGATAGTGTATTTCTGAGGAGGAGAAGACCTTAAGAGTCAGCTTGTACAAAAGATAATGGAGAAGAGGACATTATTAGCATGTGAAAAAATTGGAAGACAGACCAGAGGTTTTATATCAATGTTAAATTTCTTAAACTTGATGACTGGAATTCAGGTGGTTCCATAAGTGGATATCCATGTTGTTAGGAAGTATACATTGAAATATTAACTGCTCAAGGAGCACAATGTATGTAACCTACTATCAAAGGTTTGGAAAATAGATAGATCGATAGCCAGATGGATAAATGCAATGATATGGCAAATGTGGCAAAATGTCAAAAGTTGGTGAATCTGGGCATCTGGATGAGGAGCATATTGGAATTCTCTGTATGGGTTTTGCATTATTTTTGCAACTGTGATGTAAGTTTGAAATTAATTATTTCAAAATTAAATGTTAAAAAAGAAAAAAGACAACAGAGAGACCCATGTTGTAAATTTTGGGGACAAGATGGATGCGGGATGTGTGATGAAGTTATTGAGGCCTTGAAAGTAGGTCCAGATGACTAAACATCACATGCTCAGAAACAGGGAGCAGTGGTTGGTTCTTGAGCAGCAAGTTATATGATGGAAGTAATTTCTTAGAAAGACTCACCTGGCAGTAGTAAAGAGGGAAAATTGGAAGGGAAAGGGGTTGGACACAAGGAGACCTGACCAGAGTTTAGCCTTTGAATTAAATGATGAGATGTGTGATGGTATCAAAAGGAATCCTGAGGAAAGGACAAATCTGGAAAAAGATTCTTTCAACCTTGTTTTGATTTTCAAGTTAGTACTGATTTCTACCTCTCTTAGTTTCTCTTAGCAGTTTGCTTATATATCTATTCTACATAGGGTCTTGGGAAAGTAACGGTGCTTATTAAGCTCTGCTTTCTTTTGTGTAAAATGACAGCGATAATAGTGTCTTTCTCATAGAGTATTAGAATTGAGCGAAAGAATACATGTAAGGTACTGAGTGCAGTGTGTGGCATGAAGTATGGTCTCAGTAGTAGCTATGACTCTTGACTCGTCATCATCAGTACTGTCATCACCACTGTCATTGTAATCATCACTTATTAGTTTTCTAAGTTTTTCCCTGTCACTACACTAGAAGTTCCTTGAGTACAATGACTGCACCTCATTATCTTTATTTCCTCAAAAGAGAATAAGCACTAGGGCTCCTATAAATATGTACTGAATGTTAAGGGGGAAAAATGCCAGATTTCCATGAAAGAAGGGATTCATGAGACAAAAAGAAGGAATTATCAAAATTAGTCTTATTTATGGAGGCTGACAGATGGGAAGAACAGCGGTTCCAAAGCATGGCAGCTGAAAGGAGATTTATGCAGTGTTGGAGAGACTCTGAATTCAGTGTTTAGCTTATTGAGTTGAAATTATGAATCAGGGAGATGACAAGAGAAAGATGGAAGACTGAACAAATGTATCCAACTCCTTCCATTAAAAAAAAAAAAAGGCATACATTCTCAGGGAGAACAATAGAAGAGACAAAAATAGAACACCCAAGACAAAAACAGAGCTTCCCAAGAAGTAGCTCATCTTGCAATTAGCAGTTTGGAAAACCAAGAACTAGCCCAATTTACATGGTAGAATTCTTAAAGGCCCTAGGAAATGTCAGTACTAGATGTCTTTGGAAAATAAAAGTGAAGAGGGGAGGGCTTAAATAAAGATAAACTAGTTTTGCTCAAGAAACAGTTAGGTTCCTTAATCCCTTTCTGCACTCCTTGTGGTTGCTACTCTCCATATCAATCAAAGAATAGAATTTTAATGTCTGGAAAGGGTAAAACAGACAGCTTCTGAGATGGACACTAGGCACAGCTGAGGGCAGTGGTCTCACACCTAAAATGGGGAGTAAGTTAATGTGTGCACATGGAATTTGATGCCAAGCCTGCCTCCCCTACTTGGCTCTGGGAATGGTGGCAGCCATCTCCAGGCAGGGGGTTGGAAGAGTCTTCTCTGGGGAAGCTGACCAGCATTAGAACCAAAGTCCCTGTGATTTTCTCAGCTATTTAGCCAGTCAAATTACTCCATAGTTCCTTCAACAATCGAAACCCTCCTAACTCTCCAGACAGTTAGCAAGCTTTCCATTCCTCCCAATTTTTAAAAATTAATTTATTAATTAAAAAAATTAACAAACTAAAACATTAAAATGTGATCCTTTTGTTCTACCTATATAATCAGTAATTCACAATATCATCACTTAGCTGCATATTCATTATTTCTTAGAACATTTGCATCAATTCAGAAAAAGAAATAAAAAGACAACAGAAAAATAAAATGAAAACAGAAAAAAAAAAGATTATACATACCATACCCCTTATCCCTCCCTTTCATTGATCACTAGCATTTCAAACTAAATTTATTTTAACATTTGTTCCCCCTATTATTTATTTTTATTCCATATGTTCTACTCATCTGTTGACAAGGTGGATAAAAAGCAAACAGAAAAAAATTCATGTATAACATACCCCCACCCCTCCCCCTCTTCGATCACCAGCATTTCAATCTAAATTTATTTCAACATTTGTTCCCCTATTATTCATCTTTATTCCATATGTTTTACTTATCTATTGATAAGGTAGATAAAAGGAGCATCAGACACAAGGTTTTCACAATCACACAGTCACATTGTGAAAGCTATACCATTATTCAATTATCCTCAAGAAACATGGCTACTGGAACATAACTCTACATTTTCAGGCAGTTCCCTCCAGCCTCTCTATTACATCTTGAATAACAAGGTGATATCTACTTAATGTGTAAGAATAACCTCCAGGATAACCTCTCGACTCTGTTTGGAATCTCTCAGCCATTGACATTTTGTCTCATTTCACTCTTTCCCCTTTTGGTCTAGAAGGTTTTCTCAATCCCTTGATGCTGAGTCTCAGCTCATTCTAGGATTTCTGTCTCATGTTTCAAGGAAGGTCCACACCCCTGGGAGTCATGTCCCACATAGACAGGGGGAGGGGGGTGAGTTTGCTCATGGTATTGACTGGAGAGAGAGGCCACATCTGAGCAACAAAAGAGGCTTTCTTGGCCATTCCCCCCAATTTTTAACAAGCATTAATAACCAAGCTATACACCAGACAGCTGAGGAGAGTCTCTAAGATGGAAGGGAGACATTGAAACCAACCAACTAACCAACAAACAAAAAAAGCACTTGTAGGAAACAAAGAGTAGGGAGAAGAAAACTTAAAAACCACAACAAAAAGTAAAACTGACAATAATGTCCTCATGCTGTCAAGACCAAGTCCAAAAACCACGTCCAAAAAGAAGAGAAGCCTACTTTTTTTTTAAGTCAGAGAACAAAAAAGGCTCTTGGAAATTAAAATTAGATAGCAAAATGAGTATTTCAATAGAGAAACCAGAAAGAAAAAAAAAGATGAAGAAAGCTCCCATAAAGTAACAAAAGAGCCAAAGAAATAGAAAGCCAAGTAGTAAAGAAAAAACAAACAAACAAACAAAAAAACTAGAGGGCTAATCCACAAGGTCCAAAATCAAATAAAAGAAGTTCAAGGTAAAACAAAGAGAAGATGGAAAGGAATTCCTCAACAAATTAATTTGAGAAAATTTTGCATATCTGAAGGACCTGAGTTCCTAGACTGAAAGGGCTCACCAAGTGCACAGGACAATGGAGAAAGATAAACTCACCCCAAGGCACATCATAGTGACATTTTAGAGCCAGGGTTAAAAGTAAAGATCATATAAGTTTTCAGAAAGAAAAAAAAAAAGATCGTATACAAATATCAAAATGGTTCTGGACCTCTTAAACATAACAGACCCTAGAATTCTAAACCTGTCCAAACCATCAGTAAAATAAGACATCTTATGATATGGAAGGTTTCAACAAATTTACCACCCACACACCTGTTCTCAGGAGGCTACTGGAGGACATCACAAACAAATGAAGAAATAAACCAGAGGAAGACAAGGGACACAGGAAATAAGAATTCAATATAGGACAGAAGCAAAAGTTATCCCCAGGGTGAGGGTGATAGGAGATCCCAGGAAGCCAGTGGTGTACCAGGTGGGAAGGACAATCCGTCCAGATTAAAGAAAGTAAAAAGGCTCTGGACAACTTTCTTTTAAGAGATGAGAATGGTAGAAAATCTTAAGTGTCCCTGTGATGGTTAAGTTTAAGCATCAGCTAGGCTAGGTTACGGTGCCCACTTTTTTGGTCAAGCAAGCACTGGCCTGATGGTTACTGTGAGGATACTTCATGGATTGAAATAATTAATTAGTTGATTGTATCTATGGTTGATGGCATCTAAAATCAACAAAGGAGATTGCCTTCAGCAATGAGAAAAGTCTTATCCAATCAGGTGAAGGTTTAAGAGGGAGAACTGATGACTTCAGCAGTCAGAAAGAAGCTTTCAATCTCTATTTCAGCCAGCCAGCCTCTCCTGCTGATTTCATCAAAACCTTCAGTGGAATTCCCAACTTACAGCCTGCCCTATGTAATTCTGACTTGCCAATACCCATGGTTTCATGAGCTAATTCTTATTATACATCTCTTAATATTTACATATCTACTCCCCACCCCCATGGTTCTTTTTCCCTGGAGAACCCTAATGCAATCCCAACGAGAGAAGATTTATACAATAGGGACAAGTTTGCAGTTGAATTGGTGGTAAGTACATGGAACACTGAGCAAATGAAAAATGAGATGTCATCTCTAGAGAAAAAGCTGTGTAAGAAAGGAAACATAATTATTATTTACTACCTGGCTTAGCTGAGAATAGCTTTTACATAGCCATAATAAATTAAATACTACAATATTCATCTAACCAAAGTTGGTTGAATGGGGTTTGAGTGGGGAAAAGGAATATTCCTCATGTGTGGTGGGGGCAGGGGATGGAAGCTAAATCTTCTTTCATAGCGGAGGATAATACCTAAAACTGGGGGGAGTAATTCAAGAAATGGTAATAGAAGCATTCATTTAGAGAAAAAGAGATAGATCCCCAAACAATCAGATAAATGGGTTAAAAGAGATTTCTTCTGAGGAAACAGAAATCTGGCAGAGAAGAAGACTGGGAACTTGTAGAGGTAGAGGATTCTCTAGTGTATGCACAGGTGTATCTCTAATGAAAATGAAAATGTCAAAGCACGGTGGAGGAGAGGAGAGGACCATCCAGTACTAGTACTCCATAGTGGATGCCAATGTGCGTCTAACACACAGGAAGCAGCCAGGGCTCCCAATCTCCTTGACACAATAAAGTCATGAGAAAGGGTGATCTAGATGACAGCAGGCAATAACAATGATGTTTTGGAAAAAGCCAACTCCCCTTCATTTGTTCAACCTACATGTATTATTAAACATCCAGTACTCTGGGCTATGCCAAGTCCTAAGGATCATTACAGGATGAATTAGATATGAAGCTTATATTCTAAGAGGTGGACAAACCACAAAGTGTGGGGACCAGGAACCAACCTTTCAGAATATTTTAGAGCTGTGCAGTTTTAACAAGCACATTCTAGCCACACATGGCTACTTAAATTAATTAAAATTAAATAAAATAAGAAATTAAATTTCTGGGGTTCACTAGTTCATTTCAAGGGCTCAAAAGCCATATGTGGCTAGTATCTACCTTACTGGACAATAAAGACATAGAACATTTTCTTCATTGCAGAAATTCTGCTGGATAGTACTGGGGTAGAAGTTCCTAAATGCTGATTTTTACAGTGTTTTCAGGTACAACTCCCGAAGGGATCACATTCCACAATCTATTAGTAAATAGGCCTTGCAGAGCTTGATATTTAACCAGCTAACTTGTCTGCGCAAGGAATGGAATTCTTACTTTGTTAGCAAATTAGTTTCAAGTGGAGCCACCCCTGGAACTAGTGAAGGGAATGCTTCTTCCTTCCCATGAAGCTATTTGACCATCTACAGATGCTGGGGGCAAAAGCTGTTGGGGACCAGAACTCTGTGAATCTTTGGGAAAATATGTTTGTGTAGTGGAAAGAGGAAAGATCTCTGAAGCCAGAAATTTCTGAGTTTGAATTCTTACTCCACTGCTTATTAGCTCTCAAGCAAATCTTTTAACCTCTGGGTCTCAGTTTGCTCATATGAGGTGTGTAGATGGCACATGAACCAGGATTGGTGTGGTAGTGGCACAAAAATGGCAGCTGCGGTCTTATCATTGTGTTTCATCTCCAGCACTCTGTAAGAGCAGGCCCTCTACACCCCTCACGTCTCATCACTACCCTGTTTTCTAGCTTTTTAGAAAATAAAGGATCTATCATTGCCCAAGAACTTAAGTACTTCAGAAGGGAGGATTTATTTAAAGAAAGTGAAGGGAAAGAAAAGATGTGGGAAGGGAAGCAACATTTACTGAATGCCTCGGACATGCCAGGCTTACTTGCAGCTACCTTACGCTGTTCTATAAATCTTTCCAACGAGGTGTAGGAGGAGCTGAAGGATGTAAGGAAGGTGGCTGGAGGGGACGGTTTGTGGATGGCAGAAAGGAAGCAACGTTTGAGACGAATCCTCAGAGATGGCTGGGAGTGGGCGTCTGAGTGCTAGGTTAAGGGCCTATGGGGTTTACAGTTCATAACAACAATTAGTGGCGATCTGGAGGACTCACTGGTGGGGCAAGAGCAGAGGGAGTCAAGATGAATTCAGCTAGTCCACAACCTGTCCGCAGATAATTTTTTGACTTAGAGTTTAAACCACAGAGTCCATCTCTGTTCCTTTTTTAAACTTCCATGAGGGGGTAAAACAAAGTTCTTCCCAAGTGGAGTTAAATTCTAAACGTGATAAGCCTGAGTTGGTGCCAATACTGGTTGCAAGATTAACTTTTCCTTGTAACTTGTAAATTCATTAAGTTTATTTCCAGATTTTCTTTCATGGGTTTTCCCCACCCTCCATCCCCAAGCACGGGCCAACATCTGAATAGAAAGAAAAGATCTCAAGCTGGGCTCCTTTCTCCGAACAAGCTTTGCAAGCTTTGCAACATCTTCCTTGGATACGATTCAGCTGGGGGCCTTCCCTGTATTCCAAGAGGAACTCCAGTGTCCTCACACAGGGACCTCTTTGTTGTCTGAGGTTATGAGAAGTTAACCACTACTTAGCACAAGGAAATATCCTTTCATTGTGTGAAGTAATGATCAAAGAGGAATGCCATTTAAACCAAGGGAAACAAAACCGTGATTTATATCTAGAATCCCTACAGAAAAAAAGAAAGATTCTGGTTACTACAGGAAAAGACAATCAACTGCAGTGCAGGGTGTAAAATTCACTCAGCTATTAATGGATTTTAAAGTTTAGTCGTTAGCATATACCAAATCATAAGTGCTTTTTTAAAGCATAAACATTTTTTTCTTTTGCATCGCCTGTGTTCACAAGTATCGTCAATCTTTTTCAAATGCTTAACGTAATCCTGTTTTACAAAAAGTTACATGTTAAATAGGACTATGAATATGTGTTAATACATAATTATACTCACACAAGTATATACAAAGTTTGGGAAAGAGTGGGAAAAAGCCATCCATAATCATACCTGTGTAAAACCGTGTTTAGGTTAAATTGTTTCTCAGTATTTGTTTTAGTTTACGTACACCTTCATACTAAATTTATACAGCTTATAAACAACTTCACATTTGCTTTTCTCATTCACCATTCCTCTCTCTGGCTTAGCATCACTTTCAATTTTTCCAAAAAGCCACCTTCCTCGCAGCTTCCGAGTTCGACGTCTGCAGTGCTGACTACAAACACTACATAATTTTAGTTGTGAGGATTTTGGATTTCCTTGCCTTTCCATTATTTAATTTTCTTCTGACATGAGTAAAGATGATCTATATAGGACCTATAGCAGTTACAGACTAGCAAGGTGCTTAATTTCCTTGATTGCAATCAGGAAATGCTGACTTCATAACATCACTGATAATTAAATACAAAATTCCAGGTAAAAGTGCAAGGAAAACTTGCCCAATAAGGACCTGTCTCAGACAGAACATTTCTTTCTGAATAAAGGCTCACACAATAGACCTCAGAGAATTAGAGCCAAATTCATAATCCACCACAGACTGGGTAAGTCCCTCCCCTCCTAGCCCTGCAGCCGGGTCTCACGGTTCTGAGAGAGCCTGTCCGTTAATTACTCTCTGAAAATCGTGAATTCCCATCAGGTTCTCTTCTGAGGGCTGAGGTGAACCGGGACGCCCGCAAGCCTCACACCCTTTCCCGGGACTCGAAAAGCTGTGGGGACGCCCCACTTGTTTCCCTCCCAAATTCAGGTCCAGGAACTGAAAGGGCCTCAAACCAGGGGGAGATGTCCCCTGGGGAGACCAGCCCCCGCTGGTAAGAGCTCCGAGGCCTCTCTCAGGGCGTTGGGACGCCGACACCCCCTGGGCCAGTCCTTTCTTCTGTGAGACCCGTCAGTATGGGCAGCAGGTCCTCTCTCATGGGCCCGAGGATGGGTCTTTCGATTTTAATATCCTTACGAACTTCCACAACTTTTGCCAGAGGAACAACAAATGGGCCGAAATTCCTTATGTCCAGGCTTTTTTCCCTCTGCGCTCCCGCCCCTCCCTTTGTATCCTCCTCTCCCTCACTCTACCCTCCCCTCCCTCCAGCGGCGCTCCAGCCGCCATCTTGCCTTTCCCTCCCCCCTTCTGCTTCAGCAACATCTCAGTCGCCATCTTCTCCTTCTCTTCTTCCTTCTGTTCCAGTGACGTCCCAGCCGCCATCTTGCCCTCCTCTCTCCCCTTCTGCGCAGGCGGCACTCCCGCCGCCATCTTGCCTTTCTCTTCCTTCTTCTCTGCTGGCGGTGCTCCAGCTGCCATCTTTCCCCCCTCTTCCTCCCCCTTCTCCAGCAGCATTCTAGCCTCCACATCTTATCCTCCCCTTCCATCTCCATCCAGTCCCCAACTGTCCTCAACAGCCTTGCCCTCCTCACCTATAAGCTCTCATACCTGCTCAAAGAACTCTTTACTGTCCACTACAGGGAGTTGTGGGACCTGAAGGGTTAGTTCGAGTACACACCCCTTTCTCCCTAGCTGACCTCTCTAATACTGAGAAATGGCTAGGTTCATTCTCCAGCGACCCAACCGCCTATACTAAGGAATTTCAATATCTAGCTAATGCCTATGATTTAACCTGGCATGACATTCATGTAATCTGCTCTTCTTCCCTAACTACAGATGAAATGGACCGCATTTTCAATGCAGCCAGGGCTCATGCTAACCAGGTGCATATAAACGACCACACCATGCCGGTAGGGGCCGAGGCTGTGCCAGACCAAGAGCCAGGGTGGAAATATCAGGTTAACACTCCAGCCAGGAGGAACAGGCAGACAAGACAGGACAAAATGCTTACATGCCTCACGGCCGGCATGCAGAAAGCTTCACATAAAGTAGTAAACTTCCATAAGCTAAGGGAAATTACCCAGGGTCCTGATGAAAACCCAGCCGCTTTTCTATACCACCTCACAGAAACCCTCTCCCAATATACCCGCCTAGACCCCGACTCAGAGGCTGGTAAAACTGTTTTAGTCACACACTTAATATCCCAATTAGCTCCAGATATAAGGCGTAAACTTAGAAAAATTGAGGACAGTCCTCAGGCCCCTATCCATGACCTGGTAAACACGGTCTTTAAAATTTTTAATACTTGTGATGAACTGGAGAGGGCAGAAAAGGAATCCCGGGACTGCCAAAAGGTGAATTTACAAACCCAATCCTTGATTGCGGCTCTGCGGCTCACTTCAATGGAGAAGAAGCTGGCTATGACTAATCCACTACCAGGAAAGTGCTTCAAATGTGGCCTCGATGGACACTGGTCTCGCCAGTGCCCCAATCCTCAACCGCCCAAGGGACCATGCCCTCTCTGTGGTACAAAGGGACATTGGAAAAGTGACTGCCCCTCGGTGTCTAGCCGTGGAGGTGCCGTCCTTCCAACCCCTAACCCATTGCTGGCAGTCCTGAGCCTGGCCATTGACGACTGACGATGCCCGGCCTCAGCGACCCCAATCACCCTTGTCGAGCCCAGAGTAACAATCAAGGTATTGGGTAAGTCCACCTCCTTTTTAGTGGACACAGGGGCTACCTTTTCTGTCCTCCCCTCTTACTCAGATCAACTCCTTCCTTCCCAGGTCATGGTTATGGGCATGGACGGCCGTCCTTTGCGCCCCTTAACTACTGGACTGCTTACATGTTTAATAAAAGGGTACCCCATTAGACATTCTTTCTTAGTAATGCCTTCTTGCCCCAGCCTGCTAATGGGACAAGATCTCCTTGTCAAATTAGGAGCCTCACAACACTGGATAAAAAACCCTCAAACAAAACTTCACAGCAAGTGCCAGACTAACGTCACTATCCACAGCACCACCCATGCCCCAAAGGACAATATTTCGGGTGTAATGGAACTCTTACCAAGGGTCTTAACTCCACTGCCCCAGGACCATGCTTCCTAATGACCCTCTATGGGGAGTCCGAACTAACTTGGCTACTGACCTCTCCTCGCTCCAAAAGGGCTGCCTTTCTCCCTATCCTAGTAGGCATCAGCCTAACCGCTTTAGTCGCAGCCTCAGCCACAGCAGGAGGGGCACTGGGACACAATATTTTAACCTCTCAAAACTTCAAAACTCAACTACAGGTAGCCCCGAAATCGACATCAGAATCCCTCTCCTCTCTACAACACCAACTCACCTCACTAGCCCAGGTAACTCTTCAAAATCGACAGGCCTTAGACCTGCTGACAGCCGAAAAAGGAGGAACATGTACATTCCTCCAAGAGGAATGCTGCTATTACGTCAATGAGTCGGGTCTAGTAAAACAAAATATCCAAACCTTAAACTAAAGGAGGAACTCTACCACAGAAAGCAAGGAACCAACTCTGCCTTAAAGTGGTTTTCTTCTCCCCTGGCAACATGGCTCCTTCAGCTACTGGGTCCAGTTATCCTAATCTGTCTCTTTTTTCTCTTAGCTCCCTGCCTCCTCAACTTCCTTCAGGGACGCATAAAGGAACTATCCCGAGCAGCAGTCAACCAAATGCTCCTGCATCATTATCATCACCTGCCTTCCTCACCAGATTCCTACAGCCAGCCCCCCCCACTCCCCTGGCCATGACAGTTCTGGCCTATAACCCCATGCCGCCCCATTACAGCAGGAAGTAGCCAGAAAGATCTCGACACCCTATTATCACAAAAAGGCTGGAATGTTAGGTCAGGGAAACAGGGAAGGGCACTACAACTGGAGCTGCGGAGGCTGTGTTGCCCCTCCCAACCTGACTTCAGGAACTAATGAACTGCCCCTTCTGGACGTCACCTGACCTCCATCCTTAAAAGTTGCCTGTGCCAAAGCCCACATGCGCACTCACCTTCCTCCACTTGGGTTTGGTGAGTTCTGCCCTGGAGCACAGAAATACCCCCTCCTCCACTTTAAATTTCCTGGTGTACCTTTCTTCTTTCTCATCCTTTCGCCTCCTAAACCTTTCAAAAAACAAGCATGACTAGCTCCATTTTACAATAAGGAAAATGGTTTAGCAAGCTTAACTAACTTCGATAAGGTTACACATTAACTATAAATGGTGGAGCAAGGATTTATAGTTTAAGTATTTTTCTTTTACACCATGGAGTCTTCAACATGACAGGATGTATGGAATGAAGGCCATCATTGCCATCATTGCCAAGATAGGTGGGGGATAAGGGATACAGAAGATCAATTAACCTGGACTTCATCATCATGAAGGGCCTCATGTGGACTTTTGACCAGCAACTGTAAATACATCCCCATAGCCATAACGACAGAATTGAAACAACATGTTGCTTATCACACAGCTTTAAAGTCCAGCCCCATTTTTCTGCAATAAATCACCAGCAGCTCCTTAAGAACTAATATTTTATCTCGAGCATGCAAAAATTCCATCACCTTTATGTATGTGTGCAACATTGCAAATGTGTACATGTAAACTGTGGTATAATGAAACACTTGCTTGCTGGTCTATGTCCCCAGTTCCTGGGGAGGGAACCTCAGAATCTGGAATTTCCAGTGACAAGAAGGTCTTTTGTTATTCATTATGGGCTCAGGGCCACACCCGATCATTCAAAGGTTAACAAGATGGCAGGGTGGGGCCAGCCATACTTGCAGCCTTAAGGCTGGCCACATCAGCCCTGTGATGAGGGGATTGGGAAATGTGGACCTCCCTGTCTTCTGGGAGGAGAGAGGGGGTAACCATTGAGTTCAGCAAGGTAAGCACAGATTCCGCCAGTCATGTCTATGTACTAGAACTCCATATAAACTTCTAACACTTGAAGCTCCAGTGCGCTTCCCTGACAGATAATGACATTGCTCAGCCAAAAGGGTGACACACTGTGACTCTACATGGAGAGGACACAGAAGCTTGCCTTTGAGGCCCTCTGGACCTCACCCTACACATCTCTTCTTTTGGTTTCTTATCTGTATACTTTTATTATAATAACTCTATCATCGTAAGTATTGGACTTTCAGTTAAGTTCTGTGAGTTGTTCCAGTGAATTATCAAACCTGAGGGGGTGGTGGGGAACCCTGAATTTGAAACCACTCAGACAGAAGTGGTCAGAAGCGCAGATGAACCTGAATTTGGTACTGGCCATCTTGTAGGGGACTACTGCCCTTAACCTGCGGAGTCTGCCCTAACCCCCAGGAAAGTCAAGGTAGAATTGAACTGAGTTACTGCAGTGTTTGCATCTAGTGTCAGAAGCTGTTGGAAGTTGTAGAGTATTTTGATTAAGCTATATATAAGCATTTAAAATATATTTAAATTTTTGTAACCTTGTTTTGTCATTACTTCACTATTTTAATATACTGAGAGCTTCAAAAACAACAAAAAAGTTAACCAGGACTTTTTCAACTCCTGAGAGACCTTGATCTGATACTATGTTTGTTCTAGAAAAATGAGGTTATGTGTTCAGCCTAAGTGCAATGTAAAGGGAAATAAAAGATATTAGGGACAGATCCTGTGTGATTATTTAAGGAAAATTCTGGGGGTTGTGGAGTTTACCTTTACATGTCTCTTAGAGACTCCACTATTTAGAAACTAACCCATTGTGTTAGTTAGATTCAGTTGTCAACTTGGCCAGGTGAGCATACCTAGTCTTGTTGCTGTGGACATAAGCCAATAGTATGTGAACCTCATCTGTTGCTAATTACATCTGCAGTCGGCTAGGAGGCGTGTCTGCTGCAATGAGTGACGTTTGACTTAATTGGCTGGTGCTTAAATGAGAGATCGCAACGTAGCACAGCTAAGCAGCTCGGCATTCCTCATCTCAACACTTGCAGCTCAGCCCAGGCCTTTGGAGATGTGGAAAGAAATCACCCCGGGGAAAGTTGTTGGAACCCAGGGGCCTGGAGAGAAGACCAGCAGAGACCATCCTGTGCCTTCCACGTAAGAAACAACCTCAGTGGAAAGTTGGCTGCCTTTCCTCTGAAGAACCAACAAAATAAATCCCCTTTTATTAAAAGCCAATCTGTCTCTGGTGTGTTGCATTCCGGCAGCTAGCAAACTGGAACACCCATCTTATGGGTTAATACTTTGTACTGGCACAGGTTGAGGACTCAATCACTGGTAGCTATGATTACGATGCCATTGGTTCTGCAACTTCTGGGCTTTTTCTTTCCATGTGGGCAGACAGGATCCCTGTTGCCATGAGCCCAGCCCTGTTGGCTCCAAAGCTGGTCAGCCTCATCATATGTGACTGAGTTGACATATATTAACAGGGTGGACATGTACCAGCAATTCAGTTATCCCTGGCTAAATTTCTTCCTTTCTACAACAAGCTTGTAAAGTGTTTTGATACTCTAGCTAAGCTAATAGTGTTAGCAGACAGAAGAGACAGAGCAATCAAATAAATGACTATTAAAATTAGTGTGAATAAATATTAAGTATACAATCTTTGCATCTGTGGGGCCTGACCTATATCCTAGTTTGGGGACTGAAGGCCTGTGAGGCTGACTGACAGGCTCAAGAGTGAGTGTGGAGGCAAGGCAAGATGGAAGCATAGGGAAACATGGGATTTAGTTAGTCCCTAGAGCAGCTAGTAAATAGCCTGCAACGGTCTGGAAAAACCGTTTGGGGGATATCCGAGACTGGACACACATCGTATACCAGTCTGGAGTAGGTAGAAGGGCTGAGATCACAACACAACAATATAAGTAAACCCCCCAAATTGCAGCGGCTGGGCCCTCCTCCACTGGCATGGCAGGCTGCTGGAAACTGGCTTTTTTCCAAGAAAAGGGGCACCCAGAGCTGGGTAACAACTCCGGCTCTTGACTGGCTCTGAAAAGGGATTTTGTTTTATTTTGTTTCTTTCTTTTCTTTACTTTTTTTTTTTTTTAAGTATTCTAAGTAGCTCATTAGAGAAAGCCTCAGGCATTTTCAATTGTCAGTGCTGACACAGGCTCAGTTAAGAAAGGTCTGAGAGACAAAGCAAAAAGTCCAGTGAAGGTGATAATTCCCTAAAGGACATATCTTCTCCAAGAAAAGTGCTGGGGGTGGTGGTGCTCAGTTCAGTGGTAGCCCTCCTCCAGACAAGTCAGACCCCAGGGGCTGGGAATCAGAAACAGCTTACTTTTGCCTTCCATCTCAGTCTCCGTCTCAACCTCACCCCTGGCAGGCTGAAAATTAAAGCTCCATACCACTACCTCGAGGGAAGCTGAAAGCTGACAAGCACCACTTGCTGGGCAGGATAGGAAAAGCACAGAGTCTGAGGTTCCACAAGAAACTCAGAAAACCTGTTGGATCTCATCCTCAGGGAAACTTGATACTTGATTGCATCCTCCTCCTGGAAACTGGGCTTGTCTTGTCTGGGAAAATTTTGATTGGTGTCGATAATATATGGAGACCCTTCTCATAAAAAGGTTCCATAGAGGTAGGGCAAGAACCAGAAAGACAAGAGCTATTGGTCAGTTAAACAGAAGCTATACTAGAGGTCTAGAATAAGTTGAACTGAATGCAAAAGGACAGATAGAGGACAAAGCTAACCAACAAGAAAACCCTAGGTAAAAGAGTGAAAATGACCTCCAGAATAAAATAATCAAGGAAATCAGATGCCTATATAACAGCAAAAAATTATGATTCATAATAGGAAAAATGAAGATATGGCCCAGTGTGCCAGTTTGAATCTGTTGTGTACCTCAGAAAAGCCATATCCTTTAATCCTTATTCAGTATTGCTGGGTGGAATCATTTTTAATGTTTCCATGGAGATGTGACCCACCCAATTGCGGGTGGCAACTTTTGATTAGATGGTGTGCTGGTTTGAAAGGATGTATGTACCCTAGAAAAGCCATGTTTTAATCCTAATCCCATTTTGTAAAGGCAGCCATTTCTTCTAATCCCTATTCAGTATTGTATGCTTGAAACTTTAATTACATTATCTCCCTGGAGACTTGACTTAATCAAGAGTGGTTGTTAAACTGGACTAGGTGGAGGCATGTCTCCACCCATCTGGGTGGGTCTTGATTAGTTTGCTGGAATCTTATAAAAGGGAAATTCTGAGAGAGCAGAACGACAAAGCCATGAGAAGCAGAGAGCCCACCAGCCAGCGACCTCTGGAGATGAAGAAGGAAAATGCCTCCCAGGGAGCTTCATGAAAGGAAGCCAGGAGAGAAAGCTAGCAGATGATGCTGTGTTTGCCACATGCCTTTCCAGATGAGAGAGAAACCCTGCACTTCATCGGCCTTCTTGAACCAAGGTATTTTTTCCTGGATGCCTTAGATTGAACATTTCTATAGACTTGCTTTAATTGGGACATTTTCTCAGCCTTAGAACTGTAAACTAGCAACTTATTAAATTCTCCCTTTTAAAAGCCATTTTGTTTCTGGTATATTGCATTCCAGCAGCTAACAAGCTAGAACAGATGGTTTCCATGGAGATGTGTCTCCACCCATTCAAGGTGGGGTTGCTGACTGGAGCCCTTTAAGAGGGAACCATTTTGGAAAAAGTTACAGAGCCCATGCAGCCAGAGACTTTTGGAGATTAAGAAGGAAAATGCCCCTGGGGGAGCTTCATGAAACAAGAAGCTGCGAGAGCAGGCTAGCAGATTTCGTTATGTGCCCTTCCAGCTGAGAGAGAAACCCTGAACTTCATCAGCCCTTCTTGAGTGAAGGTAACTTCTTGTCACTGTCTTAATTTGGACATTTTCATGGCCTAAGAACTGTAAACTTGTACCTTAGTAAATCCCCCTTTTAAAATGCTGTTATATTTCTAGTATATTGCATTCTAGCAGCTTGCAAACTAGAGCACCCAAAGATACAAATTAACATTTTAAAGTAGAGACAGGAGTTGAAACAATTATGTAAAGATGTTCAAACAAACATGCTAAGTCAATTAAAAATTCAAATCAAAGAGCTGAGGGAAGGTTTGGCAAAAGAGATGAGGAATATCAAGAACAATTGGGCAACCATAAAGAAGAATTTGGAAACTTGGGAAAAACAAATGGCAGAATTTATGGGCATGAAAAGCACAACAGAAGAGATTAAAACCCAATGGAGACTTACATCAGGAGGTTTGAAGAGGCAAAAGAAAGGATGAGTGAACTAGAAGAGAGGACATCTAAAATCCTACCCAAAAAAGAACAGATGGGGAGAAGAATGGAAAAATCTGAGCTGGGCCTCAGGGAACTGAATAACATGAAGCACATAAATATACATGTTTTGGGTGTACCAGAAGGAGAAGAGAAGGGAAAAGGGCCAGAAAGAATAATGGAGGAAATGATCACCGAAAATTTTCCATCTCTTACAAAAGACATAAAAATACAGATCCAAGAAGCACAGCATACCCCAAACAGATAGATCCAAATAGACCTACTTCAAGACACTTACAAATCAGGTTGTCAAATGTCAAAGACAGGAGAGAATTCTGAAAACAGCAAGAGAAAAGTGATTCATCACATACAAGGGAAATTTGATAAGACTGCATGGATTTCTCAGTAGAAACCATGGAGGCGAAAAGGCAGTGACATGATATATTTGAGATACTGAAAGAGAAAAACTGCCAACCAAGGATTCTATACCTGGCAAAATTGTTTTTCAAAAATGAGGGAGAGTTTAAGAAATTTTCTGATAGAGACGGAGCGTTTGTGAACAGAGAGTTGCTTTACAAGAAATACTAAAAGGGGTACTACAGGCAGATAAGAGAAGACAGGAGAGAAAGATCTGGAGAAGAGTGTAGAAATGAAGACTATCAGTAAGGGTAAAAAGAGAGAAAAAAATAAGATATGAAGTCATGATGCATGCAACAATGTGGATGAAACTTGAGGACATTATGTTGAATGAAATTAGCCAAAAACAAAAGAACAAATACTGTATGGTCTCACTAAGATGAAATAACATTAATGAGTGAACTTTGAGAGTTAAAGTTGAGAACAGAGGTTATCAGGAGATAGAAAGAGGGTAGTGACTGGGCATTTGATGCTGAAGGTATGTTGAAAAGGACTGATTGTAAAGATCCAAAAATGGATAGCACAATACTATTTATGGTAGCACAATATTGTAAGTACAATGAACAAAGCCGAGTATGAGCATGGTTGAAAGAGGAAGGCTAGCGGCATGTATGACAGAGAAGGAAAGGTATAAGATAAAGCCGGGGATTGTATAACTTAGTGAAAACCTAGAGTGAACAATGGTGGTGATTAAATGCACAAATACAGGGATGTTTTTACATGAGGGAGAACAAATGAATGTTAACAGTACAAGGTGTTGAAAATGGGATGGTATATGGAAAAGTACACTCAATGCAAAGTAGAGTCTATAGTTAACAGTAACACTGTACTATGCTTCCATTGAATGTAACAAAGGCAATATACCAAAGCCAAATGTCAATAAGAAGGGGAATATAAGGGAGGGGTATGGGATTCTTGGTGGTGATGGAGTTTTCTCTACTTCATTTTATTTTTTAGTCTTTATTTTTTCCTGTCTTCTTTTTTTGCAGAAAAAATGGAAATGTCCTCATATAGATTGTGGTGGTGAATGCATAATTATGTAATTATACTGGGAATCATCGACTGTTTACTTAGGATAGATTTTACGGTGTGTAAATAAAACTGGTTAAAACTAAATAGATCATGCAATAATGTGAATAAACTATGCAAAGATGTGAATGAACCTGTGGGACATGCGGTGAGGTAAAATAAGGCAGAAGCAAAAGAACAAATATTGTATGATCTCATTTAGAAAATACTTATAAGAAAATTGGGGTCTAGATTTTAGCTCTTATAGCAGTCACATTTAGCCTGGAGTTGTATTTGTTATTTCTGGATTTTGAGGGGCTTCTTTTATATGTATAATCTGGTATTTAGAGATAAGAATGAAGCCAACTGGGTTGGGATTAAGGTAACTCAGAATACTGGGATAAGGAAGACATTGCCTGCATTTTAGAACTTCATCTACCCTTTGAGACCAAAGGAAGAAAGTTTTATTATGTCCAGAACCTAGGTTTTCTGTAGCAAATAATCTGACTCAATTTGTCTAGATAGAACATTTAAACAATCCAAACACAGGGAGTCCATAATAAGAATGAGAGCCTTTAATTCTGTATAGCTTAATGTAATGCATAGAAACATCTCAGAGTATATTCAGCAGATAATAAAAATGTATTGGCAAAGTCCCTTGAGGGATGGGAGAAAAATTATGGAATATTAAACTTTACCCCCAGGGAAACCCTAGATACTTTGCCAGACATTAAGGATACCCAAATCAATAGGCCAAGTCCTTGATCTTGAGGCTTGCTCTTGTGAAGATAATGAATGCAGTGGAGAAGCTCAGCCTACCTACAGGTATGCCTAACAGTCAACTCTGGAGGACCTCTTTTGTTGCTCAGATGTGGCCTCTCTTTCTCTTAAGCTCTGCAAATGAAACCATTGCCCTCCCACTACATGGGATATGGTATCCAGGGAAGAAGATCTCCCTAGTGGTATGGGAGATGACCCTCAGGGATGAGCCTGGCCCTGGCACCGTGGGATCAACAATGCCATCCTGACCAACATGGGGAAAAGAAGTGTAACAAATAAGGTATCAGTGGCTGAGAGAGTTCAAATAGAATGAAGAGGCTACTCTGGAGGTTGCTTTTACACAAACTTCAGTTAGACATTGCTATCTATTATAACCTACCAAACTTCAACCAAAACCGTTCCTGCCAATCCTAAATAATATCCAGGGCATTATATAAGATTCTGCAAAGTTCCATGCACAAGGGTAACTCTCCAAAACCTACAATCTACAGATGGGTCCCTGGACCATATAAATCCTAAAATGCAGAAGGGCCAGCCCTTCCAGAACATCAACTAGTTTCATTTCCCTATACCAAATGATGGACAGCCCCTCCAAGGTGAAAAAGTTAGAATGGAAATAGCCCTAATACCCCTAAAGAGTAGGAGAAAGATCAAAGGTGATGGTGGAGTGGTTTAACAAATGAGTATGAGTGCTGAAGCATTACACTGATATTTCTTTTGGCCTTCAGTACCTTAGAGCAGCTAGAAATAAAAACCTAAAATTGTGGAACTGTAACCCATTCCAAACTCTGAAATCTGTTCTACAACTGATTGTTGCAATGTACTTTGAAATTTATTGCTTTTTTATATATATGTTAAAGAGAAGGAGGAATATAACAGAGAAGATAGGATTTAACAAATGAGTATGACTGCTGAATCGTTATATTGATATTTTCTGTTGTTCTCTGAGACCAGACAAAGACCATGGATTCTTCTGCCAGACACACTCAATAACCAATTCTTGAGACACCAGGGTTTCAAAGAGAGAAAGGATGTATTACTACATGCGTGGTAGGAGAACAGATAGCCTAAGGGCCTGAAATATGTCTCCCCAAACATTGGAGACTTGAGGTTTTTAAGGTTTCTAACACAGAGAGATAAGGTCATTTACAAGAAAATAGTGTTAATAGTGAGTTCAAAGGTGAAAAGAAAACATTGTTAACATAAATTAACATAAGTTGAAAGGAGCTATCTATTCTTCAATGGTAGAGCCTAGTGGTGCCAAATGGCAGAATTCAGCAGAGCCAAAAAGAAAACATAGCACAGGCTAACATAAGAAGACAGAGCTATCTATCTCTCTGTGGGTGAGCTCAGCAGATATAATTTATAAACGTAAGGGACTGAAGCTAGTTAGTTATTGTTTTCCTTAGCTCTGAGGCTTGTTAGAGAAGAACCAGACAAGGAGTGTTATAGTTCTCATAGCCATTCAGGCACAAGGTAAAAGATAAGGGCTTTTAACAACCCCTCCGGATGTCCAAAACAACTTAATTATAGCTCAGCATTTCCCTATGTATCCCTCTCTCTGTTCCAAAATCTCAAAAGCAAAAGGAACATTTATATAATAATTCAGTAATTAATATTATTCCGTAAATCCCAATTTTTCAGTTACCTTCTCCAGTGTCTTGGAGCAGCTAGAAGAAAAAAATGAAAAATCATGAAACTGCGACCCAGACCAAACTTTAAAATCTGTTCAGAGTTCTCGCCTGCCATGCTGGAGACCTGAGTTTGCTTTCCAGTGCCTGCCCATGCAAACAAAACAAAACAAAAAAAGTTAAGAAAAAAATAAGCAGAAAGATCAAATGCTGGAGAAAATGTGGAGAGAGAGATGCACCTACTCATTATTGGTAGGGAAGTAGAATGGTGCAGCCCCCCAGAGGGCAGGGAGGTGGCTCCACAGGAGGCTAAGTGTAGGATTGCTATATGATCCTGCAACTCCATCATTAGGTAAATGCATGGGAGAATGGAATGCAAGGAAATGACTAGCCATTTGCACACTGGTGTTCACGAAGACATCATTAATGATTTGCAATGGATAGAGGCAGCCTAACAGTACATCAACTGATAAATGGAAGGGCAAACTATAATGTACACATACAATGGAACAATTGAGCCTCTGTAAGAAGGAATGAAACCGTGAGGCATGCAACTAGGTGAGTGGACCTTGAAACCCTGAGGACATTGGTTGAGAGAAATAAGCCAGACAAAAAAACAACAAATATTGTAAGGTTTCACTAATATGGACTAACGATAATGTGCAAACTCTAAAAATTAATTTGAGAGTATAGGTTATCAGAGGAAGGCTTTTTGTAAAGATTCCTAAACTGTAGGCTCTTACAGCAGTCACATCTATTCCTGAATTTTAACTGTTATTTCTAAATTCTGAGATGTGGAGTCTGTGTACAACCTGGTCATTCCCTGGAACTTAGGGTATCTGTGTGACACCCGAGACTCAGAGCTAGAGTTCTGCAGCTATGAAAGTCAGCATAACCCCATGGAGCAACTGTTTAAAAAGCTGAAAATGAGATCAGATTTCAATTAGAGAAATGAATGAAGTTGATCTGGTTAGGACTAAGGTGAATCAGACTAAACGGTAAAGAATGATATTGACTGTATTTTAAAACTTCAACTTGTACATGAGACCTAAGGAAGAGATCTTTATTTGGTTTAAAGTTTTTATTTTCTATAGCACACTCTCTAATTTAATTTGTATGTTCTTTTACTTGAACCCCATGCCTACATGGAATCTTGAATAGAGAGTGAGATCTTGTTGGTTTGAACAAATTAGTGTTATGCCCTGGTAAATTCCAGAGTAATCTGGGCAAAAAAGAAAAAAAAAAAAAAAAAAATTTGTAAAGTCCCCTTGAGGGACTGGGGTAAAAAGTAGAAGTATTAAACTTGCCCACCTGGGGAAGACCTGATATTACTTCAAGCATTGGAGTCTACCAATTTAATAGGCCAAGCCCTTGATCTTGAGGTTTGCCCTCATGAAATGTATTCCTGAACAGGAGAAGCTATGACTACTTATAGTTATGCCTAAACGCCACCCCCAGAGAACCTCTTTTGTTGCTCAGATGTGGCCTCTCTCTCTCTAGGCCAACTCTGCAGGTGGGCTCACCACCCCCCAGCCCCCTCATTGTGGGACATGACTTCCTAGGGATGAGCCTGGCCCTGGCATCAAGGGATTGAGAAATACTTCTTGACCAAAAGTGGGAAGAGAAATGAAACAAAATAAAGTTTCAGTGGTTGAGATATTTCAAGTAGAGTTGAGAGGTTTTCTTAGAAATTATACAGATGTCACTTTTCAGTTTTTTGTGTACTGGAGTGGCTAGAGGGAAATCCTGAAACTGCTGAACTGTAATCCAATAGCCTTGATTCTTGAAGATGATTATATAACTATATAGCTTTTATAGTGTGACCATGTGATTGTGAAAACCTTGTGACTGCCATTCCCTTTATGTAGAGTATGGATAGATGAGTAAGAAAAAAAAAAAAGACAAAAATAAATAGTGGGGGGATGGGGATATTGGAAGTTTTGGGTGTTCTTTCTCACTTCTATTTCTATTTTTATTGTTTTTGGAGTAAAGAAAATGTTCAAAAATCAATTGTGATGTGAATGCACAACTATATGATGATATTATGAACCACTGATTGTATACTTTTGATGATTATATGGTATGTGGATATGTCTCAATAAAATGTCATTATAAAAAATCGTGAGTGTAGAGACACAACCAAAACCCAGGTCCCCAGAGCCAGCCCAGTACGATTTTTTTGCTAAACTGTGCTGCTGTTCTAGTAGAGGTCTAGAGCAAGAGTTGGGCTACCTATTTTTGTAATTAAAGTTTCACTTGGAAAAGCCCATTCACTTATGTATTGTCAACAGTTGCCTTCTTGCCACCACAGAGGTGGAGCAGACACCATATGACCTGCAATGTCTTCAAGTATTCACTATCTGGCTCTCTACAGAAAAAGTTTGCTGATTCCAGTGCTACAGGAAAAAGAAAGTACATGATGAAGAGCAAAGGCCTGCCAGCAACTACATGGGTGAGCTTGGAAGTGGATCTTCTGGAGTCTGCCCGAAGACACCTGAGTGAGCACGGGAGCAGAGTTCTTCAGCCCCAACCAAGCCTTGAGTTGACTGCAAACATGTGAAAAACCTTGAGCCAGAGGCTTCTCGTTAGGCTGTGCCTGATTTATGACCAGAGAAATTGTGAGATGATAAATGACGGTTGTCTCGAGCTGCTAAATTGTGGGGTAATTTGCAACATAGCAATATTTAAGTAATATAATTGCCATCTCTTCAGTTGGGCTCACCTTTTCAAGGTAAGTGAAATTGTGTCTCCCAGGTCAAAACCTCCAAAGATCTACTCTGAGGAATCTTTTGGACCCCTAGTAACCAGAGCTAAATGAAACTATCAAAGCTCTGAGCCAACTGCTTACTCAGTTTATCTAATGGCCATCTGATGAGTTATGTAGATGCCTGTCTCATTGGCTGATTCTGTCTTAGTTTTATAATCACAGAATCCAATTTGGTATCTAGAGGAATAATAATAAATATGTAGCCAGTGTTTACTATGTGTCAAGAACTTGCTATGCAGTATCTTACTTAACCCCCATTTAATAGGGAAGGAAGCAGGTCGCAGCAGTTAAGGAACTTGCCTTAGATCCTCTAACTAGCAAGTAATGGAGCCAGGATTTGTACTTGGATTCTGAAATTGCCACATTCCATGGCCTGGGACCCAAGTTTATGGATTCAGTCTCATCCATAAAGAGGTGGTACTGATGCCCTTTTCCAATCTCTTAGGGTTACTGTGAGGGAGAACATGCATCTGAAATAGTTATTTTTAATTTCTCAGTAAAAGTGGAACCAAATGAATGATTTACTGGTCTTCTGACTAAACACCTCTCAGCTGTGGGAGACTTTAAAGAAGTTCAGAAAAACAGAGGTGGAAAGAGAAAGAGAAAAGAGGAAAACTTAAATCTGTCTTTTTGGGGACTTTTCCCACTTCTGCTCCTCCCTCGCCTGCCCTTGGCACTGCTGCGGTGCCCACTCCATCTGCAATCATCCCCAAGCGGGTAGAGGTGCCACAATAAAAGAAGAAATACATAACCCTTTCAAAAACACCTCATATTTCCACACATCAGGAGTTTTTACTGGGACTGAGTCTGCTTTCCCTTCTCTCTGGCTTACTCTGACTTCTCACTCAATTCTGGCCTCTTCCAGAAGGCATCCTGGATCCTTCTAGGCTGGATTAGTTGTCCCAGTTCTCAACTTCTGCACCTTGCATACAACAGAGTTAAAATTTTTTCAACACCGAATCCTTAGTACTTAGAAGAGTGCCCAATGAATAGAAGGCATCTGACAGATTTTAGGTGACTAAAAGAATTTTCACCTACTTCTAGGTTACTTTTTGCTAGAAACTAAAGTTTATAAGGAAGCTCCCTCTTCACCATGGTCTCCCTCATGTTTAACCTATTGGCAAACACAAAAAATTGGCCTCAAACTATGAGATTCAGGGCATTATGGTCAGATTACGGGAAAGGTTAAGCAGATACCTGACTCTGGTCAAGACCCCAGCTGTGGTCAAACCAGATGGACTCGCATGGACATGGGCTCTTATGACTTAAATTCCTGGTCTTCATAATGCCATAACATCAGTGAGCTGGTCTTCTGGGAAAGGTATCATCTATCTGTCATGATCAGATTGCAGCCAACGAATTGGATTTAAATGTCATCTTTCTTGGAGCAGTGATTTTCAACATTAAAAGAAAAGTAAGATTATTATTGTTACATGGGTCATCTATTTCATCTTACTTCCTTAATGCCACTGAAAAAACAAACAAAAAACAACACTTCCTTTGCCCAAACAACAACAAAATCCCAAGAGACTAAAAATTTTCTGAGTTTCCTTTCAATACCATTCCTGATGAATTAGTTAAGATGATATTTTAAGAAGGTAAGGAACCTAGCATATTCTGAATTAAAAAACCATAAAAAAATGCTGCCTGATAATCACCAGGAAAATGTGCAGTCTAAGAATTTTCCACTATCACTGGGAAATCCACCTACTTTCCTAAGGGAAGCAACAACTCTGCAGACATGATTTTTCTCCATTACGTGACACTTAAACAGAAGTCAAACGTAACTTGCCCAGTTATTATTTCTATTTCTGCCACTTAAGCACTGCAAATCTCACAGAAGGAAAACAATTTTCCAGACAATATTATAAGGATTCATAGTGGGTTTCATTCATTCATTTTTTTCATTCAGCAATTATTAGATTTCCTTTAGAGTAAGGTGGGAAGGAGGGAAGTACTCAAAATTCTGCAGGTCAAAGAAAGTTCGCTTATTTGTAAACTAAAGTCAACAGAACAGCCCCACCTTTTGTAGGATGGAATGTAACACGGAAATATTGCTTGTGAAAACAACCTAAAACCAGTTAATAGATTTAAGCAACTAAGCATATAAAAATATGCGTGACAAAAAATAAAACAACACTGGAAACTGATAAACAACCTACTTTAAATTCACTCAACCAAGCAAATATGAGACTGGCTTAAATACCCAAGTTTTCAATCCTTAATGCTTTCTTCGCAAGATATGCTAATATATAAAGTGTCCCAACTCGCTGTTCATTTGAAATATCCCACTACTTAAACCAGAAACAGCTGGAAATGGACCCTATAATCCTCATTTACTAAAAAGGGGTGCATATACACTATAACAAAATGCATGACATTTCAGGAGACACTTTCTGTAACCTGCTCTGGAGGAGTCTGAAGATTTTTTGCTAGTACTCAATGTTGCTAGTGAACTAATATAGAAAATCCAACTCCAGAAGTAATCAGAATGATTTTTTTTTTCTACGTGGGTAGGTACCGGGAACCAAACCTGGGTCTCCAGCATGGCAGGCAAGAACTCTGCCTGCTGAGCCACTGTGGCCTGCCTGAGTATGATTTTTAACTTCTCTTTCACAACAGGATAAAAGCTATGGTACCATTTCAACTATGTGCAAAACTGTCATTGTTTGTGGGGAAGGTATGATTTTGCTGTATATTTCTGGTAGGTGCAAAGATTGCAGAGCATTTGTGCCTTACAGGCAGTGGTGTGCTGGTTAATGTATTTTCTTTCAAAAATTAAAAGACCACTCACTTTGTAATAGTTATTAACCAGATCAAATCTCATGAAACAAAGGCTGCAAGACTTCACTTATTCTTTTATCTTATATAGATTTATAGAGTTTATTCTTTATTCTGGATTTGGCATTAATTGATAAGCCACACACAATTTCAGCCTAATTTAAAAGTTTCAAACATGGAAAGGACAGTAAGTCTACCAGGAGTCAGCCTACTTTTAACATATAAAATAAAGCATCTATAATCCACAATCATAAAGTTGGGGAGAAAATACAAAGGCAGAAACAAATATGAGTCTTAAAGCTAGAAATATTGGAAGAAAAGAATTAATGGATATAATCTAAAGTATTTGTATCTATCATAATACACTTATATAGAACATTATTGAATAAAACTCATCATGTGTTTTTGGAAAGCACAGTATTTAGCTTAGAAACTAATATATTGCGATATATATTGCGAAATTTGAAACACTCTGAATTCAGAGATTTGGTTCTAGCTGCTGTATCAAATTTCTTAACCACTCAAGCTAGCTTCCTGGATTGAAAACATTCTAAATTGAAAAAAAGCCAAAATATGATTAAAATATGATCAGATATCAAAATTAAAATCTCAAAACATGAGCATTGAACCAGATGATTTAAATAAGATTATAGAATATTAAATAAGTGCATAAAATTATACATTTTAAGATAGAACAGAATAGGAAATTTTTCTCTCCTACTTGTTGGTTCATATAATATACAGTCGGATTGTTCATGAGAATAGTTTCTTCAGCTACAATATCAATTAAATTGAATACATGTGGCCATACCATTTTATATGAATTTGGAAGGCATGCAAAGTAAATTTATGGGACCAGTCCTAATTCAATTGCGAACCCTTCCTTTCCCAGCCTATAGTGGGCATATTTCCTGCCTAGAAAAGCATGGCTGTGAGTCTCAAGAGTTTCTTCCTTCCTCAGCCACTTTTTTTTTTTATTTTGAAGGATTTTCTTACCTCACCAGCCTCTTGTCCTCCCCATGCATACACTGGAGCTGTTCTGCTAGTTCTCCTTTCTCTTCCAAAGAGCGCAGAAGGCTGGCATCCCGAGGCTAAGACCCTAGCAAGTTCTTAGAACTTCATGCTGTTGTGCAATGGTTAAAAACAAAACAGAAAATTCAGCCCCGGGCTTTCTCAGTGGGGTGTGGCTGCAAATTGGATGTGTGGCTGCTTGCTATTGCTTAACCAAACCAAACACTCAGATAGCATGAACTGCTGCTGAGGTGTAGCGATTACATATTAAATACACCTTTCCCTGCTGAGGACATGAGTGATAACATGAAATCCCTTTAGTCAAAGCTCCTCAAGGACTGGATCAAATATTACAGTGCTTTTCAACCACTGGTACTCAAGTAGTATGCGGAATAAAAACATGCCTAGTATTAACTTCCGTACCCTGGAACCGGTGTTCAGAAAGATTCAATTCAGTAGAAATGGAGGAACTCAAAAAAATTCTGAAGTAAAGCCAAATGTCACCATTTATATTTGTATTTTATGACTCATACTTCATGGTTATCCCCAGATAAAGCTTAATATGTGTTGAAATCAAGGCTGCGAGTTCACACACATAAAAATACTATGCAAAATGTATGCAATTTCCACCCTTCATTGCAATCCTAAATTGCACTGAACCATTTCAAGTAAGTCAGGTTGTTTTTAACGTAATTAGATGTTTGGTCCAATGAGATAGTTTAGAATCTCCAATGCAAATAAAGAATCCTCAAGACCAAATATTTTGTAAGATACAGCCATAAATTTTAATAATTAAAAAGTACTTATTCCATATCTCTATGCTTCTAGCATTGTACTAGCCACTGTGGAAGAATAAAAAATTATTTGACTCTCCAAGAATCTTATCATTGATTAAGAAGCCAAATCCAACATATGTAACAATTTGATGATAATAAAGCCCCCCAAAACGACATGGTACTAGATTCTGGTATGATGGTAATCGTCAGTTCTCATTAGCTCCACATGCATCTACTCCATGGGTTATGGATTCAGAGTCTCTGCTTTGATGTCTGCAACTTATTTTTAAATACTTCAACATAAACGGTATTATATAATTGGAGGTTTTAGCTTATGATAAACCCTAGGGATAGTCAGAAATTTACAATTCTAGTATTCTAATCAGGAAGGCCACACATAGAAATGTCAACTTCAGTTATCCACTGATGAAGATATGAATTAATGAATGACAGAAATGGGTTTCAATTGGTGAAATCAATGGTTTATTAATCCAGATAATAAATGTTAGAAATGGACACCCACTGTGGAATTAGTGGGATTTAGGTATAAAGGTAGGCTAAAACATTGCAGAGACTTCCCTGACCCTATAGAACAGGGAATGAGGATCCAGCAAAGCCTGCAGCCTGCATCCTCAGGTATGCTGACCAAGGTTTGATTCCTGGGCTACATGATTTCTGGTGCCTGATGCTAACTATGAGGGTCACAGAATCCTATACCTGCAATACTATCAGGCCTGACTCAAGTGCATCTTCTCTGCAGGTGGTGGTGGGAGAACCTAAAAGGACAGACAACTGGGACTTCAAGTTTACAGAACAGATTGATGTACTGCTGTGTCTACTTGCTAATAGGTGTGGTTTAAAAGTATATGCGTGGAGAATTAGGTCTGAGACTTGCTTTCATTACATCCTGGCAGGAATGATGTTGGGAGATTTTCTGATTCTCACCTACCTCAAGCTTTCCTGTGGCTACTTTTATCTACATTTGTTCCAATTTAGTTTGATTTTAGATATCATAAAAAGATATTTTAAAGCTAAGTGCAATTTAACCCTTACTAAGTGTTTATGTAGCTGATTGTATAGCCTTTAGGATCTATTTTATTCCCATTCAATGAGGATAACCTCCTGGTATGACTAAAAATTAAAAGCAATTACTTACATATCCCAGGTAGCTGCTAAGTTACCCTTTGTGCTGGTTTGAAAGGATGTATGTCCCCTAGAAAAGCCATGTTTTAATCTAAATCCCATTTCATAAAGGTAGAATAATCCCTATTCAATACTGTATGTTTGAAACTGTAATCAGATCATCTCTCTGGATGATGTGATTTAGTCAAGAGTGGTTGTTAAACTGGATTAGGTGACAACATGCCTCCACCCATTTGGGTGGGTCTTGATAAGTTTCTGGAATCCTATAAATGAGGAAACATTTTGGAGAATGAAGGAGATTCGGAGAGAGCAGAGAATGCTGCAGCATCACAAAGCAGAGAGTCCACGAGCCGGTGACTTTTGGAGATGAAGGAAAATGCCTCCCGGGGAGCTTCATGAAACTGGGAGCCAAGAGAGAAAGCTAGCAGATGACGCCGTGTTCGCCATGTGCCCTTACAGCCGACAGAGAAGCCCTGACTTTGTTTGCCATGTGCCTTCTCACTTGAGAGAGAAACCCTGAACTTCATCAGCCTTCTTGAACCAAGGTATCTTTCCCTGGATACCTCTGATTGGACATTTCTACAGACTTGCTTTAATTGGGACATTATCTTGGCCTTAGAACTATAAACTAGCAACTTATTAAATTCCCCTTTTTAAAAGCCATTCCATTTCTGGTATATTGCATTCCAGCAGCTAGAAAATTAGAACATCCTTCTCCATCTTTTTTTTTTTTGGGGGGGGGGTGCATTGTCCAGGAATCAAACCCATCCTTCTCTACCTTACTGTCCAACTGCTATCCTTTACTTCTTCCAGAGGAGAGGAAATATATATACAAATGCTTGGGGAATTGAAACAAGTAACTGTATCCTCTCCATTTCAATTCTAGTGTGACTGAACACATTTTGGAATGGTAAATTCCATGCCTATAATGACTCCATCTTAAATCTGGATGCCTTGAATCATCAGAGAAGCTGAAGTCTTTTTGCATTTACCTTAGTTTCTTTCCCTTTTCTAGTACCCCAGGGTCCTTTTCTCCCTCGTCTAGAATCCATCATATCCATTCACACTCTCTGAACTTTCCATGGATGATTGCTAACTTGGCTTTTCAGAATCACCTCAGTTGTTTGCTTTAGACACGTTTAGGAAGGTAGTATCTATTTAACCTTCATTTCATTAGAAAAGTCCTTTTCATCACTAAGTGGTAAAAGAAGATAAACTATAGCAGAATGATTGTTAAGCATGACAGTCAGCCTCCAAGCAGGGCCCCAATGACCCTTGCCTCTTGGTACCACACCCTTGTGCAGTTTCCCTCCCACACTGGATCAGGGCGGACATGTATGGCAAAGAACGTGCTAGAAGTGACGGTGTGTGACTGTCAAGGCTAGGTTAGGAAAGGGACTGCGATGGTCTCTCAAGCCAGCAGCCCTGTAGAGAGGCCCCTGTGGGGAAGAATCAACTTGCTAGCAGCAACCTGAGCCACCATGGAAGCAAACCCTCCAGCCCCAGTCATGCCCCTATGACCAAAGCCAACCCCTGATGGTGACTTTAGGAGGGAACACAAATCAGAAATGTCCACCCAGGCTGCTCTAAAGTTCCTGACCCAGGAAAACTGTCAGAGATGATACATGTTTACTGTTGTTCTAAACCACTGAGTTTTGGAGCAACTTATTATATAGCAATAGGTAACTAATACATTAAAAATGCATTTCTTGTTCTCAAATGACCTTGAGATAGAGATAATCTAGCGTAGGCAGAGTATTTTGAGGAAGGAAACTTCTATTTCATGTGTTACTCTTTGCCTGTCTTTTTGAAATGTTGATGCTAATTTATCTGTGTGGGAATATTATTATATATTGATATGTGGATATAATATGCAGCATGGGTACCTTCTGATGACTTACGGAAGAAAACACAGAAAGCACATGATTCTCCCTTTGCTCTTACATAAAGAGTGGCTGGCAAGCTCCAATAACCCTGCCAAAGGTCGATTCAAACCCTGTTAAGCTTCCAAGGTTCAGGTTGTGTCAGTGTAGTCACTGTCAATGACTTTAATTATACAAGTAATACGTGGTTATTAGAGAAGAATTAGAAAATATAGGAAAAGCAAAAATATAATGAGTACTATTGAAAAAAAAGCCACCATGAACTTGTCACTACCTTCAACCTTTCTTTTTTCTACTGCACTTAGAAATAAATCGCGAATATTTTTCCATGTCAAAAATTTACACAGCTACTTTATAATTTTAATGACTACATAATAATCTTTGGAAATGGAAAACCTGGATCATTTTTTAACATACTATTAAAAGTTCATGCCAACTTATCTCACAAACATGTATGAGACTATCCATTTTTCTACAACCAACACTATATTACAGTTCCTTAAAAATCTGTGATTAATTTCAAAGAAGTAAAAATTCAATGGTCTGTTAGATATTTCTACAAGTATTTGCTTTTAATGGGGCGGGGGGAGGTGGATTTCAAATGCTTGAGACCTTGCGAATCTTTTCTCTAGCTATAGTGTGACATAAGAATATTCACGTGTGTCTGGTCAATGTTACTTATTCAGGACTGAGCTCCTGGAGATTCTTGTGTAGTTTAGACTCACAGTCTCCCAAATGGGGTACCTGAACATCTGGAGTTTGGGGATGGTTCATTGGAGATTGGGAGGAAAATATTAGAATTCTGGATATTTGTTAATTACATCTTTGAAAATTTTCTATTTGGTGTCTAAATCCTTTCTATAAAATTTTCATGCAGTAATATATGTGTATTATACACACAAACACACAGTTCATGGTAAATTTTTACTGAGAGGTTGTATGATCCAAAATACTTTGGTAAATACTGATTTAGATCAGGTCTTCTTAAACTCGAAAGTGCTCAAGAACCTACTGCAGCGTCATATCAAATTCTGACTCTATAGGTCTAAGATTAGATCCAAACTCTTTTTGCACAAGTTTTCAGGTGAAACTAATACTGGTCCACATACCCCATTCTAAAGATCAAGGACTCTTCCTCTGGACTCCACAGTACTGTGCTTACTTAGACAATTCATCACAGAACCACAATGCCCATACTCAAAGATTTTTTATATGAACAAGTAAAGAATGAATAAAAAACAAGAGGATGGTATCCCAACCACTTGACAATAATTTCTACAGATGAGAAAAAAAGACATTTCATGTAAAACAAATGACAGATTTTGGTTCAGTTGTAAAATGACCTTAGCTGAGATTGTCAAATGATGCTTTGAAAAACAGCTATCAGGAAGAGAAAAGGACAAATTTCATTTTGCTCAAAATTCTTTTATTAAAAAAAAATCTTTAATTTAGTTTTTCTAAAATGAAAAATAAAGCCTTTTATTTACTGCACTTCACTAATGTTTAAGAGGATTTTTTGACTATTGCCTACATTTTGCAATTACACGGGACGGTGGTTTTCAAAGTGAGGATGGTGATCCACTAGTGGATTGTTAGGTCAAGTTAGTGGGTAATCACCAACATAAAAAAAAAAAAAAAAGGTAGACTAGAATATATTAGAATGCATTGCTTGTACTACAGCTAAGTATGATATGACAAATTGTATATTCTGATGATGGCCACAAGAGTATCTCCCATTTTACATTTTCTTGCAATGTGACCTTGACATTCCTCTTATTGAGGCATCTTTGTCTTCTCCCCACAAACCTGGGTAGATGGAACTTTGTAGACTCAAGCAATCTCTGGAGAGGACCATGACCCACATCCCTGGCTGAGCTCCCAAATGAAGCCAGCACCAAACTGCCAGCCCTGTGACTGAGCCATCTTGAGGGTGGTTTTGGTTCCTGCTGAACTGTTGTAGCTAATGCTGGGTAGAGCAGAGACCAGGTATCCCCACTAAGTCCTGCCTCAGTGGCAGATTTATGAACAAAATAATTTTTTTTGTTTTAAAGTACCAAATTTTGGGGTGGTTTGTTATGTGGCAAACACATAATTTTATAACGACTGAAATAAAATGTATTTTAAATTATGAGTTTCAATTAAAATGATGGGATTAGAAGGATCAGAAGTTCCATGAAATACAGATCCAGTGAATGCTACTTTTACCACTAGACATGATGTTCAAATAATTTCCATTATCCCAAGTTAGAAATGTTCTGCTTACTAGAATATTTTGACTATTAAAAAGCTGCTAAATACACCACTTTTTGATTACCAACTTCTCAACTCTGACCAGCTGCTGTGATGGTCATTTCATGGGCCAACTTGGCTAGGTTATGGTGTCTGGTTGTTTAATCAAACACTGGTCTACTTATTACTGTGAAGACATTTTGTAGATGGAACTTGCATCTACAATCAGTTGATTGTATCTACAATCAACAAACGAGACTACTCTCAGCAATGTGGATAATTTCTTCATTCAATCAGTTGGAAGTCTTCAAAGCCAGAACATAGGGTTTCAAGGGGTCAGAAGAGTAATTTCTACCTCAAATTTAACAATGGTTTTTGCTGGAATTTCCAATCAGCCAGCTTCTTCAGGGAATTCAAACTAAGAATTTCAACATCGCCTTTATCAGAGTTTCTAACCTGAGGCCTCTCCTACAAAGTTCAGACTTGCCAGCCCCCACAAATCTCCTTATAATAAATCTTTTAATGTGTGTGTGTATATACATGTATATATGTATGTGTATATACATATATATATATATATATATATATATATATATAAGCGTATATATAAACATTTATCCTCTTGGCTCAGTTTCTCTGAAGCATACTCATACAGTTGCTCAAAAACTTCTTTCATTTCTCTACATCCTTCCTGCCCAAAGACAAGAATCATTCTCACATTTCCCTCAAGCATCAACTCCTTAATCAGCTACCATATGGTTTTTGTCCTACCATTATTCCAAATGCTATCAGTGACTGTAGTCACCAAATCTAATGTCTTGTTCTCAATCCTCAACCCTCTTGAACTCTTCAGTAACTAGGGGCAGATAAGTAGATTAGGCTTCGGAATTAGACTTAATTTTGAAATCAGTACTAGCACTGTCTAGCTGTGTGAGCATAAGGTGGTAACTTAAACTCTCAGGGTCTTTGTGACCTTTCTTATGAAATGGAAGGAACTGAGATCTATTTCAAAGTGCTCTATTAAAAATCAGTGGTTTTCTTGGGTAGGACATGAGATTTTGTTGGTTTGTCCAGAGTGATGCCCCAATGAATCCCAGAGTGATTTCATCAGTGAGTGAAAAAGTATTTGCAAAGTCCCCTTTGGGGGATGGTGAGAAAGGGGGAAAATTCAACCTCCGCAAGTTGAATTCTTGATATTCTCACAAGCAATGCGGACAACCAAAGCTATAGGCTGAGCCCCCAGTCTTGGGGTTTGTTCATATGAAACTTAACCCCACAAAGGATAGGTCAAGCCTACTTAAAATTAGGTCTAAGAGTCACCCCCAAGAGTCTCTTTTGTTGCTCAGATGTGGCCTTTCTTTCTCCAACCAACACAACAAGCAAACTCACCACCCTCCCCCTGTTTACGTGGGACATGACTCCCAGGAGCATGGACCTTCCTGGAATCATGGGACAGCAATCCTAAAGTCAGCTGAGACTCAGCATCAAGAAATTGAGAAAAAACCTAGAATGAGCTGAGACTCAGCATCAAGGGATTGAGAAAATCTTCTCGACCAAAAGGGGGAAGAGTGAAATGAGACTAAGTGTCAATGGCTGAGAGATTCCAAACAGAGTCGAGAGGTTATCCTGGAGGTTATTCTTATGCATCAAGTAGATATCATCTTGTTATTCAAGATGTAATGGAGAGGCTGGAGGGAACTGCCTGAAAATGTAGAGCTGTGTTCCAGTAGCCATGTTTCTTGAATATGACTGTATAATGATATAGCTCCACAGTGTGACTATGTGATTGTGAAAACCTTGTGTCTGATGCTCCTTTTATCTACCTTGTCAACAGACGAATGGAATATATGGAGTAAAAATAAATAATGGGGGAACAAATGTTAAAATAAATTTAGTTTGAAATGCTAGTGACCAGTGAAAAGGAGGGGTAAGGGGTATGGTATGTATAATTTTTTTTTTGTTTTCGTTTTATATCTTTTTCTGAATAGATGTAAATGTTCCAAGAAATGATCACGATGATGAACATGTAAAAAAAAAAAAAATCAGTGGTTTTCTGGGGCACGCAGCTACTAGCCCCTAAGAGGGGCATTTGAAAATGTGGGAGGGGATATTTTTATTATCTCAGTGATCTGGGGCACTACTGCCTAGGTGCTACCTAAACTGTAGTGCTTGGGATTTTCCGACACAACAATGAATTCCCTTGCTCAAAATGCCAGTCATACCCCACTGAGGAAACAGCAGAATAAAGTTATAAAACATATGTCTGGCAGATAATAGATGCCAATATTCACTTTCCCGATACTACTGGTAATTTAAGGGATAGTTTCTCTTATCTGTAAAATTCTTAAGGCATTTTATTAATGGAATACTGTTATTTTATCATTCACGTCATGACTAGGAAGTTTTGTTTCACTAGTCTTTCAGAGACTGCTCCCATTTAATCCCACCTAGAAAAAGTATCATTGCCAGCAAGGTCTTTCAGAGCAACCTTTAAACAAAGTCTCTGAACATAAATTTAAGCAAGTTTAATCACAAATCACGTTGGGAGGTAGATAATTGGAGCTCATTAAATAAAGCGTTGATTCATTAACACTGAATTCACAGTCAACAACACTATAACTCATACCTAAAACAAGCTTATCAAATACTTGTATTTCCTCCATAAGGCATATCACAGCCTTCTTGAGCTTCGCAATACTAGATAATATTTCAGCACTAAGCTTGGGGGCTATTTTAAACAGTAAAATCACCAAAGACAAGCACAAGAATGTAAAAAAAAATGTGTCATTAAATATACTGTGAAAATGGCATTTGTTTACAGGATGAAAGCTGAAACAAGAAGGCAATGATACCTTGTTCACTGAGCTTTTGCTAGGAACGTGAGCCCTGGGCTGCTCAAATTTTTTGCATCTCTGTATGTGTCCACTATTGACTAGAAAGTGCCACGTTTACAAAAGTAGCAAATAATTAGGTCTGATTGTATATTGCATCATGAAGTAGGAAAATCCTGTAAAAAAGGGCATTCATAGAACAAAAAAAGACCTCAGAAATCAAAACATAACAACATAAATAAAAAATTTGATAGAAAAAATTTAAATTAAAATGGAAGAAATTACAGCAAAAAGACAAGGAAATGTATAGAGAAATGGAGAAAAAGGTAAAGAAAAGTAGATGAAATTCTCTCCAAGAATTCCAGGAGATCTAGAAGCCAAAAATAAACAAACAAAAATGCAAAATAAATCCAACAGGAGGAACCATCAACAAAATAAGTTGAGAAAATTTTCCCAAACAAGAGGGTAAATTTTCCAGATTTAAATCCACTGAGAGTCCTGTATAATGGGTGAAAATAAACTTATACCAAAGTATATCACTGTGAAATTTCAGAACATTGGGACAAAGACTATTCAACCAACTTCCAGAGAAGAAAATAAAGTTGCATGCAAGGAGACAATGGAGCAAGTTCTTAAAATTATAAAGGAAGTAAAACAGAAAAAAATTCTAAACAAAAATGATTTCCAAGGGACAGATATTGTATGATTTCACTTACATGAAATAAACAGAAGCATATTCATGAAGTGAGAAACTAACATACAGATTACCAAAGGCGAAGTAGATGCGGAGAACAGGGAGTTAACATTACATTGGTACACAGTTTCTGTTTGGGATGATGCAAAAATTTTGGCAACAGATGATGGTAATGGAGGCACAACTTTCTGTACATAATTAATAGCACTGAACTGTATATTTAAAAAGGCAAATAAAGCTACCACACACACACACGCATGCAAACCCAAAGCACCATGCCACACACTGTAAACAATGCTAAAGTCAACAGCACAATTACAATATAGTTTTATGAAGTGTAACAAAGGCACCATGCTAATGCAAAATGTTAATAATGAGGAAAACTAAGTGTGTGAGGCGATAAATGGGAATTTTGTACTTCTTGTGTGACATTCCTGTAAACCTATGTGGTGGTTTGAAGCTGTATGAACTCCAGAAAAACATGTTCTTAAATCTAATTCTTTCTTGTAGGTGTGAACCCATTGTAAGTAGGATCCTCTGATGAGGCTACTTCAGTAGAGGTGTGAGTGACCCCCTGCAGAATGGGACTTAATCCTATTACTGGATTCCTTTACAAATGGAACAAATACAGAGAAAGTGAGAGAAAGCCAAGGAATCAAGCAAATGAAATCAATGAAACTCTTCTGGCAGAAGGGAAGATGAGCGCACAATGCCATGTAGCAGGAGAGCCAAGGATTGCCGGCAGCTGGTTTTTGGGAAGATGATGATGCCTTGATGATGCCTTGATTTGGACATTTTCTCAGCCTCAAAACTGTAAGCTAATAAATCCCCATTGTTCATATCAACCATTGGGTTTGATAAATACTTCACACTTGAACAGCACAGGGTCTCTCCCCGCCCACAAGGAGTAGGAATTCTGGAGCTACCATCCACCAACACTGACCCAAGAAGATTGGTCTCCCTGGGAGACTGGCCATGATGGAATCTCTTCCTGTGCTCTTTTGGACCTCTGTTCTATGTAAAGCAGTCATTTGCTGAACATTTCTGTTGTGCCAGCACCTGTGTTCCCAGCAGTGTACAGCAATTCACTTCACAGTGTGGATGGAGGGAAGAGCTAAGTCATCGTGTTCCACAGAGGAACATCAATGTACAATGCCCAAAATTAAAAAAAAATCAGGAGTTGGCAATACACACTTGCTATTAAGGCATATGGAGGTAAACACCAGTCAGAGAGTTGTAAGTGGTTTCTTTGAGGAAGGGGAAATGGGGTGCTGGGAAACTTGGGGCTGATCTTTTTCTTAATGAACCTTATAGAACTAGAAAACTGTTTAAACTGTACCCTAGTATATAACTTTGATGAATAAATTTAAAAAAAAACCTAGAATATAGTAGATAGAAAACTAAAAAGTAACTGCTTTTTCAAAAGAATATTTATATGGTTTAGGTAAACAATTTTTGGAGTATTCACTTCCCTTTATTATAAATTGAGACTTGGACTCTCATATACATAATTTTATACAAAATTTCCAAAGTCCCTTTATGTTTAAATTTCTATATATTTTTTATTATGTATGTATTTTTTGTATTATACATATATCTGTACTTATGAATACAAACACCCAGAGATCTGTTAACCAACAGTATTCTCCTTATTTTGATGGTTAAAATTTAATATGCATTATATACACATCCACCAAGACAGGACCCAATCCATATGAATGAAGAAGAGTAATAAGGCACAACAATCTATTGATTTTTGGAGAAACACCTGAGACTGAAGGTCCATCTGCCTCTGTCCATGTAACAGGAGACTCTGGGAAGAGACTAAAGTTCCCTGCTATTTGGACTTTGGCCTGTGGCATACAATGGTGCTGACCTAAAAGTTAATATTTATCCATCTCAGTGAGTTGGTCAAGTTTTGCTTGAGAATATGGTGGGGAGAAAGAAAGGAAAAATAATACAAACTCTGAAAGAGATCTGTGTTAAGGTGAATGTTAATTTTGGTAGCACAGCAGTGTCACTTGTACCCTCTCTATTCAATGCCAAAGAAGAATATTAGAGAGTCTTTTATCAATACCAATACTATAATGGGGGAGAAGTGGTGGTCATAGGGCTCTGAATTAAAGAAAAAAATGAAGACTTTGCAGTTCTATCCCTCTACTACTTATCAGCTTTGGGATCTGAGGCAAGTCTCTATGCCTCAGTTTCATCAACCATAAACTGGGGACAATAATATCTATTCCAAATAGTTGTTATGAGAATTTCAGGTGTTAACATCTGTAGAGCACAGAAAACTGTCTCTAAAAATAAATATGAAGTACATAATTTTATTCCCAAGGACATTGGCACTGTTTTTCCCATGGCACTGTTTTTCATTATTAGGTTTTTGTGTTTGTTTTGTTTGTTTACAAAGATCTATTACTGGTCTTAAGAAGATGGAAGAAAGGAAAATGGAGTAGGAAGCTACAGGACCCACACCCCACCAAAAACAGCTAAGTCATTAGGTAGAAACCATCTGAAATAACAGTTCTTGGGCTCTGGAGGTCAGGGTACCACTGTACAGCATCCTGGAGAGAGCAGGATGGGGAGACTGAGAAGTTGCAGCAAATAAACTGAGTGAACTATGCCACGGCAGTGGCCAGTACTCATCCCCCAAGCTCGAGGCAAACAACTTTGGGTACTATCTCTAGCTGGCTGCTGTGGACAGGGAGGCATGGTGGTCTTCCTCTGTCGAAAAAGTAGGGGTATGGCTGAGGGCTGAGCATGGCTTCTAATCAGCGAGTTTGGAACACTGGGTCTCGGCTCTGAATTACAGTTCTAGACTACCCTGACAGGCTTCCTTGTGGACATTGTTTCAATATTGGCTCCACTAGGGGTAGAATCGGTGGTGGGTGAAAAACCACAATCTCTTCTTAGGGCTGAGGAATGGTTTACTAAAGAATGTCATCTTCTGGGCAGTGCAGCTTCAGAAAGTCGATAGAAAAAGCCTTTTTGGCATCTTTCTTGGCCCTTGCCTCAGGGCCCTTTGTAACTGGTCTGTGTCCCCTTTATGGATCCTTGGCCCCATTTTGAGCAGCAAACAATTATAAGGATGTAGAATAAGTTGAACCAAGTGTCAAAGAAGAGACTTAACACAAAGCCAATAAAAGATAAGACCTTATGCAAGAGAGGAACTGATCATCAGAGTAAACTCATCTAGAAAATCACATGCCTAGATATCAACAAAAGCCATACCAAGAAATAGGAAGATGTGGCCCAGTTAAAGGAACAAATTAAAAAAATCAGAGGAGACATTATTTGGAACAACCAATCAAAAATGTTCAAACAGATCCCCTAAATTAATTCAAAGAAATGAAGAAAAATATTGCCAAAGAGATAAATGATATTAAGAAGACATTGGGTAAACATAGATAAGAATTAGAAAACATACAAAGAAAAATAACAGAACTTATGGGAATGAAAGGAATAAAAGAGATTAAAAATCTACTAGAGGCATACAACCACAGATATGAACAGGCAGAGAACAGATCAGTGAACTAGAAGACAGGTTATCTAAAACTGAACAAGCAGAAGAACAGATAGAGAAAAGAACTGAAAATTTTGAGTGGGGTCTCAAGGAATTCAATGACAGCATGAAACATACAAACATACCTGTCATGGGAGTTCCAGAAGGAGAAAAGAAAGGAAAGGGGACAGAAGGAATATTTGAGGAAATAATGGCTGAATTTTTTCCACTCTTGCAAAAGACTTAAAAATATGTGTCCAAGATGTGCAGGGACTCCAAACAGAATAAATACTAATAGACCTAGTCCGAGACACATATTAACCAGAATGTCAAATGCCAAAGACAAAGAGAGAATTCTGAAAGCAGCAAGAGTAAAGTGATTTGTCATATACAAGGGAAATTCAGTAACACTGAGTACTGATTTCTTGTCAGAAACCATGGAGAACAGAAGGAAGTGATATGATATATTTGAAGTGCTGAAAGAGAAAAACTGCCGGACAAGAATTCTTTACCTGCCAAAACTGTCCTTCAAAAATGAGGGAGATAAAGAAACCGAAAAAGAGATCAGGCTTCAATTAGAGATAAGAACAAAGATGATCTGGTCGGGACTAAGGTAAATCAGAATACAGGGTAAAGGATGGTACTGTCTGTAATTCAGAACTTCATCTACTGTATGAGACCAAAGGAAGAAAGGTTTATTTTTTTCCAAAACCTAAACTTTCTGTAACACATAACCTAATTCAATCTGCCTGGATCGCTCATTTCAACAACCTAAACATGTAGAGTCCAGAATGGGAATGAGGGCTTATAAATCTGTATAGCTTAATGTAATACCTGGATACATCTCAGGCTATATTAGGTAGATAATTTTAAAGTATCGGCAAAGTCCCTTGAGAGACCAAAGAAAACAATATGGAACTATTTAACTTTTCCACTGGGGAAACCCCTGATACTATCTCAAACATCAGGGACTTTCAAGTCAATAGGGCAAGCCCTTGATCTTGATTGAGGCTTGCTTTTATAAAGTTTATTTCTGTAGTGGAAAAGCTAAGCCTATCTATAGTTATGCCTAATAGTTAGTTCCAGAAAACCTCTTTTGTTGCTCAGATGTGGTCTCTATCCCTCTAAGACCAACTCTTTAAGGAAATCATTACCCTCCCTCCTACATGGGATATGACATCCAGGGGTGAAGGACTCCCTGGCAACGTGGAACATGACTCCTAGGGATGAGCCTGGCCCTGGCATCCTGGGATCAACAACAGCTTTCTGACCAAAAGAGGGAAAAGAAATGTTATAAAATAAGGTAGTGGTGGCTAAGAGACTTCCAATAGAGTTGAGAGGCTATTCTGTAGGCTAGTTTTATGCAAGCTTCAGCTAGATATTGCTAATTGCCATGATTTGCCAACCCCAACCAAAACTATTCCTGTTAATCTTAAAGAACAGTTGAGGCTCTATCTGAGATCCTACAAAGGTTTCATGCACAAAGATTACTTTCCAGAATCTTATACCAATTCACAGTGGTGAACATCAATGATGTTCACAATTGCCAAAAGATCTAAGCAACCCAAATGTTCATCAACCAATGAATGGATAAGCAAAATGTGGTATATACATATGAAGGAATATTACTCAGCTGTAAGAAGGAATGAAAGCCTGATATATGCAACAACATGGATCAACCTGGAGGACATTATGTTGAGTGAAATAAGCCAGACACAAAAGGACAAATATTGTATGATCTTACTGATATGAACTAATTATGATAAATTCATAGAGTTAGAATCTGAGAATATAGGTTACCAGGAGATAGAATGGGGGTAGCAAATGGGGAACAGAGCATAATTTGTGCACAATGTTGATTTAGATTGACTGTAAATGTTTGGAAATGAACAGAGGTAACGGGGGCACAGTACTGTGAGTATTATTAACGGCACTGAATTATGGATGTGAATGAAGTTGAAAAGGGAAGTTTTGGGTCATGTATGTTACTAGAAGGAAAGCTAGAGGATAAAAACAGGAAGGTATAACACAGTGAACCCTATTCTGGATGATGACTGTGGTTAATAGAGCAAAAATAAGAATGTTCTTTCATGAACTATTAGAAATGCATGCCACTGTTACAAGGTGCTAATAACAGGGGGTAATAAAGGAAAAAACTAATGCAAGCTATGGACCAAAATTAACAGTAATATTTTAGTATCCTTTAAATATAATAAACCTGTACAGACAGAAATAGATCAGAGGTTATTTGGGGCTGGGGAAGGATAGAGGGATTGAGAGGTGACTATTAAGGGATATGAGGCTTTTCTTTTTGGAGCAGTGAAGATGTTCTAAAATTGACTGTGGTGATGAATGCATAACTCTATGATGATACTAAAAGCCACCGATTGTACTCCTTGGATGGATTTTATGGTATGCGCATATATTTCAATAAAATTGCTTACATCCACCTCCCAAAATAAGAATGAGAATTTTCCATGACAAATTTATACACATCGACCTCAAAAGATCAAGGAACACAGTGTAAATTAACTACAGTAAATCCATTTAGTAAAATCTCAGGTTACATTCATTTGCAAACATTTTGAATCTGACACTAAGCTTTCTTTTAGTTGCCAGATTATTTGGCACTCCAGATATGCCAGACTAAGTTTGTGCTAGTGCCAAGTCAAGGAGTCCAACAGTTGGTTTAGGGACACACTTTCCTTCCTTTTGTTATCTCAGACCTTCCACAATACATGGCACATGGAGAAGGTGCTCAATATATTTGTTGTATCAAAAACAGGAAAATACATTGATGAGCCTCTCACAGTGAAAAGCTACACAATGATACCTCTTAGTCATAATTCTCTTTCACCCAAAAATGTAGCCTTATTTTTGTCATCCATTTTTCTGTTTATACTAAGATTTCAATAGGTTAAACCACTATATTAAATGGAATTTTACCATATTATGTTGTAGTACATGTAATTCACATTTACAAAATGTAATAAGATTATCATCCCAGGGAAGTGGTACTTTTAATCAGTGACCTTTTTTACCCAAAAACTTCCAAAAAGCTATGACAAAAATAGAAGCCATAACAATAATATAAAACAAACATGTCTCCCCACAAGAGAAAAAACAGATCATAGTTTAATTATTCAATTACAGCAATAATGTAAATAAAAGCTCAACATTTGGATCTAATAAACTGGATTTTAAAATATCATTAAGTGTTAAAAAGCCATTAATACATCAATAACTTTTGATCCAAAAGATTCCAATTCTTCCAGTCCAATCAAAGAGTGTAATCGAAGAGATGCATAAAGATGTTTGGAAAAGGGTATTGCACTTAGGTTTTTTGTTTTTTTTTTTGTAAACAACCTCAATGCTCAAAATTAGAAATATTTTGAAATATATTATGTTCATAAATTGGAAAAAGGGAAAACATAGTGTTAAATGAAAAAAGCAGGGTATTAGACTGTGTATAAAACATCATTTCGATTTTATTATAAGCAAATCACCATATATATAAATACTAGAAGGAAATATACAAAAACGAAAATAAGGGCTAACTTAGGGAGCTAGGATAGGCATAAAACTTCTGTCTAAATTAGATGGGGTTTGCTTTTTTTTTATCATGATATATTTTTATTGGCATTTTCTTCATAATAGATTTCAATGATTTGATACAGAAAGACAGCATACATCATAAAATGGTAGACAGGAGAATATTCTTCCAAAGAACATTCAGAAAGAATTGATAAGCATATGGGGAGCTTTAGAGCTATTTGTACCCCAGAAAAGCATGTTCTTAAACTTAATCCATTCCCATATAAATGGATGATATATAAATTTATGATGTATGCTGAGCCTCGCTTCTGTTGTCTTATTTTACTATTTTCTCAAGCCTCCTGGTTGTGAAGCCATTGTAAGTAGGACCTTTTCATGAGGTTAAGGTATGGCCCACTTCAATCAGGATAGGTCTTAATCCTATTACTGGAGTCCTTTATAAGCAGGATGAAATTCAGACAAAGGGAGAGAATGCCACAGGAAGCACAAAGATAAAATTCAACAGAACCAAGAAGAGAATGCAGAGGCCAGGAGAGGCTGCCAATTGAACGGCCATGTGACAAGGGAGCCCAGGACCAAGGATCCCCTGCAGAGCTGCCAGCCCCAGAATGCCAGTCTTCCAAAAAAGAAGCACTGCCTTGATGACTCCTTGATTTAGACTCTTTCCTGGTCTCAAAACTGTGAGCCATTAAATTCCCACTGTTCAAGCCATCCCTTTGCATAGTACTTTCTTGAGCAGCCTGGGAAGCTAAAACAGCATTATTTCAAAAATGCATGTCCATTCTGTAGATTGAGGGGCTCTCTTCAAATACTGGAAGAGTTATGTTAAATTCCCCCTCCACATTTATGCCTTTTTCTATTTTATTAATTATCATTTTTACTTGTAGTTGAAGCAGAGTTATTCAATATATACAAAATCATATTACTATTTTTGGTTAGAAAATATACCCATGATCTATTAAAAACTTTATTATATTTTCTTTCTTCCTGAATGTAATATGCCTGGCAGTAATATATGGCCCCTTATTTCTCCCTCTTGCATTGTTTGCTTTTTATTTGTCTCTCATTTTATTATTATTATCTTTGTCACAATTTCTGGGCAAATAGCGATTTGACCTTACTTCTTTTCTGACCCACTTTAAGAGCCTCTGCCTTGCAACAGAAAAGTTCAAACCATATAAATTTATGATATATGCTGAGCCTCTTTTCTGTTGTCTTATTTTTACTATTTTCTCAAGCTTTCTGGTTGTTTCTTTTGCTTTCAGAATACCACTTTTAATTTTTGCTTTGTTTTAAAATTTCTCTGGTATATCGCAATTCTCCATGTAAGAGAAAACACTCTATCCTCCTCTCTAAAAAGCGTTGTTTACATAATCCGGTACCCAGATGAAGTTTGATGCAGGCTTTTAAAAGCAAGACTAACAGTATCACTTTTTAGAAGTAAGTCAGCCCTTATACTAATTATTAAGGACAACAGGCATCAACTGGGAAGTTATATACAGCTACCCTATTTCTATACGATAAGATTAAGGAGGTGCAGGCTTGGGGGTGGGTAGATTTTACTTTGGGGTATTCTATATCTAAGGTCCTTGATGGACATTCAAAGGGAGATGTCCAGTTCGCAGTGGAATGTGTGCACCAGGATATTAGGAGAGAGATTTGGGACACAGACAAAGATTTCAGAGTCATCAGCCATATGGGTACTAAAAAGGGCCATGGGATTAGATAAAGAAATAGAGGCAACAAGTAGTGTTAAAGAAAGGGGCTGAATACTTACTTTTTACATAGAATAAAATACTATTTTAGGTAAAAAAAAAAAAAAAACTATAAAGAAGATTCATAAAGAGCAGCTAGTGAAGTAGAAAAAGAAACAATGGACTGTGTGTAGTAAGAGAAGCAGGCACAGGGTTTCGAGGAGAAGGGATTGGTCAGCAGTGTTAAATGATGCTCAAGGGTCAAGTAAGAAAAGGACTCTTAAGTGTCTCTTGGATTTAGCATCAAGGCAGTTACTGGTGAACTTGGCAAAGGCAGTTTGGTGGAGTGGTGCATGTGGAAACTAGAATGCTACGGGTTAACCAGTAGTGGGAGGTGTGGAGGTGGAAACACTTCTTAGAAGAAGACCGTCTGAATGGAAGGTGCCAGATACATGGTGAGAAATAAGGAGGTAGGACGAAGGCAAAGTTTGGAGAGTCTGCCAGTGGTTTGGATAGGCTGAAGGGAGAGAAAGGGAGACGTTGAAGACAGAGGAAAGAAACAGGATAATCATTTGAGCAAGGTCTACTAGCAGGTAAGAGGGGTGGCAAAGGATTAATGAACATTAGGTAGAGAGATGAGTGAGGAAAAATGTTGATGGACGCCCAGTATCTTCATTTTTTATGTCTAGTCCTTCAGAAGCTAGAAAGTGAAGAACCAGACTTCCAAGAGTCTCTTGCAGTGGGGTTCTCATCTGGGCTCACATTCAGACTATAATGAAAGGTGAAGAAGAGGGAAGGAATATGGGGCAGACGCTGTACCTGAGCTACCTCTGCTGTTTCTGCTAGCAGGACCTGTGTGGACACAGTGGGTTTTTCTGAAGCAGTGTTCCAGGGTCCAGGGGCTTTGTGAAGATCAAGAAGCAGAATGCAAAGCATTCGTTTTCTTTACCTAGGTGGGACGATCAGGCCTGACATGACTCTGGGGCCACCATTTACAGCAGCTCACCAGCTAAGACAGTTTCTTGGAATCCGAAGTTCCAGTAATCATTTCCAATTCTCCTCCTTCCTGATTGAGGTAGAGGAAGCAGCTCCCTGAAGGGTTAGAGCTACAGTGGTGTTTTTGGTGTTAATCCTGGAGACTTCCCAAGCCTGCTACTGCAGCCCTTCCAGGGATATTGCAAGCATTTAATCCCCTATATTAAAGTTCATTTCGCTTGAAATAGCCAAAGTAGTTTCTGTTTTCTGCAAATGAATCCTGACAGATAGGGACGTTCTCTCGTATCGGGAGGGAAGGGGTACAGATAAAGATAAGTTAATTTTTGTGGTGAAGGAAATTTCCTCAGAAGCTTTTTTTTTTTTTTTTTTTTTTATGGCATGGGTAGGCTCCAGGAATCGAACCCACGTCTCGGGCAGGGCAGGTGAAAATTCTGCCACTAAGCCACCATCACACCACCCCTCAGATACATTTTTAAATTAATTAATTTTTATTGCGGCAACAGATACATAATATAAAATTTGCCATTTTAACCACTTTAAGTATTTAATTCAGCGGCATTAATTACACTTAAAATATTGGCATTCTTTTTTATTTTATAGTTCTACGATTCAAAAGTTATTCTGGTAACATACATATACAATCTAATATTTCTCATTTTATCCATTTTCCTTGAAGGCAATTTTTAAGTTGGGGTGTACAGAGCCCCAGGGGGTTCCTGGATAACAATTCAGGCATCTATGAACTCAGATGGGAAAAGGTTACCTATCTTTCTGCACTATACCTAACTAAAAATTAGCATTTAAAAAAAATTAGACATCAAACGGGGCATCAGCAGCAGTTGCTGTAAGTTTGTCTCCAGTGAAACTCAGATATTTTCATATTACATTGGAGTTGTTGCAGATTTCAAAATATTGTTTATACTCAAAACAACTACAAAATTATGGTAGTTAGACCTTGTTCTTTAATGCATTAATAAAGAAACACTTATATTACTATATCACAATTTAAAAATACTGAAAATTGTATTTCCTTTGTAATCTTACATAGACAAAAAAGAACACACTTTTTTGTGCTTTTAAAAATGTTTCATTTATATGAAGTTCTGAACAGACTAATCTGTGGTGAAAAAAATAAAAATAATGACTGACTATGGGGGTGTGGGCAAGGGTTGACTGGGAAGGGGCATGAGGGAATTTCCTGGGGTGATGATGGAATTACATTTATTGATGGGGGGGTCTGTTTACAGTTATTTGCATTTATCAAAGCTCATCAAATGGTACACTTAGATTTGTGCATTTCAGGGCATGTAAATTAAATGTTAAAAAAGGAGGCAGGGCAGAAAGAGAGCGAGAAGGAGAAGGAAAGAGACAAAAACCATTGATAAAAATTGAACTCTAATAAAATGCCCTAAACACTTTAGGGGCGAAATGAACTGATGCCTGCAGCATACTTCAGAATGTATTAAAAACAAAAGATGGATTGATGGACAGACGATGGATAGATGGGTACATAAGTGATAAAAGGAAATGTCAAAAACATTCATTGTAGGTTCTGGGTTGATGGGTGTGGTTCATGGAAAATTCAACTATTCTGTAGTTTGAAAATGCTCACGTTAAAAGAAGTAGATACTTGTTGGTGAGTGAATCTTTTTGCCTTTTTGACATATTTCATTAATCTTTGGTCAAAGAAAGCTGCTTCAAAATAAGCAAAGCATTTTATAAGGTTTTTACCCTATTTTAACAAATGATCTTAAAATCCCATGCATATGAATGCCTTTTCAGTAATAACAACTATCAATTGCTACCTTGGTTGCCACCACCATTTCTAGATCACCTGGGCTATGCCAGGTGCTGTGTTAATTACTTTACATGTCATCCTCACACAGAGAAACTGATGACTTTTCTTAATGTTTAACAGATGACTTTTCTTATTGTTTAACAGACAGCACTAGTCTGAGTCACATCTCCAGAACTTAAAAGCAGCCAGGCACTAGGACAAACAAATGTCCTAGAGGGAGACAAGTCTGTGATGGTGAATATTTTCAGCAGAATGTATTATTCAAATATGTTATGAAGATAAGGACAGTTTGCATGTGTGTGTGTTTTGGGGGTGGTGAGCTGAAGTAGGAAAAGGAAAATATATTTTACAGAGGGTATACAATATAAGACACAAAAAGAACAGTAACTTTAATTCAATTTCCACAGAGAAGAAAGCCTTGTTCCTTTTCTCGTTTTTCTTTTTTAAAGCTGATATCTGATGTCATATGATATTGTCACCTGGCAAAGGGGCGTGTCAAAGTCTGTTTGGATCTGGCACCTCCAGCTCTTTTGTGGCTTTCTTTTCTTTTTGACAAAGGTTGGGTGTTTTAAGGGCTGGTTTTTCCCTGTTCGGCCTAAGTGTTTCTTGCTTAGCAGAATGATTATATGTCTCTGAATGTCAGTAAGTAAGTGGTTTCGATGAAGCTTTTTGGAATATCTTTCCCTAAAGGCAGCTTGGTGGCATGCCTGGGATTGGTTTGGTTTTGTGTAAAACTAGTAAATAAACAATGTAATTACCAGGCTGCCAGGTCGCCAGAGCTCACGATGCCAGCAGGACCAGACATGTGAGAAGTGGGCAAGGATAAAATGTCTTCACCTTAAAGCAAGAGTCGGAGGCTTTGAACTTCAACTTGACAAAATGACAAGGTGGTAACATGACAGAAGTGGAACTGTGGCAGTGCTAGAAAGAATATACCACTTATTTAATTATCTACTGGGGTAAAAAGACAACAAGCCACCCTTGAAGGGAGACATCTCAGTTTCCAATTAACTTTAATCTGTGTTACAGACAGAGACCATAATTAAAGACTGATTCATGAAGCAGCGCCGAACAGTACAGGCTGTGTATGGGAAAACACACCGGGACTAGATCAGTTATATAGCCCCATATGGAACAAGTTCAGGGAGATCAGTTCATTTCATTTTCCTGGATGAAACAGTGCTCCTTTGTAAAGCCAGGTCAAATAATCTCTTCTCAGGAAGTAGCCAACTGACATGCAAACTAAGCATCCTTTGGCTGACAGGCTAGACTGATACAGTGGACCCATTTCATAAAATGTCTTAATTAGTGGTACCAGGATGCTGAAAAGCCGTAGACAGGCTTTAAGATTTAATAGGATGTAGAGTTTTTTAAAAAAATGCCATCTCCTGGTCAGAAATAAGCAGGCAGTTTTCATTGCTTTCTGACTCATTTGGGACTTAATTCCAAGAAAGATGATGTGATGGGATTTAAAAGTTTGGCTGAAATTAGAAACACAGGAAATCTGAAGGTGACTTTGGGATTTGTTGAGAATTTATACTATACAATGGCATGCAAAATAAAATATTCACTTTTTGGGTCAGGGGTGGTAATTATGAGTTGCCTATTCAAGATGTCCATATACTGTTTTGATGCACTGACCACTTTACCAGTATGTAGAAATCAGTGGCTAAATTAACTGATGGTATGGGATGAGTGAGGAATGCTCTTACTTATACGTGTATTTATTTATTTATTAAAATAAAATAATCAGAATAATCCCCTCAGCCATCTTCCTAGGATAAGAAACAGAGAAGTCTAATGACTTGCTTTCTGAGCAAGCAGTGAAGCAATAATTTGAACTTTAGTTCCCACATATTTTACAACTTGTACTCCCTCCTTCTCTCATCAGACACACTCCCTCCACTCTGTAAGAGACACCCACCTGCAAGAATGTCAGCCTCCTAGGCTCCTGGCCCAATGGAGCAGAGCAGACACATGTTCGCCTGGGCACAGACACGCTTCTGCTTCAAGGTGAAAAGTTGGTCTCACCTGGTTAGAATAAAAATCTAAGAAACAGTCTTTCTCCTCCACTAACATTTCCATTTTTGATAACTGGGTATAGGGCTGATTAGAGGAATATGATTTATTGCATTTTTTTTTTTATAGAATTACTAATAAGAAATCTGTTAAGGAACAGAAATATTGCCACAGCACGTACTGGGACTCTGCCATGAAGAGTGATTGAGGAATGAGACTTTTTAAGATGATTTTTCATGGCACATGATATCCAGACTTTGTTTTAAGTTAGTTGTCTAAGATATCTCAGAGAAGACACAATTCTACCTGCTTCTTCAAGTTTACCTCAAGCCATCTTCCTCTCTGGGCTCCAGCTTCAAAGGTCTCTCAGCCCCACTTTGTTCTGTCTCTCACTGACCACAGGGCCTTTGCTCATGCTGTATCTTCTATTTAGTTAACTCCCATTATTTTTCTCACTTCCCTTATCAGGTCAAAATCCTAACCACTGATTCACACTGGACTTGTCAATAATGAAAATTTCCATTCTGTGACTCGGTAATAATTTGGAATTTCCCTTTTCTGGGCTTGAAACTTCATGAGTTTGTAGAACATCTTTTGTGAAACACTCTACTGATTAAAGTCTGGGGAGGGTACATCTGAAACATAGTGTTCTGGAAGAATTTTTACAAAGAAAGAAAATTAACAGGGTTTAAGAAGTAATGTTTTGCATCCTTAGAAGTATGAAGCTATTTGCTGAATTTAGCATACTTGGAGATAAAATCCCACTTGAGCAGGTGAATAAGGAAAAGTTATGATTTTCGGTCTGAGTTTTAGAGATATGTTTGGGTGTTTAAAAAAAAAACTTTGATTTTGAAAATTGTCAGACCTACAGAAGATTTGAAAAACAAGCACAATGAATAGCCATGTACCTTTAAGCAATAGGTTTAATGTTTTGTTTGTGCTCTGAAAAAACTGCTCTACAGGTATGAACCTTCTCGGCTTTGCTGTGGACAGTATAATTCTGATTGTACCTTCAGAAAATAATAAGGCTAAGTAATTGGATTACAAATACCCAATACTTCAGGGAGAAAGGCTAGTTGTACCTACTGGCAAATAATTAATCAAGAATCGTCTAGAGACCTAACTTATATAAGGTCACTATGGAGGATAAAAAGAAGTTTGCAGGCCATACTCTGAAAACATTTACAGCCATTTGAAAAAATAACCAGGAATAAATGGTTAAATGCTGAATGAGGGAGAGGCATAAAGTTCTGAAGGAGTTAAGAGGAGGACAAGACTATTTAAAATTCTGTTTCTTCATAGAAAAAGGGAGAATTTTAATGAACTACTTCTGGCAAACAGCAAGACTGTTGTCAATTAACTTCCTTGCAGTAAAAGGACAACTTGGGATAATAAATTTATAAAATATATTCTAATAAGTATGTCTATTGTGAACATAAAAGCATAAGGAGTTTGATTTCTTATCTATGTTAGATTTACAATTGTTTTAGTTCCTTATGGGAAGGTGGGCTGGTTTGAATCTGTCATGAACCCCAGAAAAGACTAAATTCTTTTAATCCATACTTGTGGGTGCTGACATATTGTGGGTGGGGCCTTTTGATTAGGTTTTTTGTATGGAGATGTGACCCAGTCCATTTGAGGTGGGTATTAATCCTTGCTGAAGTCTTTTATGAGTCAATGAAAGACAGATCAAACTCAGAGAACTCAGAGAAGCTAAGAGAGAGAGTCACTAAAACCAACCCAGGAGAGAAGGACCAGCAGACATCACCATGTGCCTTCCCATGTGACAGGGGAACCCCGTATGCCAGCAGCCTTTCCTCTGAGAAGGTATCTTCCTCTTGAGGCCTTAATTTGGATGTTTTCATGGCCTTAGAACTGTAAAGTTGTAACCTGCTAAATCCCCATTTAAAAACCCAACCCATTTCTGGTATATTGCATTCTGGCAGGTTTAGCACAAAGAAACAGAAGGACAACCCAAAGCTAAGGGCAGTATTTGTTCCTTTAAGAGCCAACCTTTGAGTGGTGGACTTAGGCCAAATAATTAATCCTTTTTATATGCACATTTTTTTCCCCTAACAAAGACTAGGCCACTATATTCACCTGACCTATTAAGTCAGACCCACACTAAGAGCCTGCACTGGGGAGGCTGTGATTTGCAGTGAACAAGCTCACGGGCCTGGAAACAGAGTAGCATTCTCTCATAACCGATTATTTTCAGAGGTCCATACCTAGGCGAGAGAAACCAAGCCAGGTAAATAATTAATAAGATCACAACTTGTTACTAATGTTTCATAACACAGGAAGAAAAGAATTTGTGTAAATGGTGGGTGGAGGATACTACTAATGGCAGCTCATAGTAAGTGAGGGTATGCTGTCAAAGTCATACAAACTATTACCCACATTTGGGCTCGATACAACCAACACAAAACTGGAAATCCACCCTTATAATGAGATCTTCAGGGCCAAGGGATCACTTTAGAGAAAGTTCCGTAAGGATGTAGTTCTCATAGTGTGGTGGTTTGGAGATGTATGTACTCCAGAAAAACGTGTTTGTAAACGTAATTCATTCCTGTGGGCGTGAACCCATTTAGGACCTTTTGATGAGATTAGTTAAGGTATGGCCCAGGGTGGGTTTTAATCCTAAAACTGGACTCTTTTATAAGTAGAATGAAACTTAGACAGTGAGAAAGCCAGGGAAGCAAGAAGCTAAAATTCAATGGAATTAAAAGAAAATTGAGAGGCCAGGAGAGGCCATCATGTGCACAGCCATGTGACAGGGGAGCCCAGCACCTTGGGTTGCTTGGCAGCCAGCCCCAAAAGGCCAGTCTTCAAGGAGAAAGCATCTGCCTTGATGATGCCTTGATTTGGACTTTCTCTTCATCCCCAAACTGTGAACCAATAAATTCCCATTGTTGGGAGACAATATTTGGAAAAGACATATCAGATAAAGGTCTAGTATCCAGAATTTATAAAGAGATTGTTCAACTCAACAACAAAAAGACAGCCAATCCAATTACAAAATGGGAATAAGACTTGAACAGACACTTCTCAGAAGAGGAAATACAAATGGCCAAAAGGCACATGAAGAGATGCTCAATGTCCCTGGCCATTAGAGAAATGCAATCAAAACCACAATGAGATATCATCTCACACCAACCAGAATGGCCATCATCAACAAAACAGAAAATGACAAGTGCAGGAGAGGATGTGGAGAAAGAGGCACACTTATTCACTGTGGGTGGGAATGTCAAATGGTGTAACCGCTGTGGAAGGCAGTTTGGTGGTTCCTCAAAAAGCTGAATATAGAATTGCCATATGACCTAGCAATACCATTGCTAGGTATCTACTCTGAGGACTTAAGGGCAAAGACACAAACGGACATTTGCACACCAATGTTTATAGCAGCATTATTTACAATTGCAAGGAGATGGAAACAGTCAAAATGTCCATCAACAGACAAGTGGCTAAACAAACTGTGGTATATACATACGATGGAATATTATGCAGCTTTAAGACAGAATAAATTTATGAAGTATGTAACAACATGGATGGACCTTGAGAACATTATGCTGAGTGAGACTAGCCAAAAACTAAAGGACAAATACTGTATGGTCTCATTGATATGAACTGACATTAGTGAATAAACTCGGAATATTTTGTTTGTAACAGAGACCATCAGGAGATAGAAAAGGGTAAGATATTGGGTAATTGGAGCTGAAGGGATACAGACTATGCAACAGGACTGAATACAAAAACTCAGAAATGGACAGCACAATACCATCTAACTGTAATATAATTATGTTAAAACACTGAATGAAGCGGCATGTGAGAATGATAGAGGGAGGAGGGCTGGGGATATATTGAAATCAGAAAGATAGATGTTAAAGATTGAGATGGTATAATCTAGGAAGGCCTAGAGTGTATAATAACAGTGAAATGTACAAGGTACACTTTTAAAAATGTTTTTGCATGAGGAAGGACAAAGGAATGTCATTATTGCAGGGTACTGAAAATAGATGGTAATTAATATTTTAAAATGTCACCTTCTGTGTGAGACTAAAGCAAAAAATGTTTATCTGTTACAAAATTAATATTTTGACTAGTGCATTTCCTAATATAACTTATGTAGATAGTTTGATTGAACGCCATAAGTACTGGGAATCTCAGGTAGGACATGAGATTTTGTTGGTCTGTCCAGAGTGATGCCCCGATGAATCCCAGAGGGATTCGATCAGTGAGTGGAAAAGTATCCGCAAAGCCCCCTTTGGGGAGTGGTGAGAACGGGGAGAAATTCAACTTCCCCAAGATGAATTCTTGATATTCTCACAAACAGTGTGGACAACCAAAGCTATAGGCAGAGCCCCCAGTCTTGGGGTTTGTTCATATGAAATTTAACCCAGCAAAGGATAGGTCAAGTCTACTTAAAATTTAGGCCTAAGAGTCACCCCCAAGAGAGCCTCTTTTGTTGCTCAGATATGGCCCCTCTCTCTAGCCAACACAACGAGCAGTCTCACCACCCTACCCCTCTCTACGTGGGACATGACTCCCAGGGGTGTGGACCTTCCTGGCAACGTAGGACAGAGATCTTGGAATGAGCAGAGACTCAGCATCAAGGGATTGAGAAAAACCCTAGAATAAACTGAGACTTAGCATCAAGGGATTGAGAAAACCTTCTCGACCAAAAGGGGGAAGAGGGAAATGAGACAAAGTGTCAATGGCTGAGAGATTCCAAACAGTGTCAAGAGGTTATCCTGGAGGTTATTCTTATGCATCAAGTAGATATCATCTTGTTGTTCAAGACGTAATGGAGAGGCTTGTGGGAACTGCCTGAAAATGTAGAGCTGTGTTCCAGTAGCCATGTTTCTTGATGATGATTGTATAATGACATAGCTTTCACAGTGTGACTGTATGCTTGTGAAAACCTTGTGTCTGATGCTCCTTTTATCTACCTTGTCAACAGATGAGCAGAATATATGGAATAAAAATAAATAATAGGGGGAACAAATGTTAAAATAAATTTAGTTTGAAATGCTAGTGATCAATGAAAGCGAGGGGTAAGGGTATGGTATGTAAAAATTTTTTTCCCGTTCTTGTTTTATTTTTCTTTTGTCTTTTTATGTCTTTTTCTGAATTGATGCAAATGTGTGGGAAATGATGATGATGATGAATATGCAACTATGTGATGATACTGTGAATTGCTGAGTGTACGTGTTGGGAATGTTTGTGCTTCTTGTAATTTCTTTTTAATTAATAAAAAATAAATAAAAAAAATAAATTCCCATTGTTTAAGCCAACTCATTGCTGGTATGTGTTTGAGCAGTCAAGGAAACTAAAACACACGTGTACTCAGTTTTCTAAGTACAGAACTAGGTATCAGAGCATGGTTTTCTAAAATCTAAGTTCTAGATCAGAGTTTCCAACCTGGAAAGGAGCTGGGAAGGGATATTGTTCTCAGAATGACAGGATTATTTGTGTTTCTTACTTATGCTTTGGCTTAAACTGATTTTTTTTTTTATTCCCAATGAGTACATATTAATTTTACAATCAAGAAAAACCAATAAAACCATTTAACAGCGATCAAAGTTTAACCTTCTCATTCTTAACAGATGGGAGAACTGCTGCTGTAGACAAGCAAACAAAAGCAACTGGGAAGTCAGAGCCTAGGGATTTGGGGGTATACCTGTGATGGGATAATTAATAGGTATCTATTGAACTTTTTTCTAAAAACTTTTAAGATTAGAAGGCTACTGAAATTACTAAGAAGTCTGCCATTTTATTATTTTAATTGTCTTTTTTGAGACATAATTCCATGCCTTACAATTCACCCATTTTAAAGTGTACAATTCAATGATTTTTAGTATGTTCAGAGTTGTGCAACCATCACTACAATCAATTTTAGAATATTCTGTCACTTTAAAAAGAAACCCTGTATCCTCTAGCTGTCAATTGCAAGCCCCCATTTTTCCTAGCCCTAGGCAATCACGAATCTGCTTTCTATCTATACATTTTTCTATTCCGGACATTTTATGTGAATGGAGTCATATAATAGGCAAACCTTTGTGATTGGCTTCCATTACTTGCATAACATTTCCAAAGCTGCCTGTTGTAGCATGTATCAATGCCTCATTCCTTTTTAGAGCCAAATAATAATCCATTGTGTGGATATATCACATTTTATTTATCTTGTCTTCAGTTGATAGTTATTTGGGTTGTTTCTACCTTTAGGCTATTTTAAATAACGTTGCTATAAACATTCATGTATAAGCTTCTGTGTGGACATGTGCTTTTCCTTTTTCACAGTTATGTATCTACAAAGGGAATTACTTGGTAAAATGGAAACTCTATGTTTAACTGCCAGGGTGTTTTCCAAACTGACCGCACCATTTTACATGCATACAAGCAGTATCTGAGGGCTCCGCTTCATCTATTCTCAGCAACACTCACTGCCCAACTGTTTGATTATAGCCATCCTACTGAGTGTGAAGTGTATACTTCGCTATTTTAAATGTGTTTTAAAATTATTTTCTGATCATAGAGGTTACAGAAATTAACGTAAAAAAATTTCTTTCCATGTATGCACTGATTGGATTCTTAAGGAGCTTGTAAGACAAAAACAATCTGATCTATGTGCTCAGTATAATTATTATACAAAGAAATGGAGGCTCATGGAGATTAAGAGGCTCTAGAACTGGCATTTTGAACCCAGATGTGTGTGAAAGCTTGTTAGTCAGTTTTTTGTTTTGTTTTGTCCGGGCAGGCACTGGGAATCAAACCTGTGTCTCTGGCATGGCAGGCGAGAATTCTGCCACTTAGCCACCGTCGCACCACCTTGTTACCCAGTTTTGATAACTACTATAAACACACATTAGCAAGTCTGGATCAAATGGGATAATTAAGGTAACTGAACTTTATGAATTTAAAGCATCATGATTATGATGTCAAAGGGACATGGATTTGGGCTTACAGTAACTCTCTGCTGAGTGTTTAAGGAACAGAAGTGATTTCTGTAACCAGAGAGCAATTTAAAGGAAGACCTGTGATTAAGCAGTCGGTGGCATTTTAGATAAATTATCTTTCTCACCTCATTTGGAAAATTAGAATGCTAATCTTCCTAGAGTTATGGTGATGAACAGCATGTGCTAAATGTTTTTACTTTTCATTCTTCCATGCACTTAAGAGAATCAGCACAGTTTTTCTTGAATTATTGCATTTTTACATTATTTCAGTTTTGTGATTACTTTGCACCTTATATGAAAATTATCCTTTTTTTCCTTGCAGCTGATAAAAAATTGGGAACAAAATGATTTCGAATTTTGGCCATAATTACAAGCAATCCTGGAAATTAAAATCTCTCATGCACAGATTAAATATTAATAAAAAGTTCCTAATCACTGAGGTTCCTTATCTATTCTGTGATAACACAGATATATCATTATTGTATTTTTATCTAAGTTTTCCAACCTTCAATCTGTGACCCAATCAAATAGGAGAACTCAAGGGAACTGATATAACTGAATAACTAATCCATAAACTTTGCTAAGAGTGGTAGATAAATATTTTTGGGGGGCAGGGAGTGGGTGCATGGTCTGGGAATCGAACACAGGCCTCCTGCTGAAAGTGGCATATTTTTATACACAATTTCCTGAAGAGAAACTGGACAAAATTTCTCCCATCTTTAAGAATGTCAATAAAAGAAGAAGTTGGTTACTTTTCAGTGGGACAATCTTAACAAAAAAAGCAGGCTAGTTTCAGTGGGATACAATTTATTCAGGAATGAGAAGTACAGCCTAGATAATCATTATTTTTAAAGACATGCTTGTTTTGAGAAAAGAATCCTCATCTCAATCTTTAGCTTGGTCTTGGCAGCTTGCATTTAAAGGGTGGGGATGCAGGTTGGGTGGATGTAGATAAGATAGCAGTTCCAGTTTTACCACTCTTATTAATTTTGTACTAGGGTTGAAATGTTCAGTGGAAAAAAAGAAGCATTGTTTCTATGAATTGCATGAAGGACAGGGAAGGAGGAAACGTTAAAAGGATGATTTCTCAATTTTATTTCTTAAAAGGCACTCTTGTGGCAGCATTTCCTCTCAGCCCAACCCTTTGTATTCACTTTGACTGAAACACATCCCTCTTGGTCTAGCTGAACAAGGAAAGAAAGAGAAGAATTTTTCTTTAACCAGCAGTAGGTCAAGCAGGACAGATGGGAAACGGAATTTGCTGATGTACCTTCAGGGACAGTACTGATCTTTGAAATGATTAAGTCTTGGTATTTCAATCTAAAAATGGGAAGTCAGTTATCTCATAAGCAAATGAAAATCATCTACTAAATTATATAAACACTAATTTCTGCATATCACTAGACCTTTATAATCTTATCAATAATACCAGTATATATGTAAGAGGAAATCTAACCTAATGTGGAAGCAGCTTCTCTGAGTTGAGGTGTGTATCACTAAAAAGGCAGTCAAAAAGTTATAATGGACATAGCCTAAATACCCCTAAAGAGGGGGAGAAAGATCAAAGGTGATGGTGGACTTATACAGAGAAACTTGGGTTTAACAAATGAGTATGACTGCTGAATCATTATATTGATATTTCTTTTAGTCTCCAGTATCTTAGAATAGCTAGAAGTAAAAACCTAAAATTGTGGAATTGTAACCCATACCAAACTCTGAAATCTGTTCTAGAACTAACTGTTGCACTGGGCTTTGAAATTTAGTGCTTTTTTGTATATACGCTATTTTTCACAAAAAAGAAAAAAAAGTAGATTGTGATGATATAAAAACATTTATTCCTTCTAGCCTCCAATGTTCTGGAGCAGCTAGAAGGAAAAACCTGAGATGATGGTAGAGTAGCCCATGACAAACTCTGGGATCTGTCCTGTGAACTACTTGTTGAAGAAAACTTTGAAAACTATTGCTTTCTTCTTTCTTTGCTTCGTATATATATTATGCAATAAAAAAGGTTATAAAAAAAGGAAAAGAAAAAAAAAAGGCAGTCAGCTGGCTAAGACGTTAGGTTTGGGAATCATATAGATCTTCCTTGGCTTAGTCCCAGCTCTGTCACTAGCTCTAAGCTGTTTAAAGCCTAGTTGTTTAGCTCTAAATTGTTGAAGTTAAGCAACTTCCTTAATTTCTCTGACCCTCAACCCTCTAAGTTAGATAATGCACATAGAGCCCTTAGAGTGCCTGGCACTAATAAATGTTAGCTGTTACTGCTTTCCTGACGTTAGAAATATAACTAATACCGACATGATACGGGGCCCTTCCTTTCTGTCTGTCCTAAAATATGTATTAACCTCAGTCCACATTTTATTTGGACTTCATATTCATCTGTTGACTTTCTGAGTGCCTATTGTTGTTAGGTATTGGGCATGGAAGAAACAATAATGCCAAAGCGACAAAGCGACAGCCCTTGAAGGAGGAGGGCAAACTCGATGATGTCATCAGCAAAGAGAGCAGTTGGAGGGAAAGCAAATCAGTGGAGGTGGGGTGGGGCGAGATGTTGAGTGTCAAGGATTTGTCCCTGGGGCAGAGGTTTTCAATAGACCTGTAGCTGCCTGGGGAAGGCAGGGCTGGAGAGCCACATTCCAGTAAATGCCCTGACTGCAAGAGGTGGGTCAAGGAGATTGGAAGAGCCTGCAGGACAGTGGGGAGAGCAAGGAGCCCAGGGCACAGCAATGCTGGAGAGCAGGGGGTGGCTTGAAGGTTTCGGCACCCAAAAAACATGGTTCGTGACTAAGTGGGTTTGTAAAATTAATATTTAATTCATTAAAATAACAAAGGCAAAAATGTCATTTTTTCCCCTGAGTTTTTTAGTTCAACTGCAAATCATGTATTCTATTTAAAATTGTCTAAACTCTGTCAATCCTTTTAAGAGTTTTTGGATGTATAAACAAAACCTTTCCTAGTATTTAAGTCCTTCTATAAAATTAATATAATAAACTTGTAGGTGAGGTGAATCAACTCTTAAAATATTTCAAAATAGTACAAAACAACATTATCTTAAAATTTTCAACTTAAAAATCGCAAGTCTAAATCAATCACCCAAGGACATTTTTAATTGGAATTACAAGACTAATCATGTTAATAAATTGTCAAACATTATAAATACTTAATATACTAAATACAGATTTCCCCCCCAACTTTATCTAAAAGTCCCAATACTTTGGGTTTTATTTAGTCCATCATATTTATATTTTATTCTAAACCTTCCCAGGGTTAAAGATATTATCTTGTAAGGAAATAATTTGATTCTTCCAAGAAATTTGGGGTTATTTTCCTAGCGCATTTCATAAGAGATTCAGCCCAGAATTTAGGATTTAATTTTCTCTTTGTATATTCATTTTAATAGGAGCTCCATATCTTACAAAGAGTTTGCTCTTCTCACCTGTGTCCCTGAGATTCAAATTACTCTGTTCTAATTCTCAAGTCTGATTTAATTCTGTGTCTTCCCACATGGGTTGTCTTGTCAACAGACCCGAATCAATGAACCTAGTCATTTTTTAATCCTACTCTGCATTCTTTATACACCATTCCTTGCTGACAAACTCAGAACTTGTAGATGTTCATGACCTAAGATTGGATTCTGCATCATCAAGGCCCCAGAGTCAGGCTGATGACAGGTGGCAGAGGAAAAGGAATGTACACAGAAGTAGAAGAACTCAGAGTGAAAAATGTAATAGTCAAAGGAAAGAGGAGATTTCAAAAAGGAAGGTTTCATCAATATCAATACTTTGAAAGGTTGCAGGGAGGCTTATAAGGCCAGGAGATGAAAAATGTCCATTTGATTTGATCAGTAAAATTTTCATGTCATGATGTGAGCAGAAACCTAAAAGGACCATGTTAAAGAGTAAACCCAAAGTGAGGAACTGGGAATTGCAGTTAAAGACAACATTGACCCAAGAACTCTAACAACCTTCTTGTTTTGTTTTGTTTTAAATAAGGGAAACAGAGAAACGGGGTGGTAGTTAAAGGACTTAAACGAAGAGATATTTGTTAGTTTTTTTTCTTTTTTAATTAAAGAAAGAGAGATTTAAATGTGTTTTCTGAGAAGAAAAAACCAACTTTCCTACCTTTTATTCGGGGGGGGGGGGGTGAGAATTTGAAGAGGAGGGAGTAGGGAGACAAAATTAATTGGTGAAGCTATATCCCAGGGGAAAGGGAGATAAAAATACAAGAGTCCCCATGAAAAGGGTGACCTTGAACAGGAAAAGAACAACTTATCCTCTGAGAATGGAAGGAATGAGGATAGAATTGATACAGGTGTAGATAAATTGATGTATGGGGGCGGGAGCAGGAAGTTGAGTGGCTCAACCTGGCAGCACAGTTTCCAGGAACAGAGAATCTGGGCTGGGATGATGACAGCTCTAGAAATGGCCCGAAGGGAGCCACTGGAGAGCTTCACAGTTAAGGCAGCAGTTCACGTTCTAATCACAGATCAGGGAAGAGAAGGAATTCTAGAGGCTTCTAGTTAACTCTGCTTTTTCAGTTAAAGAAAATGAAATCTGAGGTTAAGACATCCTCACGAGCAATTATAAGCATCTTTTAAATAGAAACCAGGTTTCATGACTCCCAGAATTTTG